>NC_142614.1:62218256-63421756 GCF_059453375.1 Lepisosteus platostomus | reverse complement strand
TGATATTGTAACGTTATTCAATTTTTGATTGATTAAATGTTCATGGTCTGCTTGGTACCCAATCATATTTCTCTGTTCTGCTCAAGGGTGGCTCCAGTGATTCTGCTATTTGATTGGCACAAATGTTATAACCGTTTTAAAATACAGTACACATCCTAACATATTTCAATTCTGACGATGATTTTGATGTTCATTTTTTCTGCCACTTCCATCATTTTGATGCAACTATCCAGTTATTGGCAATATTTAAGAGGATGAGCAGTTGTACAAGCATACACTTTTCCAGCTTATTATTTTTTCAATGCTTATGTCAGTGCACTGTATTAACTAAAAACCTTCTCCTCCGACAGGGTGATTCCGGAGGTCCTCTCATCTGTAATAAGAAATTTGTAGCTGTTGCTTCATTTGGTTATAAAGGTCAATGTGGCAAGAAGCCTGGAGTATATACTCTGCTGACCAAGAAATATATCCAGTGGATTCGAAAGGTAACAGGGGGAGATGCATAAAAAGCAGCAGTTTATTTAGGTGAAACAAATATGTACGGTCAATGCATTTTGTGAAGTTTTTTTTTTCTGTAAACTTCAGAACGATAGATATCTTTAACAAGGTTGCTATTGAACAACAATTTGTTTTTCCTTTTAAAGGTCCTTATCAAGCAGAAAATATGCAGAACTGTGATAAATTCTCATTTTGAAGAGTCTCAAAATTAATTAATTTTAGAATTTCTTAATATATCTGCATAATGATTTGATAAGCATGGAATATGTATTGCCTCAATGTATTATCCTTTTCCTTGTAAGATGCCTCTTTGGATTTGCGTTGAAATTAATACTTCTGTGTTAGGCTTAGTCTTATTAGAATATATATATTCTATTACATAATTTAAGAAGCATAAATATTTTATAAAATAAAAATAAAAATGAGAAAGAAAGTAATTCAGACTCCATTTTGTGAAATTTGTCCAAGTATTCTACTTGTTTTTAAAGGGTATTTTGGAGACGTAGTCACGTGTAAATACCAACTACTAATTAATTCAGGTGGGTAGCTGCGTCAGCATGCGTAGGCTGCAAAGGAACAATAGGTTTATTCCATGCTGAAAAAAAGAAAACAACGTTTAGGCCGTGGGGCTTCAGAAGGCCCAACGGCCGAAACGTTGTTTTCTTTCTTCTTTTTTTCAGCATGGAATAAATCTATTACTTATTCCTTTGTAACTACTTATTAATGCCAAACAAACAATCCCACATGCTTTACTATTGTTACAAATGGGCGGTTACGAAATTGGTGAAAATCAGAATTTAACCAAGCGGTTTAGTCAATACGTGAATAATTATTCATAACCCCCAACTTGTAAGTGTGCGACAGAGGACTCACACTAGGCACGAGTAGTACAGGAACATCACACAAATACACACATCCCACCAACCAGTTGCTAGCTAGCTCCAGAGGGTGCACACTCAGGGCTTGACTGGTGACTTAATTCGTTAATTTGAGTCATAGTGGCATCCAGATTCATACCCATATAAGCATACATGTTGATTGTATTGTCCGTTTTTATGCTGCGATCGTGTGAACGGAGAGCGCTCTCAGTTTGTGTGGTACTTACAGCTTGTTTGCTGTTTGAGACTTCCTGGTTCTATGGTGGCTCCAAAGGTCCAAACCTGATCCGTACTTCTAAAAGGCATGTTTATAGCGTGTAAAGGAAAACACACAGGCAGGTATGAATGGGAAGATTCCATTTTTAATTTTACTTGGGGAAAGGGTAAAAAAGGAAGCGGTAGAAAGTTTTTGGATACATGTGTTTTTTCTTTCTTTTGTTTCGGAAATTATTATGACCTGACTGAATGAATTGTAAAACATTTTGTGTGTAAAATCAAAGAGAATTAGGATAATGGCTGATTCCAGGGGGGAGCGGTTTACAAACGATATAAGGTGCTCCCCAGGGGAGAAGAGGTTAGTTGAGTTGGACGTTCAGGAATGAAGGATTAAAAGTGTCAGAGTTCTACCTGGATTTTTTTGTCTTTTTGTATTTTTCTTGTTGTGAAGAAGAGCAATGTAAATAAATTGTGCTTTGATATAACTGAGTGCTTTATGGCAGTGCCATCAATTGGGGAAAAGGAACTGCTTTGGCCACTGCTTGGGTCATTTTGTGACAAAGTGATTTCTAGCATTATTCCCCAGTGGTTTGTATAATTAGAGGCATGTGAATATTTTATTCTCTGGCACAGCTTTGCTGATAGGAGTAATAATCCAGGCACACTTGGTTAAACAAACATTTATTACAATGACAAAACACAAACTACACTACACACAAGTTACTCTATGTACAGTATTTACAAACAAGGTGTTTCAGAGGCCTAAGATTCTGGTCACCCAGAAATCCCCAGACTGCTATTAAACATTAAACTCTTAATATGCCTACAAAGGCCATACAAGAGATGCCTTCTAACTAACTCTCTCTCTGCACTCTGGATGCCACAAAATAAATGGGAGCCTATATCCCTATCCATAAAAATGCATCTTAAGCAGGATAGATATTTCTAACTGAGTTATCTTTTACCCAGGAAACCCAAGTAACCTAAAACCATGCTCTCTCTAATTAAGTTCAAATACTAAGCTCCAGTCAGGTTGGTTTGGATGACCAAGAAGTAGGGGCTCTTCCTGGCACAAGCTTCAAGTCCCAACTCCAACAGACTTCTCCCTGATCCTCCTTGTTTCTTCCTCCCTTTTCTTGTGCTCTTAATGTGATCTTAAATTGTGTATGTCTGTACTGCTCCTTGACAATGATTAATCCACAGTTTACCTAGGTACTGTATACTAAAGTAAACTTTACAATTGTTTCTGCTCAAGGAATGTTAGAAGCATTTAACCTTCCAAGTGTCACAGACTAAAATCTAAAAGACACTTCTCAGTCACCTAAAGCTGTAACACTATTTTATGTCTTGTGTCCTACCTTACTCTTGATAATGTTTGTAAATGTATGTCCTTTGCACTGTCAATTGTTTTAATTCTTGAAGAGTACTGTTTGAAATTTTGCAAATGCCATCTACAGAAAACAATGTTCCTTGTTCTTTAATGTAACCTCATCTTTTACTAACATCTTTGCTAATATCTTTTCTCTTACACAATATGCTATAGACATTGTGATGTTAACCCAGTAGGTCCTGCTTTTAGGAGGAAATCTATGTTATAGTTTTCACATTACATTTTAAAAGAGGAGACTGTTAGTCGCCTAACAAATTAGATAACTAGCAAAAGTAGAGATTAGAGTAAGAACAAATAAAAATATTGTTCTTCAAAATTACCTTTTCAATGGTATTTTATGCTGAGATGTAATATAATTAATCCCTGGATAGTGATACATTTGCATCTGCATACTAATTTTCAAAAGTGTTTTAAATAAATAATTGAGACAATGAAAGCTCAACCTGCACTGCATTTTACAGTATGTGCATGGCTACAGGAATAACCAATAACAAGGCCATGAGACACATCACTATTCTACAGTACATAGTCTCCATACCTGTTCAGGTATATGTGTCAGTGCAACACCAATGTGATACCAGGTCAGATCATGAGGTGGGTTGTCCTATACTGTATCTCCCACCCTCAATGCTGTAAGCACGTACAGTACAGGTGTTGTTACCAGTATGTGATTATTGTGTAGCAGGTCGTTTCCAGTGAAAGGCCTCTCACAACTGGACCAGTGGTCAGCATTCACAGTATGCTGGAGCTGTTCTGAATGTCTTTACAGAAGTGGTTGATTGGTGTTCCTAGCTCAGTTCTAGTATAATGATGCACTCAGGTTCCATCTTCCACAGTGAAATGTGAACTACTGTACATGAAGTGCTTCCTTTTTAATGGAAGTGTGTCAAATATAGGAGAAAAAGATCCATCTCACCCATTTGTGAACAGCTGTGTGCTGCTCTGGTACCCAGTGAGTGGACAATCTCTAGCTTCTTAGATGCCAAGTGTGTGATAGCCAGGAGTTTATTTGCAATGACAGCAAGCTACACAGAACTGTCTACAGTGCCATACCTATTCACACTTTGCTAGGGTAACTCCTATTTGACTGTTTTGTCACCGTCCTTTTTGATATTCCTTTGCCTTTCATAAAATTGCTTGTGAAAAAAAAAACTGTCATTCTGCGAGTGAAGTATTCCACAAATTCATTCATATTGCTCAACAAGATAAAATGCAAGTTTTGCTGCAAAGCAATGACATTTAGGGAAACCTTCTCAATATTGTGCAAGTGATTAAAAAAGGCTCAGTGTGACTCCACAGGTTTATGACTGACTGACTCATATCATGCCAGTAATTGTGCTTACTCAGACCTCCTACAGGGTGGGCTTCTGTGTTTCACTATCAGTAAAAAAATCACCAAAACTATTTCCCCCAGAAGGTGTCCATCTCCAGTTCATCAAATGGATAAATAAGCTTAGATATTTTTTTAGGGTTAATAACATATTCTTTTTATGGGAGTTAAGATTTCACCTCAGTAAAACATCAGTGTTAATCTATTATTCAATGTCAGAAAATACATATTTCATTTATTTTAAATGACAGTGAAAGGATGGGGAAGTGTGTTACAAGTAAAACTTGTCATCATCATTTTCTAACTGCTTACTCCCTGAGAGGGTCCTGGTGGTAACAGGCTGAGCAGAGTAGACCACACTTCCTATTCCCCAATAACATTCTCCAGGTCCTGAGGGACTCCCAGGGAATCCCAGGTCAGCAGAGAGATATAATACCTCAGAGAGATATAATATCATGGGTCTTCTCTAGGATCTCTTCCCATTTGTGAACACTGTGAACACTGACTCTATCATGAAGAAGGCTCAGCAGCGCCTTTATTTCTTGAGGTGCCTCAAGCGATGGGGCTTGTATTTCTACCGCTGCACCATCGAGAGCATCCTCACCAACGGGATCACCGTGTGGTATGGCAACACCTCTTCGCGAGAAAGAAAGGCACTGCAGAGAATGGGCAATATGGCCCAGAAGATCATCGGCTGCGGTCTCACCGAGATTAAACAGCTCTATGAGGACCGCTGCCGTGGTAGAATTCTGGCCATCACAGAGGACAGTCACCACCCCGGGCATGAGCTCTTCACCCCACTGCCCTCAGGCAAGAGATATACAGTAAGAGCATACGGACACTTACCACTAGATTCTTCAATAGCTTCTATCCACAAGCAGTGAGCCTGGCGAACACATTTAGCCATCCCCCTCGGACCACACCTACACCATCACCATCTACCTCTTTATGATTTCTTATCTATTGCACATCTCAAGTCATTGTTTACACGTCTGTATTGTTTACATTCAAACTGTCTACATGTTTACTTGCACATTGTCTATTGTTTGTTTGTACATTGTCTTGATGCACTGTTTGCACTTTGTCTTGTTTTTTACACTTGTTTTACAATCGAGAGACTTTCTGTAAGTAAGAATTCCATTGTACCAGTACCGGTTACATATGGCAATAAAGTTCAAGTTCAAGTTCAAGTTCATTTTTCCAAGTTTTATTACTGCAAGCTTTAAGCAACCAAATATTAAACTGTGCAAGGGTCTGAATACTTTTGCTAGTCTTTGTCAAAGGTATACTGTAGGTATCTCTCAGTGAACTGAGATAAAGTGGCTATTAGATTAGCGCATTAAAAAGCTATGACAACAGTTGTATTTTAATAATGATAATTCCTTACACTTTCACAGGGCTTTTCTGGACACTCCACTAAAAGTGTTTTACAGGTAATAAAAGGAAGAACATTACATTGTAATAACCTTTCTCACAGTGAGATTTCTACATTTAAAATAACTATACATTACGTGACTAAAACTATAGCAAGAAAACCCAATCTACATATCAGGCATAAGCTCTTGACTCAAAATGGAACCTGTGGGTTATGTTACTGGAAAGGTACGCTTCAGAACTACACCAAAAACCAGAAAAGACCACCAATGCGCTTTGACTACTTAAATGCAACATGAGCACAGTGGTTTTAAAAGATTCATTTTGTTTGACAATAGTCTAAGCTGTTTAAAATAGGTATTATTTGAAATCAAAGTAAAACAACATGCAACTTCAATTACATTTACAAACATTTCCAACATTTATATTAGATAAAGTTTGAGAACATTATGTGCACTAAATCTCTTATAGCAGTCTCTTACAATCCACCACAAAATCCAAGATTAATAATGAAGACTTAACCAGTTTCAAACTAGATAGCCAGACAGATTTGAAAGATAGAATGGGACTGAAAATAAACCTTGCCAACGGATGTGTCCCTAGACCTGTATGTTCAAAGCCGTGGTTACCTTACCGCAAGAGTGCAGTTTCCTCCCTATTTGAAGTGGTTTAAGATGTTGCCCTACCCAGGAATCAAATGTGTGATTAGACTACAATCTATTTAACGGAATATTTTTCTGTTACTTATTTTCTGGTTATGTTCTGTGAAAGAATAGAAATAAGTTTCAATAATGAAGATGTAGAATAGAAAAAGGATTATTATTAGTATAATAATATCTATAATTAATAATGATATTAATATAATTAAAAGAAAAATGATAGAAATTATTTTTTGTAATCAGTAGCAGAGACATGAGTAACACCTTCTGATAATTAAAACATATATTTTTTCATAACATTTATAAGAACAAAAACAAGAAAGAAAATCTGTTGTTAAATCCTAGTGTACAGTATACTGAACATCAAGAACACCAAATTTACTGTCATCATCAAGAAACTGATAAAAATGTTTTTGCAGCAGGTTTCCTAAAATTGTATTAAATAGACAAAACATATGAACATTTATTAAACAGATCAACATCAGACTGATCAGCAGAGTATTTGCTGTGAAAGACATAGGATAATAAATAATAAATAATCTTTACTCTTATATAGAGCTTTTCCAGAATCTCCACTCAAAGCTCTTTACAGGTAATGGGGACTCCCCTCCACAAATGTGTGGCCCTACCCGGGTAATCTGAGGGCAGCCAAAGTGCGCCAATACCACAGATAAGCTATCAGTGAGGAACACAACAGAGTGATGAAGCTAATACATAGATGGGGATTACTAGGAGGCCATGGCTGGTAAATGTCAAGGGGAAATTTGGCCAGGACAATGCGTTAACACCACTACTCCTGGAAAGTCAGGATCCCGGTTTTATGTTTCATTTAAAGGACGGTGCCTTTTTACAGTATAGTGTCCCCTCACTATATCAGGTCAATAGGACCCACACAGACCACAGGGTGAGCACCCCTGCTGGTCCCACTAACACCTCTTCCAGCAATAAATTTACCACTCCCATCCAGGTACTGACCAGGCTCACAGCTGCTTAGCTGTAGTGGGCTGCCAGTCATGAACTGCAGGGTGATATAGCTGCTGGCTAAATAGTGTGTGGCCATTATTGAAATAGTACGCTGTTTATATATATGATTTCCAGAAGGCTGCAGATGCTGCAGTTTGGGATTCCACTCCATTTGCCTTGTAAAGTCTTGTTAAGCATACAGTACCTCTGTTCCCTCGTATTTGAGCCCTAGTTTCCTCATCCCCCCAAGAAAATCGCAAATGTTCAATGGGCCTCAAGTCTGGTGAGCAGGCCATCCATGATATAACTGTCCTGTTCTCATCTCGCAAGCAAGCCACTGTTACACACGTGTGAGGATGTGCATTGCCCTGCTGGACGGTTGTCACACCAGGGCAGCAAGTGAAATCCCCAGACTTGGTCTGTGTGGCTCCATGCATTCAGGTTGCCACCACTTAATATAAAATTCTAGACACTCCTGCCCAGATTATCAAGTGTTAACATCCCCAGCATTCCTGATACTGCGTCATGATGCATCATGACTTATGGATTCTCAGATTGTAGCCTACTGTTGATGGAATTTGTTTGGTTATAACATTTTGACAGGTCACAAAATGTATGGGTTGATACAGACAAACTCCAATATAGCAATTGTATGAAGGCATTGTTCTCTTGATAAGCATGGACATATTGGTTCCTTTCTTTGTTTACACCAGGCTTGGAATTAAACAGGTTAACTAGATCATTCAATGCCCAAGAGTCAAAGTCGTTTGATTATAGATGTTAAGTCACCGTTATAAATCATCAGTTACTCAACATTCTGTCAAAAATATTTTAAAAGCAATAGCTCTTCCTTTCTCCAAAACTAGCGTTGCTGATGTAGTTTAGTACAGACACTCTTATACAGCACTGTAAAGGCATACTGCATGAAGTGGCACATTGAGTCATCTCTGTCAAGGAAAGAGGATTGTTTCAGAAGTTCAACATTTATGCAATGTATACAATATATAAGATAGTAATAGATAATGTCTTCAGAACTCGCTTCTGGAAGTATTTTGAATGACTATCATATGTTAAGAATATATTTGTGATTTGGAATTGCCATTGCTCAGTCAGCATACTACAACCCTCTTAACAGTACAGGGGTGATGAAGACTTTGCACCCTTTCCTCCAAAATGTGCACATATCAGGATTGCTTTTTTTCAGTGCCTACAGGGAAAAAAGGTTGGATATGAGGAAAAACATAGCTCTTATTGATAATACAGTAGAGTCATAGTATTTTGAAAAAATTGCAACTGTTGTTGCACAGGAAAAGAATATTCTAGACAACTTACGTCCACACAGCCATGGCTGTGCTCAGTTAGCTGAGTCCAGACTGAGTCCATATTTGAACATATATACAAATGACAGATTGATGAAGAATAAAGATTTGCTTTGGTATTTAAAATCAAATTTAAATAGAAAACACATCCCACTCTCTGCTCTAGAACTACTGTATGTAGGAGTTTTTGATGCCCAATTTACCTGATTTCCTTTGAAGAACGCAGAGCATGGTCATTGTCAGCTGTTGCCTTACTTCTCTTGTGATCCTCTGTTTCTCCAGATGCAAGCCATTCCGTCTGATCCCGAGGAAAAAATCTTACTTCCGCATGGGCTTAATGCTAAATTCAGAACCCTTCCATTATGTGCTGATCCACAATGTCAGTTAATGCAGGCGAGAATAAAAGAAAAAAACATATGTAGAAAATAAAGCATTATTTCTTAAAAGGGTGAACTTTAAGACAGACAGAACTTTACACTCTCAGTTCTAATGTTTGTGCACTAAATGCTTATGAAGTTCCAACCTAGGAAACTGAAAATTGTTAAAACTGAAAATACTAACTGTCATGCAAATAAATAAAAAAAATGCATGGGTTATATATGTCAAATAGAATTGTACGTTTTGCATCTTTCTGAGCTCATGAAAATGTATCTAGCTTGAGGATATCCGTAAAGAAAAAACACTTATAGTGAGAATCATGAAAGCATCCCTACTGTCTAGGAATGTCTAGGAATAATAAGAAAAAATGTTTTGTAGTTATTTTAATCCAACAGACAAGATTATATAGATCAGAGAGAATATAATCTGAGGCCAAGATGAGACTGAAAACCCCTGAGGCCTATGGAGATCAGCAAAATACACACAGTCAGCTGCATGTTATTAAATTTCGATCCACTGAAATGAGCAAACACAGAAATGAAATTTGAGTCTTCTGTATTGTTCCTGCATAACAGTTCTCAGATGCAGAAATAACCAGACAGTAGTCATCATATCAGCCTAAAGTCAGTCAATAGTAGCCATCTCTGAATTCTGAAGTCTTATCATTTTATTACATGCTGAATCCTCACTTTACATTTTGAATCCTATAAAACATTTTTCTGTTTTTTTCTGGCTTTTGAAATAATCTGCACATTGATGTGCATCCACTGCGAAATGTACTGCCAGCTAATTCTTGAAAACCTCTCGATCAGCTCTCACTGCAACATGGTCACCCGAAGGCTCATTATGGATCAATATCACCTTATTTGTTCCCCAGTATTATTCCTGTTTCGGAAATAATGCCATGTGAGCACTTCTAATTCCTAAGGATAATGGACTCACTTCCGTCTTCTTCAAATGACTAATTTTCAGCATGGAGATGTCATGGACAGCAATCTTGATTACTACTGCCCCTCCTACTGCCATTTCCATTTATCGTACTTTAGATTACATCCACAAAGGTTTTTGTAGTGGTTTAATGAGAATGGTTGTGACTCAGAGCTGGAAACAAAGCCCACGGTGGAAACAATACTTTTCAACAGGTAATCCCTTTAAGACGTTTTTGGAGCTTCTGAAAAATCTTTTGGGCTACACCAGGTAAGTTCACTGACGTTTCAGTGTCTACTGTCACACTCACGACTTAACTATGTATATTTAGATGGTCTACAATGTCTACTGTCACACTCACGACTTAACTATGTATATTTAGATGGTCTACAATGAGTTGCAAAAGTATGAAGAATCTTCTGCTGTTTTCACATTTTATTGTTTTAAAATATTGGAATATTCAATAATTTATAGTTTAATAATAAATATTTATTATAATAGTATTTATTAAAATAATATTATACCATAATATAAAATATAATATATTATAATATAATAAATATTATAAAATATGTATTAAATAATAATAATTTAATATTAAATAGTTTAATAATATATAGTTTAATAAGATAATAGTTTAATAATATTGGATAATTCATATTGGAAATTTGGCCAGGACGCCGGGGTTACACCCCTACTCTTTTCGAGAAAAGCCCTGGAATTTTTAATGACCACAGAAAGTCAGGACCTCGGTTTAAGGTCTCATCCGAAAGACAGCGCCTTTCTACAGTTTAGTGTCCCTGTCACAATACTGGGGCATTAGGACCCACACTGACTGCAGGGTGACTGCCTCCTACTGGCCCCACTAACACTTCTTCCAACAGCAACCTCAGTTTTTCCAGGAGGTCTCTTATCCAGGTACTGACCAGGCTCACACCTGCTGAGCTTCAGTGGGTTGCCAGTCGTGAGTTGCAGGGTGATATGGCTGCTGGGCATTTAGTATATATTTTAAGGATCCATTTTTCTTTTCAATTGCTTAGTTTACATATTCAGCTTGTTTCAAAACTCCTATTACCAGATTGCATAAGATGTAATAACAGATGGATAACTCATAGAAATGTAGTTTAACTTTCTTATCCAATGTGTGATTTGAAACATGTGTAATTCCAGGAAAACTGTGAGGACCAGAACTGATAAGACGTTTGACCCCTTTGACAACACAGCAACTGAACTCAGCTAGTCACCCCAGCACAGAGTGACACTATATTATTCCAGTCACTTATAACTGTTTTTGGTGTTTGCTTTTTGTTTCTCATCGTAAATATTGCACACTTGAACTGGCTGATTCACTCTAAAATTCACTCTAAAAAGCTCTAAAATGTTTTAACTATCATAGCTGCGTTGATAACACTAATCCATTACCTTGTAGATATTTAGCCACATAGGTATACATGGTAAATATTTTAATCACTTATAAATAATTTGTAATAAGAATAGTATTAGCCTTGCAGTGTATTTTTGTAAAAACAGTTCTTCTGTGGGAATTTACAATTATGTGAGATGAAATCACTGTGGTGATCTGAAAAGCGTGCCATTGGTAAGGTCAACATTTGAAAAATTTCAAATGTCATCCATTTCAACAAATATATAATAATGAATTATGTCTTGACATTTTGTGTAGATAGGAGATTAGATGTAAACAGTGGTTTTTGACTAGTACATAAAACCCACCTTGTGCACAGGACAGAAATATCAGCTCTTCCAATGTAACGTCTTGCTTTGCAAAAGACAGTTGTGCAAGTGTCTCACACATCAAATTGGTGAGGAAACTGAAGACCAATGTACCACTTAAAAATATGTCACACCACAGAAAGACAAGAACACTGTGACATGAACACTGTGTCTGTCAGGACATAGCTCGTATGGGCGTAAGGGTAAAGAAGAGCAGTTTAAATAAAATTGTTGGGGTAGCTTAATTTCAGTTTTTGTTTATTGTGATCTACAGTATATATTATGTATTTCAATACTAAAGGTTTAAAAAACCTCCAAACACGACTAATGAAAGGTTTGCTCTGACAAGAAACTTATTCAAAGCAGGGTATGTGTCTGAAACTTTCTATAGGACAAAAGTCAAAGCATTTGAAACTATGTATTCAAATAATGTTGCTTTCACCTTCACTGTTTTAAACTGCAAACAAAACTTTCATTTTCAATTTATTTTTCAAACACCCTAAAGATCCTATAAGCACAAGTTTGTGTTTAGATCATTGTCCAGTTTTCATCTCTTACTGTACTTCCTATGTGCAGAAATGTATGAAGTTCTGTAATATATGCATTTAACCCCTTGCTTTTTCATAGATATTTATCAGCTTTCCAATAGTGTAACCGTTTTTTTAAAATTGGATTTAAAAATCTAGGTTCCCTCTCTTCAGGCTTTTTATCAAGGCAAGCCTGCTTTCATGCAAATGGAGATTTGCCCTTGAAGATTCACCGAATAAATCACAAATTGCCCTAATTACCATTATGGTATTACTCCTGTCCATGAGAAAGTACATCAACAAAATTTCCATTAATTTAAGACCTACCATGCATCTCAGCCTTTTTAGTAATGGATGGAAAGTCCCAAATGCTTATTTGGTTCTGAGGGAGACCATGTCCTATTACAATTTCCTTTGTTTGGGGGACCCAGAGTAATGAGCAAACCTGGAAGAGAACAAGAGGAACTTAGATAAGTGATCATTAGACAACCTGAACCATAGTATGAGTGTTTTAAAATATGTTTGATTAGTAAAATAGTCAGGTATGAAAATTGTGCTTCTGCCCAAGATGTCCTCTGTGATTCACAATGTTAGAGTTTAAAAGAAAACTGTCCTGAAACTTTAAAAAGTTTAAGTGTTCAGGAAGGAAGATTTTAACATTGCATACTTATAGATGTTGGAAAAAGCCCCAAAGCAACAAAAACAGCCTATCAGAATCAGGAAAACTATGAAGTATGAAGTCAATATCAGCCCTTGCCTGTGAGTCAGTGGGACTGGACTTGATGCAGTTTCCTGTATGTGTTTCCCAGATTCTTAAAACTCCATCTTTCATTCCCCCGCCAACAGCCACGACTCCAGTCTTCCACGGACACCATGCCATGGCCTATAAACAATAAAGACCATAAATGCCCAGTGCTTTAGGATGGATTTCAGTTTCACAATAGCAAACCAGAGTTGTGAGATCCTCACTTCTTTCTGTGGCTTATATGGCAACACATTGTCACCTATATTCCTTACTTTTCAATGTGTTATTGATTATTTTAACATGTAGGGGTTTAGTGTATGTTTTTTTAACTCTGAATTGAGCTGGAAGTCTGCTTCAATAGTTTACAGCACTGAATTATAAGTCTGTTTAAATAGATTACAGCACTGTATTATTATGGATTTAGAAAATATTCACTTTCCATAATTAATTAATATATAACGTTGTAAGCTTTACTGCTGCTGATGTTCCATTACTATTGTGTGTCTCTTCTTAAAATGTTGTACATGATGGAAAACCTACTGTCCATCAGGCTTTACCTTTACAGCTGTGGGATGGGACATCGACTGGACGGGCTGCTGGGTCACTGTCACTCCTGGGTCATTCGGCCAGATACTCAGGATGCCGTCTGTTGACCCACTAGCGAGGTGGGCACCGCCAGGAGACCATTTCAAACTACAAATACCCTTCTTATGTCTCAAAGTGCCCACATGGTGGTGGGCTATTCTGACATCATGGTGACAGATTAACCCTAAAAGTGAACCGCTGCAGGAAAAGAAGCAATCAGTCTAAGCAACATTCTCAAAATTTAAAAAATTAAATTTCTTTACTATTAGATGAATGCCATCCAGTCAGCACTGTTTAAAACTTTTTGAGGATTATTGCTATATCATCTAGAACTAAAAGTAACAGTAATTTAAAAGAGTAAAAGTTACCTCATCTATACCAAATACTATAGTAAACCACACTAAAACATGGTGATAACATATAAAGACACCATGGGATCACACCTGAAGAAGGCCAAAACATTGTATTTTCTTTCTTTTTTTTCAGCAAAACCTATTACTTGTTCCTTTGCAGCCTACGCATGCTGACGCAGCTACCCACCTGAACTATAAGGACACCATTTCTGACATTTTTAGTGATACCGCTGTGTTTATCCATCCACCAATTTTCTAACTGCTTCAACTAATTTAGGGCCATTGGACACAAGGCAGGGTACACTCTGGATGGGACACCAGTCTGTTGCAGGGCTGACAGACTCAAACACAGACACACACACATACCAGGGACAATTTTCCCAGAAGCCAATTAACCTGCCAGCATGTCTTTGGACAGTTGGAGGAAATTGAAGCACCTGGGGGAAAATGTGAACACAAGAAGAAAATACCAACTCCATGCAAATAGCATCCCAGGTCTAGAGCTGAACCCAGGGCCCCAGTGTTACAAGCCAGCAATGCTAACCACTGCGCTACCATTCCCATCCCCATGCTTAAATGAATAATCTAGAATTTGTAACTTAAAGTAGGAAACAAATATACCAACCTATAGGCAGGTGATAATATTGCCAAACAGATGGACAGGAAATATTCTCTAACAGTAACATAGTTGTAAAACCTGAAATAAATAGGTTCTGAGACAATAAAAATGAAAGAGGATGAAAAAGAAATAGTGAATATAGGAAAAAGAGTGAAAAAGAAATAAATGAATATTTCATACATACTTTTACAATAGACTACAATAATATGCCCTGTGTTACAGAGGGATCACCATCAGTATTAGGCAATTCTATAAATAACTTACACTTGGGATTTACAGGGGTGAGGATGATTTAAAATAAAAAATATTTCAGTTGAACATGTGGGATGTTAGCGCTAGTTACGACATTTCAACTTTCACTCAAGATGGGAACCGATGCCACAGATAAGAGAACTGCAGACATAAAGTCAGTTAATAAAAAATCATTATTTTGCACATGGAAACTATAGAAAATCTATCTTCTGTTAGAAAAAGCTATTGCTAAAGTTATGTAAATGATAGAGCTAAACTAAAAGAATACATAAGAGACAGGTAATGGGAATCTTGGAAGGAAAGGTTGTGGAATAATCTATAATTACCCATACAAGCACTAAGGAAAGTTGACTCATTAAAGCATACAATATGATATATTTAGATTTCCAGAAAGATTTCGATAAGGTCACTCAAAAAATCAAATTAAAAGCTATAACAATACAAGATAATGTATGCTTGACATTATGAAAAATTGGTTAATGCACAGGAAACAGCATGGGACATTGCATCTAACTGGGCAGATTGAAGCAGTGGTGTACCACAGGGATCTGCTTTAGGACCATAACTCTCCCTGATATATAAAAATGATTTAGATTTTGGTTTAGTTAGGATGTTAGTTAAATTTACAGATGCTATAAAAATAGGGGGATTGGGAAGTACAGAAAAACAGCAAAGGAATGACACAGTCTCTCATAAACTCACCGATTGGATTTACAGATGGCAAATGAAAAAGGAATCAAAATATTTGGGTATATAGTAAAATATATACTGCATATTTCTGCTCATGATTAATAAGACCTTACTAAGAAATGTATTCAGTTTTGGTCATCGCAGTGGAAAATCTTACACTGGCAAAGTCAAGCTCTAGATTAATATCTGTTCAGCCTACAGATCACAAGTGGAATTAAATTAAATTAATCAGAACACCTCAAGAATAGGCAGGATCTCAAAGAGAATTAAGACAAAATCTTGATAAAGTGTTTTAAATTCTTCCAAAAAGTAGATGGCCTAGGGTTGACACTTTATGATAAAACTGCAGGAAGCCAATAGATGGTTAACCAACACAAAGGACTATTACCAGTGATGTACTACTAGTATGATTGCATAAGGCCTCAATGAATCCCCACAGAGGTTTGGGAAATGAACGTTCTGTAAAAACCATTGTCTGCACCTAATGGGTAGGATGTACAGTACCCAGCAGAGTTCATTCAGGAAAAAAGCACATAACTACAGTGTAACATGAAGCACATCTCTTGAGAGTGTCAAGGCTGCACGTAACAATGTGAAACATTCAAATAATTACCTGCTGAGAATGTGGTTATTCCAGCTCAAAGCACCCACAACTGAAAGGTGTCCAGTCATGTTCCTCAATCTTTTTTTCCTTTCTACGTCCCATATCTAAAAATAAACAAGCAATAATTATCTTTTAAAACTTGCAGATAAATATTCTTAGCCAAATTTAGAAATACCCCTTAACACTAAAAGTAATATAAATTTTTAAGGGCAGCCCATCTCAGGGCAGAATTCTTATTACTGTTGTGTAGTTTTTTCACCTGAACAGCACCATCACTTGTACCAATTGCAAGGAAATTGCCATCTTCAACCCAGGAAACCGAAGAAATATAGCTTGTGCCTGGTTTCGAATGGATACTGCCCTCCAACATGTGGGTTTCAGCATTCCATATATAAGTTGTAGAATCCAAAGCCAGTGCAATCAGGTTTGCAGAATTCCAGTCAAGTAGGTTTAAGTCTGTAAAATAATCACATTGATGAACGATATTATTATGGCCTGATAAAAGTGACTCAAGCGAAAATGTTTTATTTCCAGTCTGAAACCACATGCAGAGACACTTCAGACCATAAATTATGGTGATCAGATATTTAGTAAGACCTTGTTTCTCTGACCTTTCTCTGCTGCTGACCTTATTTCTTTTACCTATGTCATGTAGAACATTTCATGACCACAACAGTAATGGAACAGTTAATATACTTTGCACTTTACCTGAGAAACGTAGAGTACACTGCAAAACTATTGGGTCCCTTTAGGTTTTGAAAGGAGATACTGTATTTTAATTATTCATAAATGTTCAACCTGAACAGTTTTATGAATAAAATAAGTCAAATGAAAAAAAAAACTGCATAAGTATTCACTTCCTCTGTTTTGTTTTGGAAAATTGCACAAAATGACTTTGACAAATTACACAGTTACCTGAATGGCTTCTTTCTGTGCACAATAATAGTGGTTCACATGATTTCAGAATAAGTATACCCATCTCTATAAGGTCCCTCAATCAGGTAGTGAATTTCAAGCAAAGATTCCAGCAAATGACAAAAACAAATCATTGATAAAGTTGTAGATTGGTGCAAATCAGGAGAAGAGTATACAAATATTTATTTAAAAAATCTTTAATATATTTTTGACCATGGTGAAGTCGATCTTGAAGATGTGAAAGGCACCTAGAGTGTGCCAGACAGGCACTCCAAAGTATATAGCATGATAAGGAGGAAAATCAATATCAATTATCTTTGCATGAGGTGATCTGGTCTAAGACAAAGGGAACATTTCTTAACAAAAAGCACAAACATAATAAACTGCGGAGTTAATTCTCCATGAGGTGTTTGCACATCTTACAGTAATCATTCCTGAGTCCGCTGATGTTTAGCTGCAAGTCCAACTCTAAGAGGGCACAGCTACTTCTGTAAGGGCTGGTCTTAATGGAGAAGGGCCCCAGGCTGTTGCTTGAGCCTGTAACGATATGTATTTGTATACTGTTCAAACAAAATGACAACATGTTTTAAAAGACTGATTTTGGATGGCAGTTGAATGACTAGCTTTGGAATTAATTTGTCATCTAAGTCCACAGTTGTGCTTGGGTAGAGTCCCTGTGGTCCTCTGCAGGTTTAGTTTTTTCATTCACACATTTTACTTAGAACGTCATATACAAATGAGGGAGACAGTTAGAGTTGGGTGTCATGTGAAGTGCCTATAAAGTAAGGAAAAATGTGTTCAATTGTTATTAGTAGGGGAGTGTGCTGAAATGATTAACATTTCAGTTAATTTATTTAAATGCTTATTAAAAGAAATAATTTAAAGGTACTGTATATAATGTATATAATTATAGAGGTCTGTGCCAGACTCTTTCCACATAAATATACTCACGAGGCCATCACACAATGAGCTCATTCAATCTGGAAAACAAAAAAGTTAGTAGCACTGCTTGCTCACATGTAGTGAGGCCTGGGTTTGACCCTGAGCTGGAGCTCCTTCTGCGTGGAGTTTGGCTTGTTCAGCCTGTATTTGTGTGGGTTTTCTCCTTCCGACTCGTAAGGACATGAAAGTTATCCCCACTGTGTTTGATCCCTGGTCCTCAATATTTAACCAAATGTGACTTTAACTGCTGTATCATGATGGTCACATGTCCAACGTGGGCAGTCAGCTATGTGACTCTGGGGGCCCGACCCTGATTGAGTGAAGATGTTTTGAAACCCCTGCCCCTGTGCCTTCAGTTGCTAGACCTGTCCTTCAGTTACCAGTTTCTTCACATTGGCTTTAAATGCTGTTTGTTCATTAAAACATTCCTTTCGCTTTTTCATATTAAAAAAAAGTTTTTCATCCCTCTCGCAGGTACAATTTTGTCCTCTCCTTTCATACTTGTAATTTATTATGTTACACTTTATTTTAGTATACTTTCTAGACCTTATGACCTAGCAATTGAAAATTCTTCTGATTGTTCTTGTCCAGGGTCAGACACTGGAAACACAGCTCAGAAGCCATGAGTGACAGACAGAAAATGTGATCAGTGACTCCAGTAAGGTTCCAGAACTATGCAGAATAGAAAACACCCTGATTAAGACCATTGCTTTTGTGTGATCTCAGAAACCAGCTGGAAACTCACTAAGGCAGAAGTGGAGCATCGGACACCCAAGGAGATCCATTTTATCTGCATTTATAATTGCATGTCCCTCCTCATCTCTCTTTCCAGAAGTGAAAAGGCAGGAACTGCACAAGGGTACTGAAGTCCAAACTCAGGCAAATCAGGCCTACACTTTGAGAAATGAAACAGGCATTTCTAACACTGAAAGGACCGGAAGTAATTTTAGGAACAGAGGGTTGTGTTTTTATAGATGAGAGAACATTTGTTTCTGATTAAAATCCACCAAGCATCTGATTCAGGCAAACACACCTCCCATTTAAGCAAAAGATCTAGACAGAAGACCCTAGTAAAATGTCTTTTCTTGTGCAGAAACCAGTATCAACTCCCTTAACAATTGTTTGACTCATATGTAATGTTTAGTTTTTATTTTCTAAGTCTCTCTTTTGCGTATTACTCTACCGAGTAAGTAGTAGCTTTTAAGTAGCTTACTTAAAGTAAGCTACAAAAAAGAAACCACTTAGCAATCTTCAAAAGCATTCGTGACTGTCAGAGAAGTTTTTAGAACTTTGATTATTTGTTATATTGATTAAGTCAAGTGTAAGAATTTCTACATTTAAACTTTCTCTATAACAATTAATGTGAATGTGAGCTATATCAGTCAATATTACTAGACTCCCCACCCTGAAATTTCGAACACTACATACTTCTAAATTAGTCATTTTGTTTTACACCGACTGGAAATAAGAATGCCTTAAACTGAAATCAGCTGGTAGCAATGGAAAGAAAAAAGCATCACCCTCCTTCTGCACAAAGGCTGACTTTCGAGATGAATCGAGGTGCGGTTAACCCAAACGTCTTTGAAAAATGTTCTCAAGGGGTCTTTATTCTGTACACATCTCCTGCTTTGGTTTTATTTTAACATCAAACACCAGACCCCTTAAATACCACAGGAAATGTCATGTCCTGTTGCGAGCTGTTTGTCCTGCTAATCTGCGTCTCACGGTTGCAGTGCTATAAGAGTTACAGCAACATTTTGAAACTAAGTGCAGTTATTTAATTGCATTATTGTGATTTTACATTTTATGATACAACAGTTATTTCTATTCATGTCATGATACACCAGTTTTACCTCAATGCTCCCTTTTTTTAAGGGCTGGTCTATTCTAGTTTTGCTGGTCCATTTTTAGATTATTTCTTGCCTGATAATGTCTCTCACTCTCTTCACACACACACCCATACAACTACTTTCCATGATTGCTGGCAAATCAGAAGACACTTGACCTACAAACATATTTCACTGGCTGCCTGTAGGCACACAAAGGATGAGGTTATTAACTAAAAAACAACCCTTCAACCTACATCTAAATAACGTACATAAACTAACTTCTAATATATTGAAACATCAATTCTCAAAATACAAAATCCATATAAAAAGCTAAATGTATATCTAATGTATACAGTATCTCATAATGCATATATGCATATAATATATATATAACAAGCAAGTTATAAAAAAATATATTAAGCAAGAAATATTAATTTTTAATATGTCAGAACCTGGAAAATACAGCACATATAACTAAAGATGATAGAACCCTGCAACCACAAGCTACAGTAGCTATGGCAGCTCTCCAAACACAAACCGGGATGAAGATTGGAAACAAATTATATAAATAATTTATAACCCCCCCCCGCATTTTTCATACTGATTATCAGATGTAGAAGTAGGTTCTATATTCCATGTGATGTATACTACAAGCTTTAATTTTTTTCTTGTTAAAAAATCACCTACATTTTTTGGGGAAAAAACATGGATCTTGCAACTTTAAAAAACTTTTTCACGAATTTGAAAATCATTTTGCCACACTAGGGCTTCATGTTTAATATTAATTTACTGTATGACAAAACAAAAATGAAGACTATTTGACTGATGCTTTCATACAAAGCAAAATACAGTTGCACCCATTCGAAAACCATTAGGTGGCGTGGCTTACTCAAGGCTCCAACAGAAATGCCTCACCTGGAATTAACACCCACCACCTTCCAGTGATTACTCC
The DNA here is from genome assembly GCF_059453375.1 of Lepisosteus platostomus. Lineage (NCBI taxonomy): Eukaryota > Metazoa > Chordata > Actinopteri > Semionotiformes > Lepisosteidae > Lepisosteus > Lepisosteus platostomus. Next base: position 63,401,080 of record NC_142614.1, on the reverse strand, counting down.
TGAACCCTAAACGCTAGGGCACCTCAACAATCACATAAGCACTAGTCATAAAGTCAGTTTGACACAATACCAGCTCGTTGAGAAACTAATAAGTAACAGTACAATTTTGGGTGGCGTGGTAGGGGAAGTGGTTATCATTCTTGCCTTACTGTGCTGGGGCCCTGGGTTCAATTCCATAATATATGCATATTCTACCTGTGTTTGCATGGGTTTTTACCTGGTGATGCAGTTTCCTCCCACAATCCAAAGACATACTCGCTCGTAGGTAAACTGTCCCTGGTGTGAGTGTGTGCATCTGTATCTGTATTTGCCTTGCCATCGACTAGTGTCCTGTCCAGGGTGTATACTGCCTTGCGCCCGCTACTTGCCAGGATATAGGCTCTGGCTCCCCCACTACCCTTTATTGGATACAGAGGTTAGAAAATGAATGTAAGTACAATTTTATTTACATTTATTAAGGACAGGCTGAGAAATGCCTCATCCACTTCCCATCATGAGGAATGAATCCTGTAGTATGGAACAGTGTCACACACAAGCTTCCCAGAGTGCACAGCTTCTGCCCCAAGACAGACTTAATGAATGGAACTAGAAGTAACTATAAGGAATACATGATAAAAGCTAAGGGCTTTGGCAATTTCACTTTCATATGTTGGTCTATTAGGCTGATATCTTCTTCTGAGAAGCAGTTTAAAGGCATCAAACGAATATCAACTCCACCACCTGTATTTTATCTAAATCTTTCAAGCAAGATGGGCTGAACGGGCATTTATTTTGTTCTCAAAACTTTGTGGTGATGATCAAGGGTAAGAGGGTAACTCTCAGAAAGAAGTTTCAAATACTGCAGTAACTTTTAAAAGAAGCATCACTAATATTGGTTAAGTATACCTTTCTTTTTTTAATTTCAGTAATTACAATTAATGTTCATTTAAACTCTACAAAACAAAATATTTTACAAACAGGAGGAGCCATTCATTTCATCTGGCTGGCTTGGTAGTAGTTAAATGATCTGAAGATGTCATCCATCATTTTCTTTTCCCACAACCCAAGTCACAAACCTTTAATAAAGCTTACACACATTCTTGTAGTTTTTTCTAGATCTGTTTTCTTCTCAGGACAGCTGTTCAACAAGTAGTCCTGTAGGGAAACAAACACAAAATCCAGTATTAGCAGCAAATCCAGTATTAACAGCATGCTAAATTATTTTCTCAGTCAACGGATAACAGATAAAATAAATTTGCAGATCAGTGCTCTGTAGAACACAAAGTTCAGCCTCCTATTGTGACCTGTACTGAACAACAATTAAAATGAACCAATAATTTACTATACTATGATTCTCTGATTCTCTGGAGCCGTGATAGCTCAGATGGCAAGGGTGTCTAGCTCCTGACTGGAAGGTCCTGGATTCAATCCCAGGTAGGGGCAAGTGATGGAGCTTGCTCTAATTCCTTCCAGACAGCTCCCAGGTCCACTCAGCCTGCTTTCCAAGTGAGTACCAGGGGTAAGGCCAGCTGGAGCATGATGCTGACCACATCACCTCCACTTCCAGTGTTGGATGGTTGAGAAAAACCCTTACCCCCTATTCCCCCATGGGCCTTTATGGCCTGAAAATGGACCTACCCAACCTACTATGATTCTCTATCCATCCATTTATTAACTGCTTTATCCGATACAGGGTTGTGGGAGGTGCAGGAAACTATCCTGGCAAGCAACAGAAAGCAAAGCAGAATACACCCTGGACGTATAGATGTCTATTCAAGTTCTGTATTGTAGTACTATCAGTCTTAATATAGTGCTCCCTGCATTGACCCAGGTGAACTGTGCCACGCATGCATTTGACCAGCATGCTACACTTAAAAACGGTACACTTGATCATAAATTATCCGTTTTTGTTTTTTTTACCGGTTAAAATTAACTCAAGTTTGGATTGGTAGCGGCCTCTAGCGGCAGTAACGGAACTGAGAGGCACTGGTTTATCTGTAATACATGAAAAAAGCCTTTGGTATTGGGAAAGTGAAGTGAAATGTGGCATATTTGTCTTCTACTATTGAAATTCATCTTTCATATGAAAGAATATATACAAGGCAAAAGTACAGAATAATCAATTTATTTCTGGATATTCTTGTACATACATGTTAAACCATGTTAGAACAAAAATAAAAGTTCTTCCCCTCCTGGGTTTCAGGTCAGCAATAGGTTTGGGAGAAATAAAGTAAATTAATGTATCTGGTCACATACTGTATGCCTTGCACTGACTGCTTCAACTCCAAGATGCCTTGGCCAGTTAAAAGGTTTCCATTTCTTCTTCCAATTGAACTCCTTGATTAAGCATGCAGTATGCTTTAGGTCCTTGTTTTGCTGCAGGGTGAATTCTTTGTCTGGAGTTGGGAGACTTTTTAATGGTCATGGGCAGACAAGATGTGTCTTTACACTTCAGAATTCTGTGCCGGTCATTATCACTTACATCAAAAGACCAGTGAGCCAGTTCCAGAGGGTGCTTTACATACTGAAACAATTAAATCTACCTGCACAGGTGAGGCTGTGTGCCTGCAGTCATCAGCAGTTCCTTTCTTAATCCATACTTTTACCTTTCTGTGACTTCGATAAAGGCTTTTCTTTGTCTTGTCTGTCAAAAGAACTGTTGTGCTTCATCTAGAATTTACAAAGAATTATAAAGTCTGCTGTTTCTGTTTTTAGTGCTGAAGAGAGGCTTGCATCTTGCAGTGTAGTACACAGGGAACTAAGACACTTTTACCTGTACTCTGCAGATTGTCTACAATTTCTTTGGCTATTATTTTAGAGTTTAACTGCACAGTTCTAATGTTTTTTCTGTCATCACCTTGTTGTCTTTCTTGGATGACCTGGTCTTTGCTCATTTTTATACTCCTTCAGTGGTTTCTTTTTTAAAAGACATTTCGTGTTGTTGATCCAGCTTTTCTGCAATGCTACAAATTGTAATCTTCTTTGTTCTCATCTTAACAATGTTTTGCTTTTCCATCATAGACAACTCTGTAGTCTTCATCTTAGTTTATGCCTTTACATACACAACTCTTGAATCGTTTCACAATAAATGCAACATGAAATACCTGAGCAATCAAAAGCGCCTGTGTAACGCATTCTACACGCACGCATTCCACTCATTCTCGCATATCCACGCGAACCCGCTTTCACAAACGCTCACGCCGTCAGTGATTAGCCTATCACTTTTCCCTGCATTCACTAGTTTAGTTCCCCTTTTCCTCGTTCGCTAGTGTGGTTAGTCTCCCTGGGCTTCAGTAGTGCACGTATTTCTTCAACACTTTTCTCTTTTTTCCCCCCGATTATTATTGACCTTTGTCTGTTTCCTGGTTTCTCGCTCTCGCTTTACGTCTTCGGGTTTGTTTGCTTCGTTCTACTGCTCTCTACCGGTTTTGGGGCTTTTTTTTTTTTGCTCGTTTTTTGGTTTGAAATTTATGCCTGATTGTTTTTGGGCTTTGGTACTCCCCTTTTAGCCCTGCACGGGGTCTTTTTACTCTACCATTCCTGACAGCCGTTTGTCCCATTATTTATGCTCACGGGAAATGGTAGGGGGGGGAATGAAAACGGATGATATTGTCCTAAGATGGTTAAACATATATGCAAAACAATACCCAGACACAACAGCAGTAATTCTATACTTTTGCCTCATATTAATCATTTGATCAAAAATACAAACTTCATTGATAGAAAGCAAAAATTTAATTTCAATGTCCCAATACGTAGGCTTTTAACTCTATAGCTGATTTTAAAGTATTAATCGTCTAAGGGAGGGATTTGATGTCACAGCCTCGTGGGTGTAAGTCAGCTATTGTATGCTCTGCCCCAGCAGGTTTTATGGGTCACACTGAACGCATCAATTTTTAAATACCGGGAATACTTTTATTTGACCACTTAAGCATATGTTGAAATCTGGAAGTTCTACATGTGAAGTAAGATTGTATGTTCAGCACCTCCACAATGACACTTTTTATATTAACTTTTCAAAACCCCGCGACAGGTATTGCAGTCACAAGATATCCTTTATAAAAGAATACATCGATTTTGTTTATTTTAAACATTATTAAATAAATGTTTATTTTGATTTTCCTAAACAAACCAAAATTAGCACTAACATACCTGTTTCTTAATAGGTGTAGAGGTGGTCTTTGAAGGGTCCTTACCCAAACTGTTGTCAGACTCCCTTACGTTATTATCCTCAATTTCAGGCGTGGACTCTACGAGGACAAAATACACGTTAGTAACTATCACTTATGCAAAGACAAGTCCTACCATATTCATGCTGTATGTTTGGGATACGTGAAACGTTATTTAAAGCACGTTTGAATGGGACCCACAATGCAGGGCAGATCTACAATGTAGAAACATAAGCTTTCCAGAAAGTCAAAATAGTTTACAATAAAATAAAAATTGGACATTTATTTTAGTCACCTATTTTGAAAAAAATATCTAAAAGGCACCTTGACGTATTATAGTCGGCTCGGAGTCCACCAGGGTGAGCTGAGACTTCGAGCTTCCTTCTGGAGAGAGGTCCAGAGACAGCCTTTGACAAACGGTGTCGTCGTCTACAGTGTAGGAGTGCTGCCACCCCGTGGTGACGGGGCTACTCGCAATGGGGTAGCCGCGGCGTAGTTTTTTCACAATTCTGCTTTTAAATCTGGTGTATGATGTTTTAGTGCCATCGGTGGTCTAAAAAGGAAAGAAAATATACGTTTTAATAACTGTACCGAAAATGTAATACTGCACTGTTTGGTATAATTTGTAATGGTATAATTTCTTAATACTGTAGAAAATATGTTCATTGGTTGTTTTTACTTGCCTTGAAGCTATGTACTGTAAGTGTCAGCGTTCATGGGGGTTATTAAATCATGTGATTTACTATATAAAGAGAAAATAAGGGAAACGAGAGGATTTTTCTCTCTTTCTCACACCCGAAGAAGGCTCCACAGCCGAAACGTTGTGTTTCTCTTCTCTTTTCAGCATGGAATAAACCTTTACTTCTCTTCAGCTCTGTCTCATTCTTCAAAGTTTGCTATCCCGAAATTGCAAACCTTTGATTTGGTCTCAAGCTGCAGCGTCTCAAAGTACACTTCAAACACACCATTCTGTGATCACAGTGCCCTAAAAAGGTTCTATCGCCTCAGTTCGCTTTCTGTCTCAGATATCTGAAAACACTAGATCCATACAATCAATCCAAGGTGCTCAGTAAAACAACAACGGTTAACCGTGCTGATCATTTCAGTTTCTGTTGCTGACATTGCCTAAAGATTGTATCCCATCTGCGTGGGTAAACTAAGTTAAAAAACGCTGCTTCTTTTGCACAGAATTACGCATAGTATTACGTTCGTTACACGGTTCTACATTGGAATTAACATCTGCAGTTGTTGGGCTATAAAATATTCACAACACTAGAACTTTAGAATTGTTTATGAGTCTGGCCTGTATATACAGTATATGCTTTCTTAGACTCTTATCCCACTAGGTTACAGTCTGAAACTGACTACTCTGTGATATATAGTGCTACTTCACCCACTACATAGAGCGAAATCAAGAGTTAAATAGTAGTTATCGACAAGTCTATTACAAAAACATTGGGCGCATTTCTTTGCTGAATGGACTTTATGCCATTAACGTGTAGGTCCATGGATGAAAATTACAATACAGGCCACAGGAGGCGAATCCTTCTCTTATTTAGTAGCCTGTTCATCTTAAACTTCCGTGTAATCTGATGCATCTTCCAGCTCTGTTGCTGTTGAGCCAGGCAGCACAGCTCCTCCTTGCATTCCTCCTCGACATTTGGACGTGTCTTGCACCAAAATGGATACCCTGTCATCTTATCCTTTAAAAAGTTCGGTTCCAAAAGCAAGAATGTTTCTTGTTTTATTTACGATGACGATATGCACGGCGGGTTTATTTTTATTGCAGAACAAACTTTTCAAACCCCGAAAAAATAAAGATTTTTACTCTTTAGAAGTACGGGATCTGAGAGGAAGAACCGTTTCTTTGGAGAAGTACAGAGGAAAAGTAAGCTGCAAAATATGCAATTCGTTTTGTTGTGTAATTCCGTGTAATTTCATAAATGGGACATTTTAATATAGCTTTGACTGTCTATTTAGGCAATAATTTCGAGTATGTTTCATTATTTTGGATAATGCCAAAGCTTTGTAACGGAGAAATTCCCAGTTTCCTAGAGATACTCACTTTCGTTTTTTAAATGCATGCAATTAGAATCACTATTTTTTTCTGTTTTGAATCTTTTATGTTGTTGCACAGTTACGATTCTCATGAAGTACAGAATGATCGATACATTAAGTGATTGCCAGTCAATTATTTTTTTACAGCATAATCATGATGTAATATTATTAATCAACAGGCGCCAGCAATAATATTACTACATTGGGGCAGACCGTGCCTATAACTGTGCTATTTAAATAACAATAGGGCAGTCTGAGGTTTTGCGTATCTCTCTTGCCTTAGTAGCATTGTAAGTCAACTTTCTGTATTTGTCAAAGCAAAGTACTGTCTGCTGCTTTTGCAGGCATCACTAGTTGTAAACGTGGCGAGTCACTGCGAACACACGGAGCGGAACTACAAAGCCCTTCAAGAAATACACCGAGAGCTGGGGACCTCTCACTTCAACGTCCTGGCCTTTCCCTGCGGTCAGTTTGGAGACACCGAGCCCGGGTCAAACCGGGATATCGAAGCTTTTGCAAAAGCAAATTACGGCGTCACTTTCCCCATTTTCGGCAAGATTAAGATAATGGGTTCAGAAGCTGACCCTGCTTTCAAATACATTACAGGTAGGGTGAATTATTGATTATTATTATTATACTTCACGAGGTATCTATGAGGGCAGCCAAAGATTGTGTGAAAGTATAATCGATTTATTGAGCTTGTGGAAACCTGGTTTAACTCGCTTAAGTGAGGGCCAACCTCCCGGCTACAGGACAGGAAGGCTAGGACCCCCATGTCCGGTGAAAAGGCGATCAAGGTGTATTTGCAAAGGGTGAGATGGGGTATATATATGAGAATCTGAGAAATTACGTAAGGATTAGTTACAGTTCGTTGGGTGCGGAAACTTGAGTTGGCTGGCTGCTCTCATCCCTCCCGAACTCTCCTTAGGACTCCATCAAAAGTTTGCTAGAGTTAGTCATTACTCACAAAGCATGCTTTAATAACTTGCAATTTATTGAATGTCTGACTTAATATATAAATGGAATACACAATCCATACATAAAAACTCTAGCAGGTTTTGTGGTCTCTTTAAATATTCAGGTTCTTAAGAACAAGGAAAGGTTTCATTTAGGTAAGGGCTCTAATTGTAACAAAAGCAGAAACTCCCTGGCCCTCCAAGACTGGGGTGTTCGCACTGCCGATATGAAATAGAATACATGGTATTCAGCTATATCTTGTCATCGAGTTAACAGAGTTGTCTTTTTAGCAATTGTGTGTACAGTTCAGGTTCTTTAAGGCTATTGCAACACTGCCATAGCCAGTACACCAGAACAGAGATTTGCTGTGTGAACTTGGACTGTAAAAGAGTATACAACTAGTAATTATTACAAGAAAAATATCAACAAATGCATCTAATTGAACGCCAACAACAGGGTACCAAACTATTGCCTAATAATTGATCTTTCTGGTCTTAAACGATCTTTTCTTTTAACTCTAAGGCCTTATCTTAGAAAAATCCCTATGTGCCACATCACTACTGTACAATTGAATTTTGTTTTGGGTTTTAGACCAATGATCCAAAAAATGTATTTTGTTTTTATCTTCAGGTTCATTTTTGATACTCCTACATTATTCAGATATGACCGAAAAACATAAGAAAGATTCAAAGTATTATCTTTTTTTTTTTTTCAACAGACTCGGTACAAAAGCTTCCAAAGTGGAACTTCTGGAAGTTTCTCATTAACCCGGATGGACATGTGGTGAAGTACTGGAAGCCTGAAGAACCCATAGAGAACATCAAACAAGAGGCTGCAGCTTTAGTGAGAGAGATCATCCTGAAGAAGAGGGTAGAGCTTTAAAGGTTTAACACGGTATCCAAAGAAGAACTTTGTGTGCCTTATTCACTGCATCGCAGAAGGCCTTTTCCTTCACTCTGTTTGCCAAGATGAGTTGTACATTTCATTTTTTAATCGAGACGCATATGGAAATGTTTTGTGGCATATGGAATATTTCCGAAAGCAACATATGTACATTCTCACAAACGATTCTTTGGATATCTGGTCCAGGTTATCTCTGTTCACAATTCTGACCAGTTGTGGTGGCCCACCTTGTGCTTATACCTGAAATGAAATGTTTTCAATAGAAAGTGTTAATTTACACTTTGGAAATGTGAGTTAAAAATTCAGTGGAGAGTGCGTCTCATGTGTGGTTGTGTGACTTGTGTGGTTGTGTGAGAAATTACAGGTAAACTGAAGATGTGCTTGGGATCACAGTGACCAAAGTAGTCTTTTTCTATAAAATTGTAAAAAGTGTCATTATTGAGATATTTTCATTGTTCTGCAAACCACTGTGTTAATTATAAATGCCATTTTTGTATTTGCAGTTTTGCTAAATTGTACATTTGAAGTAGAGTTAAAATATAGGTGTGAACTAAGATTCCAATGATGTGTGTTATTGGTGGGATTGTAAGTGATTGATTTTTATTTACTGGAGATTTGTTCCTGCTTGTTATTAAAAGTGAAAGAAAAGGTTATACTATAATTTGAACAGTATAGTTCGATTGAAATCTTTTAAGGCTCATCAAAATGTGATTTAAAAGTCTGATGTTTTATTTGGTTCTATAAAATGTGGTTAATTCATTTTTGGGGAAGAAACCAAAGGATTCATGTTTAATGTTTTGCATTGTTAAGTTATGTAGCAATTCTAATTTGAAAGCCAATTAAGCCTTTCACTTAATGAAATATGTATCAATACTTTGAACAATTCTTATGTGTGGGTTATTCATAAGATGTAGATATTGTTGGGTAAATCAGGGCAGATTTAATTTCTTTGGTATTAAAATGTGGAGCTCTAAAACATGCTTCATTGTGCATCTCAGGGACATGAATGGAGGGCCTTGAAACAGAAAATACAACTAAGAGAATCGCTGTAAAGAGTGATTTAGACATGAAATTATAGTTGATATGCAGTTATGCACTGCAGTATTCGGGAACTGTAAAATTTTAGGTAAATTGAGTGTTAAAATTAGAACTCAAGTCACTCTTACAGTTTTTGTCACCTTTAACAAAAGGAGACTGCTGACATTATCATAGTTATCAATTTGTGTTGGTGATGAAACTCTGTGCTTACTGTTTAGGTTTTGCAGTTTTTGGATTAATTGGACAGATGAAGGAAAAATCATTGGGATTTTTTGTTTTATCACACTAGATTGAATTTATGCATGATAAGCTTCAGGAAACCCAAATATATTATGTGGAAAAAAAACATTTCAAGTACTAAAGGGGTAAACTACCTCTAGTGAAAATGCAGCTACTTATGTTTTTATCATCTGAGACTGGAGAGATAAAGAGAGCTATTCGTAAACAGATAACATCTGCATTGAGTAAAACCAAAGACTATAGGGCATTTAGCCCTTTGGTTATTTTGCTGGAGTACATTGTAATGTCTATTATTAAAGTGTCAAACACTTTACCTGTTGCTAAAATTGTTCCCCAATTGATTAATTAAAATTCCAGAGGATGTGAATTGAAACAAAAACAATCATAATTGTTTTGCTCATTGTATTTTTCAATACATATAATCCATGGAGACCATTAGAAAATAGTACTGTTAGGAGCACTCTATTGTTACCTATTAAATATCATTCCACTAGTTTGAAAATTATTAATTATTTGTTATCAGTAATCAAATATTGATCTGATAACACAAGAGGATTTGCGCATCAAGACTGAGAAAAGACGTCTGTTCAATCTGTTCAAACATAAAGTTTATGGGGCCTAGATTAAACTTCACAGCCATGATATTGAAGCAGATTTCCTGGTATCTTTCAAGAAACGGATGTATGACATTTTCAGATCAATAAGCTACCGGCCATCAAACAAGACAGAAGAACCAATTATTTGTTTTGTGTAGAATAGTTTCTAAGCTCTTGGAGCAGATCTGAATATTTTTCTGTCTGACAGATAATCTACCTTTAGTTTCTCAATAGCCTTAATAAGGCTACTGATCTTTTGCAAGAATTAGCAAATAACTGGATTAATTCCCAGGATCTACCAGGAAAGCAGTGGGCTAAATGTCTGAATTGCCTCCTATTTTTGCAACCTTTTTTATGTTCATAATGCTGTCATTCTTGTTTTTCACAAATTTCTATCAGAACTTTGCAAATAAACACATAGAACTCATACATCAGATTATGAATGCCTCCTATTTGCCAAATCAGAAGAATCCTGTTCCTTGAAGCTTTAATTAAGTGTAATAGAAATAACAGCTACAGCATTTCATAAACAGAATTAACCAAACACAGAGAAAGGATATCTGTATAACACTCAAAATTGTTGCCTAGTCCATACTGTACAGTATCTACAGTACATCAAAGGTCATATACAGTAGAATAATTTTTAAGTAACTTAACATAGTAATACTAATACTATGTAATATTAATGCATCACTTATGTCAGTAATAACCTTCCTAGACTGGAATCACCAAATTGTTAGTCATCTTGGCTCATCACTACCCACTCCCACCCCCCAGGAAGAACAAGATTTTGCGCATAATCTGACATGTCCTGTCCTAGTTGCTCTGCACGTGAAATTCTGCAGCTCCAAAGTAATTGGCAGCAGAGGTGACGTTAACCGATGGAGCAATGCTGGCTCTCTGGTGGCCAGCGTGCTCCAGGGGTTGGACAGCAGGAAAATTATATTATGTGCAAGAAAAGCCCATCCAGCCTTGACAGTTCTCGGTCCACCGTGCTCTGTCTCAATCCTCGTTCACTGTTGGATAATTGTGCAGCCTGGCCAGACGACAGGGCTCAACTTGCACACTCAGAACGTGCAATTACTACATGAGCCTCGGATTTTTTATGAGTCATACAATACAATACTTGTGTCTCCCCAATTAGAAGTCACAATTTACTGCATTGCCCTCGGCAAGACTGTACTATTGAATGAAGACCTTAATGTCAGATTGTTGAATTTGAATTTGTGAAAGAGCACACGCCAATAAAAAATACATCTAGCTACTAATTAAACTGATGTTTTGTGATGATAAAGTTTCTTAAAAGCATTTTACTGTATTTTTTTTATAAAACGTGCATGGCATGTACTGATGTGGAAGTGCACATAGCTGCTGTTTTGTATGTCACAGCCAGCTATTGATACACTGCCTAATCATCACACACGTTTGTTGCTGTCTTTACTGAAGATTTAAAGCACATGTCTGTACTACCACTATCGGCATCTTCTCTCACATGACAATATTATGTTAGTGTACAGATGCAATGTACAGAAAATCCCAGTAAAGCAGTGGCATGAATACATCTAACTGCAGAGCTTTCTGCAGACTTATATCTAAGAATAAGACAAATGTAGTAAAAGAAAACTTACAGGCAAGTTATACTGAAGTTCTCTATGACAAAACGTTACTTAAGATATTTAACTAAATGAGAGGTTTTTCACAAAGTCTGTTTTTGTCCATTGATTCGGTTATTTATATGTTAATATGTGGTCAAATGTAATACGTGAGTTTGCATGTTTTCTGAGTACTTTTCAAAACCATAATGGTTGGAGTATGGGCAGCAAGAGGGCAGTAAAAAAGTAAGCTGGTGAAATAAATTAAACCAGCTAACATTTCACTGCCTCCCAGCCACTCACGATCACTGGTAAGATTTGTTCCTCTGGCCGTTGAACTGGCTGTTTCCAAATGCGCGGTGAGACAGCAGTTGAATTCTGAGCTGGTAACAGGTTTACAACCAGCTAACGCTACACTGCCTTCTAACCTGCACACAGGTCTTCAGAAGGATCACACTTCAGCGTGCTCTGATGACTCGTTTGCTCTGCAGCAGGTGGCAAAGTAGTAGCGGCTGCTTCCGACAGACACAGCAGCCAGCTAACAGTACACTGCCTGCCTGACACAGGCACTCCTGAAGAAGAAGGAACTGGACGTGACATTTTCAGACTGACGCGAGTGTTATGATTTTTCCAGCTTCCGATGTGTTGGACCTCCATTTTTCATGCATCTTAGTACCCTTAGTGCCCTTCTTCTTTTTCCTAAATTAACATATCTGCTGACCAGTATTATACTTCCTAGACAAAAATATATCTGTACTGCTCACATTCTAAAGAATGCCACTTCTCTATTCCTCAAAGACATTTCTCATACCCACTGCCACTTTTTTAAATGTGGTTTGCAGATGCAGGCTTTGGCACCATACAAGTGTCAATCTGGGTACAACTAATAAGCACTGACATATAACTTGAGGGAAAAGCTACAAATGTGAACATGAGTTGAGCGGTGGTATTGATTGCAGCAGGGTGGAGTGTAGCCAATAGCTGTCAAAAAACACAACAGCCAGCAGAAGTACACTGCCACACTGATACAGTCCAGAGAGCAATGCAGGACAAAGGCTCAAAAATGTAACGCCTACCAGGAACTGTTTTTACTGTATTGGAAACATCCTGTTATACCAGTGTAGACCAACCTGTTTCGTCCAAGGTCATAATTTAGAAATTCACATGGAATTTGAATGGTCATTCCAGTGCTGTCAGAATAATTGTTTTTCTACAAAGTACATGTATGATGTATTAGTCCAAGTGTCTCTGTCGATCACACAAGTGAAAATTAAAATTCTGTGCTCATCATTAACGAATATCTCTTTGCTGATAATGTGGTCAAAATAAACCGCCAGCTTTATTCCTTTTTGTATGACATGACAGAAAAGATCATTTGAATGTTCTACTCACATGCTATGGAACAGAATATAAATAGCATTCTCTTCAAACATAACAGCCACATAATGATTACACTTGTAAATTAGCTTAAATTTTAAACATTCGGGTACACTCTTACCTTTCCAATCTTGAGAGGATAGTGTCTCTTGGTCTTTATGAAATCTTTAGCAAACGTTTTCATAATCGTTTCCTGTGTAAACACAAATAACACGTTTCGCTGAGAGAGAGTAGGTTGGATACAATACAAATTATGTTGCCAAAAAATTGTTTGCAAGAGAACAAGAGTTTACAAGAGAAATTGTGTCGCTCTTGTTGTATTTTATGTATACTATACCAGAAATCAATTTACATTAACTTACCCATACAATGGTGTCATCCGTTTTGATCTTAAAACGGGAAATTCTCTCCAGCTTCCATTCCATTTTTAAACAGAGCTAAAACTGTAATCGTGTTTACAAAGTACTATATTTTCAAGAATATGAACGGATTTTTAAAATAAAAGTATGTATATACTTTTTAAGAACACGTTATCTTTACACGGACGTACTTTTCTTCTAAATACTTCGTCGTGGTCTCTGCTGTCCCTCTCACCTATGTGAAAACTACATACTGTCCTACCCCGTCAGGGGTACCTTTAAATACGCAGTACAGGCGGAACGTAGAGCGGGAATCACCTCGAATTTCCTGCGATTGGTGGACGGGTAAAAGGTTACGTCACCCAAAGGAATTCCCTTAGTGGAATGCCCCCCATTGTGGACACCCCTAGCAACAGCTGAACGCGCTGCCGGTCTCCGTAGAGATGCAGAATGAAAACTCGAGGAAGGTGTCTAATTGCACAGGACACAAACGCGCCAACTTCAATAAGGCAAAGGCGGGTTTTGATCTTTTGCGGTTAGAGGAACGTTGGAACGTTGTGAACCTACCACCTGTCTATAATTTAGCTGATCTGAGTAGTAGTGGAGGAAGAGCTGTAGTTTAGATATGTATAAATGAAGTAAATTCAAATAAACTACACAATGATGCTGTATCCTTATTGCTATATTCTGTAATGATTTTTATTATTTATTGAGTTATGTTATTGACAGTACTTGCATACCTCTACCAGGTAGTCTGAAGTTAGACAAAACGTAATTTACGATACTCCAAAAATGAAAGAAACAAGACGACAACAATCCACATTTTTCCCAGTATCCCATAATTTTGAACGGAGACATCCGTGCCACGACGTCGTTTACTATTTTGAGTTACCACCTGCCATTGACACATGTACATCCACTGCTCTCAGACTCAGTGTGTGAAACAGGTGCTTTCAACTTTCAATGAGCAGCAACCAGATGCTGTTCATGAGAGAAAAGAAAAATAACGGCACGGAACACTTTTTTTTTTTAGGTTTTAGCACCGCGTTGTTCTACTTAAGCCTACAAAAAAGCAATTGTCGAAACAATGATAGTGTCAAGGAAGGTGAAAAAATCATGTACAGTTTATATCTTCTATGTAGAAAAATGTTCTTGATAGATACACAGTAACGCTGTAATAATAATAACAGTCGGTGTATTATTATTATTATTATTATTATTATTATTATTATTATTATTATTATTATTATTATTATTATTATTATTATTATTATAAATAATAATAATAACAACCCTTAATATTAAGTATGCTTTTATAATCCTCTGATATAAAAGCATACTCTCTGTACTGGGACTAACTGCCTTTGCGTCCGCTTTGAAGTGTTTGGCCCTTGTTGCCGCGGTTACCAGACCTACTTCGCAGGTTGAGTGGTGTGGATGTGGCGGGGCCACAAAACCGGGAAAAAGAGGGTCGTAACTGCCAGTTTCCAAGCGCCTTTCCCGCAGTCTTGGCGCTGGTTGCCAGTCTTAACGGTCAGAGCTGTCAATTACAAACACCGCAATTATGAGCCGCTGAACAAAGGTCTGGTTGTGGTACTCCGTGGCGAGGAAAAAATGTTTTGTTGGAGATGCACTGCAGCTTCTGTCAGCAGCTAATTTCTATAAAGGTGCATTGTATTGTTTAGTTTTAAACCCCACTATTTGAATGGAAAGGCTACAACGAACGAGGTTTCTCTTTGTAAGCTGTAGGATCGTTATCAGCCAAAGAAATATTGTTTCTGTTAAGTACCGGTGACCATTCGACAAAGTAACTATTGATAGTACAAATGTTACCTATCTGTTGTAAGCTGTGAGCTCCCGTGTGTTTTTTTCCCTGTTTTTTGCACATGTGATAACACTAATTCTAAAGATAAATTATACTTCTGTCCTGTGCAATAACAGAATATAAGATGGTTGTATAAACATAGAGTATTCGCACACTCAATCATCCCGTTTTTTTGCTGAACTGGTCCACAGTTTCCAAATTATTAACCTTTAAAGATTTAAAGCTATCTGTAATTCCCACAACACTTATTTTAGATTATTAAAAATGTACTGTCAGCTCTCTGCAGTCTTACAGTGATGCTCTCGCAGGGATCAAATAGTAAAGATTGAACTAGGCAGCTGCTCTTAGGCTACTTAAGTGTTCATGGATGTTTTTTTTTTGGTTGAATATTATATTTATTTGCAGCGGCACAGTAGTGGTTGTAGAGGTACACTGTACCTTTCTACTGTAGGTACTTTTCTTTTACCAGGTAGTACCTTTCTATATATGGTTGCTGCAATCGGCATACCTTCAGTTTAAGCACAGCATGTTATCCGTCAGAATTACATGCATCCAAAACACAATGTCAGAAGCGGTCTAACCCCCCAATCTACGGTCATTTAACCACCAGCGAAGTAGTCGAAATCAGCTTTTGATTTGATTGTCTTGGAGTTTATCTGAATGCTTGTTTCTTCCCACAGTCCAAAGACATGCTGTACAGTTTAATTTATGTCTCTAGATTGGCCCCTGTGTCCTGTGTCTGCTGGGTTAGGTAAAGTGTTTGTTTTTAATGGCTTCCAGTGTTAAAAAACATTATGAAATAATTATATAATTATTAATTCAATAGAAAAGTGTTAGACGTGATCCAAGATATCACTAGTTTTGAAACATGAGCATTCCTCATGGTATCACTTTGCACTTTCCTCTGATGCTTCATCTATCTACTGTCATCTTGATTACTATCAACAGACCTTACAGTTCTCCTTCTTCAATACTACATTTTATTAACATTCATTATAATGATAAATATGAAGGTCTTGCATATAGTTTAAAATCAAAATTAATCTGTTACGGAATACCATTTTGATTTGGTATTCACTGTCTAGTTAATACAAAGGGTAATACTGAAAAGCATTCTAAATTTAATTGGATACATAAGTCATTTGTCCACAAGGTGGCAGTGAAAAACTATTATCGCACACTGCTGCTATTGAACCAGAACATCCCAGTAAGACCAGCCTACAAAAGGACACGTAAAGACCCACAGAGAAAAACACTGGAGCTCCCTATTGTATAAAAATCATTGTTCTCCAGCAGCAGGAATAGAAACAAAACAGAAGCAGGTTAGGTTAAGTATAAGGAGCAGCAAGGTATTCAGATTCCATATTACTGTGGAGTGTTACTAGTGTAAACAATACTAGGAGAAACCTATAATTTCATACTTCAATAACTGTCTTAAGGTTAGCTAAGACAGTTTGGAAAAGCTGCATGGTTTCTACATGCTAGTTTTTATAATTATTTATTCTGTCTCTCCAAAAATTGTTTTCCATTTATGTAGAAAAATCTGCAGTTCACTGATTAAGCAGTTATTTATTTTATGTGCTGTTTTAATTTATTTCATTTTAAAGGGGTTGTAACTGTTTCTTTATTTCTTTTTCTCCTCAAATTGTTTGTGGTAGCTTACCCTTCCAGATGAAGCAAAAAACATATGAATACTCGGAGACGTCTTAGAGGATAACATAAAGAAATCAGGTTTGCACAGATTTATTCAATAAAACATTATTACTAGGCTGTCTGGCAATGTGCATTGTTAGTCAGCCTTCTTTGCACACTTCCTCTACAAGTTTGCCTTTAGAAAAAATGGTGAGTGCAAATTGCACCCTATACACTTCTTCTCTTAAACAGAAAGCATGAGCCGAAGATCTTGTTTGAATTATTCTTATGCTTCCTCTCTCTTGACAAATGGCTTTACTAGTACAGGACTTACACTGAACTAGTCTGTGACTTTACTGAATATCAGTTTACTCTTCTTTATCCATGATTAGCCACAACCCCCGACTCGTGAGGTCATGATGGTATATTCATTAACAAGCTTTAATCACTGAAAGTGACTTGTATGAAAACTATTGCTCAGTTTAGGTGACAACACAACAATTCCAGATATAAAAACAATGTTCCAAAGAAAGGAAATTCCACAAAGCTAATACTTAAAACTGTAACGCTACATGATGTAAGCCTGGGAAGCTACATGTTGTTATTTAAAATAATTGTTTGTGTAATCACAAAACATAAATTCAAAGAACAGAGCATGAAAAAAACCGAAAATGGTAACAACTGTCTTTATCTTTATTATCAAAATTCTTACTAGCTTGATTAATTTATCATGGAAACCTTTGTCTCAAACTTCAGATTGATGGGTCATGTTTGCTTTTACATGCTATCCTAATGTAATGAGGTCATTAGTAATGCTATGATCACCTGCAATTTAAATGATAAATGGAACAATCCTTGATGGGTACACAGGTTTGTAATTGGGGCCTCTTTAGGAGGCAAATTCAATTAGAGTTTTTCAAAGATGTCAAAGGTTTGAACTCTCTGTTTCGTATGAATGCATCAACGAGTACTTTTTACTCAGAACCTCTGCTTTGCAGTTTTACAGCTGCAAAAGTTAGGCTCATTGCATGATGATTATTTTGATCATAATCAATAGCATTTCACAAAGCCATGCTATGAGCAGTTGCAACTTTAGAGAAAAAGAATTTCTCACGAATTACAGTGGAATAAAATGTAACATTGTTGTCAAATAATTAGATCTTGACCTGAATTCATAACAGCGTTCGGTAGTTTGATACTGTATATACCATTCCAGGAAGCAACTTGGTTAAAATCATTACTTTATCTGTGCAGATGAGGAAACACTTCTACAAACAATTGAGTGAACATCTCTCTTCTCCTTGCATGTTCAAAGTGTTTTTCTTTTCATGCACAGTATTTCTTTTCTCAGGTTCATTGATTTAGCTTTAGCATCAACCTTGTTTTCTAGTTCTATGTACTTTGCCAGAGAGGGACAGGAGCAAAACACTATAAATAAATGTTTTAAACAGTGCATTGCACGTGTTAGAGGCTGTGTGCTGTAGGATTCTCTTGGTTGAAATAGTTTTGATTTGAAATGTCTCAGTTTAGTGCTGAATTTTTTTTTAACAGAAATGGTCTCCTATAATTATTTTGCTACTTTAAATCTTTATTAAAAAGATAAGCCAGAAAATATTCTGAAAATATTCAGTCTTTTATATAATTCAGTCACACAGCACTGAGTGGTATTTGTAATCTTCATCATTGTGATTATTATACACATTAATAAGTGGTGCTGAGACTCTTTCTGTGATGTGAATGTATACCACCTTAAAATGCCTTTATCAGAAGGGGAAGTAAAAGTAGACACTGCACTTTTTTAAAGCAAGTGAGTTAAAAATTAACTTTGGGGTCTTCTTTTGAAAACTGAGAGTTTAAATCACAAGTGAATCACTCAAGCGTGAAGCAACAGACTGATCTCCTCTTCCACAGAAAAAACGAAAACAAAATCCACCTGACCTTGGGTGTACACAAGCTATAATCTGTGTACATTTTAAAGGTCTTCAGCCAAATCAGTAGTAATTTAAATATCTGAACTGTTAGCATTGTAAAAGTTGATGACTAAAAGCAAACATTTTTCTGATGCTTTAAATTAAAGAGAATTGTGGCCTTACAATGTAATTATATGTTGCTTCTTCCATCCATCCATTTTCAAACCACTTTTCCCAATTCAAGGTCACAGGGGAGCCAGGGCCTATCCTAGCCAACAAGAGGCACAAGGCAGGGCACCCACCGGACAGGAAACCAGTCCACTGCAGGGCAGACACACAGGGACAAACACAGACACACACATTCACACACAGGACCAATTTTCCCAGAAGCCACATAACCTATCAGAATGTTTTTAGACTGCAGGAGGAAACCAGAGCACCCAGAGATGAACACAGGGGAACATACAATCCACAGATAGCACCCCAGGTCAGGAATTGAACCCGGGAACCACAAACGCTGTGAAACAGCAATGCTCCTGTTACTACTGTGTCACCATGTCATCCATGTTGCTCCTTTAAGAGGAGTCAGTATTCAACTACTTCTTTTACTTGTAAAAACTGTGGGTTTAAATATTAATTTAGTGAAATCCATTTTTCACCTTGGCTCATCTCAAAGGGGGTTTAGGGGTAAGGATTAAGCATGTGCAAATTGCTTAGTGTAAAAGAGCGATCCAGATTGCTTACAATATTTACAGAATGTCCTGAAAAGCCTCATGTATTTTATGCATTCGGTGACTATGATTTAAAATCTTTATTTCTGTTTTTGACTGAATCACTAAGGTTGAGAGGACAAAATATAATCCTACTCATCCCTCATTAACATATTTTGATATTTCAAAAATATATTTCATATGAGGAATACCACTTACTCAAGGGGAAAAAAAGATGTGGAAACGTGTGGCTATACATTATCCTGTGAAAAGATTACTGTCACAATAGATGTTTGCCTTCTTTTTATTCTTACAGTAGCTTTCACCCTTGGCTTCTGTTTAGTATTTAGAAAGTATTTGGATTTCAAATGGCTTGTTAAACCTTCTGTTACTCATTGTACAGGGCCAGTGAGGACCTTATTCAGAAATATCTCCTGTCATCTGCATGCCTGCCTTTTATTCTAAGGTCAATATGATTGTTCTTGCACTCTTTTCTGCCTCTTATTATTTTTCTTACTAAACTTATTCACTCAATATCATGACTCAGCTTCTATGAAGAAGACTGTACAATGTTTTTTCTTTATTTTACAAGGGCTACAAATTTAGCATACACTGCTTTCATAGCATAATTTGAACTGTGCACATCATTGACATAACATGATACATCTCTGTCTTAAATCTTAAATATCAATTAGCAATTTGGACCTTTAAGATAAAAAGTGTAATAACAGGGAATAAGAATAAGAAATAAGGAATAAGATTTTTTTCTTTCTCCGAGGTTAGCATTTTTCTGGTCTTTAACACTGTATCACATTAAAGTCATATTTATTGATTGTCAAATGGCATGAATATATAAATATTATGTAATGTGAATCTTCTTTTCAGGTACAAAGTGTGTAATTTCATGTCTTTTTTCGTTTTTGTAGATTTTAGCTCTTGTGAAAATGAAGAAGAGATAAAAATACAGATAACTGGAGAAAGTTCAGCATCCCGGTAGTGCCTTTAAACTGTCCAAAAACACACAACACAAGACACAACAGGCAGCCCAAGAGCTGTATGAACAAGAGAATACATTCTTCTGTTTGTTGAATACACAATGTGTAGTCTAATGCATGCCAGCAGCAAGAAGTAACACCTCTGACTAGCAATGTGGTGGACACATATATAGTGTGACAATATTAAGTTCTTTATATGCAGTTTAGGCCTTTGATGTAACAATTGATCAAGATGAGCACCCCTTTTACTTTTAAAAACATATTCATATATTTTTGTTGTATGAAAATACTTGCTCGGAATATTGTAACCTTGCAAGGATATGTCACTTTCAATTACTTTCCACAGAAAAGATTAACAGTAATCTTAAAATTAATGGTACAGGCAACTGTACTAAGCAAGTTTTGAAAATAAGACAGTCTGTTTTTCTATTTGTTTATCTGCAAGGCATAAATGGGTAAGACATTTGTTCCAAGAAAACACCTTCTTCTGCTATTTAGATTTTTTTTCTTAATGTCCTGAAATAAAAATATTTATCTGTCTATCTAACGATTGCATGCAAAGGTATTTAGTAGAATGATTAGCAGAATGAGTGTGGTGCGTGTATGAACTTTTAAATTTGAAATTTAATCTTGATATCATAGTTTAAATACAGCACAAATATTTGGTTGTTACCATAGTTAAACTCCGTGGTTACTGCAATAAAAAACAAATGTCAACAGTAGAATCCTGATAAGTCCTATTATAAAACTATTTGGCTGAAAATGACCAGGATCAGCTCAAGGGGATTCAAACAAAAAAGCTGTTCTCAACAGAGAGATAGGTATAGTTCAACAGTTTTTTTTTGTAAAAAGAAGTGATGTAACACATCAGATGGACAGAAAACAGTTAATATTTGTTATTTTGTTCTGTTTACTATACAGTTAATGTATTTACTTAGATCTGCAGTGATTTCCAATGTTGTGCTATGTTTGACAAACCACTGTCAAACCACAGACAAACCACTGTCTCTCTCATTCAGATGTAGATTAGAGTTGGATTAGATTAAAGGAGTGTAGTTTCTCAAAAAGTCTCACATAAAACCTAACTTCTTAGTTGTTACCAAATGTTCCATTCAAAAGGAAAATTAGAATTTAAAAACTGTACATTTAAAAAGATAGAGCTGGAGAAAAGTGTGTGCCCTGGGATGGACTGGTGTGCTGTCCAGGGCGTATCCTGCCGTATTTTCATTGCTTTCTGGAACAGGCTCTGGCTCCCCAGTGACCCTGTGCCAGATAACGAAGACGGAAAATGGATGAGTGGATACTATTTTAATACACATTTAATTCTACTGGTCCACCACTTCCAGCAGCAACATACAAACATATGTGTATTCAGGGTTTCTCAAAACATCTGTTGTAAAACATCTGTGAGACTTACTCAAAGAGTAAGTGTGCTCACCACAGTGGCCTGACTAAATTCCCCTATGTTCCCGCCCAGTGGGACCTCCTTAAGATTCTACAATCTCTTCTCCCTTTAATTAAATTGGTGAGGCAGTTTCTCACTTCTCTACCTGATCTGTTGGTAGGGGGGGGCTGCTGGTGCAGAATGGCTGCCATTCATCACCAAAGTGGATGCTGCATCACTAACCAATGAAGTGAATGGTCTCCTATATGGACTCCTTTTGGATGAAAAGAGTTATATAAATACACACTAATTGTTTACTGTTATTAATCTCCAGTATCAGTGTACAAGCTCTACTGTGTAGTTACACAGATGTTATGTGTTTGTTATGAACAGTTGGTTAGAAAATAATGAAACATTTTTATTTTGAAACCTACAGTAATTTACACCTTATTCAGTAAGAAATTTCCTTCTCTTTCATTTGACACAGCACATATCTTAAGTAAAAGTTAAATATGCTTCTATAACTAATTGTTTCCTAATAGGTGGAAGGACTATGAAAGATGGTTCATTAGGACTCTAAACCTCAGCACTTTTAAGAAAGTCTGAACAAGCACAAGCCACGTTTTTATTTATTTAGTGGGTTTTCCCGTCGGCTTGTTTCATTTTGCGTTGGCAGGTCATTATTCACATCACTTTATTGTCTTTTAATGTCATTTTAAACTACCCGAGATACGTACAGTATGTGAGAAAATCATGGCTGAATATATGTGTTTAAGCATATATATGCTCTTGATTTTTTATCCAAGGCACTCTCAAAACTCAGCAATATCATAAAGAAAATACGAAGTGTGGTTAAATGTTGTTTTAAACAATTGCAATAAAGGACTTTGAGTATACCTGGCATAAATAATTTGGTTTAGGCTAGTGTTTTGAAATGGAAGGCTGTGTAGACTGGGCAGGCTGATACTGTAGGTAAAATCCTCAAAGTGTATGTCCTTTCCTCACACGTGAATAATGCATGGAACTATGCATCCAGGGAACTATGAAAGAGGTTAAAATTAATAATTTTATTGACACAGTTCCATTGTTTTTAGGTACCAGGGACAGCAGGATTAAATTTAGTAGATAGTAAATGCAAAGTATTTTTTAACTGAGGAATACTCCAGAATGCGTGGTCATAAGAAAGAAGAATGAAGTGCAGACTATGGCATCAAACCATACTGAAAAACCCAGATATAAATCACTAAACAATGTGCCTCATCCTCCCTATTTCAGCTGTAGATATTTACTGCTTGTGGCCCAGAACTCCACAGAAGGGAAAAAATAACTTGTAAGAAATTAGTAAGTAATACACAGATCTCAGAAAACATCAGACAAAACATTCCACTTTCTGCATCGCCTACCAAGCACAATGAGCTAAGTGCTATAACTGAAATTAAATTACAGTATATTTGGATGTAACACTTTAGAAGGTGCAAAAATAGGGATTTAGCCTTACAAATTGAATAATTACAAATATGTATGCACAAATTCTTAAAATTCCAATTCCAATTTGGAAACCAAAGCAATAGACATTATTTTAAATTATTAAGTATAAATAGAACATGAAAGCTTGCATGTCTAAGTTATTATAATTTTTTGGAACATAGAACATAAATTGGAATTTAGAATTAAAGTGTTTTATTTATATACTGTATGACCTTGAAGAACAAGCAAAACATTTAAACTTGAACACAGCCATCAGTACACTACATTACTAAATATGACATACCTTTTCAATTATTCTTGTCATTTGAGTACCAAATACAGCCACTACAGTTAAACACATAAACTGTTTAATACAAAGCTAGTGAATTAACAACTGTTTTTTTCTATTGGTCTTAAATTGCTTTTAAATAAAAGGGATGATAGGTAGTCAAGGCTGGGTGTTGAATGTTTGGGTGTGTGAAACTATTCCAAACTTCAGCTGATTTAAAAAGTGAATTTAAATTGTGTAGATTTGGAGATGCAGAGTACTGTGAATTGCAAAACAGCTCCTGTTCACAATCACACTTTATTTGTGGTTAGTTATTTAAACAAAGAGCGCTATGTCTAGATGCTTAAAGCAAATTTTCAAAAGAACAAGACCTATTTCTACAGTTATTTGGTGAAATTCACATTATCTGCAGATGTTATTTAGTTTTAGTTTGCTAAATATGAAGGTGGCATAAAATGGACTGTTAGTATTAATACTAGATTAATATGTGACAAAGAGATTTTCAGGACTAGGTTTGTTAAGAGAAAGCAGAGTTTCCATGAATCACAGAGTAGTGAAGACAGCTGTTTCTTATCCGTTTCTGGTAATATGGTAATAAGCACCAATACAGTGCCTAGAAAAAGTCTGTGAACCCTCTGTATAATTATGGGAATTACAATTTTTGACATTGCCGTTTTTTTAAAATGTTTTCAACAAAACACCTAAGCAATACTGCAAACATGTAGCAAAAGGTTTTGTGATCATACAATGTACAGCATTGTGTTGTAGTTCTGGTCCTCATCAGCAGGCACTGTGGAATGTATCAGAACTAATTGGAATATAGAAGAAGCAAATTTAGTCAAAAACCTGATTCAGACTTTAAAATGGACCAAAATTCACTTTTCACCAGGACAATAATCCAAAGCACAAGGTAACAGCTACACTGGAGTCATTTAAGATTAAGAAAGTGAGTGCTCTTGACTGGGCCAGTGAAGTCTTGACTTCAATCCTATTGAGAATCTGTGGAAAGACTTTAAAATTACCATCTATAAGTGATCTCCAAGCAACAGTTAAGATACCGTAAGAGTGCCTGAGCTAATCTACCATGAAGCATAGGCAAAATCTTACCCATAAAAATCTTACATTGGCATATTTTAAAGACAGCAGTGGACAGTATCATCATTTTATTCATAACTGTTTTCAGTATTTAAATAAATCTTTTTAAAAACTTGCACCAAGTTCTGAAATCTCTTAAATTTTTTGTTTAATTTTAAATTTAACATCTAAATACTCTAAATATGTTTTGAGCAATTATGCAGCAACAGTCTAAGCCTTTGAGTGGGATTGTTGCCCTTTGGTGTAAATAATTGCTCCAGAGAAAAAATGATATCATACTCACAAGAATATCATGCAGTGCTTGGATTATAAAATAGCAAACAAATGACGTAAGCTATTTGTGCATATTTTTGAAATGTCTGAAGGTAATTCCATATATTATGATTGCAGATAAGATGCCTTTTCTCTATGTGTACTGGCACAAACCTATTAAGATAATTAATTGACAAATTTGGAAGTTTGGAAGGCCCTTGCATTTTTCGCAAAGGTTTTATTCAAATTAAGCAGATTTTTTAGTTTTGAGCATCACTGTTCTGATACTATATAAAAGGTGATACTATATAAGGTTCTGACTTTGGTAGTTTCATAACATCATTATGCAGAAATGTGGCTATCAGAACATCCATTTTCTAACCGCTTATCCAGCACAGAGTCATAGATGGAGCCAGAGCCTAACCCAGAAAGCAACAGGTGCAGGCAGGGTATACCCTAGACGAGATGCCAGTCCATCCCAGGGCACACCCAGATACAGACAGAAACACACAGACACACTCACACCAGAGCCATTTTTTTTACAGATGCCAATAAATCTACCAGAATGTCTTTGAGTATAGGAGCACCCAGAGGAAACCCACGTGAACATGGGGAGAACAAACAAATTCAATGCAGATAGCACCCCAGGAATTGAACCCAGGCTGCTAGTGCTGGAAGACAGCAATGATAACCTCCGTGCCAACCCTGTGAAAACTAACAGTCTTATTTTTGCCACTGTGCCAAACCTATGAAAGCTAACAGTCTTATTTTTGCCACTGTGCCAAACCTATGAAAACTAACAGTCTTATTTGTATTTTACGCCTTTATTTTCCATGTTCTTCCTTAATTCAATGCAAGACAACAAATGAATTCTACCACACATTTCTACATTTGACACTTGTGGGCATTTAAAAAGCACATTGGGTCTAGAGTAAACATACACTAGTGGTGAGAATTTCTCTTATTTTAAAACTTTGTTCTTTCCTCCAAGCATATTGTTAAACTCACACATTTGATTAATCAGAGTTCTATTGTCCCTGTCTCTTTTCACCACCGTCACACACTTTTGTGAGCTGTTTTATAATAGTTGACAGATAACAGTGTAACAGTTGATAGTTAGGTGGGTCACTAGTACAGTAAACAAGTTAATCTTGACTGGATCTTTGACTACAAGAACAGACTTTAGGGCAGGAACCTGATTTTTATTCCCTGTATTTATTCAGCTGAATGTAGCTCAACGAGTTAACACTGAGCTTTTCTGTATATCATCTGTGTTATATGTGGTACGTTGTCTTTAAAAAGTGCTTCAACAGTAATATGTTTCAAAATGTTTACATTTCATGCTAAATCATTTCTGATTCATTTCTTGGATAATTTAATTAAAATCAAAATAAACATACAATGATTAATATTCAAATTGCCCCAACATGTACAAGGAACTGTAAATTGTAATATAAATCTTAAGCTGTCTATCAAACTTTATTATGCAGTAAAAAAACCTGTTCAGGTAAAAATGGGTATTGATTTTGCAGTGATCTTTTAAAGTAGCAAGTCAGACATACACTTACACATACAGGTTTTCAGCCATACACTTCAGGCTTCTTGAATTCATTTTTTTTTCTTGAGATAGCAATGCTTTGTGGCTCCCTAGACTGAACCTCTGACTCTCTAGAGATAAAAGACTAATGAATTACCTCTTTAAAGTTTCCATTGAACTACAGTATGTCTGTATCTTTTAGTTAGAATGTCATTGGAAAAATATTTTGTTTTAGTTAACAGTTTAGCCTCTCTGTGAAGGCTTTAAAATGTAACTGAGCCCTATACTAATTTTCATCATTGTTTCAATGAAAAAGTAAAAGTGTCAATGACTAGAATGCATTGGTAAATCAGTTAAGGAGCAGTGTGGTAGTGTGAAGTGTAGCACTACTGCCTCACAGCTTTCGGGTCCTGGTTCATTCCTGACTGTTTTATCTAGGCGTTCCAGTTTCTTCACACAGTTTGAAAATATACTGTCTAGGTGAATTGGTTGTCTACACCGTGAAATCCTTATTGAACTAAGCAGTTACTGAGCAGTTAATGAAAATGGATGGATAGGGGAGAAAGGAGAATTATTAAAAAACAAGCAAGTAAGTAAAAAAATGAGTACAATGAATTGCACTCAGGGGTTAAAAACTTATTAACAATGCCATAAGAAAAAAAAGGAAAGAGTATTGCAAAAAAGTGTTTATCAGTACTACAACAGCAGCAGAACAATAAAAGACTAATTAAAATATCATGGAGCTTTTATAAGATGAAAGGGAATTGACTTGTATTAAATGAACTTTTCACTCAAGTGTTTCCTGAGGAAGAATACACAAACATGCCCCAGGCTGAGTAAAGACGTACTACAGGTACTACAAGAACTGAAGATACTGTAAATAAAAACCAAAGGGCCTGTTGGTATTCTACCTTTTTGAAGACTTGTTTGATAGTCATTCAGTCAGGACAGGGTTAAAGCCCAGTGGTTAAAAAAAATGCTATACAATCCATTGAGAATGCATAAGATGCACTCAAACAGACAAAAACTAAATTTATTTAAAGGCAAATTATAATGAAAATAAAAAACTGTGATCAAAGACAATAGATTAATCTTAACACTCACCCTTTTTCAATAGTAACTACACAGACACAAGAAGCATGCATATATAGTTAGTAGTTTAACAACTGAAATAAAATTAATCAATCACCTGTATAGTTAATATCCTTACAAAAACAAAATTTTCACATAGAACATGTTGCATCAGAATTCAAATCAGAATTTATCAGAAATTAATGAATCAGAATGTCTCAAAATGAGACAAAATATATACATCTAATTCTAAATTAATTTATGAAGAATAAACCACATTGTTTTATGCAATCAAATACTAAAATATTAGTATTAATAAATACACATTTATTAAACAAAATGGTGTAGGTAAATAGTAAATAACAAGTAGTTCAGGTGAGTAGCTGCGTCAGCATGTGTAGGCTGCAAAGGAACAAGTAATAGGTTTATTCCATGCTGAAAAAAGAAGAAAGAAAACACAACGTTTCGGCCGTGGAGCCTTCTTCAGGTGTCAATGGCTGAAACGTTGTGTTTTCTTTCTTCTTTTTTTTAGCATGGAATAAACGTATTACTTGTTCCTAGTAAATAACAAGATCACTTTAGTGGCCATATATAATTTCTTGTATTAGGAATTTGTCTTTTCGCACACCCCAACTTGCTCTCTATGAGACACACAGACAAGAAGAGAAGCTTGGGGTCAGAGCACAGGGTCAGCCATTTATACAGCACCCCTGTAGCAACTGGGGTTAAGGGCATTGCTCAGGGGCCCAACGGAGTAGGATTCCTCTGCCAGCCCCAGGACTCGAACCAGCAACCTTCCACCCACAGGCACAGATCCTTACTCATGAGGTTATATTACTTTAAATATAGTACTAAAATGTCTACAAATTCTCATGTTGTCTGATAGCAAAACCTGTTTTTAAAGCTATTGGATGAGAGCTATAAGTATTGAATAACTTAGGCCATCAATAGACGTCAAAAAGGTGATAACCATGACACTTAAAGAAAATATCACTAATGTTTTTGTTCGAAGTATTAATGTGCTTTTAAAAAGTAATATAATTAAACAATGAGCAATTGTGGAGGCTATTATTGTATCTGGAATCTGAAAATCAACAATCGAGAATCAAATACATCCCTAAGAAATAAATTGCACTGATGCATGTTTAGATCTCTCTGAAAGGTACAATATACTGTTAATAATGTCGTTGTGCAGGATGTTGGTTTATAAAGAATTTGTGCATGCATTTATTGATTTTTCATCTGCTTTTCCTTATACAGATAAAAGCTGTAGTATGTCAAGTAAGGAGCACACATCTTATTCCTCCACTGTAAAAATGGATATATGTCCTCATATTGTTTTTGTATTTTTCATGATACCTAAATTACTTCCATGAAAATACTTCCATCAAAAAATAGTTATAGAAGCTTCCTGGAGATTTCATCTTCCTGCCCTGGCAGTGGGAAACAAGCGAAAATGATGTGTTTTACATTGTGAATATGGTATTGCTTAACAAGGAATAAGGGAATCCCTAATCATTTGTATCACCTCATCCACCTTGCAGCATTCCAGATTTTACAAACACACAATCTTTATATAATACTAATGTACCCAAACATAAACAATATCAAGGAGTTGAATTGAATCAGATTTGCCTTCATTTATGAATTTCAGAAACATTGAAAACTGTGTCTCACTGTTCTTTCGGCACACCT
The DNA here is from genome assembly GCF_059453375.1 of Lepisosteus platostomus. Taxonomy (NCBI): domain Eukaryota; kingdom Metazoa; phylum Chordata; class Actinopteri; order Semionotiformes; family Lepisosteidae; genus Lepisosteus; species Lepisosteus platostomus. The sequence goes on along the minus strand of NC_142614.1, from coordinate 63,371,950 downwards.
GCCTGGTGCTGGTGTTTATTATTGCTTCTGCTGCTATTGCAGTGATGTGCTTAAGTGAAATTAAAATTGCACGTAACTGGGAAAGTCATTTGAGAGACTTTGCTATCGCGAATGTATCCAAGTACATTTACACTAAACTTCTTCACATTTTACTTATTCCTTCAGCTAAGTTAATGCTGCATGTCCTTCAGATTCATCACTCTCACGGCTTCTTTACTAACCAGCTGGGTCAGGTAAATGATAAATCTGCCCCACTGTAAGGTTTCCCCTCCCATTTCCACTCCTTAAAGCCAGTAATGAGTGTGCAGCAAACTGTGCAAAGTGAGAAACTCCAAATTCTCCTTTTCACATGTGGAGTTCCGCACCACAACCACGATCTAAGCCGGGGGAGTCATGCAGATGTCATTTCCCAAGTGGAACCATTTCTTTTTCATTTAAAAAAAAAATCACCTAATATTCATAAAGAGAGCATGGGTCCTGAATAAAAATGAAACTCTTTGGACTTTATGTGCTCCACCACTTGGAAAGTTTGCCTATAAAATGCATACTGAATACATCTTTATATTGATTTTAAATTTTCCATGATACCTAATTTGCGTCCTTCAAAATACTCAGAAAAAAATAATTCTATTGTATTAAGTTTCATGTGGATCGTTAGCATCCAAGGGTTAGGTAAACGTTCTTACAGCGCTCCAGATTTTACATACTGTATCACTATTGGGCTTTTCAGTTGGGATTCTTTAGGATGTGGTTTGATTCCAGATCTTCCGTCACACTCCCAAATGAAGAAGTTTTAAGACTTTAAAAATCTAGTCTCCATGATGTATTTTTCTGATTCAGGGATGGATCCTGACCCTGTCTCCCTTCAGATGATCACAATCACTGTAGCCTCAATAGACTTTTGGGGAAGTCAGCTGCTTTGTTGCCAGCCCCTCAAAACTTCATAAGCTTTCACTCATTTGGAACAATATCCTCCTACAGACAGGTTCTCAGTCCTTTATCTACCCAGCGTGATAAACAAGAAATGTTTCTGCAAATTCTTTATGACAGTGGCCTGACTTTTTTAGAGCTAAGACAGACTAACTCAATCCCTCAGTTTTCCTATTATACAGTATGTACTATATATTTGATTTGCCATTTCTGCCTTTGGGGTGCTAGGGTACAACTGCTTTAACCTACTCAATCTAGTTCTTTCAAGTCTCTGCAAAATACGTTAATCACTTCTCTATGCCTTCCTTCTCCTGCCGAAAATAATTTCCTTCCCAAGTACCTTTTTTATGGGAGATTAAACTGCACAACTTGAATATTCCGAAATGGGATGTTTTACAGGACAGTACCTTCTCTTCTGATAAAAATATAGCACCAGTTAATCAATTTTATACTGGCACATACAGTACAGTATATTATACTGTATGTACTGTAACACTATTTCACTATTTGCATTTAAAGTGTTCCCAATACCTACAAGAGTTATTAGCAGTTATATTTTGGTTGCTTAGCACAGGCTTTATCCAGGGATAATTTACATTACACTTACATTAAATTTAAACACAGGTTTTTGCAATTTTCTGTGATACCGTCCTTTCAGATGTATGTAACTCATGTGTTGTTACGCAATCCACTGCTCCTTCTTCAAAACAATGTACAATCAACAAAGTTGAACTGCAGACAAAAAAATCTATTTAAAAATGTTAGGTTGACACTGGATTGCTCTTAATTTGAACTTGGTTGTATTAATTTGCAGAAATTGTAGTAAGGAAATGAAGTAGATGTCTCTTACATGTTGCAAGTTCAAACCTGTGACGGTGTAATCAGATGTTTAATGAGCATCTTTTTCTCCATTGTAAAGTGCGGTCTCTTTTCTTCCATTTGTGTTTGTATTCTTTTGTTTTGTTTTCACAAATTTAAAAAGATTAAAATCACTTCATGGAGGCCTACAGAAAGTCACTTCTATTCTTTTTATTTTCCATTACACTGTGGAAATGTTTTATTCTCCATCTCACTGTGGGCGAGAGGCTCATAGGTAGCTTATCATGAAATCCTCCAGCTTGACAACATAATTAATCTTCAAAGCCTGAAGGTCCTACTGTAGGTCTTTAGATGAAGAATTCTGTTTCTGAATTCCTCCAGGCATGGATTCCTGGTCTTTATTTTCCTTCCCCTCATGTAATGATAGTCTGGAAAAGACATCAGAAGTTTATTGTTCAGGTAGTATTCTGGAGATCGACAATGTACACTCCTTGCACTGTCTCAAAAGATCATGCTAGTTTCCAAAGTATCAGCTACCTGTATAACAGACCAACACCTGTGCCTGATATTCCATGCTGTCCCAAGTTGAAAAAAATCTGTTCTCCTGCTGTAGACAAATATAGGAACAGGTCTGACACAGCTGTGAACATCCAGAACTAGGATACACATCAAGTTCTTTTGTAGCATCATGAAATTCAGTTATCTACATTTTAAATGTTACATGAGATGGAGCACTTTCTTTCTATACTTTTATACAGTGTATACATTTTCTCTCTCTTTCTAGTATATTTTCTGTTAATATGTGATGTTCTACAGTAGCTTTCTGCATAATTAAAAGAGCATTACTTATTTCACCCCTGGGCCAGAACATTTCTTTCTTCAAATGTTTAATATATCTAGAAACAAACTGTATTTACTTGATTTCCAGTGAACCAATTGTAAATGTAGTTTTCATTAATGCTGGCAGTATAGAAAGTCTGTAAATGTAAATGTTTTGAGACTTCTACAGCAGTGTAACAGTTCTTCTTATGTAAGTTAACTGAATCCTGATTCATTCCAAGTTAATTTCAACATTATGACATATATTTTTAACCAGTAATAACTAAATCAAAACCAACTTCACAAACTGGGGGAATTACTTTAAAATACTCTAAAATCTAATTGTGTTGTAATTATACAGTATGTGCCTAATAGTTCAGTAAGGGGAAAATGAGTGAAAGATATGAGTTCTGAAAACAGCACAAAAATAATTAATGACTTCTGGAAGCCTGCCCAGGGGTTGCTTTACATCTGATATAACTTGACCATACCTTGCTTGGGTGAGGTTTAATGTTTACAGTTCTGTTAATCAAATAAAAATATCAAACTTGTCGGTATATCAAAGCAAGAGCTATCAGTTATCTTGTTCAAAGCAAACTGTTTTGTTTAAAGGCTGAGCTGAAGAGCCGCAGTTGGTATTTTCAGTCATGTTCAGTTACTTATTCTTTCTGAGATTCTTTGCTGGAAAACTATATTGTATTCTTTCTATTACTGCATGCAAGAGCTACTCTAGTATCAGTCCTGGCTGAATGAATGCCTTCGAGGTATACTTCCACTCGAGCACATAAGGATACCTGCCTCCATATCACTTATAGATGCTCCAACTATTCAAATAATCTGCAGATTTAGAAAATTCATTCAATTCTCCTCCATGGAAAGACACAGGTTTTTACATTTGACAAAAAAAAACTGCAGTTGCTCCTAATGTGTCCTTACTTATCAGATAATTCCAGCAGCCAGAAAAAAAGAATAAATTCTTGGCAGCATGCTTCATAAAAGTGCTGGAAATGGAGAAAGCAGGTTGTGTAGAGGAAGCAGCAGCACATAGAGTGCCTTCTGAATTTTCTCTAGTGGACAAGAATTAATGCTCTTATCAAGAACATTAATCAAACACATTTAAGATGGTGTTGTCATTCTTTCTAAAAAGTAAAGTAGTGACAGGAGAGGTAAATGTATTTTCCTAAAATATGTTGTTTTTTTAACTATATCTTGGGCTTTTTATATGTAATTTTCTAGAAATATTAATAAATATATACCATGTACAGTATGATCCATGTTAAAACTGAATATTTCTCTTGATGTTTATGTAGAACTAGAGACATTAAGGTCCACAGACCCTTCTGATTTCCAATCCTTGCTGAACTCTCTATTTTTTACTTTTAATGTTTGTTTAATATATGTTTACACCTTCTGCAGTTTGAACATTGGAAGATTTGATTCTGTGGTGCTCAAGAAAATATGTTGACACTGCCATTCCTTATATTACATGTGCACATTTTCATACTATTCACATTTTGCTTTTCTAAAAAATAACAGGAAAAAAGATACAAATGGTTAAATGTGGTAGCCACTTGCTAATTTTCTTATTCAACCTCCTATTTAAACACTTGGAAATACTAGTTTCATACAGTGAGTGAACTTTGACAGAATTCACCACCCTTCTATCTTGCTCACAAGAAAAATAAATTCAAGTCTTGTGTCTCGGTGACATTCTGATATTACTCAGTAAAGGAAAAATCTAAGGCAAACACTTGGCTTTTTTAATATTTAACAGAGAGCATATTTACCAAAATAATCCCGAGCTGGCATTCACACTTGAGGTGTAGTCTTATTTGCCCCTATTATTTTTAGAAATCTACAGATTGACATTATGCCAAGCTTTTCACTGTAAACTCTAACTCACTAATGTGCTAGAAGTCTTTTAGTGTATGCGCTAAGAAGACATGCTGAATCTATTGCCAGTGTTTACAAAAATGTTTATACCGCTTCACTGATTTATTGCTTAACAGTTGAATCCCTAAACAGTTCCTTCCTTGCTCAGATGCTCACTTTGGTTAATCAGAGAGATCTAGGCAATATCTGGTTGGTTTGATACGCTTTCCACATCTTAATAATTGACTTCACTGTGTTTAAAGGAAAAATATTTTTTTAATTTTTGTACCTTTCGCCTGATCTGTGCTTTCCTAAAAAATAATCTCTGTGTTGTTTTGAAAGCTCCTTGGTCTTTGTGGTTTAATCCTTGTTTGAAATTCACTTTTTGACTGAGGACCTTACAGACACAGGTGTGGTTTTAGGGAAATCATGTGAACCACTGAGACCACTTGACTAACTGTGTGGCTGGTCAAGGTAATTTCATACATCTAAATTCATTTAGGATTGTTATTTCAAAAACGTCAGATATTTAAGCAACCATTACTTTTCCATTTTTATTTTGTATTATCTATTTATTTTTTTTAGCTAGATACTTAACATAGTGTGTATGTTTATATCCATGAGTACTTGACAAGTATGCACTTACTTTGTGTGATAAACACATGCACAAATTTCTTGCTTAAAACAAAATTTAAACCTCAAGGAAGTTTCATGTTGATACATTGAGGATGTAGAATATTATTCCCTTTACTCCAAAGAACTCATTTGTTTTGGTTAAAATTCTCCACTTCTGATTTGTCTGACTAAGTATCACAGCTCTTCACATGGAAAGGGCCCAGCTTGGAAACACTTAAATGGTATGACTAAAAAGATTTAGCATTGAAAAAGATGCTGGGTGCTGTAGTATCACTGGTTTTGTGACATTTAATCACTATGTTTTTGCATGATTATTAATTATCAAAGACTAAAAAGACATGTTGAATTTTGATTACCACTATATGACGCAGGAATTTGTATATTAAACAGTGTACTATATCAAGATTAACTCTGAGCTTTTATTTCCTTATCTTTGCCCTATACTAAATCCTCTGCAAACAACCTACTTGTTTCTGAAATTCCTTAAACTGAATGAAGAAATGATGACATTTATTCATTTTAATTTCACTACTTGTTTTCAACAGAAAAGGGCAAACAGTGAAAAATAAACAGGCCTTAACCCAGAGAGTTTGAACAGGTGTAAAGGAGACAGCCTGATGCAGTTCCTGTACACCTAGAGAACTGCTGACCTAAATCAAACTGTTTCTCTTTTTCCAACCCCTGCAAACTTTTGTTTTTGTGTGAAGTGAAGTATGCAGCAGGCAAACACAAACCACTGACCAGAAGTGAGTCAATGTTTAGTAACTGTACTCAACATAAGCAAGAGTGCTGCTTTTGTTTGAAACTCTTCCATAAATTCCATTTTTACTTATGGATTGTATGCATTAAATAAGTTGCGTTGCATGGACGTAGCACTCATTTTCTGTTCAGTGGCAATTCCTGAGGTATCATTAATTTATCCAAAGCAATTTTGTTTACAATTGAAAGCCTTCTTAGGATAAGAGGATATGCATATAATATTTCAACATATATTTTCATTTTTACAGCAGATAAATAATGTTCACTTTGCTGTGTAAAAGTATTATTTTATTGAATCATATTTATCCAGGTTGTCACGTCTAGGGCAATATCGCTGATCACCCAGAAGACCTCTGTGTTACACTTACATTGACACAAAATGTATTTAAAAAAATACACAAAAGCATAATAAAACCGTTATATGAATACTGTATGCACATCCATTTTTTAATAGAATTGTGTTTAATAAGAAAAAGAAATAAAATAAAAACCAAACATCTATAGAATTAGAATAGATTGAAGGATGAAGCAGTAACTGAAATGAGTGCTGTACTTCATAAAAAAATGAATCATTTTGATAACAGCATTTGTAATTTATCTAATGGAATGTGTCACAGTGAAGCAAAGTATTTTCCTTTCCTCCAGCATAAATGTATTTCTTGCTTTCTTCTCTCACCATTCAATTGTAGAAGAGGTTCATCCTAAAGTTTAATTGCCTATAATGAGAAGTATCGTGTACAGTTGTATGTTTTAATTTCATTTCTTTTTACTTTAATAAGGAAGCCCATCACTAAATCTTTCATAGGCATGGTTAATGTTCATTACTTAATATTACAGTATCTTGCTTCCCAGTCTGATTTTATTATAGTGCTACTGTAAATATTCCAAATACTTCACTGTATCTGATCTAGTTTGATTCTTTTTAATTTATAGTCAGTACTTTTGTAATCATGAGTACTCTACATTAATGTGAATAGTTATTGTGGTATACTTTAAATAAAAATATGGTAAATTACTAAATCTGCGCTGAGTTGAATGAGATCACTAGACATATTCTTTAAAAATCACATTTTTGTGGTGACAGAATGGAGAGGTCCACAAGGACACTTTTCTTCTCTTGTTGTAAAGCGTGAGGGTAACATTATGATATGGGGACACAGTAAATGGAAGATTGTCAAGTTGCATTCGATTGATATCTTGAGCAGCAAGAATTATTGTAACCTAACCTGGGGATCGTAAGTGTCATTTTAGTGCAAAGCTGATTGGAAGAGTGTTGTGGTCCACCATAACCTGAAGGACACTGAATAAAACTAGTGAATTGCTTCAAAGGTAGTGAATGATCTAGACGGCAATTTTTAAAATAATCTACAGAGTTACAGTACCTAATACAAAAGATTTGACACTTTCCTGGATAGAAGAAAGAAACATTTAGAATGGCACCCGACTATCATAGTATAACTCTTAAAGTAGCAACCATTATTGTTTCTCCAATCATGAAGGCATTAAAATACTGGCATCCTCAAGACAAGGAATTTTGTTAAATAATACATTGTGTTAAACTAAACATATTTATACATTTGACCTCTTCCATATTTAATATTCATTTGTCTATGCAATCTGTCTGTAATTTTATTTAAGAAACAAGGTTTTTAGTCACCTTTAATAACGTAGCCACTTGCAGACATAAACATTGGTATGCATTTTCTTAAATGATTTAATTCAGTATGACATATTTCTAGGGTAAAAGAGTTTAACAGACTTAGAAGTAGCGTCACTGATAACAGCCTACAGCAGTTCAAACAATATTTGTTATACGTAATGTATTGGTGGAAAAAAAAGGTTTCAGACATGGGGTGTCAATCACAACGGCTTTGGCTCAGACTCCGGACAAGAAAATCAGTTGTGACTGAATTTTCATTTTATTCATTTCCTTACACTACCTTCCAATAAGATAGTCAAAAACAGGAAGAGTCTACTGAAGCTGATCCCATACAAAGTTCAATGCACTTGCTTAAAAACATGTGCATATTTGATTTATATAAATAAAATGTGAAGACAAATCTTTTCATTTAAAAATTCAAGTATTTTTTACTCCATTTCCCAACAATGTTATTATACATTTTCTATAAGTTAAGCGCAAACTTTTGTATCCTTCAATGAGTGTTGCAAACGTGTAAACATAATTGGAGAATAAAAATATATACAGGTACATATGTAGAACATTACATAATTACACTGAGGTCACCATCTCTCCAGCAGCATTACTTATTACGAATGTAATAATTTTTTTTTCAAAGGACATTTTGCCATGGTGCCATTTTAAGGCAAACAGACAAATTCAAACCAAGCAAGGAGAATCATCCCAATTGGAACATTACTATTGTACCCTCAAGGTACTTCATTCAGTTTGCTCCAATAAAATGCCTAACCGTAACAAACGTACAGTTAAGTAGCTTTGGATAAAAGCACCAGCCGAATGAATTAATAATGCAGGCATTTTTGACAAAACAAAAAAGAAAAGATGGCTGCATGTTTTGTGCCGAACTCAGTTTCAGTATGAAAATACACCACCCTAGAGTTTAAAAAAAGCCCTTTTTTTTCTCTTCCAGGTGGTTTTCAAGGCAGGAGCCAAAACTGAGCAACAGAACATTGTTTATTAAAAGAGTATGTAAGTGCGGCAGTGCACAAATGGATTCATCGTATGCTCTGCTCATTCTGAGAAGTCGTCTCTGGCTAGTGTAGTTAGCTGAAAGCCCATTCTAACTTGGTACCCATCGGAATTTGTACCCCCCACTAGGAGTTCTTGTGGTGAAAGCATTTCCCTGGGGAAAAGCCAGGGTTCTGATCGTACAGTGATCTCTAATGGAGGTTTTAAAGGACATTCCTTCTTCCATGTCACCACCATCTACAACGATGGAGTTACGCGTCGTGCAGGTCTTCAGTCCATTGAAGGCACCGTGCATATTTATTGTTCCCGTCCCCTGGTTGTCACTGCCGTTTTCTTCTGCCTCTTGCTGCAACCTTGGCTGCTTGGAGTCTCTGTGCAAAACCGCGTTGCACTTGTCTGTGATGTCTTTCAAGATGTCATCCATCTCTTTGCAGCCGGGAACGGGCTCGAAACAATCCTCCAGCCTCCGTCTTTTAATGCCCCCATTCCCTTGGCAGGATTCTGCTGTGGGGTGATTTGCATTGTTGGGCTGTGTCATCAGCCTCTGAAACAACAAGGAAAAGATCAGATTTAAGCACGCAGTTCCTTGCAGTCTTTCTCGTTTTTACCTATGGTCTTTGGAACCACCTACTGTAGATCGCTGTAATTGCACATTGAATTCAAGGCATCAGAGCTCTGATGCAATATGAGAGCACTCTGCCTTTCTGAATACAATAGAAACAGAACTCCCAGAAGCCACAAATTACAGTCGACAATGCAAGTCTTTAGCAAGCTAGTGTGCGTATTTAAAATGTATGGCTGTTTAACTGTGCCTCGATGTGGTAATGAAAACAAGCCCTTAACAGCATCATTGTCATGTTCTAGCTCTAAATTAAACCAGCATTAAAAGACAGCAAACACAGCTCCTTCCTGAGTGTACCTACATCAAGTACTGAGGCCAGATGTTTGGCTTGGTCTGCAAGCTCTTTCAGATGGATGTTTCTCTCCTGTAGAGATGTAATCTCTTCTTGCTTTCTGTTCAATGTGACATGGAGCTGTTTGAAAAAAAGAAAACACAAAATGTCCTATTGAATATCCTTAATTTTTTAAAAAGTGCATGTAACTAGAAAGCTTACAACTGGGATAACAATGAGAGTCTAGTGATTGAAAAGAACTGAAGACTTTGTGAATCATTGTGATAAGAACTAAATAAAGTATTTTATAAGTAAAGAACTGGAAACTCTTATTTGACATTTACTTCAATTGTATTAGTGATAGTTTTATTTGCTTGGTATTGGATTACTATATTGACAAATTGTATTATTACAAAACATTTTTTTAAAAGGTGGATTAACCAGTTTTACTATAATCTGACCAGATTAGGAGCTAGAAAAACAGTCAGAACTGTAAGTGAACACAATGCATGTATTCCAGATGTTGTGGAATTACATCAGAAGACTTAAATACAAAATAACTGATTTTTTTTATTTCTGAATCTTCATTACTAAACATTCTATGGTGCCTTACATATACAAAACTGGGACATTTCAAAATAGTGCTTAGCACAAAACATTTCAATATTTATCACTATTGAAACAGATCAATATGTATTGGTATAACTCTCCTTATATGTTACTATATTCTTATCAGTATCTAAGCTCTCAATCAATACAGAGAGGTGCCAAAATAAAGCAAGTCCACTCCTACAAAGTTTCAAGCACTCTTTGTCTACCCTGCCAATGTGATGCAGTGCGATGCTTAAGACAGCAGAGCTGCCCGTCTATGTTTGTGAGAGCACAAAAAGAAAAACAAGATCAAACAGGCTAGTACGTCAGGGGAATCTGAACTTTGGGTATTGGCTTCTGCTCTTCTCACCCACCTGATTGTTAGCTTGCAAGGCATCTCCCAGAGCCTTCTGATTGTGATCAGCCACATGCTTCCAGTACTGCTCGGCATGAGGACTTAGGCCCTCGTGCGGCGCGTGGCTCAGGGCGGTGTAAGTCATGGTGCTGTGCAGGCTGTGTTCCGGTAAAGTGGGGATGGGTGACATGACACAGCCCTCAAAGTCAGCGACATCACAGCTGGGGAGCTGCAGGCTGACAGAATCGAGGCAGGGCTGCATCAGCGCAGGGTGGTCTGTGAAAAATAACGAAACACATATTACCGCTGAATTTCATTTTGTACACTTGAGGAAAAATATATATTGATTAGGCTGCCAAATATCCTTTCTGCACATTTTCTGTTGAAACAGCTTTTAATTACAAGGAAAGTAGGGAGAAATGAACTTTTGTAATAAAGTCTGTCCCCACCTCCATGTTCTCTTCTCCGTCAGCTTTTTCAAAATGAGCATTCAAACTTTATGATTTATGCATGCAAAAATATAGACAGCTCCTTACGCGCTGTCGTACGTGCAAAAACCAGTAGCGATGGCAATGAAATATACTCACCAGGAACCATGTGGCCAACAGCATCCTCAAACTCGGGAAGATCGTAGCCTGAATTGGGTATCTGCGCATTCTGTGGATGAAAAAAATGGCAATGTTTTAAAATGCAAGCGATTATAATATATGTAAAAAAGAGACGAGATAAAATGCCCTTAGTTTCAAAACTTTATGTCTTCATACCTGAAAGTCGTATTCCCAGTATGGAAACCGCATGTAACTACAAGTTTCAATTGCCATGTCAACTATATTGTTATAATATGCAAAATCCCCAAGCTTCCTCAGTTCAACGGAAGCGTGTTATCCGCTCTGTAGGTGACTGTGTCAACTGACGCGAAAGCCCGTGTCAGGCGTCCTCCGAGCCCTGCTTGGGAAAATTACACACCCGGGGGCGACTGTGCAGGTGCCACGCGCTCCGCGGACTGGCGCCCGCCTGCCAGGATTGCCTCTATACGTCCCTCGCCCTGCGATCCCATAGGCTCGCCGCACGAGCCAACCACAGCGCCCGCCTCGCGCATTCCCCCGCACTGCAGCGCAAACAGGGACAGCGCCTCGGGCGCCGCTCGCACCGCGTGCCCCAGCACTCCGCCCCTGGAACCCGGACAGGGGAGTTGTAAGGAACTGCTCTCCTCTCATCCACCCTGCGTTCTCTCACGAATTAACTATTCCATTCCCAGCGTACCGACTGTTTGGGGCTCTCATATACAGCACTAAAGATGCTCTGGTCTAACATGTATTTTAATTTTCATTCAGTCTTCTCGTACTGAACAACAATACATTCCCTATAATAATAATAATAATAATAATAAATGTAAATAGTTTCCTTAACTATAAATTCACTGATAAATAAGCCTACTGCTAGAGTATAAAAAGTGAGCACTTAATACTCATTACAGTTGTTCGCTTTTATAATACTGTAAATAGCAAATGTCCTTTACCTTAGTAGCAGCAGTGGCAATTATTAACGTATGAGTCAAAACATTTTAATATTACATTTCTTTAGACCCCCTTGATAAACTCAGACGATAATATGCGAACCAGTGATGTAATTATACTACGAGCACCTATTACCTTAACTCCTGTCGGTTACACGCTCAGTTTCACACCACCTGTGTCACTGTTCTACGAATTTTACCAGGCCCATCGCAGGGGAAAAAAAATCTTGTCAGGTGCTGACATGTAAGGTACCCTGCTGAAGAACAGTCAGAGGCTAAGGTTTTTCGTCTACGATATTCCGTTTGCGCAGTGTGGTGCTGGGATTTCAGCGTATTTCAGAGGGGAATCTAACAGGTTTTCAGTTGCCAAAACAAACCGCAGGCACGTGGCGACACCACAGATAGTAGTACAGACATTGGAGATCTAGAGAGCCATTGTGCTGTATAACAGAATTGTGTTTCTACGCTATTATCCTATATCCCCACACCCACACACCAACCCCTCTCCTGATTTCTGCGGTTAAAGTAGAAATAGCAGGGAGGTGAAATTCTACCTGTGTGCAATAGCAAACATGCACAAAAATCGACGTCACTAAAACAAGTAACAAGCTTTCCTCTCATTTTAAAATAAAACAAAAGGTTTGAAGTGTTGGTTAGCCTAAGCGGTATAGTTTAAGCTTATTTAGTATAAGGATGTGTTAAGGTGATGTTTGTAGTAGAACAGTACAGTACCTGTTGCTGCACTGAGCCGCTCTCCCGCTGCAGAACGGAAGTACATTCTTCCAGATCTTGCCAAGCGATCGTTGCGAAGGCTGTTAAATAAATACACATTACAGTCCACACCACGACTATGTTTCTTACACTTCAATTAAGTGAATAAACCTGACAAAAGACAAAAACATGATGACTACCTTCATCAACGATATTGGACGTCTCTTCAATGTAAATGGAAACTGGAACGTTGCCCGTGACAATTTTCGGAGGTTCCTGAAAGTAAAATATATTGTTGTTGTTTTTTTTGTTTTTGTTTACTGAATTAACCGCATAACGGCACTTAAACAGGCAGAAGCACTGGACAGTAAATTATTGTACCTTTTTGCTGTCTTCCTTGGATGGTTTCCTGTCTTGAATACGAGAGGAGAAATTCGCCAGGCTGTTGGGGCATAGTCTTCCGAATGCTTTTCTTTCATTTTGCATTTTAGTATAATCAGTATTTCCTCTGAAATGCGATTCCGGGTTAACATGCGTTAGCGATCACATTGGTTTCTGGAAGTTAGGCTCTATATTGTCTTTATAGTTGGCGAAAAAAAAATGCCGTTATGTGTTATTTATTTCCTCATCCAATCACTGCGTTTTCCACCAAATCTCCAAGGTAGAGAGGCGTCCCTGGAGATGTTTGAGGATGCGGGAAGCTAAAAGTCCTTATTTTAATTAAACCTGAGCGCCAGGGGTGGCGCCTTGCGCTGTGACAATCTGTGAAGAGCAAAGGCGCTAACACTGAACAGCCTTCACTGCCCTCTTGGGACAACATAATACTGCGGTCGTTATGCACAGTGCAGCCAGATTTGCGCCGTTTTGTCACAAGTGGCGCCAGCAGAACCTTAACTGTAAATATGTTCACTTTTATTGTATTGTTTTATTATAAAAGTACACATTTAATACGCATTTCAAAAGTTCACTTTTGAACGTAAAAACGTCTTCTTGATTTTTGTTTATCAAGAGAGCCTAAAGAAAAGGGAAAAGTCAGTTGTTAATATGTGTTCCAGGATAGTGCAATTATTAGGCAACATTTGCATTATAGCCTGAAAAAAATAAAAATAGCCCAAAAAATGTAAAACACGTGACAAAGTAAAAAAAATATGATTTGATTGTTCGCCCATGATAAATATTTACAAAGTAACACAAAATCCTATACAAAATACTGTTCTGATGCTACTAAATTTACGTTATTTTAACCATGGACAAATTAAGTCGTGTAAACTATTTGGATTTTTTTTTAATAAAACGAGCCTTTATACTTTGTTGGTGTGAATTGTATTTTTCCTACCCATTTACGTTTTAATTCTTAATTGAGTACTTCAGTACATTTTCATTAGTAACCAATTCTCATGTCCTTATCCGTCGATTGTATTTTAAAAGCGAAGAGAAACTGCTTTTATTTCCGAAGACTACTGGTAATTACGGCCAGAATTCGGACTTTTTTACATGATCTTTAAAATTCAAAATGTCTTGGATTGGGATTGAGTATTTCTCTTCTTTGGTTGTTTATTTTTTGACTGCACCTCAACTTCATTGTTCTTGAATGCCTTTTGTTTAAAACCTCTATTATCGGAACTGTCTCCATTGTTGTCATCACATCTGGGCATTCTTGTCCCACAGCTTTCGCGGCATGTTAGTCATCTTGCACATTTTCAGACCTAGCTTCCTCCAGCCTTTTTCACATTCATTTTTTATCATTACATTGCCGTTAGTATCAGGAAGTGGGGATGTCATACACTGATCAATATCAGACCATTTCAAAACCTTTTTTTTGTGTTCACCAAGTCTAGTGTGTATGCATGCTTAGCGTTACTGTCATATTTACATTAAAACTGTTCTCGATGATATTGTTCACAGTTGCAAGCAGCCCTCTTGTACGATCATCTTTTCAATGTTGCTTATTCCAGATTAATACATCCCAGATGTCTTGTCTGAAAGTTGTTTCTGTATTCTAGCTGCAAGACAGGTGTGCACTGTGAAGACCTGTAGTTTCTGGGTAAAAATGAGCAAATGCCTGTGAGCACAATACCATGACAGTTTTTTTTCGATATGGATTTAAAAAGTGCTGCATAAAATGATCAAATACAGTTGTCTTTTCAGTTTGGAAATTATACAGTGTATTGCAATAAATGAATACATTTGAAAAAAATTTTCGATACATTTCCTAGCTACCCTTAACAATGCACTTGATTTTTTTCTAGCCTAAGGAAAACTGGGCTACATTTAGCATCTGCTCTCATCTTCAATCTGAAAAGAATAATGAAGAGAACAAGCAAAATACCTCAAACAACCAAAAGAAGATACAACTAGTACTGCAGGGATCTTAAATGGCATCAATGCACGGTTCAAAACAAAAATGTTGCACAGAAAATGGAAAATTCTACAATTGTACTGAGTGGTCCAAATGTTGTAAAATAACATCAGACAATTTTGAAATAGAGGAAATTATTTACCTTATCAAAACCATAAAGTCTCTTAAAGAGCCTTCTTAAAAATATTACTAATGTCATATAACAGCCTTCAACAGACATTTGTCATCCGTAAGTAAAACGTAGTAAAACGTAGTAAGTTTTACTTACGTAGCTGAATTAAAAGCATTCATAAAAATCAAGAAAGTCATAGGTCATTAAAGTGGAAGAGTTTATGATGCCATATACTACATTCTAATTAAACTTATTAACATTAAATTCATTATTATGTGAGTATTGGAGACATTTATCATACGTTTTTTAGATGGAGGTTATTTGTAGACAATTTCATTGACTTTTTAAAAAACATACAAAAATGTTTGATCCGTGATTCATTTATGGTTTGAAACAAATTGGTCATTTTCTTTCACAAACCTATAAAGAAAATGCTTAGCAATATCTGCTGTGTCTTTTGGAATATGTTTTATAGCGAACTTTGATGTCTGATGAAAACTGTTCATTGCAGAATTAAATACCGTTACGCAGGTTGTGGAAAAGTACATATCACAGGGAAACTGCACAGTTTGTCAACTTCATGGTGTCTGGAGATTCTTGATTGGGCAGGACTATAGATTTCTCCTTCTACCCTGAAGCATTAGACTTTCTCAATTTTGTAATCATAATGATAATATATCTACAGTAACGAGAAAAGATTTGTGAAACACCAATATAATTATACTGTAGTTCTTGCACTTTCTTAACAGGATACACTTGTTTAATAAAAACAGTTGCTTTGCTGGGTTTAGCTTTACCAAATCAATGTCTTTTGGAGATAATGCATAAAGTAGAAAAATATATAATTCAGAATCAGTATATGTGAAATAATAAGTGAACCCCTAGTTTACCCAGCCAAAATAAGAGGGTAATTAGGATCAAGTGCTTAAGTATTGAGTAACAACTAAACAAGAAATGAGTTTGGGTGGCCCTGTCCTGTATAATACTTAAAAACTTGGTGAATTCGGCCTTCATCATACAGATTAATGGAAACATGTCAAGCCATGAAAAGAGATTCAGAAGACCTTGGAAAAAAAGTAGCTGAGGCTCATCAGTCTGGAGAGAGTAACAAATCTATTTCTAAATATTAGGGTATCCTTCCACTGCCAGTCTATAAATGGAAAATATTTAGGACCATGGGTACTCTACTGAACATAACACAAATCTCCCTGCCACGATCTCCAAAAGATCAACCCAGAAAATCATCCAGGAAGTCGCAAAGGACCCCAAAGTAACATTTAAGGATCCACAGGAGTAACACTGCTACTAACATTAGTGTTCGTGCCTCAGCAAATAAGAAAAAGCAGAACAGAAAGATTTTTCATAGAAAGGCATCCAGAAGGAAACCATGGCTCTCTATAAAGAACATTATAGCTTATCCCAAGATAGCCAAAGGGCACATCGATGATCCACAAGTCAAAAGTCAAAAGTTGAAATGTTTAATGTGATGAAAACAAAACTGCCTTCCAACAAAAGAACCCCATCCCAATTGTCAAAGCATGCTTGTGGGAGTATCATGGAGAGGGAAAGTTTTGCTGCCTCAGGATCCAAATAACTTGGCATCATTGATGGAACCTTGAATTTATATCCACAAACTTTGGGGGTGAATGTTAGGCCACCCATTCGTTATCTGATACTGATTTGGTCATACAGCAAGACATACAAGCAGATCTAGAACAGAAGAGTTGAAGAAGACATTTTGCATTTTGGATTGGCCAAGTCAAAGTCTGATCCTAAACTCCACTGAAATGCTATGAAAAGACCTGAGGTGAACTGTCCATGCAAGGAAACTCTCAAATGTCTCTGATCACATGCAGTTCTGTAAGAAAGAAAGGACAGAAATTCCTAAAAAACAATATGATAAACTAATTGACTGTTACAAAAAATGTATAGCTGAAGTAATTTCTGCTTATGTTTTGGTGTTATATGTTTAATCAGGTCACCTTCATTGTTCATTATGACTTTCATGCAGATCTAATTACATTTTATTATAATAATAATAAACTTTATTTTATATAGCGCCTTTAAAGGTGGCTTTTTAAAGCGCTTTACAGGATGACAATAACAATAAATAAGAAGACTACAACAATAATTAAGAAGATTTCACAAGATAGGACACAATTATAATTACAACAATACAACAATAACAATAGAGGAGACCGTGGAAGGTGGTATTAAGAAGAGCAGAGGGGTGAAGAATGGAACCAGTTAAGTAAAGGCTTTTCTGAAGAAGAAGGTTTTGAGTCTAGATTTGAAGGAGTTTAGAGATGGTGACTCTCTAATATCCTTGGGCAAAGAGTTCCAGAGCTTGGGGGCATAGCAGGAGAAGGCCCTGTCGCCCATACAATGTAGATGGGTTTGGGGGACAGTAAGGAGGGCATTAGTCTAAAATAACACAAATCAATCCTGCAAATTCAAAACCTTTTTCTTATAATGTATGTGTATCAGGGTGCAGTGCATGTCTGAGATGGTGACATCACTCCATTAAAAACATAGTGTAGGATTCTCCCATTGAAAAACAAAAACGATTGTGGATTAGTGGAGTTTGGTGCTGTTTGCTCTGGGACTTTAAGCAACCAGAGGCAGCACTATAGTGGTTTTATATCTGTGTGTTGGTAAAAGTATAGCAGTATTGTAATACTAGAACTGCTTAGTTATGATTTTCCCCCTCTATCTTTTAAGCTTAATTTGCCTTATAACAATTTTGTAAAAAAACTATCATCCGACAGATGTAAAACTGCATTTCCAGATGAAGGACTTTGACGATTTTTTTTTCTTAAAACATTAACTTGGCTATTACCAAAATAACATTGTGACTTTTTTTGCTTTCAAAGGGATCATGCTTTCTGTCTTTTTGCTTAAGGTCAAGACTTACTGGAATCACCTCCTGTTGATTGTGTTTAGCTGCAAGACATCTGGTAACAGACCACCACTGAATACAATCTATAAGAGGCAACTCTTAAT
The DNA here is from genome assembly GCF_059453375.1 of Lepisosteus platostomus. NCBI lineage: Eukaryota > Metazoa > Chordata > Actinopteri > Semionotiformes > Lepisosteidae > Lepisosteus > Lepisosteus platostomus. Next base: position 63,353,907 of record NC_142614.1, on the reverse strand, counting down.
AGCAAGATGACTCAGAAAAGATTATTGGTATTACTGTTAACAGTACAAAATAAACAAAATAGTGAATGAAGTCAGCAGGAAGGTGTGCACTCTAAAAATGCTTGTTTAATACAGTACATTATATGTAGTACATTGTATTAAATACAAGATCGAAGACATGGATGCACCTACAGTAGATGTGTACAGTCTGCTTTCTCATTAAGACATACATTTGAACAAAAATATTAAATAATAAAAAGGCTGTTCTATAAATAAACACATATTAATCACTGACTAAACCACTTTGCAGTATGAATATGCATTTTTTCAAATGAATACATGTTCCCTGCAATGTCATTGAGTGCTGTGGATGCTGCCAGTATTTATTCAGTCTTTCCTTCATTCTGCTGAACCTTGTGTTTGAACCTTCACTTTGAAAAATTACATATTCAGTCTTCAAAAATATAATTTCATTTTAACACTTAAAAGATTCAACTGAGCAAAGATATGTATTTCTAAATCTGTCTTTATGTAACCTATGCAACACGTTGAGATTAGTGATTTGTTCTCTTCAAGTAACTTTCTGTAACTAAGACAGATCTCTGACAGATCAGAGCTTCAAGGTGAGTACAGTATCTGCACTACAAAATAAACATAAATAATTCAAGTAGGTAGCTGCATCAGTATGCACACTCAAAGAAGGCACAGCCAAAATAATGTGTTTTCCTTCTCTTTTTGGCATTGGAATAAACCTTTACTTGTTCCTTTGAAACATAAATGATTATGAAGCATACAGTGATACCTTCCTTATACCGTCCAAATTCTTAAAGGATATTTGCCTTCAAAATCGTATAACAAATGCCATCTTATAGGATTTACTGACAATATTGCTCTTTCTTACCAGTTTCATTTAGTACTAACACAGTGTATTCTGACCTAGAGAGATTTGGTTTTAAAAACAACCTACATGGATACACCAGCTCTTATTTTCGCTCTTATCAGAAACGTATTTTAACATTTCAACAACTTCAAATTTAAGTACAGTTAAAAAAATGAAATTTAAGGACTATATATTAACGTTTCTGTAAACGAACTTGAGGTACTGGGTACGATTCATTTTTTTTATTTTTAAATCCTCTGTTGAGGCGTTTTTACAGGATAATTTACAATGACGACCTGGAGAGCAACATTTTATGCAGTGAGGTATTTCCTAGAGCAGCTTCAATAAAGTACCTGACTTTCATAGGCTATAACAGCAGCGTATCACTAGGGATTTCAAGACACACGTCATGTGGTTACCAGTGGCGCACACTGCTGCCTGACAGTCGGACGAACTCAAACGATAAACTAGTGAAATAAGATGTTTTACGATTCAGCCATGGAGCGTAATACATCTTCATTGAGGGAAACCAGCAGTTTCAGGTTTTTTAAGCACTCTTCGGTTACACTGAGTGGATAATCATTCTGTTCCAAGTCTGTTGGGTGGTGAAGACCAAGCATGTTGTCAGCCAGTTGTATCGCGCAAACGGCCAGAAGAGAGGGAGGGTATCGGTTGAATGAATAATCGGCCAGACTGAGTTCTGCGATCTTCTTCGCCAAACTTTTAGATTTCCCAGGGCTCGAGGCGCTTTGTCTAAACACCTCTCCACCTTCCAATCTGTGATTCGTGAAATGTTCAATAAAGAAGGCAACCGTCGGAGCTGTCAGGCTAAAGTTCAATCTGATCAAGACAATGCACTCCAGATTGCACAGCTGATCTTTTGAGAAGGCACCACAACACAATGCGAGTAGCTGCTTTATCCGCGGCGGGTACACTTCTACCTGCAATAAATATAAATACACGTTAATAGATTAATACTATATGCCAGATAATTTGTTGCTGTTTTCAGATCAGATCGTATGAATCAATGAAAACTGCAAACTGTCTCATACACCCCCCATAAAAATACAAGAGCCATAAAAACAAGATACAAAAAAAATGACGCTAATAACAACCTCTGTAAGAGCTAGAATAATTTTAATAGGATACCCCTTCATGTTTTCAAGGTCTTCCCTGTCGTTTAAATCTTTAACATGAAAAGGAGTTTATTAAAGGCTAAAAGACTTCAATCTTAATTGTTCCACTCGGTCTGCTCGACCAGCACTCACCTGCTTGCAGGCGATCAGAAGAGAGGTCACTCCCAGGAGCTGGAAGCAGTCTGAAGCCACGGGCGTGGTGGCGAGAAACCGGTCCATGATGTTGATCGCAAGGCAGCAGGATTCGAAAGACAGATTGAAATGCCTGTGGACGGGAATCAGCCAACTGACCAGCTTGCACCGGGCTTCTGCTGTAATCTAGATGGAAGAAAACGCGTGCCACGTAAGTACCGAGAAAAGTGTAACACAAAATAAGCTACGTCTTCTGCGAGAGCGCACTTTGCTTACTTGTGACTGAAATGCTAAACAGTTAACCGGATGGAACCTCTTCTCTTTGTTTTTCTGAACGCAGTAGCACGTCTCCCCGTATTCCTTGAAGATCTGCCAGTCCAACAGGGGAGAGTAAGGGGACTGCGAGTCTGTCAGTCGTGGGCTGATCCGTGATGACGACCCGGACGAGGGAGTAGAGCACGGAGTTAAGATGCCCTCGTGAAAGCCTGAATCACTTAGTACCGACTCTATCATCTGCTTTCTGTGCCTCGGGTATTTCGTCTTTTTACACGGAGCTCGCAGATTGGCAGAGGCGATCGACAGCGCTTCAGTTCTGTCCTCGGGTGTTACATCTTCTTTGGCAGGAGAGGCGCCGTGACTTCTTTTTCTTTTACACGGGCTAGGCTTCTTCATGACTCCGTCTTCCAAGAAACTAAATGCCACCATTTTATTTTTTTAAGGCGATTATAACCGATGGAGCTCTTCCATTCGCAAATTTGCCCTGATGCGCTCAGTATCTAAACCTAAAGGCAACTGCCACATGCGTTTATTTACTTGCCAGGGCGCACCCCTTATTGGCTGTTGATGGGGGTTTGCTTGCGTGACGTAGACAGTCCGCTGGTTTCCCGGGTAAGCTAGCGCTCTTTGCCACTCTTAATTACTCCCGCAGCTAGAAAATATGCGTCCTGTGGTTGCCAGGCCGAAACAAAAGGGTTTATTTCTTCCTTTAGTTTTTCCTTTTTTTCCTGCCGCAGAAACATACAAGGAGAATACCAGCATATTTTAAAACATCATGCTTTCCTTGTAAAATGTAAAAATCTCTTAGAAGCGTCTACTTAAAAATGATGTCATGCAAATTGCATGGGAAAAATTGAAAAAAAAGAGAGTCACCTAAATGAAGAAAACAAATACATGCTTACTAAACTTTATGAAACAAACGCAATATAAGGTAAAACAATAAATTTAGAAATGTCCAAAAAGACAAGTGTTCTCTAGCTCTCTGACGCGTTTACTATCACAGAAGCGGTTTTTTTTTATTGTACGTGGAGGCTGTCAGTGTAACTCGATCCACACAGCTGCGCTGGGTAGAATTTTAGATGGTTTAGGACCATCAGTTCTGCTTAAATTATCACACACCTGTATTTTATTTGCGTTCCTATATTTGGCGGAACTCCCTATTGACTTTCATTATATGTTTGTTGGCTGTTCCAAATTCCACATCAATGAAAAGCCAAAGCAATTCTTACTGGTAGAAATAGATTTAAAATAAGACGTCATCTGGTTTATAGAAAGGGATCAAAATTGCGGTGACAAGCCCACATCACCTGCAGCAATGGGACTGCTAACTTATCTATCATTATCATTTTTTCCAGTTGTGTCACAGCATTAACCGTAGCCTAACACAGGGGTTCCCAATCCTGGTCCAGAATGACCACAGACCCGCGGATTTTCATTCCAGCCTCCTTAATCAACAAGTTGCTTGACTGGACTACTTGAAAGTCAGTTTTCTACTCAGACGTTAGCGATTTCGTTTTGCTCATGACATGCAATGGTTAAGAGCCAATCTCCCACCTCATACACACACGCCAAGGGACCGAGAGGCGCGAAGTGTAGAGGCAAGGAGGGCTGCCTTAGGGTGTAATCTGATACTTCGCAGTCATTACCAGAAAACGTGCTTAACAGACGGGACACTCTAACGACAGCGACAAGACGTTTGCGAAATTTTGATTTCCGTGACCAAGTACGGCTTTGTTACAGCTGTCACGCAGGAAGACGGGGAAAAAATCTATGCACCGACCTCTGTATTTCTATGTGGTTAATGGGTGCATTTGAAATTGTCAGAATATATCTGACTTCATTTCTGTAAGTGGCTTTAGGTTGAAGATCCATTCATTTTCCCCCTTCGCTATTTCGGTCATTTCTATCAGACCGCATTAAATAGAAAGTTTTTTAATATGTTGATTTATGTTCATACAAAAATAATCTGTGTTCTATGTCCTTCACCTTTAAGATTTTTGCAACAGTGAATCAGAGTAAAAAGACTGCAAACAGCTACGGTTTTATTTTATTACGACGTTGTTATACAGTAATATGAAAATAATTTTGCGGTTTTGGAGTTGGTTGCCCAACGTGTCTCTTCTTTTGATACCTATTTCCTATCTTTTATTTTTATTTAAAAAATTGTAATCAGGGACTTTTATTTGCCTGGAATTGTGTGTGTTCCTAGTTATTCTTTGCAATGAGAAAAATAAACGATGAAAAAAATGGTTCATAACTGGCCAAAGGAAATATATACATATATAGTTCTGTTTTTAGTGGGGGAGGGAGAGATTAGGAACTTGTAACTCACCAAAGTGTGTGATGTGTTTAGTGATCTTAAGGGAGGGAAATTAAGATCCATCTATCGGTTTTCCAATCGTTTCTTCCAGTTCAGGGTCACGAAGAAGCCGGTGACCATTCCGGCAGGCAACGGGCACAAGGCAGGGTACACCCTGGACGGGTCACAGGGCAGACAGACACAAATACAGCCACACACGCACTCCTACCACTGGTATTACCGGGGGCTTTTCTCCCAGAAGCCAAATAACCCACCAGAATGTCTTTGGACTGCGGGAGGAAACCGACCCTGTGGAAACCCACGAGAACACGGGGAAAACATACAAATTCCGCGCACATGGCACCTCAGGAATTGAACCCAAGGCCCCAGCGATAAGAGGTAGCAATATTAACCACAGCACCCCCATGCAACCCGCGTAAGACCGTTGTCCTAAAATGCAGCCTTTGCGGTTTGATGAAGAATCGCATCTCACGTACAGATTCCTAAGACTAGTTTGTGGAGTATGCAGATGAACTTGGGAAATACCCAAGCAGGAGACTGTTCTTCGATTTCCCGGACAGAATATGAACACATTTAAAGATTTAGAGTCCTGTTAAGAGAAAGGGGAGAGGATTGTCTGTATTGAGGATGAAGTACAGATCGCGACAGTCGAAATATTAAAAAGTTTAAAACAGTTTAATTTAGAGGGCTCTCCTTTTGGAAAACGATTACTGTTACGAACTCACCTATACTGTGGGCGTAATGTCTGCTGACGTAAATCTTTATTATCGACATGGATGACAGTACTTGCACGAGCAGGAAATTGAGAGGCTGGTAAACTCAGTGTGGATTCTACTTGGGACACTTTGCCCTCTGATCATGCAAAAGTGATGTCTGTGCACATGTAAGAGGATTGTTTCCAATTTAAACGTGACATAAATCAAACAAAAGAATTTTGTTATGAAATTAACTAAATTAAAGTTAAACACTAACACGCTAATGATACATTTCATATCTAGTACTTATTATTTTCTTAACTAATTTTGTGGAAATGTTCTATTTTTTACATCCCTTAATCGTGGGAAATGTAGATAGTTGCTTTGGCGTGGCTGACGCAGTCACACTCACAAGATAATATATGCCATTCTTTCAAAGCCTGATGCAAAACGACGATTTTTGGGGAACTCTGAGAAGATCAAAATCGCATCACTGGTACTTGTTAATCTTTTTCAGTGCCATGAAGAAACACCGTGCAATGAAGGAAATATAACATAACATCATTCACACCAAATCAGATATGCCTGTGTTGGTTTTGCGAGATCCTCGATGTGGAAACGTCCCCTTATTTAAAAGTCCTAATACATTATCCTATCAAAAAAGATAATACCACAAACCTAAACCGAGCCTTTCTTCATAAATGGTCTGCTCTAGTCTCTCCGAACCTGAGCACATTAATGCCAGTTTGTCCCTCTTCAGAACTGTTCACTTCCTCTTACACTCACTGGGCTATAACGTTACCCCCATAAACATTTTCCCCCTTTGTGTACGGTCTAAAACCTATTAACCTACTTTGAGATCGATTTACTGTAATCATCAATGCTATTTTCTCACGCACGTCGACAATTTTGCTGGCAAACTAATGCCCTCTAACGGGCAAGAAGGCATTTTACACCCACTACATTTCCCGTCTTCAATGATAGCCAAGCCGCTATGTACTGTAGCATGGGCCGATCACTGAGAGAATTATTTTTTTTATAGGTCAACATATTTAAAACCCAGAAACTATTCAACTGCTTCACGTGGCTTTCATTATTTCAACAGTTAATGTTAACAGCTGCAGTAAAACTACTAGTATTACTAGTACTACTACTATTAGCTGATGTGTGGTGAGCGTTCTGGCACACTATGGCTGCCGTCGCATCATCCAGGTGGGGCTGCACATTGGGGAGGGGAGTCCCCATTACCTGTAATGCGCTTTGAGTGCAGTGTCCAGAAAAGCGCTAAATACGTTATTATTATTATTATTATTATTATTATTATTATTATTATTATTATTATTAAAAAACATTCGAAAGTGAAAGAAAATACAGATGAAAAGGGTTAAGCTGGAGACAGCAAACACAGATACAATGCTGTTCAAAAGAACAATGTATTTCATGTCAGGTCCGTAAATATTGAGGCGCCAGTGCTCTTGGGGCGATATTACACTGCAGATCCGGTGAATACGAGACAATACGTTGCCAGTACCTGCCCTAAGCCACGGCTACATTACTGGGTTAAAACTGAGCTGTTTGTGTTCGGATGTTCTTGATCCCTTGGTTCACCCTCGCTTTTAACTGACACTCCTGCCAGCATAGGGGTACCCCTCCAATTTGCAATACAATCCGCGAGCGGTATAATCAAACAGCAGAATTAGCGGAGCCTTATCTATGAATTGGCTTCATTACTCTGCTCTCCTCCCCACCGATAGCTGGTGTGTGGTGAGCGTTCTGGCGCACTATGGCTGCCGTCGCATCATCCAGGTGGTGGTGGAGGGGAGTCCCCATTACCTGTTAAGCACTTTGGGTGGAGTGTCCAGAAAAGCGCTATATACGTGTAAGCAATTATTATACGTCAGGTGGGTAGCTGCGTCAGTATGCGTAGGCTGCAAAGGAACAAGTAATAGGTTTATTCCATGCTGAAAAAAAGAAGAAAGAAAACACAACGTTTCGGCCGTGGAGCCTTCTTCAGGTGTGAAGACCTTTTTCTTTCTTCTTTTTTTCAGCATGGAATAAACTTATTATTATTATTATTATTATTATTATTATTATTATTATTATTATATACACACTGTCTCTCTCTCTCACACACAGGTTAAGCAACAATTACCTAGGCTGCCCAACGCTACTGTGCCACGGCGGAGTAAAAAAACAATCGGTGCCTACCTCTGTTGTGAGGTTTTGGCCTTCTACATCAGACGCAGGCGTCAGGGCTTGGAATTGAATATGGCGAAAATCTCGTCACTGGAGAGTCGGCAAATTCACGTTCAAATGACAGCTAGTTTGCAAAGGTCTCTCACATGAGGACTTTGTCTTTAGCTAAAGAAAAGCTGCAAGAGCTCACTTTCACTTGTTGCTTGTAACAGTTTTAGGTATTTCGTTTGCCTGCCTTTAGATTGTTCAGTAGTTTTACGAGTTACTCTGAAGTTAATATTTTATTGCAAAACACAATGAACACAACGCAAAACGCAAGATTCAAAATCCGTCCAGATTTAAAATACCATGCAGGGTTAAAGCTCCGTGAAGTTGCCCCTCGTGTACAGACAGCACAAACGATGAAACCCACCTCATTCGTTAGTGCTACGTTTGTGCCGGAAATTTACAGGTACCAACAAAAACAATGGGGGGCAATTTGTTTTCCGTGTCTGTCTGGTCGGGTGGGGGTGGATGTTTCAATATATTTCAATATAGCGCCTTTTTTCCCTGGCTGTGACGTCTCTCTGTGACGTACAAAACAGCAAAGACACGACCGCCAGATCTTTCAGTTGTGATCTTTTGATCAGTTGACCCCAGACTTTGCAGCCTTTACACGAATAAACAGTCTTACATTTAGGGAGGAGTTACTGTGTTAGTTCATTGGGTTAGGTGTTTTTTTTTACCATGTTCTAGAAAATGCATTGCTTGTGTACTCCTTTCACTGGTGAAGAGACAACAGTTTCCAATTTACCGCTGGTACAACACGAGAGCCCATATTAACATTTTTAGGTATTAGTTTCAAGATCGATAAATGTAACAGTTAAAAAAACAAAATTGAAAGCACGCTCATAACAATATAATGATCATAACCTTTACATTTCTGTTCATTTTTTAAGTACAAAGCAGAAGGTGTTTCCTCTACCTTAAATATACGATTAAACTTGTTCAAATACCATGCATTCATTACAGAAAGCAGCGGAGAACGTTGTATTACAAATAAAAAATGTATTTATTTCGAAGAGTACGGGACATTGGGAATCAATAAAAAAATAAGCTGATGTAGTTATTTTGCAAATAAGTAAGGCATTTTAAAAATAGATTCTGATTGACAGTAAACAAGCCGATTCACCTGGCGATGCTGGCTTGAACAGCTCTCAGACCCGTGATTGGCTAAACGGCCGAAGAGTTCGAGCCGCGATTGGGTGAAGGTGAGAATCGACACTCTGATTGGAGAAAGCGCAACGGCGGAAGTTCTGTGTGTACCGTGTGTGCTGTATGAGCACGCTGGATATACAGTAACACATCCATTGGTTTCGAATTACTGATCAATTTAAGAGAGGTTGCACTGACGTCAAAACTGAACAGCAGGCAAAGAATGTCATGGCATCCACAGCGCGTTCACGACTCCGATAGCATGTCACGATAGGGGTGCGCGCATCACCGTCACATCACTTTCATGGCGCCACTGTCGCGACATTAAGTCCATATATCGCGAAATTACATACCCCGACAAAATGCCCCGGCCCCCATGTCGCGATATGGAGCCCGCATATCGCGATATGGCGTACCCCCGACAAAACGCCCATCCTCATATCGCGACAGGGAGTCCGCATATCACGATATGATATACTCCGGCAAAAGTCCCCCTCCCCATGTCGCGACATGAAAGGCCCTATATCGCGATATGACATGCCCAGCCAAAATGCCCACCCCCAAGTGTCGCGACATGGAGTCCATATATCGCGATATGACAAAAACTGTCACGCCCATGTCATGACATGAAGCCCCTATATCGCGATATGACATACCCCCAACAAAATGCCCCGCCCCCATGTCGCGACATGGAGTCCATATATCGCGATATGACATACCCTGACATATGCTGACCCCATGTCGCGACACAAAGTCCATATATGGCGACACGTCCTATCTGGGTATATCATGTCGTGATATGAGACCTTTGTTGCGACAGCGGTGCCAGGGTGGCATGAAAGCCAGGCGCCAGTCGTGATATACAATGCCGCGATATATATGCAATATATATGGGGACCCTATCATGACATGCTGCTGAGGTCTTATCGCGATGGTATCCCACAGTTACGCGTTTGGCAACAGCATGTCATGGTAGGGAAAGAAAGGAAAACGTGCCTTAGAAAATAAAAACCATAGATCTTGCAATCACGGTGATTTTACATACATCACAACCACAGGTGTATGTCATAGATCGTTAACTTGTTGGCATGCGTCATGTCTTAGTATTATTCACACCTAAGGAGGCTCATATGTTTATGGATATTGATTGTCTTTTAAATGTTAAGGGTACGAGCTTTAACAGAGCGCTTGAACTCGGCAGACGGGGTCACTGGAAGTCAAAGTCAGCGTGCATGGTCACGTGATCACCGGAAACCCAAAGCGCCATATCGCGTTAACGAAAGCAGCAAACGCAGCACTAACGAATGAGTCCGGTTTGGTTTGCCTAAGACATTGTAGGGGGTCTGAGTGACGTCACGACCCCGAATAAACCAGGCGCGATATCTCTGAAACGAAGGCAGCACAAACGCTACTTTCAACGGCACAAACGTAGTAATAATAATAATAATAATAATAATTGCTTACACTTATATAGCGCTTTTTCTGGACACTCCACTCAAAGCGCTTTACAGGTAATGGGGTCTCCCCTCCACCACCACCAATGTGCAGCATCCACCTGGATGATGCGACGGCAGCCATAGTGCGCCAGAACGCTCACCACACATCAGCTATTAGTGGGGAGGAGAGCAGAGAGTAATGAAGCCAATTCATAGATGGGGATTATTAGGAGGCCATGATTGGTTAAGGCCAATGGGAAATTTGGCCAGGACGCCGGGGTTACACCCCTACTCTTTTCGAGAAACGCCCTGGGATTTTTAATGACCACAGAGAGTCAGGACCTCGGTTTTACGTCTCATCCGAAGGACGTCTCATCGTTAGTACTAACGAATGAGGTGGGTTTCATCGTTTGTGCTGGCTGTAGGGGGGGCACCTTCACGGAGCTTTTACCTTGCCTTTAAATATTCAGCGGACTTGAGCATAACATACCAGAAGAACGAGCACGCACGTATGGGTTTCAGAAGTTGGAATAAATGCATCGCCCCAAGGGTAATATCGAGTAAGAATAAAAACTGCGAAGGTATTAAAATACTAAGTTCTGAAGATCTTGTTTGATCCTTCATGATGCTTTAAAACTTGCATGAAACCCACGAAATTAGTATTCTGTTTTCGATGCCAAAAGACACCTGCAGAATCTGCGCAGTTTTTCGAAGACTAATGAAGTAACGACAGTAAACTCCACCTGTAGTATCCTGTGCAGAGAACGGCTTCGTGTAGCTGCTGCAGACAACAGCTGCGAAGCAACAGGGCTAAAAGTGACTTTCCGATTTACTTTATCGATGTTATTAATTTTGGTCCGAGCATCTACAATCACATCAACTGACATCGAGCAAATTATAATATATATAACAGACTCGGAAAATCATTCATTCCCACTGCAATTACACTCTTAAACAATGCAAAGTAACTACCTTGTCTCTTGTTTCTTTTCTCCTGTAACACTACTGTATTCTCTTCCCTTTTGATGATGTTTATTTGTCATTGTGTTGTGTTTGACTGTGCCGTAAAACACATTTCCCCTAGGGGACAATAAAGCTTGAGTTGAATTGAATTGAATATATTGTGTCGTTTTCACTCTGCGTAGATCCTTTGCTGAAAAAAGAAACCTTAGTGGTCCTTTAAAAGAAAAGCGTGTATAGAAAACGTACAGTGCGTACAGTACATATACAGTACGTATTGCAGAGCAGCTGCGAATATCAAGCGCATCGCGCACTGGGTACTTGATCACCATCAGGTGTTTCTGAGCAGCACAAAGTTATTACGTGACCTGAGGCTGTGACCAAATTGCTAGAACAGGTCCTGTAGTAACGGTTGGGGGCAACAGATGATGAAATTGCAGTTTTAACTTAAGAACCGTTAATTGGTTTTGCACATGACGTCGAAAATCGCTGGATTTCCTGTGGTTCAGTATAAGAATAAACAGTGCTGTCACGCCCCCTGATTCAAACATACCACATCTTAGTTTCTATTCCTTTCAAATGTGTTGTAATAAGATCTTAGGAACTAAGCGAGGCTGGGCCTGGTCGCTACTGATGGGATGTCGATAGGAGACAAGGCATAATGGGGTTGCTACTGTGCGTCCAGTAGGAGGCACTCTTCAGTCGGGACAAAAACAAAATACCCCAGTAAGGTGACTAAGGGACACCCTTGTTGTGGCACCTTTCGGATGTGACGTTAACTGAGGGGTACTGTTTACTTGGTCGTTGAAAGTCCTTTAAACCAGTGTATCCTGTCAAAATCATACGTTGGGCCTGTAAAAAATCCCAAAGGCCCCCCATAATTCAATTCGCGAAGCTCTGCGACGCGTCTGACTTCGAAATCATTGTTTTCCTTCTAGTAAAAAAAAGGGTCTCGGAGATTCTTTGCGGTGAAAAGCGCCATGTGTCTTATATCACCTCCCTCTCTCCAGCTGGAACACTTTGTAAATCGGTTTTGTTAATACAGTGCCAGAACCTGTTACAAGCAAAAACGAATGAAATAAATAAAGTGAAATGGGGCACCCTCCTTCATCGCTTGAAGCTGATGGTGAATCAGAACATCACATACCAGACCTTGAATGCCTGGGGCGGAGCAGAAAGAAACGGAAGTGATGTCTAATGTACTGCTATAACGTCTCTAAACCCGGAGTGCAGCGACAGTGCCTTGGTTTTCAGTACAAAACCGCATAGTTTTTAACAAGGTCAACAAATCTATTCCCGAGCAATCGCTGGAAATGCCGTTGAATCTCTGTGCTAGATATTTAAACACACAGGAATATGTATGTTAAATTCTTGTAATAGCGCCACTATTATGATAAGCGTATGCTTTCTTACAATGGATAGGGATGGTCTGTGGATCACTCTCTTAATGGTGGCGGAAGGGATTCCCCACTCCCTGTAAAGCGCTTTGAGTGGAGTGTCAAGAAAAGAGCTATATAAGTGTAAGGAATTGTTATTATTATTTTTTATTGTTATTATTATTATACCTCGGCAGGTCTTGTCTAGATTGGAGACAAAGGCGAAGACTGCAGTGTGTCGAAAATACACGAAACATAACGACGATTACCGAATCGAGGAAGCCATATTGGATATTTATGTGGTTTTGTCACAGATACAACAATTGTACCATACCTCGGCGGAAATAAGAAAGAGCAGCATGTACCCTTATTGAGAGGCTGTGGGTCAGTTATTGTTTGTTTCTCTTTAGAATTGTGGTCGTATGTTATTTTTTGTCTTATGTCTCGAAACTCCTTTGTGCAGATTTTAAATCTGTTTTAAATAAACCTGTTGTTGTGTGCGAGAATGCTTTAGGAAAATAGTTCCAAATCATAGCTGGGTTCCTCGGTGAAGAGCCTCGCTTTATTTATGTTATAGTTCCATAGAAGTTATTATTTGACTATGTTATGATTTGAAAATGACTTTGCACCCGTTATTATAAAGAAGCTTGTGAACAGACGTATCCCACGAACTATCATGTTATTAGCTGCCCTGATAAATAAAAAACACGAAGACGCACTAGTGACAACAATTATTGGTTAAACAGGCTTTACGTTGACTGTTGGAATATTTATTGGAAGGTTACCCATCCACGATTTTATTCTAAGATTTAATAAGACTTTAAAAATCTAGTGTACAATTATGCTACCGAAGACTGAAAAAACAAAGTCATTAGTTGACAAAGGGGTTCAGTAACCGGTCGTCTCTCATTATCCCCTGGGATATGTGTATTTGTACTGCGTAACAACATTCTTACCAGCACCTGTTTTAAATTTAGGACCAGTAGTCTTTATCGTCATTAAGTGTAATTTAAATCACACAAGGAGCCACTGTACAGAACTGGATTTTTAAGTTATGAATAGAAAACTCATAAAAACTAAAAACGACGCCGTATACGTTTATTTTGGTTAACGTTTAACTCTGTCAAGATTGAAAGAAATAAATCCTGGCAACAATCTGTAGCGTGACAATTTAAGGAGCAAGTAGGCCCAATTCTAACATTATGGATACTTTTAAGCCATCTTGACAATTAGAGTTGTTATATAACAAATATATTAACGATGTTAACGAATATCGTGAAGAACAAAGGATAGCACAAGCACAATTTCCATATTGCACACAGACTTCACTGATTTCTGAGTTGGGTACGTACTGAAGATTTAAGAAATTGATTGCATTGTCTTATTTATAGTCTAAGTATATAAAAATGGTGATTATAAGATAATGGCCATTTGCGCTTCAGAAACTAATGAAGTTTGTTCTCCAGCAGGGACATAGGATGCTAGGCCTGTGGCAGATTGCTTAAGTATATTTGTGTCCACATTTAACCTGGTTTCTTTCTGAACTGGTAGGCTTGACTTGAAGAACAAATGGAAGACTTGGGCAGATCATCCTATTCGAAACATGACAGGAAAGGGAAAGTAGCAGATGACTCGGATTCATGGAGGAGCCCCTTGCATGCAGACTGTCTAGACTATGGAAGAGGCCTCAGCAGTATGCCAGACAAGGGGGCTCACAAGAAGAGGGCCACACCCGGGAGCTTTGGCAGTAGTCCTAGGAAAGGAGGACAAGGTCTCCTGAGCACCAGCCCTGCCGGGTTTAAGAAGGCGGGACAGAGAATGAATGACGAGTTGAGAGACGGGTTCCGGAACTTCCCCAGCCAAGAAGACCACCGCATAAGAGCTGAAAACTGGCGCGAGAGACATCTCGGCTCCGATTCAGGCCGCCGGAGGAAGGATTCTTTCCAGGAGGCTAGCGAGGATGTGAGCAGGCAGGCTGAGGATGTCAGCAGAGGACACGGCAATAATAGGAGGCATCTCCAGAAGAAACCAGCCACTGACGAATCTGCTGGATCAGTGGTACAGACTCTGGGTAAGGCTGCAGAGATGATGGCATTCAATGACTAGGAAATGCTGCTGTAACTACAGTTTTGCCCATGAAGTACATATAAGATCCAGGTGGATATGCCTAATTCACCTGAACAACCTTAAGGACTGCGTTTTTGCAGTATAGCGGTGGTCAGTGCAACTGCTTGCAGGGCTCAAGTTGGCAAGTAAACACTGCTTTGTCCCTTTAAACACATTTTCTCAGTCATGCTGTTTTCCCAGGTTCACATTTAAAAAGCATTGAAACTGACAGGTACCACTTAAAATGAAAAGTCTTATTAAGTCAGGTTCTTTGTAACGTAAGATATGTTGCTGTTTCAGCTGGTTTCAGTTCATAAAGCGCAAACTCACAAATTCTCTGTGTACCACAAATCTGTGTGGTGATAAGGTCATTCTTTCCTGCTGCACAACCTGTGAGTAAGCAGACTTGGTCGGCAAACACAGAAAAATGGTCGCTAAGACCTTTGCAAGAATAGACAAAATCACAGTTGTAGAAATCATGAATATTGGAGTTTTACTGTCTATATTCATAGTAGATCTTTTTAATAAGGTAGCATTAAAACTTTCTGCCTGCTATAAGCCCTTCATTAAGCATTTTGCTGGGACAATGTGGGGAAAACAGACATTTCAAACAGGATATTTGAAATATCCCAATATAGTGTCTTTCTACTAATGGCTCTGAAAAAAGGCCTGATAAAAAAATTGTTTGATCTGTGCATAAAACATTTTAATAGATTGTAAAATGCTTGGTACCAAAATGGACTGAGGAAATGTAGAAATAAGTTTTGATAAGTTATTTTCACAGGGAAGGGAAGAGTAAACTTCTTTTAAATATAAACATTGTGCTTGGTTGAAGTTGGTCACAAAGCAAATTTCATGATCACGATTACTAATTTGTTGCGACTTAATAGTGACATGCAGAAAAAATGGCCTCCTCTACAAGGTAAAGAAGAAAGTTACCATTATTCTGCATTATATTGATAAGAATTAGGTCTTACTAAAAGCTCACAGAATTTCTGGAGGTGACGATGAATGAGCAGTTGCTGTATTTGACTCATTCACAGCAGGACGTCTATTTTAGAGCGCACAGCCAGTCCTTGGTTAGTGGGCAACATTTGTGCTAGTAACTCATCTGCAGTCAAAAACTGTACTGGAAATTTTGTTCATTTACCTTTAAATAACCATGTAAAAGTGGTTAGTACTTAATTTAAATACCAAAATTTCCTAGCATAATTGGTATTGAAAGAGGAGAAATAATAGTGAAATTAATGACATTGCTTTCACTGTGCATTTAAAATCTGTTAGATAATCATTGCAGAATGTGTCTGTAATTAAAAGCTAATAAACTAAAAGTCAAAGCAAGGAGGAGGAATCACATGGACAGGGATGAAGACAGGGATGTGCCTGTTATTGATGAATCTGCCTTGTCAGAAAAAGAACTCTTGGGACTAATCCAGGCAGAGGAAAGACTAAAGAGAGAGGACATTTTCAGACTGAAAAAGGTAAATGCTTGTCATTTCTGATCATTTCCCTAATATTAAAATGTGGTGAATATTTTTAGGTGTCTATATCCCAATTTATGCTTGTACCCTCTCTTCCATGAGACTCATCCATGTTCTTTGGCTCAGTTCCCAGTAGTCTGAGCTCTGAGAGAGTTTGTGTCCACTTCCTGTTCATTCACTATTAATCCCCAATTTGTGCTGCTTTAAGCACACAAGTTAAAATGAGATGACTCATCTCTAGGTTACTTAAGGAAAAAATCATTTCTAAATCCTACAGAACAAACCTGCAGAATGTGGAAAAATACACAAGATGTAAAGCTTGTTGAAGTGTTAAATATATTATTTGTAGTCTAGTATTCATTTAAGTAACTTTCACTGTTACTGTTGTGCATAAATATAACATTTTTTTCTTCCAGCAATCTCACAGCTGTCCAGATTCAAAGTATATCTGCATGCTGTGTGATGTTTTGATTGATTCGATATCTTCAGCACATAAGCATATTAAAGAAAAGTGGCATAAGAAGAAAGCAAAGGTAATGTACTGTACAAAGCTCATAATATTTACATTAATCATATGTTAGCCATGTATTTTACTTTTGCTCCCTCCCAAGTTAGGAGTGTTTATCAGGAGATGTTTATTTTATTCTGTTTTCAGGAACTGTTATTTTAATGCTCTGTAACCCTATTATAAAGCATAGTTGCTTTCAGAAACATAGTATTTTTATTTAATATGTTTCAGCTGTTGGGTTTTATCAGTTTGAGACATGATAATACTTAAACGGGGTTCTTGTTTTGGTATAATCTTTTTGTCATGTGCAAGGTAAGACTTGCAATAACATAAAATGTGGGCCATGTTGATTTACCAGTCTTAGTTATGACTGGAAATGCCTGTTTTAATGCAGGACTTTCTGTGGTTTTGATGGGGCTCACTACTGCAGTGAGTGCAGTTTGAGCAGTCAGGTTCCATGACATGATGATTGGGTTCACCATATTGGAAAAGGGTTCTGGACATTTCATGTGACTGAGGGAACGATTAAACCTATTTACAGATTGTGCTGAAGTGAGCCTTTGAAATGGGAGAAAATGAAACATTATATAAAATGAGAATTTGCAATGTGTTACATTTTATAAAATGGCAACATTTTACTGCCTCTCCCAGGGCAGTATGCATGCATTTATAATTATTCTTAATAATGATCCTCAGCTTTGTGCTTGGTCATGGTTTACAATATCATATTTTTTAAGATGATATGACTTGCTAACATGGATTACACATACAAGTGTGTTGGTACAATTCTGCTAACAGCTGCTACTTTTTTTTAGCTATCCTCAGTAAAACATTGTGTAGAAAGTATTTAAATAGAAACATGCCCCCTGAAGACCTTTGGTTTAAAAATATTGAATACACCTATTAAAAGCATTCATATCTGTATTCAGACTTTAAATATGCATTATAATTTCCAGGAAAAGCAAGAGGATGCGATGCTTACAGCTTTACCTCCACCAAATCCATCTCAGGTGAAAGCTATTGGCTCTGCCATTGACAAGATTGTGCAAGAGCATGGTTTAAGTGATGATGACATAACAATAAGGCAACAAATTGTGGAGTGCATGCAGGAAACAATCAAATCTGCTTTACCTGGTAGGTATGAGCTGGTCTGTACTGTCATCTGCCAATATAAATCAAACCAGTAGTAACTGTCATTTGAGATGCTTTTGATGTACTTTTTTTCTAGTAGAAAATGTTTTTTTTTCCTCTTGCTGTTCAAGGGGACTATGTATTAGCAGCACCTCTGGCACTGGAGAGCCCTGATTTAACAGGTTTTGAAGGTCGAAAATAAATCAGCAATTTCTGAAGTGTTGGAACAATTTCATTGTGATCAGCAGGCGATTTAATAAAGCATTCGGAGATCACTTGGGACCAAATTCCAAGTATTCTTCAGCCCCGAAAGACTAAATTGAATTTTCTTAATACAACTTGATTTGTTCATCAATAATTAATAGGTGCCTCTTTAGAAACATGAGGTTTATAAGACAAAATACAGGATTGGAGACCCCTCGCATAGACTCTTGAAATTAAAGGATATATATAATTGCTATAATTAAAGGAAATATAATAATTAGGTTTTTGATTGCATGTTGCATGTGTAGTTGTGTTATTTAACTGAAATAACATACTCCATTCCTAAAACATTCAGGGACTCTTTGGATCATTGAAGCACAGTGTCAAAATGAAAATGCCATAGAGGAGCACAGCATTTCTGTTATGTTATGTAAAATTGAAGAGGGTGTCAATTCATTGGCTTCACTAAATGTATACAGGTTTGTAAAGTAGTATATTGTTTTCTCACATTACTTGTTTTTGACTTCACCGTACAGAGCGTGTAATGGACCAGACCATTCTAAAATAGACTTCTTTTATTGCTTTTCTTCTGTGTGCTATTCTAGTTTGCTGTGAGCTATTGATGTAGTTTAGTTCTGCATTCTTTTAAATCGGACTGTCTTTTCTGCTTGCTTTGATAGATTGTTCACTCAGGTTGTATGGATCCTCTTGCACAAAATTTGGTTTCAAAGATTCTGATGTCAACATTGACATACAGTTCCCAGCACATGTAAGTTGTTTCTTGCCACTTTTGTAGAAAATATTTATTTTCAGACCTGAGAGGCATATTCAGTTTTTCAGGTATCAGATTGTGCAGTGAATACCCCAGGAGCATATTGTTTCTATGGCCATATGTTTTCTTATTCATTATTGTTTTATTCTGTTTACAGATGCATCAACCTGATGTATTACTGCTGGTTCAGGAGAGCCTTAAAAATAGTCGTAAGTTTAAAAGTAATTAAAGAAAATGTAACAGAGAAAAAACACAATTCTGTCAGGTTTTAGTAAATTTACTTTCTTGTTTTCAGCTTCCTATATTGACCTTGAGGCCCACTTTCATACCAGGGTCCCAGTAGTGGTGTGCAGGGAGAAGCAAAGGTTTGAGATCTTGTCTTTTGAAGCTGTTGACCAAAACCTCAGATATCTTTTTAATCATTATCCTTGTAAATTCTTTAAATGTTTTTATGTGGTGTCATTGTGAAATGCAGTTTGGCCTTCTTTTGGGGAAACATGAAATCCTTTAGACTTCTTTTTCTGCTGGTAGCATCCTTTTAATCACATAATCCAGTGTCGCAATAAGACTTTGAATTCGATCCTGAAATACCTAAAGAGTGTGTTGTCAAAACTATAACAAGATGTTTTTGTTGCCAGATGGTGCTTTTCTGGGGGCACTAACAATTCCCACTCAGTGCACAACCCTTTCTTTCTGCCATCACAGTGGTCTCCTTTGTAAGGTGAGCGCAGGCAACGACAGTGCGTGCCAAACCACAGCACTCCTGGCAGCTGTGGCCAAACGGGAACCCTGTCTTGCTCCTCTTGCGATGGCCTTCAGACGCTGGGCGAAGGTAAAATCAATAACTGCGTGCAGCGTCAGAAAATGGGACACCATGAGTGTTAAACCTCTTTCGGCTGTGCTAAAGCACGAAAAATGTCCCCCATGACAGATCTGCCATATCGACCAGCCTGATGAGGGAGGGTTGCCTCCTTATGCCTTTGCCTTGATGGTCATCTACTTCCTACAGCAGCGGAAGGAGCCTGTGCTCCCAGTGTACCTGGGTTCATGGGTAAGAGCTTGTGCTCCTTGACAGTAGTGTTTGTTCCACTAGTTATCATCTCTCAAGCATTTCCTGTTCCTTTTAAGGCTGTGCGCCTGGGGGATGCGTCATGTACAGATATGTAATGATGCTGTCATGGGAAAACAGTGCTAACAAACCCTTTCTGAGATGGCAGTGCTTTATGGACAAAAATAAAATATTCTGAAAACTTGTATTAAAACTGAATACCTTTACTTATTTTCTTCAGTCAGAACATAGATAAGTTCTGTCAAGTACTTATTCAATTAAATGGCAATAAATAATGCTCAA
Organism: Lepisosteus platostomus; assembly: GCF_059453375.1. NCBI lineage: Eukaryota > Metazoa > Chordata > Actinopteri > Semionotiformes > Lepisosteidae > Lepisosteus > Lepisosteus platostomus. The sequence goes on along the minus strand of NC_142614.1, from coordinate 63,333,774 downwards.
CTATATTTAAGGAAGACTTGTATGGAATTTCAATTTTTTTACAACAGTAAAGGATGCCTAATTGTAAATGAACTGCCAAGCTTTCATTAAATAAGGGAAAGCTGTAGTTTTAACCTTTTCTTGGTCCTTATTTTTTGTGCTTTATTTATGATAATTAAAAAAAAAAATCTAAAGTTGTAATAAACCATAGAGGACTACACTCTTAAACTTTGAACTCTTTCATTTTCAGATTGAAGGTTTTTCCCTGAAAAACCTTGTAGATTTCAGGCTTACTGGTGTGGAAGATGGTCATGTTCTGTGGGAGTATAGTCTATCCCCGGAAGAGTCCAAAACCACTTCTAAGGAGTTTATCAAGAAGGGCATGGTAAGCTTATACAATAGAGCAATGATAATACAATAGAGCAGCCATGTAAGATACAAAGGACATACTGTGATATCCTGTTTCAAGGATAACCTTTAGCATTTTTTCACTTTCAACTATCCATATTAAGATTTTGAAAAATAGAATATGTATTTTATGTAACTATATTGACATATCTTTACCACAGTGTATGATAATCACGATAAAAATTAAGCTGTTTCAAAAATGTCTCCATAAAATCCTGAAGGTTGAATGTGAGGTAATACAGTGAGGAGAAGGAGAGCCTTCTTGCTTTAAAATAAACAGCCTTGAAATAAACATGGGATTGACACTAATACATCAATACCCGCTTTGTTAACATGGTAGAATTCTTTTTTTCTTTTGTATTACTGTTATTAACATTTTAATTGGAGTTTTCTGTTTCTCATATATTGTAAAGGTGCTATATAAAGTAGATAATTATTGTTCTCATCAAGAATATTGTTCACTGTTATTTTTCTTCATTACAAGCATTGAGAGAGAATGTTAGGAGAACAGCTCAGCATGGCAATATCCTAGCATATTAAAGAGACAAAACTAAAACACCCATTCAGGTTTTTAATAGAAACCTGTTCTTTTTGGTCATTTAATTGTTTTTCTCGTGAAGGGCTTGCTGACGTTTGACTCGAAACACCGGTGTGAAGTTGCTGTTGGGCAGCTGTGGGTGGAAATGCTGCGCTTCTATTTACTGGATTTCCCGATGACCGATCACGTCATTTGCATTCGTGTAAAGCAGCTCCTCACACGAGAATCAAAGGACTGGCCTAAGAAGAGGATTGCCATAGAAGGTTAAATTAATAAAAATTTAATTAATTCTTTCCTCTGCAGCAGTAATTAGTTATTTCAGAAGATGGGATGTGACTTTTTATCCAAATAATTTCTCAGGAATGAAAACCAGAAGATCCCATGACCCTTAGTTACAGGGGTTGCCCATAATTTAAAAGCCTTTAAACCTGCAACCTAGTCTCCTTACGCTTTCCTTATTGACCCTTGATGCATGCAAAAATATCTGAATATTGAGATGGAGAGCAAACAAATGTTTTATTGCAACATTACCAAATTAATGTACATCTCCTTAATGTTCTAATGTTATTTAGATGTTATCTCTAGAAATTACACCTACATATCATGTATTCCATCTTTAATGGTGTATTACTATCAGAGAGGTCTTGTGAGTGTATGATTTTATAGTGGATTGTAGGAAATCATGAAAAGGTTTGCCTGAACATGATCTGACTCAAACCAGACTGCCTTCTATAGAATGCAGCATACATCCTTCTTTGGATACAGACCTTACATGATTTGGCCCAGTTGCAGTGCTATTGGTCTCATAATGATCAACATTACATTTGACTTATTGTTTACTACCTATCAGTTTTGAGACTTCATAGCATGTTTGAGTTTGTGCCATTCATTTGGGTACTCATTCAATAATATCGTATTATAATAGATATAATAATAGACATGTTCATTGTTCATTTTCTGCTTGGAAGAATTGCATTTTAACTCATTTTGGAGATCAAAGCAGTGGAGGCAAGGGAGGAAAGAAAGAACAGTTACTTTTATGTGAATCAGTTTGTATTATTTTTGTTAAATTGTCAAAAACAGAACTAAATAAGAACAAAATAGTATAATTCAGGAACATTCTTCCTCCCAGGTTTCCATCTTAAGCACCTGTAGACAAAAAATGGACAACAGCCAGGTGATAACAGACAGTCTGTCAACTGCTGCACTTCCAGTCCCTTCTACACACTGGCACCTTGAATCTGAGGAGTGGAGAGCTCCATATTAACACGATTCAGATAGAAGTGGGTCCATTGAAGTCAGAGGAGGGAAGCTTTCTTTGGCTTGAAGAATATGACAATTGATATTGTTATGCATTTGGTTTTATTTAGTATCGGTTGACCGTTGCTCACATGGGTTGATGTATTTTCTTTTAAATATAGATCCCTACTCCGTGAAGAGGAATGTGGCAAGGACTCTCAACAGTCAGCTTGTATACGAGTACATTCTGCACTGCTTAAAAACAACCTACAAATACTTCGCTTCGCCTCTGAAACGGCACATAAAACCCAACAAGCAAAATCAGAAGCAAATTGTGGATCAAGGCACTGTAGCTCTACTTAGAGAAGGGAAAGAGACTGTGCCACCAGTTGTGAATGAAGTGCATTTAATTCAGTCAGAGTGGGACACCTCTGTTAGTCGTATTATGAATGTGAATCTTGAAATCTGTTCCCCTAAAGAAAGCATCACTGTAGGATTTCCCGGAAGAGCAAACAGTAACGATGGTTTAACAGAAGAAGAAGCTGTGTACATTGAAAGAGGAAGTGGTGCTTTTCAGGAGGATTCAGATTGCATCATTGAAGAGATTGTAATGGAAGAGCCTGATGGTTATAAGCCTAGTTCTGGCGATACAGAAAGTGGAAATGAAGAGGAAGAACAGAGACAGGAAGATGGAAAGTTATACTCTTCAGATGCTGAACAACTCTTTGGGGAGGAGGGGAACGCTGCAGATTCCACAACTTTGCCTTGCTTTTCCAGAGAATTGGAAATTGAGACTGAGAGCCATTCAGATTCAGAAGTGCGCCTGGTTATGGGACCAGTGGATGATGACTTTGTTTTTGATGAGACAGTGAAGCCGGGCAGAGAGAATGAAGATGCAGACAGCAGCGAGGAGCTGGCAGAGACATTAGGCAAGATGACAGTAGCCCAAAAGAACCATGATTTTGGTAGCAATAACTCAGATGAAGACAATGATGAAGTATGTCACAGATCTCACTTAGACAGCCTTACTACAGAAAATGAACTGGATAATTTATATACGGCTTCTGGGGAGGAAGCCCTCTCAGATGATGAGGGAGGGCAAAGTGCTCATGAGTCTGCTGAGGTTCACAGTGCCCCGGAAAAAATAGTTGCTGACACTGGGGCAAATCGCAAATCATTTTTGGATGATCCTCCTCACCAAAAAGTTCCAGAAGAGCCTTTGGAAAGCTGCACAGCTGATCAAGCCCAGCAAGATGAACTGAGCTATGAGTTCAGCAAACTAATGTTTACGAAGGGCAAGGTAAAAGTATTTCAATTATCTACTTGCGCTCACATCATTTCGCCCAAGAAGTTAACGATCATCTTAATTTAGTTATTTTTATTAAGTTTCCGGGGTTAATGGCATTTGCATGGGGATGTTATTCGAAAATGTCTTTCTTAAAGTTCTATGTGCACTTTTAGAAAATAACTAGAACATTGTTTGAAGTCACCCACAGTTGTGTGCAGTCTGTGTAAACACGAAGGACACCTGAAACGCGACTGTCCTGAAGACTTCAAGAGGGTTGAACTCGATTCTTTACCTCCAATGACACCGAAGTTCCTTAAAATACTCCATCAAGTTTGCATGCAGTGTTACAGTAAGTTTTCAAATGATTTTCAATCAGAAGTCTAAATGTAATTATTTCTTTAAACTTAGTGTTACTAGCTTGCTTCTTTAAGAAGCTAAGGGTCAGTGTTTATCCTGTCATAGAAGCATCACAATTGTTTGATATACGAACATAACCAATGTGAGCGCGGGTGCACACACTCACACACACATATAATAAAAACTTTATTTGATATAGCACCTTTAAACGTGGCTTCTCAAAGCGCTTTACAGAATGACAACAGGAACAACAACAATTAAAAATAAACAATAAAAAAGCGCCATTTCAGTGAGAGGGGTGAGCCTGTTTAGTCGTGAATTCATTTTTCAAGCCTTGATACAATTCACGACAGAGTCTAACAGATTTTAAATCGTCATGCATTTTCTTGACGGCAAAGGTCTTGCGGTGGATGTTGCAATGCGTCCATTCATTCGGGACCAACCTCTCTAATTCGTCCAACTACACCGCTGTGTCAGCTTGTCATCGCTCTAGCACTGTCTGTACAAACTCCAACGCATTTTATCCAGCCGATGCCATTCTCTTCAATAAATTCATTCAGAAACTGAAATATGTGCTCTCCTGTAGTTCCTGTTGGTAGCGGCTTACAGAACAGAAAGTTCTCACGGGACATGCCCTCAAACTTGTATCCAACGTGACATCTACAGACTCATCTAATTGCAGTGAAAAGCATCTGCTTATCTTAACGCGCTCTATCAGCGTGCTTTTGATATCATTTGCCATATCAATAATTCTATGAGTCGCTTTGTCTTTCGGAGGGGGCAGCAGGTCGAGCTGCTTAACAGCTTTTCTCCACACATAATACATGTCAGCTCTTTTGCGGACAGTAAATAAGGTTCTTCAAAAATAGTGTGGGGCTTACCTGCTTTAGCAATCCACAAGCTTGCAATTTTCCCCTTTTCCGTTTCAGGAGTCCGTCTCAGAAGTTAAAAGAAGTTATTTAATGCGCATGGGAGCGAAACAAAGAGACACTCGGTTTATTTTTCTCAAATTAACCTAGAACAGTTCTTAAATATTTTTCTGTTATCTATCACGCTTTCCTGTGCTCACGGGATTGCCAGCGTTCGTAGCACACATTTCTATGCTTTCCTGTGCTTACAACATTGGCATTGTCCCAAAATCACACACATTCTCCTACCTCCCAATTTGCTGGAGATAACTTTTTTAAATACAATTGGCCGCTTTCGTTCTTAGCACGCATTCCTATAGAACGGAATAGAATTACATTGTAGCTCTTGTGTGCACTCAGGTGTTAGCATGCGCTGTATTGTAGTATGTACAACACATATTAAAATGGAAAATATGAACACCCGTCCCGATTTTTCAGTTCACACAACAAAGTTCCAGGGTCATATGGGTGCCAGTGGTACGCATACCACAGTTTGAGAACCACTGGCTTAGAGAGTACACTCCACATTCTTTAGTATTCCTTTTTTGTTTAACATCTCTGGACTACTTAGATCCTATTCTGTCCCACAGATGATTTCTCCCCAGACGTGATTGAGGAGAAAGTTCGTGAGCACATTTTGCAGGACCTGGAAAAGTTTGTCAGGATGCAGTTTCCAGGTGACACACCTCTTCTTTAAAGCTAATGAAACAGCATTTTGTGTGTAAAGTGAGCATATTCGGTGTGAATTGAATTCAATGTAAACAGCATCTTTTAACGGTCTTCACTTCTGCGTTTCTGCTTTATTCTTGTAGGAGCTAAGTTAAGTTTATTTGGTTCATCTAAAAATGGGTTTGGCTTCAAACAAAGTGATCTTGACATCTGCTTAACCTTTGAAGGAAAGGAAACCGCAGAGGTAAATGTAATTTTTGTTGCTTGTATGTTAAGTGTCTTTACCATGGCTTGTGTATAGCAGCTTGCTTTCTAAGTGTGAACCATAGGGCCAATAGAAGAGCATGTTCATGTTGTGATGGCTTGTTTTTACTGACGGCTGGAGAAATTCCAAACACGCTTAGTTTTTTTTTTACCTTACAGTAAATACAGTTATACTGTAATTTTTACCTTAAAGTAATGTAAAGTTTGGCATTTGCTCAGTAGCCTAAAAACACTTGGTGAAATGTGCAGTAAATTAGTAGAGGAATTCGCTGCAGTCAAGCAGGGAATATTTAGACGTTATCAGATGTCCTTTTTTTCCCATCTACTCACTTAATACATATCTGTATATATATATGCTGTTAAAACTAAATATCTATAGAACTGTATATAAACTATATTGTATACCGTAATGTATACAAAACATTATGCAACAAAACAACTAAAAATCTTGGAATTTTTATTGTGCAGCAAATCCATTATAAAATTAAAAAAAAAATATTAAAAGTAAGGATTATTGTCCCCTATTGTAAAGAACTAGCTGTACATAAAGAATAGTGAATATGAGCCCTTTATTAAAATTAAACAAAGAAATTTGACTGAATATATCAGCTGATCAGTAGTAAAGTGTTATAGCAATACAAAGTTTTTGTTACATTTTTAAGATTTTCAGACACTTGCTTGTGATTTCTTTGCAGTTTTTAATTATTTCATATTTTACGAGCAGTCTGTGATGTGTATTGCATGAAAAATATTAAGATCCTGTATGCTGTCGTTTGATTTAAAGTTAAAGTAAGGGGATAAACATCCTTTCTTCTCAGATTGTAATGTAATATTACAACAATGTTACAAAATTGAGTGGTTATCTTAAACTTTGAATGCCTAGTGAAATATTTAAACTTTATTTATATCTAAATACTAGAACATACTATAAACTAAAATATTTCTAGCTGCTAGTAGTGGCTGATGAGACATTCTTTAACAAAATTTGTGAAAGTTCTTCTGTTTGAACCCAGAAATTAAAAACGATACAATATCTAGACTGTTACACCCATAGTACGCACTGAGATTGCTCATCATTATGCATTTTAGAATTGCTTCTGACAATAAATATTATGAAATGAAACCATGTCAACATCTTTTATTCAGGGGCTGGACTGCATTGGAATAATTGAGAGCTTAGCCAAATATCTGAAGAAACATTCAGGTACATGATTTTTAGTGTGTGAACATTGGGATATGTGTCAGTTTTGGGGGAAGACATTAAATTTGAATTTAACATTTGTAGTTCTTAACCATTGTAATTTTACTAGAAAGCACTAGCATTTATGTCTGGAAGAAACAGTAAAACATTTAAAAAGCAAAGAAACATGCTGTGTTCTATTTTTGTGAAACTGCAGGTCTGCGAAATATACTGCCTATTACAACAGCCAAAGTCCCAATTGTCAAATTCTTCCATTTGAAAACTGGTCTGGAAGGAGACATTAGTTTGTATAACACATTGGTAAGTGATGCTTGGTGAACATTTTCTCAATTATTTATTATGTGGTGTAAGGAACATGTTGATAATAGTGACTTTTTTTAGGCTCTACATAACACGAGACTACTTGCATGTTATGCAGCTATAGACGCAAGAGTGAAATACCTGTGCTACACCATGAAGGTATTTGCAAAGGTAAGTGGAGTTTCACTTTAGTTGATACTTTTAAACAGTTTAAATTTCCATTTTTCATGGTTGCATATGAACTATCTGAAGAGATTAGAGTAAATGTGAACTAAGGGTCAGTAAAAATTTTGAATTTATTCATATCTGTATAATTTTGAATGTAATAGCTCTCGTTACTTTCTGTGAAAAAGTGGATCACATTACATTCAACGATTAACGAGTGTTATTACTACTACTACATCATAAATTACCTTGATGGGGACAAAAATAAAATTATAAGTAACTTAACCCTCAAAACTAATCACCTTATACGGAAAGACATCCAGAGGAAGTATCAGCACAATGAAAGATAGTGCATCTAGTCTAGATTTTTCTAGTCAAATTTGATGTCCTCAAGGGCTCTTGTTTTTCTTTTTTTTCTTCCACCTTTCTTTGTTCATATTATTTGTTTTGATAAAGGATTTCACTTTCTTAATTCAATTTGTGTCAGTTAAAATATGTATCCCTCTGCCACTGTCATTTAACATGTAGTGTCTTGGCTATAGGTCTGTGACATTGGAGATGCATCAAGAGGCAGTCTATCTTCGTATGCTTACACTTTGATGGTGCTGTACTACCTGCAACAAAGAAACCCGCCTGTTATTCCTGTGCTTCAAGAGGTACTGTAACACCTGCACAAGTACAGTGTTTTCTTGTGTATTACCATTGTGCACTTGTGTCTGTTTTCTACACTCGCCTGTCCTTGTACTCAACAACAGCTGTTCCTGAGCCATGACATGAGCTTGTGATGAGGAATAATTGACTATCATACTTAATTATACTTAACCCATTTCACTTGTGCCTGAATAAAGTGTCTTGCTCTTGTATAAATAAATTAATTGATGAATCTGGATACGTTCAGTTTATGAATAAACAGTATTATACTGCTTATAAGCACTACAATAAGTGGATTGATCCTTTTCTTATTTATATAGCTTTACGATGGCCCAAAGAAACCTGAGGTCCTTGTTGATGGCTGGAATGTGTACTTCTTTGATGATCTTGAAAACCTGGTAAGTTCTTGTTCGTTCTAATGCTTCCCAATAAGGCTTTATTTTTATGTATTCAAATTTGTTTTGGAATTTTTTTTTATTTTTCTGTTCTGTACTTTATAGTCTAACAGATGGCCTGACTTTGGGAAAAACACAGAGAGCGTAGGAGAGTTGTGGCTTGGATTGCTTCAGTTCTACACTGAGGAGTTTGACTTCAAGGAACATGTTATCTGTATACGGAGGAAGAAACTCCTCACTACTTTCAAGAAGCAGTGGACATCAAAGTACATTGTTATTGAAGGTAAGAACGAGTTTAAAACTTTAGTGGGTTTCAGTCTTCTACAAGCCTGCTATGAGACTGCATAGTAATTCCCTTACTTGTTGAGAATTTCCTAACTAGTTGCAACAAATTTCATTGTTTCTGTCAAAAACTGAACTGATCTGATCTCGGAGGTATAAGCCGTTTACATTTTCTGTTGTGATTTGGTTTAAAACACGACTTTTATAGTAAAAAAGAGGGATTTCACACTAAATTATCTTGTTAACAGGAAAGCACAGTAGACCAAGAAAATATCTTAATGAATACCAAAGGAAACCAATTCCAGTCAGTAGAATTTTCCTAATCAACAGGTTCATAAACATTCAGTGTTTTGATACGATTGCTGTTTTACAAAAAGTGATGCTTCAATCTGAATATTTGCATTTGTATAAACATTTTGAGTCTACGTTCTGTCTTTTTTAAAAGAAATTAGTGGCTCTATTATTTTAATTTTCAATGTCTGGAAATTACAACAGCTTCAATTGTTTTTCTAGTTCCAACTACTTATCAATCTGTCCTTTGGGTATGACAGGATTATGACAAGTGTATTACAATTGATTAAAACATCCTTAATTATTCTAGTCTACCTACACCTGTAGAAAGCAGAAAATTTAAAAAATGGAACATGAATTCTGTTTTCAACATATGTTGTCTTTATAAATGCTTGAAAAAAGAATCCTATAAAACACAGCTTATCCAGGCTTTAAGAAATGAGTGAAAACCAAATCCCCCCAAGACAAAATCTGTAGCCAGCAAAGCATGTATCGCAGATGTATTGCTCATATTACTTCCAAGGATGGACACATCACACCAGCCTACAGTACAGTAGATCCCACCTGTATTGAACTCTTCTGCTCAATAAAATGTCAAAGCACTTACTGCAAACATTAGGCCATTTTCCTGAGACATTTTCCTATTTTGTAATTTTTTTTCAGTAATGATTAGTTTATTTTGATGCTACGGTATACAAGTTCTCAAGGTTATCTCTACCATAGCTTACATGTACAGTACATTTCTCTGATGTATGTCAAGCAGCTATTTCTGCATAGGTCTATGCAATGTAGAGTTTGAGCATTTCATTATAGTTGAAGTAATGTCTTTGCAATGTTTTTTTTATTACATGCATTTGACAGTTTACATAAAGAATCTTGATAGCCTATTGAAACTGTTTCATAAAGGCAAAAACAATGCCCATTCCTGCATAACAAGACTATTTGCTAACTGGATGAAACATGGATTACACTATAAAGTATACAATAAAAAGCTCGTTGATTTTCTCATGGGCAGTAAAATTGCTCATTCTTAAGGTTAATGAAAAAGGTTACAGGTGCACTTTAAGAAGTTCAAGTAGGTAGCTGCATTAGCATGTGTAGGCTGCAAAGGAACAGGTAAAGGTTTATTCCATGCTGAAAAGAAACCTGATGAAGGGTCCACAAGTGAAACATTGTGTCTCTTTTCTTAAAATCGATTCACAGCAGATTGAAATAGATTCAGATGTGAAGAAGGCTCCACAGCCCAAGTGTTGTCTCTTTTCTTTTTAGGTGCACTTTAAGTCTTCTTTAGCACTAGCATGGGCTTATTAGTTGTGCTTTCTTTTTCTTTAAAAGGGGGACTGCTATTTTTACATTTTAGGATTATAGTGAATCAGCAATGAGTGTATTTCGAAACACAATGAAACTACCGCGGTAAGGTGTACAACCTCCAATTTACACCAGAAAAGAAACAAAGTTTCAATGTGTGCATAGCACCATACTGCCGTCATTGTCTGAGATTCAGAACAAAGCAACAAAACGCGAAAACAGTAAAAACATTATGCAAATGACTTCAAATTAGTCAGAAACATATAATGTGGCACTTTTAAAGTATCTGCTGTGAATCTGTTTTACATTTCCATTTTTTTCGAACCTGCTGCTGAAATGGCATATAAAATAAGCATGTTTTGTGGCATGTACAGGTTTACAATTGAAAACTTAAAGTTTTGCTAAACTTATTTCATCTGGTGATCTTGTGGTGAGTGGTCAGCAGGTTTGCGACAACATGGCAACCATATATTACTTTCATAAAATTTCTGATTTTATACTTAATTTGAAATTTGTAAAAGTTTGTGATACCATCAATTGATTTTGCTACTGAGATTTAAAAACTGATCCAATTGGGATGCAGTTCCCGATTTAGGAAAAAGTTACCTTTGCATGCAATTTGGAAACAGTTGTCCAAAAGGGCATTTTATTTAAGAATAACCACTTTTTAAAGTAAATCCCTTATTAACTACATACTAAGCATTGATTGTCCAGTTGGAAGACAGTAATCAATGGAACATTAATTCCAGCCATAAAAAGGTGCAGAGATTTTCTATGGTACATTTTAGTTGTGAAACAAATGAAATACATTATTTTACCATCATGGAACCTTTTGTTTCTTCAAGTGGAATAGTACAGAGGTGTTTTAAGTGTTTAAAAATAATGTTGTTTTGTGTGTACTTATTACAGATCCATTTGACCTGCACCATAACCTTGGTGCTGGATTGTCAAGAAGAAGTAAGTCTTGCATATACGCATTTTGATTTAGCTTTACTGATGTTTTTTTGGGGGGCCAAAAATACTTTATTTTCTGTTTTCTGTTTCAGTGACTAATTTCATCATGAAGGCATTCATCAATGGAAGGAGAGTCTTTGGGTCACCTGTTAAAGTGTTTCCCAGTGAATACTCTACTAAAATGGTAGACCTTTCTTTTCAAAACACTATTCGTTTGATTTTTTTCTGACACAAAAGTATCCATTCCATGATGTCATACTGTATGAATCATTGGAATCTTTTTCCAACTTGGTGACCTAAAACCCTGAGTTACGTAGACATGACATTATAGCCAGATGAATTTACTCAGGACAAAGCTTGTATTCAGCTCAATTTTACAATGTACTCTGGTGTGGCAAAGGACATCAAAATTTGCAATTTGATAAAACAACATTGAAAATGAAAGTGTTTGGATACAAACAAAACCTGAAAGAAAGCAGTGCTCCAGTAAGAATGGTTTTAGAGCCTGTAAATAAACTCCATTGCAAAGAAGTGCAATTGTGTATATATATATTTTTTTGCTGTGAATCTCATAAGAATGATGTTTTGTAATGATGGGTTTTTTCTTTTTCAGTTGTGTAATGGAACACTTCTTTCCATTAAGACTCATTCTTTGGAATGGCTGTCTCTTACTCACCCAGCAATTTGCTCAACCCATTGATTTGCTCCGTTTCTTCTCCCTCAGTCACAGCATATTCAATGTTTGTTTTCAGGAGTACTTCTTTGACCCCGAAGTGATGACAGAGGGTGAGCTGGCACCAAATGACAGATGCTGTCGAATCTGTGGGAAAATTGGACACTTTATGAAGGACTGTCCACTGCGCAGAAAGTATGTATCGGTTCCTAACATAGCAGCTTATATCTTACAATAAAGAAATGCTTTTTACAGTGAAAAATGTAGTTTTACAAATTAAAGCTTTACAAGAGAGGCTTCCTCAAGGAAATTGAAATAGTTTTGGTTAATATTAACTAGCAATAATAATTTCTAACCCTTATAAAACACTTGTCTGGACACTGCACTCAAAGCACTTTACAGGTAATGGGGACTTGTGTCCACCACCAACAATGGGCAGCATCCACCTGAACTATGCAACAGCAGCCAAAGTGCGCCAGTACCCTCTCCACACATCAGTGAAGAGGAGAAAGATGGAGATTATTAGGAGGACCAGGGGGACATTTGGCTGGGACACCAGGGTTAACACCTTCCAGTTAATATTGAGTTTAGAATGAAGCAGTACAAGTTTTAGAGTTTCCAAGTAAATTTATGGTTTATGTTTCCCAAATGGTTTATGGTGATGTTTCCCTATACATTCATAAAATAAAATGATTCTATCTAAGTACAAATTGTACATAACTTAAGAAAAGCATTGTAGAATATGACATTTAATGCGAGGATATCTACTGTTTACTGCATTCAGTTTTTAACTTTACTGTTCACTTGTAAAGCGAATTATCTACCACCAGGTGGCACAGCAGAGCTATTTATCCCCCCCAGGTACCTAAAACCTAACCTGTTCATTTCAATAACCCCTCACAATGTCAAATATAGAATAGATCTATTTCTTCAGGATCAGACAAAAAAATGTGTGTGTAAAAATAAGAATAATAAAGTCATTATTCCCAACAGATTGAGGCAGAAACGTGACCACCGAGGCCACGAGGATGCTTTGTATCAAAAGCGGCATCATGGAGAGATAGAGGCAGGAAATGTAGATGGCTTAGGGCAGAGACCGAGAGCTGACAACCACGAAGCCGTCAGGGAATGGACCCCTCGGCAGTCTGCAGACAAGTGGAGGAAGCAGGAGGAGCGAGAGTTCAGGGAAAAGCGCTGCTTCATCTGTGGCGCTGAAGGACACATTAAGAAAGAGTGTTCTCAATACAAGGGCTCTGCAGGTATACTCTTTTGTTGTGCCTAATGGGGATTTTAGAAAATCCTTTTCCTCTTTTAAGTTTGAGTATAAAATGCCACCCGTTGACATCCATTATTTTCCATTCTCATGTCATTCAGTTCCTTTTTCAATTGATTTAGGTGACATTTTTAGTACTTATCTCAGTACATGAAAATAGAGAAGTTTTTGTAGTCATACCATGTATTCCTCAATATAATCTGCCTTGCAAAAGTATTCAGACCCTTGCATTTACATTTTCTTAAAGCTTACACTTTGAAATAGTAGATATCTGTTATATGCACCATATTGCACACATTCAGTGGACCCCCTTGAGCAGCAATGACTTCAACCAAACGTTTACGGTAACTGGTGATCAGTCCCGCACATCGGCTTGGAGGAATGTTGGCGCATTCCTCCTTACAGAATTGCTTCAACTCAGTGATGCTGGGGGGCTTTCTTGCATGAACTCCCCGCTTCAGGTCCTGCCACAACATTTGTATTGGATTAAGGTGTGGACTTTGATTCTGCTTCAACCATTCTTTGGTGACTTGTGTGTTAAGGGTCGTTGTCTTGCTGCAAGACCCACCTTCTGTTGAGCTTCAGTTCACAGACGGATACCCTGACATTCTCCCGTTGAATTTGCTTGTACCATCCAGAATTCATAGTTCCGTCAATGATGGCAAGCTGTCCTGGTTCCATGGCATTAAAACAGCCCCAAACCATGATACTGCCACCACCATGTTTCACAACTGGGTTAAGCTTCTTATGTTGGAAGGCAGTGTTTGGTTTTCGCCAAACATAACGTTTCTCATTTAAGCCAAAAAGTTCTGTTTTTGACTCATCTGTCCAAAGAACATTCTTCCAGTAATCTTCTGACTCATCCAGGTGATCTTTTGCAAACTTTAAACGGGCAGCAATGCTCTTCTTGAAGAGTAGTGGCTTCCTCCTTGCTATCCTCCCATGCACACTATTCTTGTTCAGTGTTTTCCTGATGGTGGACTCATGAACGCTGACATTAGCCAGTGCAAGAGAGGCCTGCAGATCCTTAGACGTTACTCTGGGGTTCTTTGTGATTTCCAAGAATATTATACGTCTTGCTCTTGGAGTGATTTTTGTTGGACGACCACTCCTGGGGAGAGTTACAATGGTGTATAATTTTCTCCATTTGTACACTATCTGCTGACAGTGAATTAGTGAAGCTCAAAATCTTTAGAAATTGTTTTGTAACCTTTTCCAGCCTGATGAGCATCGACAACTCTTTTTCTGAGGTCCTCAGAAAAATCTCCTTTGATCGAGGCATGGCATGCGTTCACAAACCCGTGGGGTGAAGACCAGACTTTGGTAGTGAAGACTCAGGTTTATGTTTTTTAAATAGGGCAGGGCCACCCAATCTCACACCTGATTGTCATCCCATTGATTGACACTCCTGACTCCCCTCAACTGAACTGATAATCCTAGAGGTTCACATACTTTTTTCCGACAGACATTTAATGTTGGATTATTTTGATCAATGCATGAATGAAAAAGTAAATCCTTTTGTGTGATTTGTTTTGTTGGGTTCTCTTTAAAAACTAGTATGACTTAGATGAAGATCTGATCATATGTTAGGTCAAATTTATGCAGAAATTTTGAAAATTCTAGCTCCACCGTAAAAGTCATAAGAAAAACCTAAATTAGTTAAGTGTACAAAATTACCTTAAGTGCCACAGTAAGTATTAGGCCTGATTTCAATCCTAGTGACTTTTAAGCCAAGGATCAACCATGACAGCCAAGGACCTTACAAAACAGGAATAGTTGTAGAAAAGGCACAAATCAGAAGAAGAGTATGAAAGCACCTGAAAATACATCTGTTTAAGTACGGTGAAGTCAGTCATTAAGAAGCAGAAGTCATCCAGACACTACCTAGGTCAGGCTATCCCTCCAGTGGTTTGTAAGGCCAGTGGTGCCTTCAAAAAGAGTTAGAGTTCAGTCCCTGAGAAAAAAGTTCATGAGTTAGCAATATTCCAGTCATTCCACAAAGGAACTGAAAAATCTCAGGCCCCATGTGGGGTTTTCAACAAATCATCTAAGAGGTACTGGAAACATGGTGCACATTTTTTTTTGTCAGACAACACAAAATTGGAACTTTTTGGTCTCAGTGCAAGTCATTACAGCATTGTTCGGGCAATTCTTAGAGGAAAGCCTCCTTCAGACCTAAAATTCATCTTTCAGTAGGGTACAAGCAAAGCATGAGGTCTAAACTATACGGGAGTGGCTTAAAATGAGACAATGAATGTTCTTGAGTGGCCCAGTCAAAGTCTTATCCTATTGAGAAGTTAAACTGAAAACTGCTGTCCATCTCCAAACAACTTGAGAGAGTTTGAGCAAATCTGCGAAGAAAAATGGTGGAAATGTGCACCAAAAGGAGTTCCTGGGATTGAATAGTTAAAGAATCCACCGATTTAAGTTTTTTCTTTTTAGTTTTTTTTGTTAACATTTACTATAATTTATCTTGACCAAAATGCTCGAACTGAAAGTTTCTAATGGTTGAATCAAAATATTAAGTTGAAAAAAAAAGTGTATTTTTTAAATGTCACACAATTACACACCATAGGATGGATCTAAACAGTTTTGCAAGGCACTCTATTCCAAGTATTTAGCTCATAAGGTTTTCGAATTGTCTTTTCTAATAAATATCTACTGCTGTAATTTATCTAAATGCTTGTCTGCCTTCTATCTCAGGGAATTACCGAAGTGATGCATTATGTTCTTCACCATCTGCTCCCAGCAATTTGAAGAACTTGAAAGCAAAACAAGTAAGTGCACTTCTTTGTTATAGTTCAGCATTCTAATGTTACAGAAGTACTTTATCTAGTAAAAGCACTGCCCCCAATGTAAACCTTACATTTTTAACATTTCTAACAGATCCTCAATCATGACATAGAATTGAGAGTAGTGAAGCTGGGAGAGCAGCAGTTATGCTTGGCTGGCTATATGTAAATCAGAAAGAACTCTTCAGAAAGAACAGTGTGAATGTCATGTACAAAATAAAAAGTAGCACATAATTTCTAAACTACTAATTTATCAAATCTGGAAAACAGGATTAATTTTCAATTTAGAAAGAAATGTCATTATTCTCATAAGGTGGATGTGTTGTAATTGCATATTTAATGATTTACAACATAGACATCAAATATTAATCCTAGAAAGACAATGTATTTATGTCTTGGAAACATGCACAGGGCATAATGTCTTTTGGTGCTGTGAATTCACAGAATTTTTGGCTCTTTGTGAATCGCGTTATCAATAAAACCACAATCGCCTCTTTAACCCCATTTCTTGAAGGACAATTTGTGATTATAGTTAAATGCAAAAGTGGCCAAATTACATGTTTTGTTGATTTTGTAAGTGAAAAGAAGTTAACACAACCTCTGCAGCAAACATACTTAAACATATTTTTGCAAATTGTAATGCACAGTTACTATTTTTGTTGACTTTAACAGATTGAAAAAAATCAAACAGTAAATGTGGCCTGTGCAAACGTTTGGGCACCCTATCAGTCACTACTTAGTAACACCCCCTTTTGGCAGAAATCGCAGCCTACAAACGTTTCTTGTAGCCAGCTAGCAGTCTTTCTATTCTTGATTATTTTCTGATCCTCAGTCAGCTGCTTACAGGAGCCCATGGTTGTTGAGAGTAAGCACAACACCCTGAGAAGTTCAAAGCTCTGGAATTGTCATCATCTGACTTAGTTTAAGGCCTAACATGTCAATTAAGTTCTGAGACCTTACAAAAAAAATAACACTAGTAGATCAACTGGAAACTTTTGCACATCTGTTAAATTCAGCAAATAAATAGTAACTGTGCATTAAACTTTGCATAAATATGTATAGTTTGTTTGTTCGCTGCAGAGGTTGTTAACTTCTTTTCACTTAGAAAGTCAACAAAACATGTTATTTGGCCAGGGGTGCCCAGACGTTTGCATATAACTGTATATACACTGTAGCTTTCTAAATTTACACACTTTTGTTCTTCTTTTTTACATTTAGCTTTTTCTCTTAAATATTTTTCACAGGATTGATTCTCCATGTTTATGCAAATTTAAAAAATCTCTGGTAGAAAAGATAGTATGATGCTAGTTTGTAGACTTTGTAACAATTGACTTTACTCAATTGTTTCACTGCAGTCAGCAAAATAGAAAAGGATGGGTTTCTAAAAGAATTCCTTGTGTTTATATAGTGCCTCTCACCTCATTGGTTCTCATGTCCTAATACACAGAAGAATCTAGCAGCTCTCTCCATAAAGGGAAAAAAAAATCATTAATCTTAAAACTTCATCTTAAACTACAAACTTAAGGCATGCTGTGTCATTAAGAGGTGCAGAGTTTTAGAAACCTTGAAGGCTACTATATTATATAACCCCAGGATAGAACAATGAAACTGCAGTTTCTTCAAAATGGAAGTAGCGGTCAGGGTTTTAAATCTATTTGGTAGGTTGTAGGTTCAAATCCCAAGTGAGACATTGCTCTTACACCCTTTAGTAATGTACTTCATGTGAATTATTCCAGCACCATACCCAGTTGTAAAAATGGGTGCATGTATTAAGCTTTGGATAAACCAACCAGATTTGTAATAAAAGAAATGAAAGTATGCAAACATGTGATTATGAAACATATAGTTATGAAATTACCATTATTATAGCTACACTATACATTTAGATGTAATGTTCAACCAATTCATTAAGATTTGAGTTCTGTAAGTAATAATTCTGAGAATAGGCATAGGCAGAGGGTGTAATTTAAATTCCATCAAGGAAAACTACAGCAAATTATGGCTTATAGAAAATTGCTATAGAGCTTTTGACTTTTTATCTTAATACTTGACGTGACACTCCAAATTAAACCCCAAAAGTGTAGATACTGTATGAGGTTCTCGTTTTGCCCACCCCACTCAGATACAGATTCTTGGTTGTTGATTGTAGATGTTTTTCTCTGTAGGCGCTGTTTACTCTTTGCTAAATGTAAGGTCATTTTTACAATTTATTCATGTTTAATATGTCATGTGCTAATTGGTGTTGTGTACAACAGTTTTAATAACACACAG
Source organism: Lepisosteus platostomus (assembly GCF_059453375.1). NCBI lineage: Eukaryota > Metazoa > Chordata > Actinopteri > Semionotiformes > Lepisosteidae > Lepisosteus > Lepisosteus platostomus. The sequence goes on along the minus strand of NC_142614.1, from coordinate 63,315,568 downwards.
TATTGTCCTTTTGTATGTTCAGGGTACTTATCAGCCGGAAGAAAAACAAAAGCAGAAGCAGCCAAAAATATTTTTAAGCCCTCAAGCAGGTTTGAATATTTTTTTCATGCTGTTTACTTGAAAAACTATTATTATTAGTAGTAGAATTATTAGTATTATTATTCTTATGAAAATGATATATCTATGTTCACTCTTTCTGTTGTGAATATTAATTATTCTGTGAACATCTTCTGTATTTATAACCAACAAGAGACAAATGCTCACACTCAGTTGGACATAAAAAACATTACCGGTTTTCAACTCTAACATATGTTGGATCCTATGAAAAAGTCAGAGGAACCTAAGAAATATGTTTGTTTTCTCAAACACCAGGTATAAAGTAATAAATGAATGTGTAAGAAGGTGGGTTTTTTGCTTTATGAATCTATCGTGGCTACTATTCATACCGATTTTGTTATAGTGGGCCAGGTGTATCTAGATGTATAAGTGTAGGTGTGAGTATTGTTACAATAGAACAATATCCTGACCCTTCTATCACAATTGCTTCTAGAGTGGGTTGAGAATTCCAGATAGGGAACAGCAGTAGTCTTTAACTGTTGGCAGGCTCTCTATTTCATAAATTATATTTTTGTGTTTCATTTGGTCATGCTGCCTGATTCAGAATGATTTTTGTGACATTATGATGTTCTGTGACATTGAGTAGATGGAAAGTAAAGGATGGTGGATTGGGACTATTAGTCTTGGAGCATGTTTGAGTCTCATTGGTTTAGTTTTCATGTTTACATTTAACATGTTTAGCTTGAGTCAAACTTACACGATGTTCATCCTCTGATGAGTGTTCATTCATATGCTTTCTGATGCACTGGGTGTCTTAGACACCCCTTTGGGTGCTGAACAGGTATGCCCACAGTGGCTGAAACTCCTTCACACTCTGTTGAGGAACTTTTTGCTCTAACTTTTAGCGTGGTTTCTCCAACCTGCACCACTCATCAGAGTAGAGTGCATACTATTACTTGGCCCCCTTGTTTGTCAGGGCAAAAAAGATGAGGTATAAATTAGTTTCTTACAGTCCTCAGCCGGAGCCTCGTATTTCTGTTTTCTCCCTCAGTGACGTGTTATCTCTTTCATTTCAACACATCATGTTTTCTCTCATGCCTCAGACCTTTCTGTGACCTTCTTACTTGAGATCAACTCTTATCCTTATCTCCAAGTCCTCGGCAAATCTCATACCACTGATATTTGCTCCTATTAGGTCGGCCCTTTCAGGGAATAACAGTGGAAGACCCTCCACTTGGTCGTTCCTGTTTAGCCGGACCCATTCCATCTCCACCTTTACCTTACCAGCGGGCTGACACGCCAGCAACTGAAGCTACTTCCCGTTGTGAGTCTTCCCTGCACCTTTATGTCTTGTGCTCTGTCTAGGAGCTTCCCTTTCCCACTTCTCACATAGAGTCCAGTATCGTTCTCTCTTGGACTCTGTCTCTCTCTGCGCTCCTCCTTTTGTTGGAGCCTTTTGCTCCCTGAGTTGCCACACAATGACTTGTGGCTTGTTCACTCTCTGCCAGTTAGAACAAGGACTTCGTGTTTTCCTCTAGCCACTGACGTCTGTTCCTTATGCCACCAGGCTGGGTCTCATTATCGCAACTCTGTTTACTCGGAGTCTCTAGCCCCTCAACCTCACACTCCAGACTAGCAACACTCGCGATAAAAACTCACAACCTGTCCCACTGCTCTTCACTTGCAGCTACTGGAACATCCCTCTTCCATGTCCATCTAACCTTTATTCACAACTCACTCAGAATTCCCACAGCTTCCAGTGCATCTCTCTCACCTAGACTTCTCTGTGTCACTCAATTCTTAGAACTCATACAGTAAGTATTGGTGGCGCCTCACTGGTGTCGCTACTGCATGCCTACCACCACAGATAAGGCCTCCCTGTCACTCCATGCTTTGCATTTCCAGAGTGTAGGGCCCCTCTACTGCCCCATCTCTCTGGCTCACACACTTTCAACCTGCTGTGATAAAAGCGACTGTTATCTTTCCAAACAGAGTCTCTTGGCTTGTTCACAGCAGAGCCTGCTCTCTAGCCACAGACAACAACACCTTCATTCCCTCTCTGCTTCGACATGGTCACTCTCACTCCCTTCCCTCAGCATGAGGTAGCCACACAACTGCATTTACACTCCAGCACTCTTCTTCTTCGGCACCATGCAGTTCATCTGCTCCACCCCGCTGTGCCTAGTCTACTGTTCACTAATGTGCATAGTAAATGGGAGACCCTCGATCTTACTATCACTCTTAACTGAGCCTAGCTCAGGACTGACAGTCTAGCACAGGGGTCTCAAACTCAAATGAATATGGGGACCGCATTAGATAAAATGTGCTAATTGGCGGGCCGCATTCATACCATACAAAATGCATCAAATATTAAAATTAATAGAAACTGAAATTTTTATTCGAGATATGTTGGTTAAGTTTCTTCAATTTACTCCACATCATGTGAGGTTATTTCTGAAGTTCTTCATTCTGGCTGCTTCTTTGACAGCATTGTGCAGAGACCAGAATGTCAACATTAGGCCTGATATCACGTGAAGTAGCCAATCACAATGGTGCTCATAAATGTTGATCGATGAGTCTTGACCGTAAAACTGATTTGCTGATCTTCATTGATGAGAAAACAGTTTGCATACGTACTGCCAAACACTGCAATGATTATAGCAGACGCAGAGACCAACCTCAGAAACCTTTCTTTCTGTCTACTTTCTTTATTGACAGCACTCTATCAGAAGACAATCAGGCAACAGAGACATACACATCAACTTTTTGGGTTAACACACTCAGAAGGGCTATGATTAGGACACTTATGCAGGGTTACGGTGGTTACAAGACAAGGGACAAAACAGGAGTAAACAATTAACTACTATTTACATGAGGTTTTATAGTCACTATTTACATACTGTAGGCAGGGTGCCCTAGTGATTTCTCTGTGGACCCTCAGACCATCTCCCGGCTACAGTTCCCAGCCTGCACCGTGGCGCATGCATTAGCCGGGTGCACCTCCGCTTTGTCACCAGATGAGGGCGGTACAATATTTCCATGGCAATTATTGAAACAGAAAATGCATCTATAAAACAAAAAATGTATCAAACGACCAAATTTACTGGTAACTTTTTGTTTGTCCAAGTGAGTCGTTGCGGGTCATGTGTTTGAGACCCTTGGTGTAGCATGTTCTCGTAGCAGGGAAGTTTCAAATCTGATCTTGTAAAACCTCAAACAGCTCTCTTATCAGAACAGACTGCCTTCAGCTGTGGTCGCATTGCAACATGGCGTTGCTACCGAGGAGTTCCGCCCCTAGCATTCCCACACCCTCAGCAGTATTAGTGTCCATTTGTGCTATTCAAGAAAACCATCTTCTCATCCAGCATCATGAAAAGAAAGGGAATGGTGGTTGCTTATAAGTAAATAGGTCAGATTTGAATTTCCTGCACAGAGAACTTGTACACGATAGGATCCTATTGGAAATGCATGCCTTGTCTGGTGACACAGTGCAGTGTTAGTCTCGTGTAATGCAGCTGTGATTTGAAAATTTTGTATCTTTTATTTCATCTGCCCATTTTAAAATCTATTTTATTGGGAATCAAATCATAAATCTAAAGAAATTCTTTACCAGCTCATTTTATTACCTGTTCAATAATAGAGCAAACATGCTTAATAGTAAGATGAAACTGCTTAGCTCTGATATTTACAGAGATCACCTTGGCATAGATACAGGACTATTAAGAACTGAGTCATGTTCCTTCCTGGAGTGCGCTTGCAACATGGGCTTGTGCTCAAGCACATTTCCATGAGTGAACTCTTGTTTGTCGTTCCCAGGATTAAACAAAATTCAGACTTTCACTCTCTGTGTCCATGTGTTTTAGGGAGCTGTTCTCCCCCACATACACACCCTACCTATTAATATGTAAGAAAAAGCGCTGTAACCTCCCTGTTTTTAAGGCTAGACTTTTGTTCCTTCAAACTGAATTTTTAATTCCACAGGAGTTTACGGAATCTCAAATCTTGCAAGCTAGTAAAAAGCTACTTGAGAACACAAAATACGTATCAATCCAAATTCTTTAATTTTCCCCTGACCCCAGTAAATGAGATCAGTCAAGTTTTAATTTACATTTTGAACCATAATGATGCTTTAATGAAGTGGCAAGCCACTGTTAAAATATTTTATTTTTGTAAGTATTATTTTACTATATGGAGCTTTGGGTAATGTTTTCAGATGTAACCCTTCGTTCTGTTTTCTTATGTTAAAAAAACATTTCCAACTTAAACTTTCAGAATTTATTTAGGTACTTATTTTACTGTGTTGCATAAAGCTGTGGTATTTATTGTGTTAATATTTTTTGTAGGCAGTCTTGCAAGCAAGCATATGACTCAGGGAAGATCAGCTCAAAAATGGAATCAACTGGACTGAAATGACAATACCTGTTTATTTTAAACCATCTTTAGCTTTTCTGATGTATAGATGTTTTTTGTTTTATTATTAATTAGATATTGAAGTAAGCAATTAGCAAGCTTTTTTCATTTAAAAACTTGAGCCAAAGGATCCTATTTCATGTTTGTTTTTATTCAGTCTCTAAGGAGAACGTTTTAATGTTTTAAAGAAAAAGCCATGGTGCATGATATCTATATACTTTGAAATTTGTTTATTGTAACATTTTTTAAAAAGCAATTTTCTTGTGCACTGTAAAGGACATGTCTGTGGAAGCATAATTTAACTTGTCCTCCTTTGAAATCTCTCAAGTGTAGTAATGTGCATTTAGTATTTTAAAAATAATGGCACCTACATGCAAATTTAAGTTAAGCCTCTCCAAAAATCAATGCATTTTTTGTATTCATTTGAATTTCAGTTCAGTGTTGAGGTATAAAATATGAATTATCTTGCTTGGTGTTTTCCAGTATTGCTGTGATTATAACAAAGAATGTGGGGCTTGCCTCCAGGCTGATATTGCTGCTATATAGATTTATTACTGTCTGTGAAACCTGTGACAGAAATAAAATTTCTTAAGAAAAGAATAAGATGCTTTTTTGGAGTTCTTCCCTACATAATATGAGAAATACACAAGGCTGTATAATCTTCTTGATTCTTTATTTATTATAATTTGAGTGTTTGCAACTGGTACATTTTGGATGTACTATCATTGCTTTCATTTTCTGAATGGAAGCAAGATCAATCAACACCTAATGGAATACACTGAGTTGTATTCCTAAAACCTTTACGTCACATTTACCCTTTTCCCCTTAAATCAAAAAAGAGAAAAAATCTATTCTTACTCAATCAAAAAAGACCTTTAATTTTATTCTTGTTGCACAGTCTAGCATCCTTAATATGTGACACTTTCCAGCTTTTTGTGTTCTATTGATCAAGAAAAACAATTGTACTGCTGGGGAAGTTTTATTGCTACAGTCTGATATTTGTGATTATTGCCATCTTAATTCCTGAAGGTGACTGTTCTTGTAGGTTAAGAAAATGACGTCTTTGATAGTAAAGCGTAATTTCAATGCCAAGTTGTATTTTACAATGACCTTTATCTACGCACATTTTTAATGCCATGACAATTATGCCACCATTGTAGTCAACATTTGTAAAGTGCCTGTGGGTGCCGACTGCAATTTAGCAGTGTTAAAATCACATAATTCATTAATTTTCTTCAAGAGGTAATAAAGGAAGCCTCAGAGATTACTATGTATTGAACAGAAGAAAATTTGAGAGCTTCATGTCATTTATATCTAAATGTCACTTGATGAAAATATGTAATTTGATGAAAAATTGGTCTACACACAATGAATGTGATGAAGAATATACTCACTATAAAATCAATGAATGCACTTAACATGATGCCATAGATTTACCATACCATGCCATAGAAGTTTTGGAAAATGGTGTCAGAATAATATGATAAAATACTCTTTTTACTAATATAGGAGCAAATATGGGAGTTTTTTGGAAAATATGGCTTCTAAGGAGTAAATGTTATCACAGAGAAGAAATATTGCATTTCAATTAGATAACATTGCATTATTTTGGGATAATCTTAACACATGACAAACATGTTTCTCCTTTCATAAAAAGCATCGCTCTTTTTTGGCTGTGGCAGCACAGTCTAGGGTCCTGAAATTGTTATAAATTGAGTTTCTCTTGTTTTCTGAGTAATCAAAAGTACAAAATTTCCTATGTCTTTCGGTACAAACCGAAAGTAATTGTTGATGAGGTTTTAAAAATAAGAATCTTAAAACAACAGATACAAGTGATGTTGCAACTTTGTTTATAAATACTAACCAGAGTATAAACTTCATTAAGAATAAAAATTGTTTTATTAAACTCCTGAACACTATATCCAGAAGACATTAAGTAGAACTCCAGGCAATCAAATATTGCTGTTAAATGTGTGTAATGGTAAAACTATTCCTGAAAGTGTGTAATCTGAGGGGAGAAAAAATGGTTGTTTGCACAGAAATGATTGTAAGCCAACTGTATTCTGATACAAATTCACTCTTAGGATTATACAGAAGTGAAACTTGCCTATGTAAAAAATGTTAACATTTTTCATCATGAAACAGTTAAATTAGAGTCAAGCAGCGACGGATATGGAAAACTTTTCACGGACCATTTGAGAAGGGTTTGTCTTTAATTTATTACAACACATTAAGCATGGTGAAAGAATGCATTGTTTTCTTGTTAACACGCAAAAATATTTTTGTTCAGTGTCACTATAATTGGCTTCTGTAGATATTGTGCAGAGGAAAGGATGCAAGGTCTCTAAAGAACAACTGTTCTTTAGAACAGTGGTTCTCAAACTTTTTGGACCAAGTACCACCCCTAATCCAACCAAAGCATCCAAGTACCACCTACAAGTCATCATCTCATAGGAACCCCAGAAATTCTCAATGACCAACATGAGCGTGTGTGCACACACACTCACACATACATATAATAAATATTATAATAATGAACTTTATTTGATATACTGTAGCGCCTTTAAAGGTGGCTTCTCAAAGTGTTTTACAGAAAAAAAAACATTAACAACAACTAATAAAAAAGCAGCATTTCAGTGAGAGAGGTGAGCCTGTTTAGTTGAGCAAAGCAGATGTGAATTAATTTTTCGAGCCTTGATACAATTCACAACAGAGTCTAACAGATTTTAAATCGTCAGGCATTTTCTTGACGGCAAAGGTCTCGCGGTGGATGTTGTAATGCGTACATTAATTTCTGGAGCAACCTCTCTAATTCGTGCAACTACACCGTTATGTCGGCTTGTCATTGCTCTAGCACCGTCTGTACAAACTCAGACGCATTTTATCCAGTCGAGGCCATTCTCTTCGATAAATTCATTCAGAAGCTGAAATATGTGCTCTCCTGTAGTTCCTGTTGGTAGCGGTTTACAGAACAGAAAGTCTTCATGGGACATGCCTTCAAACTCGTATCTAACGTAAACGAGCAAATTGGCCAAATCGACTACAGACTCATCTAATTGCAGTGAAAAACATCTGCTCATCTTAACGCGCTCTATCAGTGTACTTTTGATATAATCCTTCATTTCAATAATTCTATGAATGACTGTCTTTCAGGGGGAAGGGGGCAGCAGGTCGAGCTGTATAGCAGCTTTTTCTCTACACATAATACGTGTCAGCTCTTTTGCCAAAGGTAAATAAGGTTCTTCAAAAATAGTGTAGCTTACCTGCTTTAGCAATACGCAAGCTTGCATTTTTCCGCATTTCCGTTTTTATTTCCGTATTTATTTAAAGTTTTTATTTCATGCGCATGGGAGCGAAACACAGAAACGCTCGGTGTATTTTTCTCAAATTAGAACAGTTCTTAAATATTTTTCTGTTATCACGCTTTCGTGTGCTCACAAGATTACCTGCGTTCGTAGCACGTATTTCTATGCATTCCTGTGTTTAGAACGTTGGCATAGTTCCAAAATCACGCACATTCTCCTTTCTCCCTATTTGCTGGAGATACAGTAGCTTTTTTTAAATACAATTGGTCACTTGCATCCGTAGCACGCATTCCCTATAGAGTGGTATAGAATTACAGTACAGATTATCTCTTGTGTCCACTGAAGTATTAGCGCGCACTGTATCGTAGTACGTAGGCTGCGTATTCGACACGTATTAAAATCCAAAATATGAAAACCCGTCCCGATTTTTCAGCGCACATGACATAGTTCCAGGGTCATTTGGCGTACCACTTGGCGGCACTCCACGTACCACTGCCGGTACGCGTACCACAGTTTGAGAACCACTGCTTTAGAACACATAGTTCTCTCAGTACAAGCACATTATGCTAATGCCATTACTACAGAACTCCTCTCCATGGCAACCAAACACAAATTGAACATGTGGTAATACAGCAATTGCCAAAAATCACAGAACATAAAGAACATAACAGTCCACATCTCTGGGCCTTTAACTCTCAGGGTCCCTTTCGCTGGGAAATACTGGGTGGACTGAAGGCCTTGCTGCAGCTCCAGCTGGACACGAAAAAGGGGCCGATGATTCCTCACTCGCAATGTCTTCTGGAGCTGGGAGCTTCAGCAGGTGGCTTGCTTTCCACCTGCACCCCTCATCCAATCAATATATCTGGCGCCTCTCAGCCTCATCACAGTGCATGTAGGTTCTGACCACCAGGGCTGTAGTCTGCGGCTATGCCAAGGAAGACCGACCTACATCCAGTCCTGCTCCTGCAGAGTAAGGACCTTTGCCCTCTAGGACCTATCAAACTACAACTGCTACTGCTGCTAGGCTCTACCCTTGTAAGAAGAGGCTTGTTGAAGGTGAGGCATTCCAGCTGCAGTCACTTTTGTAATTTTGTGTTAAGTGGCCAGGTAATGTAGGAAGGTTTGTAGGAGGGCCGTGTGTCAAATTGACAACCCTCAGTCACGTTAGCCCAGATTCCAGGCTTTAATGTCTGGTTCAAGCTCACCATCAGTCTCTGTACACCGCTGTGTGAATGTGCTTGATAGATGTGCCAGTCACATATGTATGTCATGCCCATTGTCAGCGTTTATGACATCCAGTGAGCAAACAGTCCAGCCTTCTGACTACACCTTGACCGATGAGCTTCAGATCACTTAGAGTGGAGGTCCTGCAGAACCAGGAGATAGCAGGCATGGGCTGGAACACCAGGAAGTTTGGTACGGAGATGCTTCAACAGTGTTTCTGGCAAAAGGCACCAGAGTAGAGGGTGATGATTTGTCACTGAGGAGACATGCCGTGCAATCCTTGCCAAAGAGTTCAATGTCAAGATCAATGGTGAGCCACCAGACTATGTCTTTGCAATGCTATTTCAGCTTGATTACTCCCAGATACCCATCATGAGCCATTCTCAGGATCTCTGCTTTAATAGGTTCTGGAATCAAGGTACAATGACACCTGGAGATGCAGATAAACTCCTAATAGGATAACTCATCTCCCTCACTCACGCAGCTGTTCCAAAGAGATGGCAGGAGACAGAGGTGCAACAATGATCTGCACCAGATCGTGTTCAGCCTCTGAGATCTGATGCACAGATGGAGGGGCCACTGCTCAGGAGAGATCTGCAACAGTGTTCTGCCAGCCTGGAGTGAATTACAAAGCAAAGTTTTACTGGTGCAAATGATCAGCACACCAGAGCAGCCACTGGGATTCATACCCAGAGCCACTAGTGCTCGTGAGCTCTGTGAGAGCTTGGTGAACTCTGCAAAGTGTCAAAGCTCTCCCATACAGGCAAAGATGCCAGCACGCTCATGCCCCAGTGAAGGCCAATATCTCTCGCTTCCCTGCGGAATACTTCTGCTTAGCTGGAGTGAGAGTGCAGGAAGCAAATGCCACTGGTTTCTAGACGCTGTTGTGCAAGTGAGACAAGACAGTGCCCGGCGCAACTGCAGAGGCATCACAGATAACAATCGTGGGTGCAGTGAGGCTAAAGTGACCCAGGATGCAGGTGGTAGTAAGCTGGAGTTTAAGAGTCTCCACAACCTGGCTACGTCCACCCGCAAAGGGCTTTTCTCCTTCAGGCGCCGGTGCAGGGGTCCTGTAGCTGAAGCAAACTGTGGCAGAAAGCAAGTGGCTATGCCCAGAAATAATGCCAGCTGGGGACCAAGGTTCAGGAAGGGCCTGGACTGCATCCACGTAGGAGAGAATAGGGGTAATGACAAGACCTGCAGTATTTCAGCACTGCCGAGATTGGAGAGGCTAAAATCTAGACTGTGAAATAAGACAACCATCAGATTGGCTCCCGAGGCAGTGAAATATAACATGGAACCTTTGAGGAAGATAGACTGCACCCAAGTAAGGGATAGATGCTAGTCTGTAGCTAGACAGTAACACTGATGTACATGTCAGAGGAATGTGGGCATAAAAGGTGTCATAGGTGATCTTTTTCAAGAGTGACGCTTTGACACTGCTGTCCACAAGCAAAAGAAACAGAACATCATTCATAACTTCCACAGGTTTTTGAACAAAGTGGCCAGAGGAGACACAGAGGTAATTGCTGCTGGAGATGAAGTTCAAGCTGATGCTGCACTAGGTCTTCTGGATAATGAGTGGCAGCACCTGGCAAAGTGGTGCAATTTCTAACAATTCCAACAGTGCTGGCCTGTTGCAGGGCATTCAGGTGAATGGGCTGCATGGCTAAGGGAACCTCAGTTACCGCAATGTTTGGGCCATGAAGTTAAATTCTGCACTTTCTTCATTGGAGTTTGTGCAGTCATTGCAGTACCGGAATACCTGCAGCAGAGTCACTGTGGCTTACCAGTTTGCCACCACTACTACTAATGCAGTTTCAGCCTGCTGTATAGTTTCCACTGCTCCCACAAGTGTTAAGGAATATGGTTCCAAAAACAAGTACTCCTGGAGTTGCGCACAATATGTTTTTTCACTGGTATGACTCTAAAGTAAAATGCATGCGCTTGCAAGAAGGTGTGAGCTCTTCAAGAGACTGCAGGCACTTAATATAATCCACTGCCAGTAATGGCATACTGACACCATTTGCTTAACATTAAAGGAGTCCAGTGTATTTTGCATAGAGGAGGTAATGTTCTATCCAGAAGGCACTACATAAGCAGGAAAGCAGCCAATGCATTTTACTGATTTTATTTCTAGTCATTAAAGTGGCATGTCATTTCAAGAAACTGTGTTTTTTTTGTGCAAGTCCATGGATAAAAAGCAAATGCAGCATATGATGCAGATTATAGTTCCATGGTTTGATTATATTATAATTACGACGATACATCAAATATGAAGGGTTTATTTACCTATTATTTTAGTGTTTGGCATTAACTCTCCTGGCTGAGGAAATGATACACCTAGCCAAAAGAACAAGTCTTTCAAAACTCGTCTCACTAAAAAAGGAATGAACAAGAGAGGCTGCTTTAAGGGTGAAGATGGGATCTTCAGTTCTATTACTTGCTCATATAAAATTGACCAGTATTAAAGGACGGAGTATGTACAGTATGCTCAGTTTTCCAGGAACAGCAGTTGGTACCCTAGGCATAAAAAGTGCAGGATCTTTCTGAAATTATGCAATTTATTTTTCAGAAAGCTTTTTTGTAGGTAACAAAAATACATTACTATTTTAAGATACTTTGGCTGATTAATTTATCCAAGGCAATGTAGATGGAAATGATGAATGTATAAAATCAGAAAACTGAAAAAAGACAAAGTAGAAAAGAAAAGTTAATTCCGTCTCAGGAGTGGTGAACTGTGTTCTTAAAGGTGTTAACCCTGACAACAAAATGTTCCATAACCATCTCATTGTTTTCTTGGAAATGTAACAAGGTATTAGAAAAACTTAATTTACGTAATTCACAAAAAAACATATTTTTTTTATTATTGACTTGATAACATTACTGAAAGTATGTTGCTGACTTGAAACAACACCTAGAAAAAAAAACTTGAAAGAAAAACTGACAAGTACATTTTTTCAACGTGTTCTCAAGTCCAATTTATAATCAAACTTCTTTACAAATTCAGACAATGCTGTAAATTAAGAGCACTTCAATGTGTAAAAAGAATATAATATACATACCTAATTATATAATTATAATATATATAATTATATATAATATAAGTATATCATATATATAATTGTATACCTAATTATATATATAATTATATTATAGTGTAAAAAATACATTTATTTCAGAGACAGTCTGCACAATCCATAGATATTTCACAATACTGTGAAAATGTAACAATAATTATAATAATTTGCAATTCCTTTGTCTGTATAACTAGGCTCCCCTTTTGATCCTCACTTTCTGAGGGCTACCAATTTTATTTCAATATTTCATTTAGGATCTCTAATCTCAAAATTGTCATCAATGATTCATTACCAATTAATTATAAGATTAGAAATCAGGAGCCACAATCAAGCCTCTATACTGTAAAAATATGTATTTTACCACACAGAGAAAAATATGTATGTTTCAAAATAATAAATATTAATCTGATTATTTGTATTTCTACCTAAATGCAGATGATCTGATGTTGTAGATTGAGAAAAATCCACTCTAGTTTGGCTCTGTCAACATCTTGTTTTACTATTGGAAATGTTGTACTCCCTGATGGTATTTCTAAAGAAATCCTTAAGCTGAAGGCTTTTCTCTTGCTCCTGAAGTGTTTTTCAGAAATATTATTAGTGCTGTCTTTCTTATTGCCTTTGGCAACTGAAAGACTACTCACTCACATTCTTCTGAAACTGACTGCATTGTATCTCACCTTGCTGCAAATGTTGAAAACAACTAGTGCTGATTTGAAGAAGGAAAACTGGGGGGGAATAAACTGATGGGACTGTCTACTCAATAATTGAAAAAAAAGTTTTCTTATCTTAAGTAAACACGTTGTCCCGCAGCCAGTTAGTTTTAGGATAAGCAAGAAAAAGCCATATCAGTGTAAATTCAGGGAATCATTATTTCAGCATGTCACCATAATATTGCAGCAACCAACTTCTGGTCAATCAAGAGTTAGGACATTACTGAATCATTGGTTACAACAGCAACAACAACAACAACAACAACAACAACAACAATAATAATAATAATAATAATAATAATAATAATAATAATAATAATAATAATAATTATTATTATTATTATTATTATTATTATTATTATTATTATTATTATATCATCTTGGAGATTTTTTGAAGAAAGAAAGAGAGGTGCACTGAAATTAAAATGATAGAATCAGTTTTTGAGCTCTGGGGTGACAGCTCAGCCAAACCTTTCATGCAATCTTATTAAAGTCAAATAGTGTTGTGCAGCTTGACTTATATACAGTATTTACATGTTAGAAACAATGATTCAGGCATATTGCTCTATTAAACACAAAAGTATCTGCCATGGCTCGGTTACATACAGTTAGAGGATATGTAATGAAATAGCCTTCGTTATGAGGCAAGTATGCTAGCTATCACAATGTAACCAACTAATGAAATGTAAGGATATTCAACTTTACGTGTTCCATTTACTAATATGCATTGAGATCTAAAATGTATCTTTTGTTCCCTAGAGATCTAAAGACATCAACTATATTTTCTGCCAAGAAGGTCATTTCCTGTCTCTATGGTAACAAACACGAATCCAACAACAAGAAATGAAAGAAAAGGAGCTGGGCATTATAAAGGCTCATTACCTCAGCCTCATTACATCTTTGGTCTTGTAGTACACACATTTTTGAAAACAGATAATAAGCTACTGCTTTTCTCCTTTTGCTGATATATGAATAATAATACGACAGGTACTCCTAAAGCAGGTACTCCTGAATTCTTTTCTTCCACAAAGTAATATACTGTAAATCTGGAATGTGAGCAAATAATAACACAATCCACTTAAAAACTGGAGTGTTATTGTAGAAAGAAAGCATTTTTTTCAGTTTAACAATCCATTATATGCCTCTTATTCTTGGAAAGAAATGACCCAAATGCATCCATCTCAATTTAGGATTATGCCCTGGCTGGGCTGCCAGTCTTTTGCAGAGCACACAAACACACACCTATTTACTGTATCTTGCCAGGGTGGTTTTAGAAGGTGGACAGAAACCAACATTCAAGCACAGAAAGTACCCAGGCCAGAAGAAAACCCATGTACTGGAGAGCCCAGAGGCAGCAGTGCTCACTGCCACTATTTCACGGAGAATTCTGGAAATGTTGATCCTCTCACTCCTGAGTGCTTGAAGAGGAAACAGTTTTGTGCTGCCTTTGCTCAATTAAGCAATATTTGAAAAGTACTGTACCCCATATGAAAGGCTCCTCAAGTACCCTCTTTTCTTTTTCTGAGGTCCTTACCACCTTTTCTGTTTTTATTTAATTTCTCCAAAAATTGATTAAAAGCCATATACTGTATATGAGGTTTGAGAGAGAAGGTGAGTCACTGTATGGGCTGCAATGGAACAAGTAGAGGTTTATTTCAGACTGAAAAGAACAAAGAAAGAGAAAACAAGTTCACCTGTATTGAGCCACTCATATCTGATGAAAGCTTAACAGTTTAACAGTTGTGCTTAATATCTACTTTTCAGCATGGAAATAACATCTTCTAGTTTCTTTCTATATATAATTTGACTCATGGATGTGTAAAACATTCACTGTAACTTTATTTGGATATACAGTAGCTTCTTTTGGTGTATCTAAGAACAAACAAAAGTATTTTCAAATTATTTTCAAATTGGTTAATATAATAGAACATATTAACCCTCACATGCCTGGAAGAATTTGAAATCTATAAATATAGAAGATGTATCACTGAACACATATCATTCAACAAATGAATTAAATAAACTAAAGAATTAAATAGGTTTATGGCTAGATTATCAATACATATTTTTCTTATTCTTTATATGACCACATTCTTCCTGAATTCTAGTTTGCATTTCGGCTTATAGCTTTTAATCAATTCAATTTATCTGGTTGAAGTTATATAAAACAATCAAGCTTTTATATTTTCTTAAGGTCAGACTCATTGGTGCCTAGCAACTGCTCTTTGAATTGACGAAATGCCTTTGCAATAAGAGCAAGCAAAGGAATATAAATACTGTATATCTTTTTGAATGATCTTTTTAATGATCCTATCTAGAAGTAGAATATAAGAAAGGTTACAATCGAGAAAAGGCTATTAACCTATAGTGATCATTTGGTTGCTAGCAGCTAAATGACTAGAGAATCTAACCTGCTCGTTTCTTAAGAATAGCAGTACCAGTTATGGCCAGATAGCCAATTCCAGACTGCAGCAAAAAAAACAAAAAAACTGATATAAAAGTGCAGCATTTTTAGTTTTAATGCAAAAGTAATGGCACAGAAATTGCAGCAACATTATGGAAAGTGATTTAATTTTTTTCATTTGTCATTCATTAATTTACCTGCGCTTCACGTTCAAAATTAAACATCAGATAAACTGCCAATTTCAGACTAAACTAAAATGTTAATTGGTCCACTTACTTCCCAATGCATCGGTTTTACAAACTTCAGCCGTTGTTTCCCTGACAACCCTCTACTATCTGTGGAACTCAGTACTTATTTACAGTATTTTTTTCTAGGTCATTTGGAAAATTCAAACACTTGTCACATTTTTATTCAAAACAGGGGTAAGAAAACGGGAAAAATGGGAATGGTAGAAAAACGATTGATCCCAAGACTTCTGATATCTCGTTCAGTATTGTGAATTTGATCAGTGGAAGAAGAAGCCACCTAGATACTGCCTAGATTGGGCTGCTCCTCAAAGCTGAGCAGCTGGGCAATAGGGGAACAGAGGTCAGCAGTGACATTGAGAAAGTCACAGTTCAAAGGACGTTCAGTCAGCCCCAGTGCTACTACAGACCTAAGCTCCCAATGGCATCAATGACTGTAACACATAGGGGTAGTGTAGAGTATAAATATGTGGAATTAATACCTGATAAAAAGCATGGACTTTGAAAATACCTGACTTATCTCAGATGCAATCACCCTAGTAATAATTTCTGGAAGCATGGAGATCAAAAGTGTGAAATACAATCCCCATCCTAATTTCCCTGTAAAAGCTAAGAGCTCTGACTCCAAATGGAGTGAAATTGAAGTTAATACCACCTTTCTGGTATTTACTGAAGAAAATAATGTTAAACTTGTCATTGATAGTGGTAATTAGGATTTAATTAATAAAAAAAGCTCACAAGAAAATAAATGTGTGCTCTGCTGACAATTACCAGCCCAAATGGGAGTCTTTCTATGTTAACTTTCCAAAAAGCATTAGGTTTGGGCATAAAATCCTGGCAACACGCATGAACATGTACAGTATATATCTGAGCATTTAAGTGTGAGATGAGGCAGAAAAAAAGGAAACTGGCACTTAGCTAGATGAACACAGTCAGTGTATCACAAACTACAGCTACCCTCAAAAGGAGTATTAACAGGGATGGAACCAGAAGCTGGGGATGTACAGTAATACATCTATACAGCTGCCACCATGACCCGGATTGGCACAGCAGACATTGCTGACACAGATATGAGAAGAGGCTATTTCACCTGCTGATGTTGGAGTGAGGAAAATGACAGTCTGGCCTTAAAATTTTCAAGAAAAACAGAAGGGGCATGTTGGAACAACCTTCCTGTCTTCGTCTTAGAGGCCAGACGCAAATAGCCAGAACTGTCAGAAGGAAAATAGAGACAAACACACCCTGTGCCAGCAAGTGGAATTTTACGGTACATACTGTTTGGGTCTGAACAAAACTCTTGTGTTGAATGTAAACATGATATCCATTTGTTGCTTATGATGTCTTCCAACATTTCTGCCCCTCTACCAGAGAACTGTTCTGTCCTCTTCAGGAGCTGAGAAAGGCTGGATGGACAGGTCCAAGTACTACTCCAGCAGATGATGTATGGGATGCAAGGAGGATGAGAGAAACTGGTGGATGGTTTGTTAGACTAATTTGGACATACTTTATATTACACTGCATGATTATTGCTACTATATATTGTGAGTGTAACTGTAAAGGATCTTTACTACAGTAAATAACAGTAGTTAGTGCCGTAGCCATCCTACCAAGAAAGAATTAATTTGTTAAGCCATGAGTCCATGCGACAGTCACCAATGGCCAATAGGCTGCAATCATCTATGCAATACCTGATGAATAAAACTGCATTTTATCCATCCTTTATCAAAAAGCATCTTATTCCTGTATGTCCTGAGGTAACATGGAAACTGTCCTGGATACACAGATTTCAAGTCAGTGCTGGATTCATCAGCACATATACTTTACTACATATACTGTACTACACTAAAACTACATAAGCAAACAGGGACACTTTAGAAAGACCAATTAATATAGTGTGTCTTTAGAAGGTCAGAAGAAATCAAAGCACAAGGAAAACACCCACATGAATGTGGGGAGAATATGTAACTTCATACTGAAGTTATAATTCATCACAGTTAATTCACAGTTCTACGTTTTCCATAGAAATATCCTAGTTCTCTATTTAACCTATAGTGTGCTATAAAGAATTAAGAGACTTATATAGGAACATATAGGTCATAAGTTGATGATTTTTATAATGTGGAATATCTATTCTTTTAATCACATGAAAATAATACTGAATATTGACTAGTATTTATGAAAAGATTATATTAAACCCAAATTACAGTAACTCATGCTTTAAGATTGGGATTTTATTATTCTTTTGTCTCCTCATGCCTTTTTAATTAAACCTTGCTTTTCACAGCATGTATTGGAGTACCTTCACAAACAACAGTTGTGCTCTTTCAAGCATCACATCGTGATCTTCATGTTTTGGCAAGAGGAAACAGACATATCAAATCTGTGCTTCATTGCACAGTTGGATGTACAGTACTCTTAGATTATGTGACTCATGCTAAAATCTTTCACTATCAAGCATCTCCTACCAGACTGAATTTAGCTTTTCCAAACTAATTATTGAATTTGTTTTTGATTAGCACTGTGTAATTGCCTTTTACTTCAGATTTTCATTATTGAACCGCTTTGACAGTGTTCTTACTGTATATGCTCCCTGAAGTGGGGCATCATTGAAACTTTTAAGTATTTATGATAAAAGGAAGTTTTTTGTGGTGAATGGATCACAAAAATGCTCACCCTTTATAAGATAGCCAATCTGGTTATCAATATTAAAAGAAACATGTGATAGTAATATGCATGCCAAAACAAGAATTAGAAATTTCAACCATGAGTGATGAAAAAGCAACTTTGGCTCCACAAATCATTTATTTTTATTATCCTTCTTACAGCTTTTGAGAGTGGTGAAGGTCAACACATACAGTATAAACCACAGGGCAAAATCTCATACCGGCTTTACATGCGTTTTATTGTAGAATTAACCATTTAAAAATGCTAATAATGACTGGTGTCTTTAGATTGTAAAAATATCTATGATGTATTTATTTGAAAATCAAATTTCAGAAACAAAATATAATTGATAAACGTCGGCGTCATTCAGACTATAGTTTATTTTATGTAATGTGTTCTGCTCAACCTGAGGCTTTTCATGAAGAGTCGTCTCTTCGTTAATCTCGTCAATGCTAGGTTAATACAAAACATTCTCGGTAACACAGACTCTGAATGCAAATTGTGAATATTTTCTTGCTTATAATCTTAATGTTCGGTATTAAAGAGTCTGTGCAACATGATTGTATCGGATCCCCAACCCTGGGGAAAAAAACGTTGAAATAGATCATTTTTAAAAAGTCAAATTGACAACAACTCGTCAAATCAATCCAAATCGACGCCGACGAGGATTGACAGATTCCAACCAAGTCTTTAAAACCACCACTCCATCCGAGTTTTAACAGTATTTAAAAGACAAATTCTTTAATAATGTTTATTTACGTTTCGTAACTGACTTTCTCACGTCCCTCTCAGTTGACTAGTCAGTAAGCGAGACGCCAATTGGCCAGGACGCTTGCCTGTGACGACATTCTCCTATGGCGCAGCAGCTTGTTAAGGTAGTGGGCTGTTCCGGACTGCAAGCGTGTTTGGGTTCTCGCAGTGTTTATGCTTTGCTCGGGCACTGCTGTGTGAGAAAAGATGTCCGCCTCCATAGTAAGGGCTACAGTGAGAGCTGTCAGCAAAAGGAAATTGCTCCCCACAAGGGCTGCATTAACTCTGGTGAGTGTTTATTATCACTAGTACTAAGTAAAACAAATCTTTTGCTAATTGTCTTGAGACGAAAATATTGACGTCGCTTGTACGTACGCACCCACTGGCTACGGTATAGGGTAATTATGGGGCGATTATTTAACATCATATGCAGGACACCAAAGTTAACTTCTCAGTAGTGACCTGGCTAGTGTTGTTATAAATACCACTGTTTGAATCATAAAATTAATCGTGGTTTTACTGGGAATATAATTTAAGTAATCCAAATAACAACAATACTTCTATAAAGAAATGCCTTTTGTTTTCAGAAAAGGGTCAAATGTGGTTAATTCCTACCAACCCTAAAACTACCCTCAGTACGTTTTTTTGTGGCTTTTTAATCAGAAGAGTACCCCACCCTGTTCGTGGCAGGAGCGATAGTTGTCGTGGTAAGGCTGTTTGGCTGTTGAACAAACTAAACTTTCACTGAATTTGTGGATGTCAGTGTGTCATTGGTGGAGTATTAACCGAGGCCTTGACAACACATCGAATTAGCAATGTGAGGGAGTGTTATCGATTTACAGTATTTATCGATTGGTGCAGTTTGGAAATTGTGATTATGTGAATTTTATATGACTGAGAAAGGAATGAGCAAAACCGTCTATATTTAATGAAATCTTAAATGTCTTAAACTTAAGAAACTGCAAAATAGGATTTTTTTTATATTGTTAGTTTACTGGGTGGCACAGTGGTTGGGGTCTTGGTTCAATTCCTGTGGTGCTATCTGCTTGGAGTTTTTAAAGTTTTCCTCGTGTCTGCGTGGGTTTCCTCCCACAGTCCAAAGACCCACTTGAAGGTTAATTGGGTTCTGGGAAAACTGGCCCTGGTGGAGTGTGTGTTTGTGTCTCTATGTTCCCTGAGATGGACTGGTGTCACATCCAGGATGTATCCTGACTTGCACCCATTGTTAGCCAGGACAGGCTGTGGCTCCTCCGTCGTACTATATTGGATGAAGTGGTTAGGAAACAGATGATATTTTATTAAGAACCAAATGCCCTCCCATGCCAACAGTAATAACTACGTTGACTTATGGCATTCTGTCGCACAACTTTGGCCTTGCCTCACAATCAGTGGTACCAATTTATTTAATAAATAAAAGCAATTATTTAACATGTAACACTTTAGTGTGTAGTGAATTAAAAATGTTTCCAGTCCACCAGCAGGTTAATAATAATAATAATAATAATAATAATAATAATAATAATAATAATAATAATGTCTAGGTATTTAAAAAAATAAAAAGAAACAGAGTTTAACGACAGGAAATTGATTCCAGTTGTCAGATCATGTATAAGCATACCTTAGCTTTGTGCAACAACCTGAAACTTTCAGGTACCATAAATAATATTATTGCTAAACATATGCCATTCTAATTTACAGTATTTAACCCAAACAGTGTTGTCAATACATTTTACATAATGTAAATTAATAATTCAGTATTTTGCCATAATTCCAATTAGACTTGTCTCTCACCTTATGTTGCCAAAACTTGCACAATAGTGTACACTATGTACTGCAAATTAAAGATTTTTAGTGTTTTTCCTAGTGCAGGACACTTATCCTATCTGGTTCCCCAAATTGCCATTTATTTCAGTCATTTTCATCTCCCAGCCCATGTTCATCCATGGTACATCTTCTTTTTTGCTCACTCGTGAAGCTTCGGTGAGCATTGTGGGGTCAATGCATAAATATCAAAGCTTCTTGCTTTTTCGTGGTGACTTAAAGGTCAAATATGTACTGGTATAAATTCTGTCCAAAATAACAGAAACATGGCAGTTTGCACCTGTGTTTCAATCTCCTTTTGTTAATTTGGGAAAGTGTTCTAGATAGAAGTATTGCTAGTAGTTTCTAAACATATCAATGCATTTGACTCAGAGCACATGTAGTAGTAATGGTAAAGGTGACCTTGTTTTTTATCAGAGCTAATGTTGTATGTCCCTTTTTGCAGAAAGTAGGCCGTATAGATGTATTTTCTGACATTCACTGAGTGACCTCCGTGTATTTCTCATTGTTATTGTTGTCATGGGGAATCAGTCCTTTTTAATCCACTACTGGATCAAAGCCTCCCAAGGGTCTCTTCACAGATCTTTCTCTTCCTGTTTCTCCGCATACTTCATTAGGGGATTAATTTTGCTTTAATCTTCACTCTTACGATCAGTTTAAGAGTTTGCTTTATCCAGTGTTGACCCAATTTATTTTCCTGTGGGTGTCTTATTTCTTCATTCTTCCAGCAGTGTTCCAATTTGTTTAGCTTTTTTAAGCATTCATTTATTTTTCTGGCCACTGTGTTCAATCACATTTCGGCATGTATTTGCTGCTTATGATTTTTGCATCATGCTTACATCTATGTTTTCTGTTTTGTCAGTGGAGGGATGTTTTTCTAAAAATATTCCTTTCCTTGTATTGCCTAAAACCCTACAATCCAATTTAATTGCAAGTCTGAATTGTTTTTTGTGTTACAATTGTACCCGAGAAGGATAAACTTCTGATCCTCATTTTCGAAAAACAGTTTCAATGTGCTGTATGTTATTATGAATAGTCATGGTAAGCAGATGATGCAGCTTAAAAATTAACATTTGAGATGTCATCCCAAACGTTTTTTTTAAAGATTAGTCATTTTAGGTTAATGCAGTATATAGTGTTTCATTGTGTCATAGTGTTTTCTTTACATGAAAGGGGAAGGGATTATAACTATGCTCTCCTACTTAGAGTAGTTGAAAGTATCTTTTGTCATTCATAGGTTTGCATTGAGAGGACCAATTCTGGGGAGAGATGTTTTGGGGTATTATTAATATGCAGTGACATTTACAGGATATAAATGTTCTAATCCGTTGGAAATTATTGCTTAAAAGTTAATTGAAGTTGAAGACATCTGTCAGAAAAGCAATGAAAACTGCTTTCAGAAAAGAAGTGAAAAGATGAAAGCTTTTCATTTTGTTTTTATCTGAATCCTAAATAAATTGATATTTTTCTTCCTCCTTTTGCCGTAGACTCCTGCTGCTGTTAACAAAATAAAACAACTTCTTCAGAATAAGCCAGACTATGTAAGTACCACAATTATTGTTTGTGCAGCTTCTACATATACACTAGACCCTTTATCCTTTTATGTTGAATCTCAGGGAGAACTGCCGGACCAAGGTTCGGTGTGTTAAAGCTGTGTGTATGTGTTAGATGTTCCTGTGACAGTATGATTCAATTCCATTTACTTGCATAGTAAGTGTGAATTGCATACTAGCTAAATACACTACAATCCCACCATCATTCCTAGCTGTATTCTAATTTCAGTTAGTTTCCACCACACAGATTATATTTGAATTGTTATTGCTATGCTAATTACATTCAGTTTCAGACCTTTTCAGGTCTAGTGTACAGCAGATTGAGAGAAGTATGGTAAGAGTCGTAAAAGTTTGTTTCTTAAATGTGATCCTAGAATTGTCATTAAATAAAAAAATAGTAATATCTCATCGAAACACTTTCCCTTGACCAGAAAAAAGCAAAGTTACCAAACACTGACTTAATAGTGTTGTATTAGGCTAGTAAAGATACAGACGATGGCTATCATAAGATCTTACTATAACCATATAACTAAATATACAATATGGCTTAAACATTAATTTAGAATATTGCTGATTTTCATTAACCTGTGCTCTTTTAATTAATTTGATTAATCTTTGGAATGCTAAATTTACCATCTAATTATGGAAAATAAGCATAGCACTAAACATAGTATAGAGGTCTTCAATCCAATTAATCAATTATCTAGATTTAAAGCATGGAGGACTTGGGGTCCTATCTCTGTCTCGTCTGTATGTTCTGCCACTGCTCACATGGGTTTCCTACCACTGCCCAAAAGCATACTGGTAGTTTAATTGGCTTTTGGGAAAATTGGCCTCAATGTCTTTGTGTCTGTCTGCCCTCTGATGGACTGGTGTCCTATCCAGGGTGTGTCATGCCTTATACCTGTTACTTGCCAGGGAACGTCTTCAGTTCCCCAGTGACCCTGTATTGGATATAGTGGTAAGAAAATTAATGGAATGGAAGTATGGTGGTTGCTGCCTTGATATTGATTAGTTTTGCCAAATTGTTGAGAGATTTTTTAATTAAGAGACATGGGCTTCAGTCTTTCAAAAGGTACAGATGCAGCCATTCAAAGTGCGCGGTACAGACACCGCAGTACAGATACCGCAGGTATGATGACACGCGATACCGCGGTGCGTGATTGGTTGACCGACAGGGGCACTCGTGGTCCGTTGGTCTGTCGTAGAAAGACTTACTGTACTGTAAACGTCTTTACTGTGCCCGTTGTAGATATTGAATTTTACCACTGAAGGGAAATCTTAGTAGCTGAGCATAAAAAGAATAGGAGCATACTTTAACGCGTGTGAAGGCCATAAACGATATTAATTTTGGAACGTAAACATACAGTATATGGCTGGTCTTGGTACTTTAAAGAAAAAAATACGCACCAGTATTCCATTTCTCCCTAAACATTGTAAGCTTCGAAGTCTTTAACTAACGTGATACCGGAGTCAACAAGCATACTTTTAGAATTTGATTAAAAGGGAATATAATATGGAATCGCGTATCTAAAGAATTTAATAACGGTATGATTATATCCGTGTGGATATAAAAATGGTTGTTTTTGTTGGTTGGTTGTTATTATGGTTATTAATAATACGATCTATAGTTGAAATCTGAGCCTAAATAAAAAGAAAAAGCAAGTGATTAGGTTTATGAGCAATCTAATTACTTATTCGTTTAAAAAGCTATATAAAATAAAGTTTATTATTAATTTGCTGGACAGAGCGGTGAACATTATTATGCATGAGACAAAGATAACGATCCTGATCAGTTTAGAAATCTGTGTACGCTGTAAGGTTTTTACTTCTTAAACTTTTAAAATACACGTTTAGAATTGAAAGAAATCCTCTTCCTGGTATAGCACACCAGCACGTCTTTTTTCTCCAATCAGAGGGGTGTCAGATGGTGTCAGCCAATCACCATTCTGCGTTGGGTAGCAACGGGTGACTGTTCTCAGGCGGAACATGTAAACAGCTTAATGTTCGTGTTAAATATTTGTTTTAAATTCAATTAAACGGGCACAGTTAAGACATTAAATATACATATACATACTGTATACAGTACAGTTTGCATACGGTAATATGTTTATGTTACGCGATTAAAAAATAAATAAATAAAAATGAAAAGTCCAGCACCAGCTGGATTCGAACACACAACCTGCCAGCTGGTAGTCACGCACCTAGACCAGTAGGCTACAAGACAGCTCGCATGATCAGGTAGGCGAAACAGCCTTACACAGTCCTGCCGCAGTACACGGATATAATCATACCGTTATTAAATTCTTTAGATACGCGATTCCATATTATATTCCCTTTTAATCAAATTCTAAAAGTATGCTTGTTGACTCCGGTATCACGTTAGTTAAAGACTTCGAAGCTTACAATGTTTAGGGAGAAATGGAATACCGGTGTGTATTTTTCCTTGTGATATTTTAAGCTCTAGTTGAATGATAGGTGTCGCATTTTAAATCATTTTCGTAGCTAGAAATTATGAAACGCCCTGTTAAAAGCAAGGAAGTTTTTATGCCCCGTTGAAGTAAAACAAAATGCCTGACAAAGTATGGCTTGGACAGATTCCAAGTGCTTGTACAAATGTGCTAAAGAAATTATACTTTGAGTATACAGCTTGTCCAAAGTCATCCATTATCAATACTATTAGTAATATCTTCAGTAAAGGATTTGATGCATAAATATTTCTGATGAAGGTAGGTTGTGTACTTCTGTCCAACTGAGCAATCTTGCTTTCATAATATATACCAACATTTTAATGACTGATGATTAACATGCTGTAATACACAGTTCAAAATTAAAGGCTCAAATGCTGTACATGAGAGGTTAAGCTCCCCCTGGCGGTTTTACAAGGCGACGCCGGATAGTTAGTCACGTGACACACGTGACACCGCGTGACACCGCGTGACACCGCGTGATACTGCGTGATACTGTGACACGCCCACCGCGGTATGCCGCGAAATACCTCACCCATTTTGAATGGCTGCATCTGTACTTTAAATGAAAATGAGTGAAGTAGTTTTTGTTTTTCCTATTCTTAATGTATTCTTACTCCACCAGTTGATGGTTTGGACACTCATTCTGATCAAAGCATACCCTCTACCAGGGACCGGTTATTATTTATCCTCTCTAAAATGACATTCATTATGGAAAAGATCTTTGATTTGTGCTTAAATTCTGATACAAATATATCTGAGAATGATTCCTAGTTAAAAGAGTAGAGTATTCAGGAAAAGGTCAGTGGAATTTTAAGACTGACATAAACAATGCAGAGGCCTACATATTGATAAGTTCTTTTGGTTTATTTGATGGTGCTCATTTACAGTGAGATCTGAAAGGGGAATTTAGAAGGGCAGGTTCTCATAGGGTTACTTCTGTTGTTTCTCATGCCACTTGAGTGCAGTAATCACACTCTAGATTAAGGATAATTAATGCAACTATATTGAAAAATGTTTGCAGGCAGCAACATGAAAAGTTTTCCTTTTGCCCTGAAATAGGTTGGGCTAAGAGTAGGTGTACGAACTCGAGGATGTAATGGACTTTCATATATGTTGGATTACACAAAGGAAAAGGGAAAAGCAGATGAAGAAGTACTTCAGGATGGTAAGCTTATTTATATTTCAATGACACTTGTAATATGAGTATTATTGATTGAGAATTTGTTTCCTGTTTTGATGCTCTGTAGTGTGCTGAGGATTCTCTATAACATTATGAGTGTACTCATAAGTACCTTAATTGGTATATTCATCAGCAGATTTCTGTTAGTAATGTATAATTAAACTCTTTAAACAAAAGTTTTTACTTTGCTACCACAGTGTAACATCAGTTTTCATTAGAAAAACATACATATATTCATCACATTTTGACAACTTCGTTTCCATGTGCCATGACTATGAATTGGCTAATAACTTTTACAGCTGGTTGAAATAAAGATACAACAGTATGTTTTATGAATATTAATGTGATTTGAAATGCTATAAAGAGAGGACAAGTATGAAATGGAAGGTTTCTAAGCTAAACATCTTTGTTGTTGTGTTTTGTTTCTGACTGAGGTACATTTGATACTTAGGTTAGTGGAAAAAGATCCTCAATGTAAACAGTGATTCTGTACAGTACTCTAATGAAGCCATCACATGATTGAATGGTGAAATATAATTGATCACAGATACTGATTTGAGTGGGAGAATCATTAGATCAAGTTAAAAGTAGCTTACCTATGTACATTTTCACTTTAAACTTTCATAAAGAAAACAAAATGTGTGCTATTGTTTTCAAGACCTTACTGGCATTTAATTGTAAAATGTAATACATTGACAACAGAGTACATTCTTATAATTACCTTGGTATTTGTCTTTTAGTAATATTTCATAGTTATAATTCCAAATCAAAACTAAACCAGAAAAATCCCTCAAGCTCTACTGCTGCTGTAAGTCTTTCAGATAATCTGGTTTTATACAACAGTTATATGCAGTAACTACCATATACCATCTGCAGTACACAAATCATATTGATTATGTAAAATATATTGCTAAAGCATTAAGTCAGAAGTGAACAAAAAATGGAAATGCCTAGGTAAACGTGGGACATGTAAATAACTGCAAAAGGAGTCCAAGGCAACCCAATTGCTGTCATGTTTCATGAGCAGCAATGTCTAAGGTGCTGTCATTAGCAAATTACAAAAGATACTGGGAAGTGAATACTCAAGGGTCATGATATGCCTTCATTAATTCTAAACGCAAGGTACAGATTTCAGTGGGGTATGATCAGCTGTCAAAAACTGTCCACTGAGAACTCCGCAGAGGTGTTACGGGAAGTTGTTCAAAAGAGGAGGAGGAGAGGGTCTTGTGCGATTTTACCCTTTATTGAGCTAACATAGCAGCGCAGTGTTTAGACTGGCCTGCAGTCAGTCACGGCATTACAGGATGTGCTGTCCCGTAATTCACTGACTGTAAATTACAGGATTTCCAACCTTTTATTGAATTCTTTTGTCTTGCAGAATACATGACATAGGGAAAAATAACATTCAGTAGCAGTTTTTCTTGCTGTAATGAAGTGACTATCGCTCAGCCAAATGCCATTTTCCATTTTGCTGCATCCACATACCTGCTGAACTGGCCGATCATGGTGGCCGAATGCCCTATTAAGTCCTTTAATGATAGTGTTTTGATTTTTTTGTCTACTGCCTGTAGCTAGTTTCATTGTAGGAAATTAATGCATTTTCGATTGTGAACGATAAAAAGGACTCACGCATTGTAGGATAAAGGCCTTCTACATAGTCATGGCATTTTCCTTCAGGTCAGTCTACAGTCTTGGATGTCATTGCAATTAGAAGCAGAGTGGAAAAAAATTGATTTTCCTCTAGTAGATGTGACTAATTGGTTTTATACATGGAAACTGACTCAGCAGAATCTGGTACATCTGAAACAAAATCTGAAAACATTTTATCTTTTTTTTTTCTTACAGGCGTTAGGGTTTTCATTGAGAAAAAGGCCCAGCTTACTCTTCTAGGAACAGAAATGGACTATGTTGAAGACAAATTGTCAAGCGAGTTTGTTTTTAATAACCCAAATATCAAAGGCACCTGTGGATGTGGGGAGAGCTTCAGCATTTGAAAACACATCTTGGTGATCCAAAGACAATGTCCTGTTGTTCTAAAATACACTGCACTGCAAGGAGTCCTTTTCCTTTTTTCTTGACTTCTTAGGTTACACGCACATCTTTCCTACAATCTGTTAATATTTTTCCTGCTCTTAAATGGCGAAGAGAAATAACTACAGGTATGAGAATCTAACAGTACCATAAAAGATTAATATGTGTATACCACATGCTGTTGTTGAAAAATATCAATAACTAATTATACAGGGTTTATTTGCAAGATATGGCTTGTAGTATTACCTCTTCTAGTTTACTTTTGTATTAAATTGAATGTCTTACTCTTGCAGAGGCATGGTTAAGTTGGACAGCTATTTGTGTTTATTTCAACTTAAACCTAACAGTGTAGAACTGATTTTTCAGCTGTTTTGTTTATAGCCTGCATTGCCATGCCTTCTTTTAAACCAGAGAAGGTGGCTTGCAAAATGTAAGTTGTAAGCTTATATGCACTTGCAGATGAAATCACGATTATGGTAAAATCAAACTTTTACGTATCTGGAAGGCAGTAGATGCAGAAATCTTAAATTGTTTTGGCATACAGTTTACAAAAAAACGTTTTATAACTGCTAGACAGCATTATGCAGCATTAACATGAATTATAAATCATTTATATAATGTGGTATAATTAATTCTCCTCTTTATATAGTGAGACGTATTAGGATGGTTTTACTTCCTGTGTAGAAATTATTAAAATTTTAATACAAATATAGTTTGCAACAATCTGCAATCTTCTTGTACCCAAGAAAATACAAAACAATATGAATGTCTGAACAGTTATCATTCGAAAAAGAATATTCTAGCTTGTTCTCTTTTTTGTGATTTGGTTTCTGGAAAATAATCTTAAAATCTTGGTATCTGATTTACTTTCTGACCATAGAGAACAATTTTCAGCAGTGGCAGATTTATTTTGGATCCACGTTTTAGAATTGAGATGACAGCACAGTGCTTGATGTTTTACTTTGTCTGTTCCTTTGAAATCAAGAAAAGACTCTTTCATGAATTAGCCTAATACTCTCTTGCAGCCCTTTGTGTGTTTCTAATCATAAAGTGTTGAAGACTTCAACAACCGGTTAGAAAAAACATTAAAATTGAAGAAGCAGTTAAAAAAGTTGTTATGTAAACATACAGGTGTGCATGATTTATAATGCTACAACACACAACCTAATCTAAAATTGTAAAACTTTTAATTATCTGTTGATTTGCAAATTTAATAATGAGAAACACAGCCTAATAATTTAACCCAAGTCTGTCAACAGCATGACCAATGAAAAGTAATAAAACACAAGCCCATTCTTAGACCTCATTTAAAAGCTGTATAATTGATAACTTATTTCAAATTATTCTTTCAAAGTGTTTTAATGTACACACTTCTTGTGTAAACAGTGATGTAGGGTAAACGGCAACAGTGATATGCTGTGAATAAGTGCAGTTTGTAAGGAATGTAAATTGTAAATGTAACGCACAAATATTATTATATTCCTTGCATACAAATAGTAAAATGACATTCAGGAGCCAGTACTGTAAGATGTTGAATTAAATGTGTTATTAGAACTTCAGAATTGTAACTTTATAATGTGTATGTGTATTTACAAATTGTCATAGTTAAATAAAGTTTGAGAGTGTCTCCATTTATGTTTTACTGCTTACTTTGTACTTCTGTAGGAGAATGCCATTTAGGTGTATATTGGCATACAGACGGGAAGCTGTTGAACACAGTCTTTATAATTAACTCTCAATTTGTGTTCAGAGAGTCAGTTATTTAGAGGAGGCAGTCTCTAAAAACAGCAGCTTCTTTCTTAGGCCAGGTCTTGAAGTGGTTCACTTTCGCTAGCTAGAAAAACATGACTTCCAGTTCCACTAGGAAGGATATTCAGTTGCAGTTCTGTACAAATGTAAAAAAAAAATTGTCATGAGCCAGATGAAGAATTCTGGATTTATAGGCATGCTACTAGAATTATGTATATGATCTCTAAAGGTTTTATTTATCTTGTCTTTTATTCACGTAAACATTTAGATTCCACAGGTCTTACTTCCTTAAAGTTTGAGGAAGGTTGATGGTGGGTGCACAGTCCTTGCACCCCAAAATAACCCAAAATGCCTTTGGAAGCTGAGCACTTGGAAAAAACCTACCTGATATTAGGGAGACCATGTGAACGCCATACAGAAGACAGGTCTCCAAGACAGGAATACTAACTGCTGTGACTGTGATTCTCTTTTCAAAGTGAAAGAAAATGATGAAAACCAGCAACAGATTGATCTGATCCCACTCAGCAGGCGTGGAAGATTTTGTAAAAGACGTTGCTCAAGTGAAGTGAAAAAAGTTGACTGAGAATATGATTGAAATCAGCAGATACAGGGATCCTGTTGAATTTTCTCCATCAAATACATGCCATTTTCTGAGGGTATGAGAAGATTTTTTTGGTAGACCTTTGCTTTTTATACTATACAGGGAGTAATTCTATTAATAGTAATGGAATGAGACATGCAAAGCTTAAACTTATTCTGTTGCGATAATCAAATCCCTTACTAAAAATATTTTAAAAATTGTCTTGTGAATATATCAAGCATCAGAAGAAATGTCTCACTGATGACTTATTCACTTTTTTGCCTTAATTGCACTGACAAGTTACTGAACATTAGTTCAAAAACAGATTAGTTATAGTAGTTAGGTGTTAGTAGTGTGTGTAACCACCACTGGATATCTTTCATAGGAGCCCACAGGAAGTGAAGTCACAGGACTTGATCACTGTAGTGCTGTGCAGTCAAGTTGCTATCAATAACTGTGGCTATAGTTCTGTAGTGATTTAACACATCTGCACAACCATCACCATCATCCCCATCTGGTTTAGTGAGGTGTCATGATTCATAATCTCCCAGATTGTGGGTTATCAGTGATGGCTTAAACCAGAAAGTGAGAGTGTGCTGACTTAACATATCTGTGTCATAAAACATTATATAGCACAGTTAGTCATAAATGATAAATTTATCAAAATGACATGAAACTAAAATCTGCTGTCTGTATTATTTATTTTTCTAAATGCATGTGTGCATAAATAGTGAAATTTTGAATGATTTGGCCAGGATTTGTAATCTTATTTCATGCTGCTCACAAAACCATCTCCCAGTAAAGTAAGAAAATGAATGTGTATGTTTCTGTATTATTCCTGATTTTCTTAAAGAATATTACAAGCTACATTGTACAGATCAGTAGGTAGATAAGTTGAGAAGTATCTTAATTACTTAACCAAAAAGAGATTAGTTAGGGAACATTGATCATAGTATGATATTCTTTAAAATATATTTTGAAACTGATAATTTGAAAGAAAGAGACAATTTAAGAGAAATAAAATTGGAACAAATATATGAAATATGAAATCAGTGAATATCGATGGACAAAGTTTAAACAGATTGAAACTAATTTTGCTTGAATCAAGAGAACACATTTATCCATAAAGTGAATGATTCAAAAGCTAAAACATAGTATGCCATATGGTTCAACAAATCACTTAGGAAAAAAAGGAAAAGAAATGACCAGGTTAAAGAAAAGGAGTATAAGAAATTACAAGCATAGAAAAGGATATTAGAAAAGCCAAGAGAGCAATTGAAAGGCATGGTTCAATTAAGGTTAAAATAAATTACTTCTTTCAGTCCTACAATAACAAAAAGAATAGAAGAAAATTCCAGACAAAACAAAGAAAATGACTAATGCGCTAAATTACAATAGGGTCTCATCATTGGAGAGAACTGTTGCATATAGCTAAATTTGTATACAACCAAGTCCACCTCCATAATATACTACAGAATATAGCATGTATAGGTAAAAGTTGTAACTAACGCTCCCAGAACCAAATACATTCAAGGCCATGACATGACAAGCCAAAGAAACTGAACCTTTTTAGTCTTGAACAGTGAAGATTACAAAGAAACATGATAAGAAGTCTACTAAGTGGATTTCTTCAGGATAAACACTGCAACACTACCCAGAGGACACAGGCAGATGCCACTTGGAAGTGCATTTAAAACCAAAACCAAAAACATTTCTTCATCTAAAAAGGGTAGCTTTTGGTAACCTAGGCCAAAAAGCCTGCTCTCATTACTAAACTTTTTTAATGTTCTAATTGAGACAGGTAAGTCAACTAACTGTATTTTCTAAATGCACAAATTTAATCTTTAACTTGGTATGCTTGAAGGTTTCCTTCTTTCCATGATCATGCAAAACTAAACCTCTGATTCTCTACCTTAACCTCTTACACATTTCAACCATTTTTATAATCGTATAGTGATTTCATATTTTTATATAATTTACCATTTGACCCTTGAAGCTTTTAACATTTCATGCCATATGCTTTCAGTGGAAAAAAAATGTTCTTCAGTCCATATTAATCAATACAAACCCTCAACCTTGTCTTTACTAATTCCTAAATGCCAGCAGGAAACCTTTCAGATAGCACTCCAGTATTTCCATTTTCAACCATTCCACACAAAGACTGAATCAGCTGGCTTATTTCCTTTTTGCTTCCTTGCTCCCAATTAAGCTAGATAAATACTGGCATAACATTGATGTTTAACTGCACAGCTCCCCTTTATTCTGAAGGTCATGAAAAAATAAACATTATGCTTGGAAACATTTTTAGTGGCTAATTCTTTTATTCATACTGTAATTAGCTAACATTAATTCTCCTTTCCACTGACATTAGCAAGCACCTGTTTTATACACAGAATGTAAGACAAAAGACAAACAGTATATACATTTCCCTTTAACTTACTTTACATTATGGGCAAACAGGAAAATGCAACATACCGTGCCTAGAATTATACAGACAGCCTACAGTGAACTCTTTGCTTAAAGAAGAGTTTCTATTGTCAAAACAAAGAGAAGGTTTTGTTTTGACGATCAATCCCTTGCTAGAGTCATAGTTGGAAATCGATTTTATAGTGACTTAATTAGGACACAACATAGCTGGTGCTACATTCACACAGTCCCTGGTGAAAATTGTTATTCTGATTTCATTTTCTGCGGTGGAATTGGTTCCCCTTAGGTTTCATATGCTCTGTAGGAGTTTGGAAGCTTTAGTATCTGTTAACTCTGTAATCAGCCACTAATCTTTCTGCAGGGCAAGCAGGTAAACTGTTGGTACAAGCATATTTGGAATGCATGTATACAATAATTTGTTTTCTAAGATTAAGACAATTATTAAAGATGTTTGCAGAATAAATGTATATGTGTTAATATTAACAGTTTTTAAACCTGTAATCTAACTTGAAATTTTACGAATCAGTTATAAGAACAAAAAGTGTTACAATTAAAATGTCTTGTCATATTCATCTGTTTTCTTGGTATAATATCACAGACATACAATTTGTCTAACCAGGTCGGTTTTTGCAAATGAAGATGTGTTCACAGTGGTTTTAGCTAAATATATTGTATTAGTGACAATAAAAACATGAACAGTAGTGAGGAATAAATAAGGATCCAATTATTATAGTGAGGATTTATTATAATAAATATTATTATATTATATATATATTTATTATTATAAATTATGCATATAATCTTTGTGGTACCTGTTATAGAAAGTTCCAAAACTTTGGAACAATGGGTGTTGTGTTAGGTGCCTAGCTGCAGGTGAGCTAGAAGGTAGATAAATACAGGAGGTTTCTGGTTGAATATTTTCAGAACATTAACTCGTTTCCTTTGCTCCAGGCTCCCTGTTTATCTTCCCTATCTGTTAGTGATATTGGCAAGCCACACATCATTAAAACATATTCTATTCAAGGCCTTGGTCAAAGAAACAAACAAAGCTTTATGCAATTATACCTGCCTATGCAGGGAAAGGCAAGCATAATTCTTGAGTGCTGTGTTTGTTTCTGTTTTTTAGACAATCTCCAACCTGGATGACTTAATAGAATCTATTAAGTGGATAAAATGTTAGATTAACCGTGTTTTCCAGGTCTTACTCAGATGCTAATTAAAATGTGCCTCTAAGATCCGCAGGAACCTGGTACTTGAGGACCAGGGCTGTCTACCCCCAGCCTAAATTGCAACATCTGTGTGGTTGCACTTGGAACAATGTCAAGCACAATGAAAAAAAAAATGTAATTACAACAATGCCTGGTGAAATTCAAG
The DNA here is from genome assembly GCF_059453375.1 of Lepisosteus platostomus. Taxonomy (NCBI): domain Eukaryota; kingdom Metazoa; phylum Chordata; class Actinopteri; order Semionotiformes; family Lepisosteidae; genus Lepisosteus; species Lepisosteus platostomus. Next base: position 63,281,533 of record NC_142614.1, on the reverse strand, counting down.
AAAGAAAAACAGAAGCGAGTATACCCTGCTTATTAAGACAACAATGTTTTTGGAACAAGTAATACACTGTAGGTTTATTCCATGCTGAAATCTTCACAGCGATCTTCACAGCGATCTGTTCCAAGACCAGGCTTTCTAACCACCTCTTTTTCTTTTACAGATGTCGTCGTTATAATATAATTCTTACTTCCCCTTCTCTTTCTTTTCAGAGGCTCTAGAGGTTCTTCAATAATGCCTACAAAGGCCAAAATAAGAGATAAGCTGCCTTTTAAATAGATGCAATACAACTTGCGGTAAAATCTCTCTCTCTCCAAATCCAGATGCCACAAAATAAATGGGAGTCTACCTCAGCTTTCTAAAAATGCACCTCTAAGCAGAGAAGGCCATCTCTAACCGAGGTATCTTTTACCCAGAAATCCCAAGTTCCCTAAAAACACAGAAAAGCAAGCTCCCTCTAGCAAGGCTCAGATACTTGGCTCCAATCAGGTTTTTGTCCGGATGATCAGGATGTAAGGACTCTCGTCTGGTGCAAGCTTCAAGTTTCATCTCCTCCTGACTCCTCTCTCTTCTGTCCTCTTTGTGGTCTTAATGTGATCTAATATGGTGTGTTTCTTGACTGTTCATTCACAATCATTTGTCTCATCTTAATCAGCTTGGTAAACTTTACAATTGTTTTTGATCAGGGACCCCCTACACCTCAGCAAACATCCCCTCTGCTTTGAATCTTGTTATATTTACACTACCAGGTGTAACACACTTTATCTAAACTCTTAGAGACTTAGTTACCTATAACTGTAACACTGTATATGTATGAGTAGACTTTCTGTAAGTAAGAATTCCATTGTACCAGTACCGGTTACATATGGCAATAAAGTTCAAGTTCAAGTTCAATTTACCTATTGCATGTCTGTGCCATTCTTCTGTGCATTATTCTGTTTTTGAACAGAAGCTGCGGTGAAGATTAAGTTCTAATTTTGCAGTTTCTCTTCCCTACATATAAAGAGTTTTTTCTAGTACCCCTCCTTCCTCCTCAACATCATTGTTTCTATATGTTTTTCCTTAGCCGATACCTTATACAGTATGTGACCAGCACTGTCATTTCCTCAATCTGGCAAGTTAAAGTCAAAGCATTAAGTACACTTTTCCTTTATGTTCATAGGCTCACCTCATTATTAGGATTTGACTGAACAACTGAAAAAATGATGGTGCACCTGACAAAAACACTTTCACAAATTTGAAGCTATTTTAGGACAATATGTGTTTTTTATGCTTTATATACTTTCTTTTAGATGCAAAAATAAAATGTGGCATGAGGTATGGTCAAAAGTCACATTCTGGGGGTTTAATGCATATTCCCCGATAGTAAGTGAAAGACACAGCACGACCAATGTAAAAAAGTAAGAAGTAAACATATTAGATCTAATTTTTGTCTCTAGGTTACTGTCATTACATATCATGAATCATCACAAACTACTATTAAAAACCCTTATTTACACTGCATGAGCTCTCTTTAAACAATTATTGTAATATCCTGTTAATCTCCATTTCTGAGTAAATAATTTCTGGGTTAAAAGCATCTTAAAAAAGTCTGAATTTCAACTAGGTACAGCGACACTTCAATGTGTGTTTTTCCTTCGATTATCATATAGTGTGCCACAACATATTTACTCAGCACTACAAAAATCTAGTAACATAACTAAATTATTTAAATGTGAATTAATTATTTAATAATAATTCAATTAAACCAATAATGATAATCAACAAAATATACAGTTGCGAGAAAAAGTTTGTGAACCCTTTGGAATTATCTGGATTTCTGTATTAATTAATCAGAAAAATGTGGTCCGATCTTCAACTAAGTCACATTAATAGACAAACACAATCTGCTTAAACTTATAACACATAAACAATTGTACTTCTTGTCAATATTGAACACATCGTTTAAACATTCACAGTCTAGGTTGGAAAAAGTATGTGAATGACTTCACATACTAATTGGAGTCAGGTGTTCCAATCAATGAAATGAGATTGAAGGTGTCCTGCCCTATAAAAGGTTGGTTACTGACAGAATCTGCCCTTCTCAAGAAAGAGCTGTTCATGTGAACCATGCCCCGATCAAAAGAAACATCAGAGGACCTCAGAAGAACAATTGTAGAGATGCATAAAGCTGGAAAAGACTACAAAAGCATTTCTAAAGGCCTGGGTGTTCATCAATCCACAGTAAGACAAATTGTCTACAAATGGAGGAAATTCAGTACTGTTGCTACTCTCCCTAGGAGTGGGCATCCTGTATAGATCACGTCAAGAGTGCATCGTGCAATGCTGAAGGAGGTGAAAAAGAACCCTAAGGTAATAGCAAAGGACCTGCAGAGATCTCCTGAACTTGCCAAAGTCTCTGTTCATGTGTCCACTATAAGAACAACACTGAAGCAGCTCCAGGAAACGTTTGGTGGAGGTTATTGCTGCTAAAGGAGGTTCTACAAGTTACTAAATACAAGGGTTCACATACTTTTTCCAGCCTGGACTGTGAATGTTTAAAAGATGTTCAATATTGACAAGAAGTACAACTGATTGTGTGTTATTAGTTTAAGCAGATTGTGTTTGTCTATCAATGAGACTTAGTTGAAGATCAGACCACATTTTTATGAGTAATTAATGCAGAAATTCCAAAGGGTTCACAAACTTTTTCTTGCAACTGTATAATACCAAATAATACAAAAAATATTTATATCAACATTTCATTGCTGCAGGATTTGAGAAATTCTTTATAGAAAACACACACCTGTCCCCACAGAACTGAAGAAGTGTTACTTGTAGATTTTCATAGGAATAAAACTTACCTTTATTATACTTTATGGTCATTGACACAAATTCTGTGAGCATTTTCAAAATTTCCTCTACAAGTATTGCATGATATAAAACGGTATGTGCATTACAAGAGTAAATGAAAGTGAAGACGATAATATCTTTTTGGATGATGTACTGCCAACTCTAGGTTAACAGAAATAGTGTTCACTCTCTCAGGGTCTGCAGCGGATGTAGGTGATCTAGGCAACAGCCTAGGAACCCGAGGCCACCAAGGAGCCCTCTTAATGTGCAACGCAACGTCTTTTTAATCGGCACGTTCAAATGTGAGTGAAAAAAATCCCTAAAGTGGCTCTTTCTGTTGCTGCTTTGGATTATCCTAATGGGAACCCGTTGGAAAAAAATGACCAATTACAATTGAGTACATAATGTTTCTAAAGCGCAAAAAAGAATAGCGCATAATGATGTAATTTGTATTTCATTTGATTTTGAGTCTGTCGGATATAAGTGACTAGTGAACAGTAGACATGACATATTTTCAAGCTAGACACGTAGACTACTTGAGATAGTTGAGATACTTGAGTGCTTGAGGTATTTTACTATTAGTTTAAAGATTCACGTGTCCCGCAATTGCACACATGCCGTGTGGGTCGCCTGGCACAAAATCGGCGCAGCTCCGTCAATCAAAAGCGTTAAAGCGAATGTACAGTACAAAAGACTGTTCAGCGATTATACATAATCAGCATTAAAAAGCATTGTTTTCCTGTCTTTCATTAAATGGGGTTATTGAGAACTCAACCTATAGCCCTTCGGATTGCAGTCTCTCCCAGTGACGGGGGGAGCAGGAGCAGAGAGGAGCTTTTCAGTGCTCAAGCTGATTAAAACATACCCGAGATCGACAATTTAGGTAAATTGGTTTAGAGAACGTTTTTTTTTAAACCTTCCCTTACTGCCTTACTGATCCCTTGTTATTGAGCGCACTTGTTTTTTTATGTTTTACTTTATTCACATTTATTTCTGCAATTCCTTTCTACAAAGGCTTCAGTGCAGTACTTTTTAAGTTATTATTTGCAGTTTTGAAGTAGCAGAGATCCTGTTTTTCTATTTAGTTTATCACATAATAGTAGGTTTTATTTTAGTAAGTTATTTATTATGTGTTCTTCAAAGCTGGTTAATACATGTTTTCTAGTTGTATAACTAATTTATTTTATTGTTCTAAATAGTAAATGAAGGTTGTGTACAGCATGGAATAAACCTTTACTTGTACATTTGCAGCCTACGCATGCTGACGCAGCTACCTACTTGAACCACAAGTGATTTTATTATTATTTGGTTTATATTTTATTTTGTGTGTAATTACATAACAGTATGGTGTAGGGTAATGAAATGTTTAGTACTTATAAAATCATTGAAGGGTAATTGTAAGTTTACTTCTCTGTACACTTTAAGTGTATGGTACATTAGGGTGCTTAATTATTCTAATTATGGGTTTCTAAAATGTTTTTATTTGTTAATGTCTTTCCCAATAGAGAAATGGAGGAAATTTCCTTTATTTCTGTACCTCCTGGACTGCATGCTGCTGATACATTTTCTCTCTTGCTCTCTACCCCCAGACACGCACCTGTTGACCATTCAAGGACAATAAACCGTGGTGAGCCTGCAGTTCTGCTCTCCTGTCCCTCCTTACTCACAGACACAGTTAGAGCAAAAAATGTGAAATTCTTGTCAGGAAGAGTCTTGAGTGGTAACAGTGTGTTGAACTGTGGTAACCCCAGCAGTGGGAGTACTGGACTCTGGGGGGAAGTGGTGCTTATGCTCTGTGCAAATGAATAAGCTATTTAGAATACCAGAGTAATCACTTGATGGGACACGAATGATTCCTGCTAAACAATCTTAAAATACTGCTTGTCTGCTACAAATTCAACAATGCAAAATCACGGGCTCTCATAAATACCAGCATTCTCAGAAATAGCAACATGCTATGATGGTGGCTCTTTCAATCACTTAGGAAATATATTTGCTATTGAAGCAGAACAGCACACTGTAGTAAGATCTTCGGTCGAACTTGAGAGTGTCTTTTGTGAAGCTGTTGTTTTGGGACAACAAATGAATAGAATGCTTTGGGACATCACCCTTGGATTCTCAATTTTTCCTTCACGGCTGTTGTACAAAGCAGATTGAAATTAATACTCGAGTTAATAATAATAATAATTGCTTACACTTATATAGCGCTTTTCTGGACACTGCACTCAAAGCGCTTTACAGGTAATGGGGACTCCCCTCCACCACCACCAACGTGCAGCATCCACCTGGATGATGCGACGGCAGCCATAGTGCACCTGAAGACCCACCACACATCAGCTATCAGTGGGGAGAAGAGCAGAGTAATGAAGCCAATTCATAGATGGGGATTATTAGGAGGCCGTGTTTGGTAAAGGCCAATGGGAAATTTTGGCCAGGACGCCAAAGTTAAGGTTGACGTCTCAGATTTAATATAAATGCTTTTTAATACTAAAGTTTATTTTTTTAATCAAAGAACCTTTTGGAAGTCTAGGGGTCTAATTTGTATAAAATACAGTGGTTCTGGGATTGTAATCTCTGAACAGGAATTACTTAAACTGGAAATGTCTCAGATACAGCAAATGTTGTCGGGTGCATTAAAAATAATGCACAAAATAAAACCTAGTACATTTTGTGTGAAGGCACAATGTCTACAAATTGCACTTTAAAGGGAGGCATTTCATTGTAAAATAAACACCAACAATGTAAAACACTGCAAATAAAAAAGCTTTATATTAGTGAACAAGTAATAGGTTTATTCCATGCTGAAAAGAGAAGAAAGAAAACACAATGTTTTGGCCATGGAGCCTTCTTCAGGTGTGAGCACCTGAAGGTTAGTTATATTATCTATATTAGTTATAAATATCTACATATTAGTTGTGCTTAGTATTTCTATAATTTGTAGTATATATGGCCCATTTGAAGTATATGTCAATCAATTCTGGTCCAGTGCAATGACCTCATCTCATTTATGACTTTTATGTTCTTAAAATCTATGCCGTATTATATACCCCATACTGTACTGTATGTATCCAGTGTTGCAGCAGCTTGTAAGACTTCTCACAAGTTAATTAAGCAAAACCTGCCTTTACAATAGTCTGTCTGTGCCCTAGAATTATGCTGGTATACAGATATTTCTCTAGTTTACTTCTAATTGTTGATTCCATAAGCTTGCATGAAACAGAAGATTGTTTTGTGCCTCTAATCACTGCAGCTGCCTTCTCTCTGTAATTTGAAAGACGAGCACAGATTTGAAAAATATGTGAAATAGTCACACTGTGTAGCTGTTTTTAATCCTTTTATTTATAGGATAGCTGGGTAAAATTGGAGTGTGTGATTCACCATCTGTCTTCCTCAATTTTTGGAAAGTGTAAAGTTAAACTGTGGAATGTCATAAGAGCCATTCCTATTATGCCAATAAATGTGTAATTGTTGTAACAACTACATCAGTACCAAATAAAAAAATAAACTTAATGTAAAACATTAAGTGCTAAAAGCACTTAACTTTATCGGTATTTGATGATGAAAAAATTATAAACATTTGACTTACTCATCTGATTGTAGCTTTATTATTCAAAACCCCTTTTGGATTCTATTTTAGAACTACCCTCAGTCGATTAGGATTTCTGGATTTTTAGTAGACTTTTATAGTGACCTCACTTCCCTATGTTCTCATTGCAATAATCTAAGCTATGTAGGTTTTATCCAGCGCACATGGAACCTACACATTTCTTCACTCACGTGCCTTATTTATCAACTTACTACACTCCTCCCCCTTAATATTTAAACTACTAGCATGAACCTAACTGTAATTACTGAGCTGGAGAAGACCTTTCAACTCAGAAGTCAGGGGATAATTCTTCCCTCTAAATCATAACTTTTTTTTGTTTTTGTTTGAATAGTGCAAAAATCACAGTGAAGGTCAAGTCTCGGAGAAGGCTTCTTCTGATGCATAGGGTATCTTTGACCTGAAGATTCTGCTGGTATCGGGATCTTAGGAACAACAGGAATAAAATCACCCAATTTAGGTTTTGCAGGATTTGGCACAAAGTCATTGAGTGCTCCATCTTCCGTGTTCAGCTTGTTGTAACAGACAAATAAGTTCTGGACCCCGAGATGAGCTGAACAACTGAGTTTATTGCATGCAAGAAACAAGAAGATCACAGAATTGTTCAGAGAATTGTTGTAAAGCTCCAGTTTAGATAACAAACTTTAGCTGTTTCTGACGCAAATTGTTACCATGGTAATGGGGGGAGGTCACCTGTGTTTGGACATTCCCAAGACCTTGAAGACTGAATGGCCGGTCCTATCTTCCCTTAGTTAGGGAGTCTCTATCTCTAAGTCTCTAAGCGCTTTGAGAAGCCACCTTTAAAGGTGCTATATAAAATAATTATTTTATTGTTGTTATTATTATTGTCTTGCACTTGGAATCTCTTATCAGTTAACTCCCATCCCTGCCATAACTCAAAAATGCTTAAGCATGGAATGTCTTGTACCACAGAAAGTGTGCAGAAAGAAATCACTTAACCCTTATATCTTTCGTCAAACGCTTGTAAAGATAAAAGATGATCAACATGAATGTGCATTTTATAATAGGGTTACATCAAATGATAGAGGTCCACTGCACCTGTCCATTTCTACTGGCATCCAGAGACATTTTGGATGTCTGAAATAATGAACCATCACAGTCTCTCCAGGATTAAACATTCTGACTGTCTGGTCAGACACCTTATTCCAAGCCTTCTGTTGTGCTTGCAATGGTGTCAGATAAATCAGGTTTTAGCAGTGTTATCCTGGTTCAAGGTTGTTGCTTCAGAAACAATTCAGTAGGTGTTTATTATGTCACTGCAGACTTTTTTGGTAAGCAAGAAAAAAATGTTGGTTTACCTAGCCTGAAATGGGAATGGAATAGAAATCGTGTTCTGTGCTTTTTGAAATGTTTTTCCTGCCCTCTCTGCTGCTCTCTTTGAGTCTGGGTGATAAAGTGGTGTAAGGATAGGATGAATTCCATTTCATTTCAGGAATTGAAACTGAGTACCTTTGTCTGAAGCTAGTTCTCTTAGTAGTCCAAAGGAAACAAAGAGAAATTGAAGACCTTTGCACAGTTTTTGTCAGTGTAGGACTGACAAAGGTCCATTTTCAGAAGAGCATCCACCATAACAAGGATGTTTCTTTTCCAGCATAATGCACATGAATTCATTCTCAAGGTGTTGATGCCCAAGAGCATAGATGTAAGGGCACTGGAGTCAACTGATTTTGTGAAACTTCACAGAGTCATACAAGATCCTGAATTTCCTGATACAACTTGGGCCACCAGAGGTATCCACAAGCTAATTGAGATTTCCAGATGACATTTTGGAGGTCAGAAAGTAATCGCTTCCAGAATGTTGTTGGTACAATGGTGTACAATCCATACAGAATACAGCCCTGACCAGCAGATAGTTGATCTCTCAGGTATGTAGGCAGCACCTGTTTAAAGTTTAAAACTTGTCAAATAACCTGTCCTGATCCTATCTTGTTTCTTCAGTAATATCTTTAGAAGAAACAAGGGGTTCATCCATGTGTGAAAGTTGGAAGACTGCTCTCTCATCCTTAGCTTCAGTGTAACATTTACAGGGCATTGGAGACAGTGCATCAGCATTCCTATGCATGTTAGAATGTCTAAAGCCAATGATATAATCATACACTAACAGTATTGAAGCCCAACACTGCATTCTTAGAGCAGCTAAGGATGGTGACTTTGATATACTGTATACTGCATGTCCATGTAAGTATTTTCCTAACTCTTAAGATGATGCTCAGTGCTTTCTTTCTCAATCTCTGCATTATTCCGTTCACTGAATGTCAAGGTTCTGGATGCAAAAGAAATGGGCTGCTTCTTGCCTGAAGGTAAAATGTGTTATATGACTGCACCCACCCCACAGAGCGATACATAATATGCAAGTTTCAAAGGCTTTTCTGGGTCATAATGTGTGAGACACTTATTATTTTGGAGTCATTGCTTGAATTGCTTAAATTCTTCTTTACATTGTGTAGACCAGTTCCTTTTCTTGTCTGCTTATGCAATGATTGTAACATTGTAGAAAGATTTGTGAGGAATCATTCACAATAATCTAGCGTGGTAAAAGTATTTCTAGTAAAATCCCAGAAACTACCACAATTCTATCCCATTTGTGGGTACTGGTACTGTAGATGCAAACCCTTATCACCAATGTAATAGCCTAAATGTAAGAAACATTTGGCTAAACTCATTCTAACCCCATAATTCCCCAGTCTGGCTAAAACCTTCTTCCAGAATTGACAGATATTTGGACACTGGGGAGACCTGATCAGGCCATGTACAACCTGATCCATTTCTTACTTAAAAATCACTGTTACTGTAGAAACGCCAGTGTAGGGAAAGGCATCTCTACAACCGTCTCTGTGTGTTTTTGGTCAGACTTCTGAGCTGAATACAAATACAAATTGGATATAAAACTTCCCACAAGACAGGATGCAAACAAATCCTGCACTCAGAAGTGAATATGTTTCAGATTTTATACAGTGATTCACTGTGACCTTATAGTCATCACAGAGTCTCACTGTGTTATTAAGTTTTGGAATGATGACAATAAGTTCTTCCCAGTCACTCCTGTCTGTATGTGAGATAATGTTGTGTTTCTCCAGATGGTCTAAGTTATTTTCCAGAGCTTCCTTCACGGCATAAGGAACTGGATGAGGCTTACTGAATATTTGAGGTATTAACTACTCAGTATGTTGAGCATTTCTTGCAGTGCAGTTTGTGGTATAATATCTTTCCAGTTTATTTCTATCTTATAAAAGCCAGTTCCTCTCTAGTAATGCAGGTTTCTCTCCTCGCACCACATAGAGGCAGGTCCTCTCTGCGCTTTCATACTGTACAGGCACCTGAATCTCTCCTGTCACAGGAACAGTGTTCCATACATAGGACCAGAGTTTCTGGTTGAAGAGGGTACACTGATTTTCCTTATAAATGTGCTCTGGCAATAATGATACAGATTCCCTAATATTAAGTTGCATGGTCACAGTTTTACCCACCAGCTGTATCTGAAGGTAAATTCTCTAAAACCTCTACCTTGTGTTGTATAGACCTATAAAACCTCTAAATTTCCTCTGTGGTATCCATGAGATATTGCACTTCATCTTTGTGTAATGCATTTTTGCACATTCTTTTCAAATGTCATACAGTTATAGCATTTTTCATGCCAAAATCTACATGTCTTTTGGTGATCTCTTCACCACATAGCAAGGTGGCTTCAAATTGATTGCAGGGTTGCTGTGCTCTCTGAGTCTGGTGTGCTGGCTGTTGACAAGCGTGAGATCGAGCTGTCTGGTTTCTGCCAATCAGTTTTGCTTTCTGGCTGGATGCCACTCTGTGTACCTCCATTTTAGAATGGTGAAAATGTCCAGCTACCTCCCAGACATGTTTCTGAATGAGCCCTAATGCAAGTATAATATCCCATGCAGATTTAAATGTCAAATCTTTCTTTGACAATAGCCATTTTTGATTACTTTCTATTTAGAGTGCGCAGTCAAATTGGTCAGGCAGTGAATCATCCAAGAACTGGCTAAACTCACATGGATTTGCCAAGCTCTTTAGAACAGTGATATGGTCTGCCATGGCTTCCCCCCTTCCTGATGTCTACAATGAATCCTGAACCTTCCTACTATAAGAATTGGTTTGGGTCTGAAATGTCTTGAAAGCATGTCAGTGAGCTCTGTGTGAACTGCATCTACTAATGCTCATGGCACAATGAGACTTTTTGAAGTCTGTATCTTTAAAATTACAGCTAGAAAAAAGTTAGCCTTCTTATCATCTGCAATCTCATTCACATCAATGCACTGTTCAAAACATTCCAAATACGTTTGCAGTGGGGTTCTGTGGCTCTGTGGCTAAGGATCTGTGCCTGTGGCTGGAAGGTTACTGGTTCATATCCTGCGTCCGGCAGAGGAATCCTAATCTGTTGGGCCCCTGAGCAAGGCCCTTAACCCCAATTGCTCCAGGAGTGCTGTATAAATGGCTGACTCTGTGCTCTGACCCCAAGCTTCTCTCCCTGTCTGTGTGTCTCATGGGGTATGGGGTATGTGAAAAGACAAATTCCTTATACAAGAAATTGTATATGATGACTAAAGTGATTTTATCTTATCTTAAGATTCAAATTCTGGTACATGGCCAGCTCTCACTGTAGCAGAAACAGAAGTTGTAGCTTGAGTAAGAAGAAGAATGGTCCACTTGTACAATCATTGCCGTCGTAATAATCTAAGGTGGGGATATATTTTATCAAGAACCTATCACCGCAGTATGCACATCTTTTCCCTTCCTGTTTGTATCATCTTACAGATTGCTAAAATGTGTCCTTAGGTGTAATGGGTTTGACACTCTTCTGGGTTGTGAATACTGGCCTGATGGCTATGTCACAAGGCTTGAAAGATTGACAATGCAGAGGATGCAGAGGACAATTTTAAATTGCTAAGAAAAAGGCCATTTTCTGGAGAACATGAAAGAAGACATATACACAAGGTACAAAGCTCTGAATCTAAATGGTTTTTCAGAAAGTTTCATAAGGTCTAGTCACTCTTAATATCATGAATGGGTGTTCAAATGTGATCATTGCATATGTATTAGAATCTACACAAAATATTTATACACATGGCACAGTAGTTTTTTTCTGATAATGTTATCTTTGCCTTCAGGTATTCCTGAAATGTTACATACAGTATTCAGACAACGGCAGGTCAGGTTGTACATCCATCTCAATAATGTGGCCACTAGTCTTGTTCTCATTTCTAAGCCATTATTTAATTGACTGCTTAACCTTTACAACAGTGTCTTCTTGTTTTTGTTACATCCAAACACTTAATCACAGTCTAATTGATTTCAATATTAAATTATAAGGCACATGTTTAAACTTGCCTTCAGTGAAAATGAGTTTTGTAGTTCTATACCAAATGATTTAAATTAGTATATAACACTTTGGACATAAACAGAGGCTAAAAATATTAAATGTGGAAGTACCTGATACATTGTCATTTCCATCTCTATCTGTTCATACGAATGTGTCATTTATTAATAACTTTTTATCCTTTGATAAAAGAGCAAACTTAATAACAATGTTGAAAATGTTTGGATTAACATATATATGCTGAAGTTATTGGACCAAATGGTTTGGAGTCAAGAACTAAGTGTATAAACAAACAAGGTGATTAATAAAAGGCAATTACTATTCCAGTGGATACCAGCTTGGCTGAAACAAAAATCAACACAATGACCTTGGAGTTATGAACCTATACAGTATATTATAACAAGAGTACCTGTTCCTAGAGGTACAGTGTGTCTGCAGATTTTCTAGGTCTATTTAAAGATGCAGCACCACAGAAACTATTAAATGGGTCTGATTAAGATCCATTTAACTCTTTAAAAAGAATGATTGGAATGAAATCCTGCATATGCATGAGCCCCCTGTGATTGGAAATGAACCTTTTTTGTAGCTTTAATATGTCTCAGCTGCTTCAGTAATGCTCCCAGGGCCTGCTCTTTCCCTGACTCCTTTCTGAAATACTCATTATATTAACTGCCAAACTCTCAATTTGCGAGCAACAATTATGTGCTCTTTCTGACAAGAGCTGCACCTCTTGTTACTGATGGATAAAAGCAGCACAGAACTCACATGCACATTAAATAAAATATAGCTGCAGCCTATTTCCAAATATCTTGTGGTTGTGAAGTAAAAAGGCACCAGTGAGGACTTGAAAAAGTGGTAGGGGCTTTTGACAAAAATCTGTCATAAAGGCTTTCTGGTTTCTTTTCTTAGTCACTTGCGAGCTGTGTTCCAGAAACCCATAATTATCTGTGTAAAGAACACAAGAACACAAGAAAGATTACAAATGAGAGGAAGCATTTAATCTTGGTAACTGATCCATGTAAGACATTTCCAGAAATAAGCCAGGCTTCAACAATATGACGGGATAACTTGTTCCATATTTCCACAATCCTTTACATAAAGGAGTGGCTCGTGTCCTCAGTTTTTTTTATTTAAAAAATAATCTTTTTTAAAAAAATAAGCAATTATAAAGATGTAATTTCAAACTATAAGAAGAATTCCCCGTGTATTATAGGCAATTATTTGAAATGATTGCAGAAGACCTATACATTTTCTGGATGATCAGGGAACTTCAGCTAACTTAATTTAAAAACACTGAAACTGAATTGTCTGCTTGGGTGCTTGTTTAGTGGTTTCATATCAGGAAACTGATATGAAACCATATGAAACTGATATGAAACTGATAGTTTCATATCAGAAAACTAAGTAGTAAATATCAATGAGACTAGGAGTAGCTCTAACCTGGAAAACCCTAATACTGAGCACTGGGAAGAGTGTGAGGCAGGATTAAATAGGCTGGGGAAAAGGGCTAATTGGGAACTGTGCTGGAATGTGAGGTGGAATGCCGATTCCTCCAGGGGCGTGGCATAACACTTGTCAGTGGATTTATCACAGGTGACCTATGGGTAGGGACTCCAGATGACACTTCCTCTTCAGACTGATAGGCAACTCATCACCTGAGGTGTCATGGTGGGCCCAATTTATGGTGGTCAGGTTTGGAATTACATAACCAGGATGCCTTGCTCTTCAGAGTTCCATCCCAGCAACATTCATGAAAAGGCAACTCAAAAGAATAAGGCAAGTTTAGGATTCTATTTTCCATTCAAAGAAAAAAGATTATAACGTCAGCCTTCCTAAACATGTAATTATATGCATAGTCATAGAAGCTCCTTGCATCAATAAGCTACTAAGTACCAAATGTGCTTGATAGGCTGAATGACCTCCTACCGTCTGTAACCTTTTTATGTGTAAAATGTTCACATTTTGTCTTTAATCTGAAATCTAACTTTTCACCCCCTCAGTATGCTGCACATTTTTTAGCTTTCTGTAATAAAGCACTGAAATGAATTTCAATCACGAGCAACACTAGCAGTATTATTATTGCAAGGTAATTGCAGCAGTTAGAAATTTAGCTAGTACAAATAACCCCCTAAAGTTTATCATTTGCAATCAAGTCATTTTAACTATGGTATATAAGCACCAAATTAAAATCTCACATGCAGAGGCATATTTTATACTTTAATTGACTGTTTCCTCTTACTTTGTGGTAATGCATACTTACAATAAGGCATATTTACCATCAGATATATACATTAAAATAAAAATGTCATTCAGAGAATATGAAATTATCTTGTTGTTCAAGAATGACTCAACACTGATGATCATCATCCACAAGTTTGATGAGCACAACCTCTGTCTGCATTTAAATATGGTAGTCATTTTGTTTTCTCAAGACACCTCACCTTTCCACAGTTTCTAACATCTTAATGAACTTTCAAAACATTGTGCAATCCATGTTGCTGAGTGCCTCACTACCTTCTGTCAGATTTCAGGATTTACATCATTTAGTCCTGATGTTTTCTTGCATAACTACATCAGACAGCTTTGATACCAGGGACATGTGTTTAAGTGGAAGATTGTTTAGGATTTTGAAATGCAGCTAATTGAATTACAGTGCTCAGACTAATGCAGGTACTCTAGGGTTGTTAGACATTAAAAAGTATCAATGGTATGCACATCCATAAAAACAAATGAATGAGCTAACTCAAGGCAATTACAGCTGGAGTTGCTGGCCCCTTTTACAGAGCCTATTGGATGCTTTAAAAGAGATATCATGTAAATGTTGTACATGTACTTTTATGCATATATTTTGGGAGTGCTTGGAGGTTAATCACTTCTGGGGTCCCCGGATATCAGTAGATATCTGGAAGGTTGGGAAGAAAAATACCACAGGATCCCGTTGTATTACTACATAACGAGGACTCAACTTCAACCATAGGAGTGTCAACAGAAAATCTGGCTCACTGGTTTGACTGCAGCAAACAAAATGATAGCATGGTGCTGGCTTCCTTGTCATAGCCTGCCCATGCGACTCACTGTCAAACTTCAGAGACATACTGTAGTGATGTTTTAACTTTCTACTGCTAGAGTAAACAAGGTTAGCAGTGCTACTCTGAAGATGTGGAGCAAAGCTGTAATAATTGTAAGTGAAAGATTAGCCCGGGTCAGATTGTAGTGAGGTCTGGGCATAGTGGGAGAAGGGTCACTTCTTAAGCATGTTACATGGTTATCTTCTTATTCCTATATTCTTCTTATTATTGATGTTCCTTGTTAAAATCAAAATGAAAATTTGATGTAAAATATAAATGTATAAAGTATGTTCAGAGTGGCCCAGTGGTGCAGTGGTCAGCCTTGCAGGACTGGGGCCCTAAGTTCAATTCTTGAGATGTGTATGCATGGAGTTTGTACAGTACAGTATGTTCTCTCTGTGTTCAGTCCACAGACATACTGGTAGGTTAATTGGCTGCCGGTGTGAGTGTGCTCATGTTTCTGTCTGTGTGCGCCCTTTGGGTTCCATCCAGAGTGTTTTCTGCCTTGTGCTCGATACTTGCTGGAATAGGCTCCTACCCTAAATTGGATAAAGTGGTTAGAAAATGGATGGATACATGTATATACTGTATGTGCAGTAAAAATAAAAGAGATCCTGTTGATTAATTTTAACTTTTATTGAAGTACAATGAAATTTAGGAGTAAGCTAGATTGATTTGTAATACATATTCATAATTGAATGTATTTAACATGCTGCCTTCTTTCAGTAACTTTCTGATTAGTTTAAAACTTGAATTCCAAAATGCATTTAACTGCAGAAATAGTTTCACAGTACAGTGTCATATGACCTTTTGATAATGAAAGATAAACATTGTACAATAAATAAAATGCATAATTCAAGCAAGTATTACATAGAATGAATAAATTGAGAAATTATTTGAAAAAATAGGTTGTGGCACTGTGGCACATTAAATAACTTTGGACAATGATTTGGTAATTCATGTGCAAAAGCACACAAGCTGTACTATAGAATATAGAATATAGAATATAGATTTTTCCATCAAGGGTACTAGTAATATGACTGTGTTTGTGGCACAGGACATAAGAATTTCAGTTGTATTTATTTACTGTACCTTGTTCTGGATTGAAACTTTATTGTTTCAAGACCACATTACTTTTGTGTATCAGGATCTAAGAAGAGGAAAAGAACAATAGCACTCTGAACTTTAAACACATTCTCAATATTATAATAACAAATGGATCTGGATTCCTGACAAATTCACAGACTGTGTGTTACTGACCCTGTTTGCAGAAGTTGACACCATTCCTTTTGGACATCTGATAGTTCTGCATTTTCCAATGGTAGGACACTTGGTGTTTTTGAAGAATTTCTCACTATCTGCGGTGTGGCTCTGAAATCAGAGTTCGCATGAGTGTCTACGGTTGAATTCCAGTGAGGACTGAGCTGAATTTGTCACCTGCATCATTTTATATGCCCTAAGGATTGTACCTCTGGAAACACAGCAGATATCAGGAAGGTCCTATAGATTTGACAGAACAACATAAAAATACAGACAAAATTGTGTGATTCAGCCCATTTTCCTTGTTTAGCTTAATTGATCTGTAGATCTTATTCTCCTAATTCTTGAAAGAAACCAGGGTATCATCTTCAACTACATGTCTATGTAGCCTGTTTCTGTTGACCACAAACCTTTGTATAAAGAGATGCCTCATTTTCTCAGTCTTAAATGCTCTTCAAGGTAGTTAGAATACAGCATATTTTTTTACTAGTGCATTGCAGAGGTTTATCATAACATCAATTGATATAAATTACACGCATTTATCAATCAGTCCTGTTTTCCCTGTTTTTGCACATTGCATGGAAGATTAATTTATTTCAACATGAACATTAAAATAAGTGTTTCTCGGAAGTTCAGTCGTCCTCATTATGTAATTAATGTATGTATTCCCATTTACAGTGCCTTGCGAAAGTATTCGGCCCCCTTGAACTTTTCAACCTTTTGCCACATTTCAGGCTTCAAACATAAAGATATAAAATTTTTATTTTATGTGAAGAATCACCAACAAGTGGGACACAATTGTGAAGTGGAACGAAATCTATTGGATTTTTGAAACTTTTTTAACTAATAAAAAAATGAAAAGTGGGGCGTGCAAAATTATTCGGCCCCCTTGCGTTAATACTTTGTAGAGCCACCTTTTGCTGCGATTACAGCTGCAAGTCGCTTGGGGTATGTCTCTATCAGTTTTGCACATCGAGAGACTGAAATTCTTGCCCATTCTTCCTTGGAAAACAGCTCGATCTCAGTGAGGTTGGATGGAGAGCGTTTGTGAACAGCAGTTTTCAGCTCTTTCCACAGATTCTCGATTGGATTCAGGTCTGGACTTTGACTTGGCCATTCAAACACCTGGATACGTTTATTTGTGAACCATTCCTTTGTAGATTTTGCTGTATGTTTGGGATCATTGTCTTGTTGGAAGATAAATCTCCGTCCCAGTTTCAGGTCTTTTGCAGACTCCAACAGGTTTTCATCCAAAATGGTCCTGTATTTGGCTGCATCCATCTTCCCCTCAATTTTAACCATCTTCCCTGTCCCTGCTGAAGAAAAGCAGGCCCAAACCATGATGCTGCCACCACCATGTTTGACAGTGGGGATGGTGTGTTGAGGGTGATGAGCTGTGTTGCTTTTACGCCAAACATATCGTTTTGCATTGTGGCCAAAAAGTTCGATTTTGGTTTCATCTGACCAGAGCACCTTCTTCCACATGTTTGGGGTGTCTCCCAGGTGGCTTGTGGCAAACTTTAGACGAGACTTTTTATGGATATCTTTGAGAAATGGCTTTCTTCTTGCCACTCTTCCATAAAGGCCAGATTTGTGCAGTGTAAGACTGATTGTTGTCCTATGGACAGACTCTCCCACCTCAGCTGTAGTTGTCTGCAGTTCATCCAGAGTGATCATGGGCCTCTTGGCTGCATCTCTGATCAGTCTTCTCCTTGTCTGAGCTGAAAGTTTAGAGGGACGGCCAGGTCTTGGTAGATTTGCAGTGGTCTGATACTCCTTCCATTTCAAGATGATCGCTTGCACAGTGCTCCTTGGGATGTTTGAAGCTTGGGAAATCTTTTTGTATCCAAATCCGGCTTTAAACTTCTCCACAACAGTATTACGGACCTGCCTGGTGTGTTCCTTGGTCTTCATGATGCTCTCTGCGCTTTCAACAGAACCTTGAGACTATCACAGAGCAGGTGCATTTATACAGAGACTTGATTACACACAGGTGGATTCTATTTATCACCATCAGTCATTTAGGACAACATTGGATCATTCAGAGATCCTCGCTGAACTTCTGGAGTGAGTTTGCTGCACTGAAAGTAAAGGGGCCGAATAATTTTGCACGCCCCACTTTTCATTTTTTTATTAGTTAAAAAAGTTTCAAAAATCCAATAGATTTCGTTCCACTTCACAATTGTGTCCCACTTGTTGGTGATTCTTCACATAAAATAAAAAATTTATATCTTTATGTTTGAAGCCTGAAATGTGGCAAAAGGTTGAAAAGTTCAAGGGGGCCGAATACTTTCACAAGGCACTGTATATCTGTATTTTGTATTAGCTGTTTGCAACACCATATATACGTTAAATGTCATGTGCTAACCCAGTCCTTGATTCAATTTGTCTTTCTGAATATTATTTGCAGTTAATACAGTGTTTAATTATCCTCATAGTTTGGTATCACCTGCAGACTTGACTAGTTTGCTAACTATATTAAGATCTGCATCACAGATGTAAATCAGCGAAGAGACGTAGTTTCTAATCTTGTGGTAAACTTTTTTCAAATACCTTTCATTTCTGACTTTTGTTAAAATATTGGTAAGTCCATAAATGCCATATTTTGTTTCCTCAGGTAAAATTGGTAGAAAGCTGTCACACTCTGGAGTTTTCTGTAAGTGCAAATTATATATTTATAATTTGCTTACTTTATATATCACATTAATATTTAAATGTCTATGAAATCCTGACCCATGGATGAAAACTTCTGAAACCTGAAAGAATTACGAAGGCCTATGCACATTTAGCATCAAGTGAAACTATATGCTTGGTTGAACTTCTGGCTGCCACATTTCATATTTTACAAGATATTTTAGAATCTTTGGAAATGATTAATTCTCTATGAAACCACACTCCATAGATTAAAATTAGTGGGTCATATTTCTCCACAACCATTATAAAATTATCTGAATGTAAGTTTTATTGGTCATGTGATTTATGGGAAAAATGACTTGAACTTCTGCAAAGAAACCATTAATATTGAATAAAGTGTAACTTCATGTCCCAAAAGTTGGTTGTGTTTTTTGTCAAGATTCTTCATGGCAGGATTCACTTTTAAAGATCATGTTAAATCAAAGCCTATCATTTTGAAAGCATGGATAATTGGTGTATTCTACGTACTGTATCTTGGTGATACTGTATTAAACACTTATAACATTTAAAGTGTTGTATTCCCAAAGCTTAGGGATTTGTAGTTAACCTGAAAAATAATCATGAAAAAAAAGTCATGTGATTTAGTCACATGGTGTGGCCCCTATAAGCTCGATGCTACCTCATGTCCAGGATTTACACTTGGTTAGGAAAGGTTGGTCAATTGCCTGGTTTGGCTGCCATAGTGGATATGTTCAAACATTCGGCTGACATGTTCTTTCATTGTGTTTGGCATATTGGACCATGACAGGACAGGTCTCCAAGAAAACTGAATAAGGCTGACTTGTGCTTAATAAGAAGGCTGTGAGCCTTACAAGACCTTTCACCTTTCCTTGTGGTCAAATTTGAAATGTTCTTGTAACTAGATCCTGTTTTAGGTACTGTAGGCCTGGATTATTCTAAACGTAATTAGAAAGATTGTAGCTCCTCAGGTTTCTGCAGGGTCCCTGAAAAATATAGAGGAAACCATATAAATGCCATTGTCTTTTCCTGTGACCTTTGACCTCTCCTAAAGGCCTTAAAGTGACGTAACAATCCCCTACAAAAAACACATATGGTCTATCAAAAACTGGCCTTGGTGTGAGTGTGTGCATGTTCATGTACTGTGTCCTGCAATGGAATGGTATGTTGTCCAGGATGTGTCTTGCCCTTTACCTGTTGCTTGCTTGCTCCAGCTCCCCCACATCCCTTTATTGAATAAAGCAGTTTGAAAATGAATAGATGAATGTGCTGTATTCAAAAATGTACATATTCATGAACAATGATGTGTCAGTTTTGCCCCAGTGATTGCTGCTTACAGATATATTTATAATTTGCTTAGAAGATGTTCTTTATGATTCAACAGTATAATACAGTTTATTATTTTTACATCTGTTTGATGAGTAGCGTTGCTGTCTGATCATTTATTTTTGTCACCTTAAGAGGTACTTGTAAGCCCAGACACCTTTAATGAGTGATACCTAGCAGCTAATTATTATTATTATTATTATTATTATTAGAATTTATTATTAATAGAACTATACCTGCATATAAACCTATTGTATTAATAAAAACAGGATATACAGTAGGATCTCATTTGCTTTTGGAGGAGCGAATAACAGCTTTTGTAAGACAGTTTGGTCTAACGGTGTCTTTTCAAAAGCTCATTTCCTTTATCTTTTATCATAAAAAATACTTTTGTCCATGTCAGCATGTATATCTCCTCAGACCACAAAACAGTCGACTGTCTATATCTAGAGAATATGTCTTTGTTCGTTCCTTCTAAAAATTATATATCTCATGCTTTATGATTTATGAAACACTGGTCTTGCTTTATCATTCTTTCTTTAGAACACTTGTTTCAGTCTTTCACTTAGACTTTGTGCTACAACACTACCATTTCAGTAAGACAGTTTCTGCTTCGATTCGAAGGATGTCTCACTTTTTGCCTGAATCGATCTGCAGCTGTCAATCGAGCCCTCCCTGAACCATCTCTCTAGCTTTATTATCTGAAACCCATCTCCCTCCCATCTTTTCAAGTTTTCACCTGACAGCCTTCCGCTTAAGCACTAATCTTTCACTCACTTCTCTTCTGACTTAAAAGCTTGGCTATACATTTGTGGAACCTGGTTATGTCAGCTCTCCCTGCTAATTTTGTCAGTTTTCCAATACTGGTCATGAACCCTCTATGTGAAATTTGACTAGTAAGCCTGCCAACCTCCTTTTTCTTTGAAAGGGTATTTCAGAACGGAATATTCAAGCAATGATAAAAGAGTAATTCCTCTCGGTCTGTGGTCTCCACAAACCTTCCTGCCGCACCACGCCTGGGACATATGCTTTGTGTGTGGAAACAGACATTAAATGAAATAAAAGGTCTGTGACATTTCCACAGTTTTTTATTGTTGTGTATGTATTAAAAAAAATGAATTTGTGTTGATTCTGACTGTTTCGTAATATAACACCCTATTTCTTGAACACGTGTAAAGGGTAATTTAGCCGAAAGAGTTAATTCACCATATCATACCCAAACGTTCCAACCGTTAAATGAAGAAAAGTCAACCACAGCAATGTGAATTGGAGCTGAAAATTGATTCTTGATGAATCTGGTATCTGGGAAACAGAAAAGACACGCAGCAGTTTTTCTGTCAGTAGTTGAGAAAGGGAGGGTTGCTGACTTTTATCCATATTTTTGCATGTATTGAGTACACAAAGTACTGAGACCATCTTAGCCATATGGTATGATAGGTATGTGCAAATTGACACTTTGGTGGGCCGGTGTCCAGCAGGTTTTTGATTGTGATTCACAATATGTTTGTGTTTATTAACCTTGTTACCATTCCAGTGTGCTGTAGGAATAAAATAATCTCTTAACACGTTTAAGAAATGATCCAAGGCATTATTGTATTTGTTTGGCTTAGTCAGGTTTCCTTTAGATTATGAAGAATATTTGCATTACAGTTTTTGTGTTTACTGGTTCCAAAGTGTATTTAACAGTAGAAATATTGAAATGATTTAAAACAGAACAAAACAGAACAAAACTTGCCGTAAGTGAACAAATTGCTTAATTAACCAATAGCTTACTAATATTCTTAAACTTTCACCAGAACTCTGAAAATGAATCAGAGATCAAAGCATGAGCTACTGAATGTTGTATTTTTAAGGACCTAGTGTCACGGACGTCCAAAGGCTCCTGACACCCGTAAAAATAAATGAGCTGCCCAGCACTGGGGGGAGGAAAAACCTCATTTAACTGAAAGGAAACCTCCGGGAGTCCACGGCTGAGAGCTACCCCCTCCTCCGGGGTATAAACCTTTATTGGGTGGAGGAAGGGGGGGGTAGAGTAGAGCTCCGGAGACTAAAAACAAAAAAGTACACAAGCACAAACACAACAGACAAAAACCTGGGAAAGACCTGGGAGACAAACCACAAAAAACAAATAGGAACCAAAAATAGGTAGGAACCAAAGTTCCAAGACACAGAGAGCAGGGGGGACCAAAAATCAAAACAAAAGGCAAAAAACAAGAAATAAAAACCACAAAAACCCCAGGGAAAAATACCGCAGACTGGGCAAATGGCACGTTCACATTCTAACGCTGATATCGGAGTGGACAACCTGAGGAAAGCCAGACTGAAGTCCGCTCACAGACACAGATGCCCGGAGTGATATCCAGCGAAAAGAATGGAGGAACGGCAGAAAGCTAACCATTCTATCAATGATATCGGAGAGAGCAAGACCAGGAAGAGCCAGGCACGAGAACCCGCTCCAGACACAGAAGCTCGGAGTGATATCCAGTAATAATAATAGGAAAGCCAGCTCAGCATTCAATCACTGATATCGGAGTGATCTACCCGAGGAAAGCCAGGTGCAGGACCCGACAGGCACGGAAGATCGGAGTGATATCCAGTGATTAGAATAGAGGAACTGAAAAAAAAAACAGCCCAGAGAACAAGAAAAAAAAACAACTGCGGCAAGACAAAAAAAAGCGCCGCTCGTGGGGTAAGTAGGTGGCTCAGCATTCTGTCACGGACGTCCAAAGGGACTAACCGTGGGGAGCAGGAGAGCGGAAAAAAAACCCATATGCGTAGCGGCGAGACGGGAAAAAAGCCTGGGCTCATTAGTGCAAAGAGTTCAGGAATGCCGTATAGAAACCTATGCCCTCAGGGAGCGGACGTGGGGCGCCCTGGTGCTAGGCGGGTCTCAGGACATCCGAACGTCAATGCTGAGCGAGGACAGAGTGCAAGACCCGGAAATATATAGCCCAAGGGAAACAGAGGGACAGGAAGGACAGCAGACTGGAAACTAGGGACAGGACAGAGAAGGAGCGCCCTCTGGCTGCAGAGGGCGTGACACCTAGTGAACATATCATTTTAATCACATGAAGGAGTAAATTAGTACTTATAACAGCAGAAATACCACGCTTTTTGTAGGTGTGCCAGAAATGATGTCATCTGCTAGGTCTGATGAAGTCTTCATCATAATGCAATGACATTATTATGTGATATAACATATGGTAATTACTGTTTGACAGAAATGAGTGGTATTTTCACAGTTGATTCCTTATTATTGTTGGACATTTTTTGTAAGGTGTATTTGTTTTGTTATTCTCTACAAAGACAATATAACACAAGAATACATTGCCAGAGGTAACTGAATTCTAAGTGATATTGATATTTTTGTGTATGACTTCTTTTGAAATAATATTTTACTCTTTTTTCATTTATATCTTTTTTTCTGTACTTCTCCTCTGTTGTTTCTATTCAAATATTTATTATTGCTCTTAATCAATGAAGAAAAAGTTTTTGTGGTTGATGGCTTTTGAAATGTAAAAGATAAAATGATTTTGTGATGGGGACTAAAGTACTACTTTTTGTGCATAGCAACTACACATTTTTTCCTAAAAGAGCATTTAGAACTGATTTAGTCGGTCTACTTTGTTGGAAGTAAAAAAGCACAAAGCTCACTAACTATATCTTCATGGAAGGAAACCAGAAAAGACTGCAATGAGATCTGTGATATTTATTCTTTGAATTAATGACCCTTTCTACATACTAGATGAATGCTTCGCTGGTTTTTAATTCACTTATTTCTAACTAGGAAAAAGCCTTTTTATCTGATTTATTGCAACAAATGTATATCTTATTAAAGTATCTGAATGTCTTTTTTGTTGTATTACTAAATCATTCTGCTTGATACCTTCACTTATTAACATTTCACACTACATCATGCTACGTCAGAGTTAGAGATCGCATTTAATAGTCTATTAAATACCTTTGAAAGATATTACAATAAGTTGTAATAAATTACTGCTTCTTCTTCCAAATCAATAAATAAGAAAATGAATTCACATTCCAAGAAAATACAAATACAGAACATAAACATCAGCTTGTACAGAAATATCTGACCTAGGGCAATATGTTTCAGCACTGTACAGCACCTGTTCATTTTAATTATTATTTTTATTATTAAGTATTTCTGTAATTATTATTGATTTATTTTTACTCCTGAAGCCCTGGTTTAGCCTATTTTATCTAATGAATGATTCACCTCATGCATATGCTATATCCAACTGCTTAATGGATAAAGTGCTGGATAAATTGTGTATAGGTCTTCTAGAAGCTTTGGTAATTTAATTATTAAATATCTTAAGTTTATATTTGGTTGAAATCTTGTTTTGCTTCAGGATAAACACCAGGTCTATTGTAGTGTTGGAATATACTGTTTAAAGGGGTGTGATATTTGTTATTAAAACACAGACCTTGTACAGCTGTGCTAAAATGGAAGAAACAAACAATAGTGACAGGCAACAGGTGACCTAAGAGGAAATGATTGGGTCAAACCTGGTCTAACATAAGGGCATCTGAACTGCAGAGATCCACTCCAGCAGGTTTTGTAGGTAACCTACTAATTTAAGTGATGCGATTCTTAAAATAAGTCATTTCAAAATTATCTGAACAAAAAACAGAATACTTTCAGCTCTACAGAAAGAAACTTGCCTTAAGTGCAGTGTTATTTTTCTCCTTGTGTGGTTCACTTTGCACTCATTGACATTAAGTTTAAGTTGCAAAATGCCTGCCAATCCCACAGTTTTGTCTCATTTAATTTTTCTTGTTGTTGTTTCTTTTTGTGCAACGTCTTATTTTTCTACAATCAGAAAATTTGAACAAATGGCTAAATTGATCAATAGCCAGATAAATTGAACAAACAAGGGCTTTATATACCCTCTACTATAACCGGTCAAAGAAGAGCTATTTAGCCTCATGTTCTTAACACGTCATGTATTGATGTGTTCTCTTTGTATAGTTGAATTTTTTTTACTGCTTGGTAGATTCCACACAGTACATTGTCAATGTTATTCTTAGAGATTATTGTTTATTCAAAGCAGGACAGACATTGATATAAGACAATAATGGTATAGTACATTCTCCTTTTCCAGGATTTATACAATCCATAAAATTAATAACCACTAATAAACAAATATCTTGTTTTAAGTTTTCTATATATTTGATTAATGAGGTACTGCAAATCATTTTAGGTCTATCAAGGTTTTAATGCGTTCATGCCATAAGGTGTCAGTGATGTCCACACAATAATTTGAGTGTTCCCTTGATCCCTTGCTTATTATTTACTTACATTATAAGCTCAATTGCATGACACCTGTTTACACAGCATGTTCAGCAGTGCCCCTTGAATATGTTCAAGTCTTTGTGCTCTTGTAATGCTTTTAGTGCTATGGGTGAATGTGAATGACATTTAAAAGAATGTTTCGGTCCTCTCTGAGATCCTGTAGCTGGAGTTCCACGTCATTCATGCTCATTTGTTCTAATAAATATACTGTATTCACACGCACATGCTTCTTTTTTGTTATCATTAGTATGCAAATGCAAATTATCTGAATTGGCCATGGAAACCTATCAACAAGGGAGAGATGGAAATGGAAATAAAGAAACTTACGCATATTGTTTCAAGGTAAGCATTCTCATATACTGAAAAGTTAGTTCACACATTGAGAGAATGAGATTTCTTAACTGATGTGTATATTATTAAACCAAAATATCTGTTCTTTTTGCACACACTGATCAGGAAATTTAATTTATAAGAAGTATACTTTAGAGATCTTCTAGTGTATCTAAATCTACTCTACACAATTAAGTTCAATTTAAATTGCAGATCAGCAAAAGTATATACATTGTTGCATGCTGACCATTATTGCCATGATTTTAATTCAGTTATATAAAAAGAAAATGGATTTCAGCTCACATCAAATTAAAATGAGAAAATCTGAATACAGGCAGTTTCCAAAATACTTTGTTTCCAAATACTGTTGGCTTTACTGCAAAGCCAGCAAAGGTTCAATAATAGTTATGGTAGCAGATTACTATGCAATTGTACTTTCTCGAATCATACTGCTTATGTTTCATATATTGATATGTACAAATAGTACAAAGCTTTTAATCCTGTTGTGTTTCTTTGTTCATTATGATCATATCCTTACAGGTTTTAGACTTATTAAACAGCATAAACCTGACAAGGGCACATCAGAGACTGGACGTACACCTCTCTACCAAGGACACTGTGTGTGAAGAAACAAGGAGCGAGTATCGAGATAAATATGCATTACCTGAGAAAATTCTCAATCTGTCAGAATTCAGAAGCAGACTTCTTCCCAGTAAACAGTTTCAAAAGGAAAACTATACTTTACCAATTACCATCTTCAAAGAAGTGAGGAAGGACAAAAAGGCTTTTCCCATTATGCATAAGGACTTTGGCCTTTTAAATGGAGGAGATATGAGTACATTATTTCTCACACATATTGCTATTGGGAAAAATCTGATTCAGTCAGAATCTTTGTCTTCAGCTCAAGACATGTTTCACATGAGAGACGTATCATGTCAGATGCTTTCTCATGAACCAAGGAGCAGAAAGCTGAGATCGGAAATGCTTCAGTCCCATATCCTGCCTCCTGTTCATGTGGATTCAGGTTCATTTACTGTATACTTTGTTTTAAATGGGTTACAACATCTTTTTTTTATTTTAGGCTAGAATTTACCTGAGCAGGGAACGTGTAAAAGCTAAGCATTTCATGAAAGAGTAATACCCATTCCACGGTATGTGGAGGAAATATGAAATGGGTTTGAGAAAAAAACACACATGCAAAGGCTTTATCTACGACAGTCATGGTCTGAACACTTTCCATGCTTACAGAAGCATTAAAGTTAAATTGATATAGGAATAATAATTAAAACTAGAGTAGGTGAATACTTACAAAACATGTCATTTTAAGAGCGATCTGAGAAGGATTTACAGATGACAGATCTTGTTTAACTAACTACAATTCTATGAGCAAACAACTAGGAAGGTTGATAACACTATAGCATTCTGGGATGGTATATACAGTATGCCTATACAGATCCCTCCAAAAGCTTTTTTTATATAAGTCCCTCCTTATAAATTGTTTTTGTCAAAATAGAATGTTTGTATGTACATGGATTGACAATGTGGTTAATGATCTAAATATAGTGTGTCATCTTAAGGGGCACACATTTTAAATGTGCAGATATCAGCAGCAGTGCATAACAGGGATCTGTTTTTGGCCAGTTGTTCTTTCTTGTCCATATCCTCAAATTAGATTTTTATATTTGAATTAGAGTTAGAAATGAAATTTGCTGCTTATAGAAAATAAGAAGTTGCACAAAAAGAAACAGCAACATGAAAAATTAAATGAGACAAAATTGTGGATTTGGCAGGCATTTTGCAAATTAAATTTAATGTTGATGAGTGCAAAGCGAACTACACAAGAAAGAGAAACATACACTGCATGTATTGAAGGAAACTTCACACGAGATCTACAAGAGATCTACTGTATGTGTTCATCTCCTCATCAAGACAGTATTGGTAATCAAAAATCAAACTGATTGCTTGTAGCAATATGGCAAAGCGTGTGAAATTTAAATTGGAGAAAAGCACAGTGAAACCTCATTTAATATACTGTAATAAGTCATTACAGTATAAGTCATATATACTGTAAGTCATAAGTCAGTCAACATACATCAAAAAGGATAATACACCTTAGAAAGCATTTCAAGAAGGGGAAAATGAATGATTCCTTAATCTCAACTGATTCTCATTTATGGACAGGTTAAATTAATTAAATTTTAGGTTTCTGCCAAGAATAAATAGACTCAGATTGAGAAAAGTGGATATTTTGCTCATGTATTTCAAATCATAGGGAGTATATACAGTATATGAGCAACACAGGGTCATAATTGGAAAATTAAAGGGAATTCACTAAAGCTGGAAAGAAATGTGCAAAGATAAATTTTCATCTTATCCAGTCATGTGTTTGAGACTCAAACTGTGGTATCCTCCAATAAAAAGTTTAATGAAATTATAGATTTACTTAAAGACTCATTTGCTACCTTTGTTATTTTATTATGCATCAGTGATGAAGCAGTAACAGTAGTAGTTGTATTAAACTGGCTTAATCAGGGATTTTAGTAATGAACATGAACAATTAACATGATATTCCTTTCCAAATCTGGATTTTCTTATTACAATTTTAACCCACTCCATTCAGTTATTCATACCATTCACCACTCATTACAATAGAGTGGCATTGTGTAGTTTAATTAGAGTAGTGAAATTGTATGATCGTCTTTCCATATAGGTGATCTTGTATTGTTTTTCCATAAATGAAATTGAAGTCTGACATATTGGAGAAGAACTGCTTTTATTTCTGTAACACTTCTTATGAATGTTCACTACATTAAAAATGTTCAAGTCAATCATTACAGTTTTTCAATCCATGGGTACTACCCCTGTTTCAAGAGACTGATGGACAAGTTATATTAATGATCTTTGATTTATGAACAGCATCTTTTGTTTCCTCAAGTACTTTTTCTTACTGTTAAGTTCAATGTGAGAACTACTGTACATGGAAGAGTATTTTGCATGTAAACAAGCAGGAAGTGATCCTAGAAAGTCAATGTTATCTATATTGGTTATGTTTTGTTAATCTATATTCTGTATGAAGTCATTTAATATAAATATTTATAGTGAAGGTTAAATGCAGAATGTCTGTCACTACCATATGACATAAACTATTTTTTTATGTTTAGAATATTATTACATATTATTTACTTATATTTTAGGTGTGAATGGAGTTAAATACTTTGAAGACCTGAGAGATCTTCAATGCAAACTTTTTAAAGGAGTCCTGAAAGAAACTGAAAGAGCCAAGCACATAACTAAAGAAGAAAAAAAGAAGTCTGTGGAACCATCATTTAAGAGAAGAGAAACAAAAAGCAGATGTATGGAATTTGCAGCCCCATTAATAAGCAGGAATGATGTTTATTACTCAACCTACAAACATCATTGACATTTCCAGATATTTGTATGATTGTATTTACTGTAGGTAAATATTTGACCAACTTATCTGTGCTAATAGAACAATAAAATATTAATGCATGTCCTTGGGCTCAAAATATTTAGTGGTTTAGCTGAATTTAAAACAATTAAAAGTTGGCTATTAAGAATAAATCAGAACAAACAGTTATGTACACATACAGATTCAAAAAACAATTTTATTAACACAATAATAAAACTTGTCAAATATACTAAAATAACAGTATGTTTGAATATGCCTGCCATGATTCACACAAATTATAAGAGATACTGGTAAAAATACAAGGAAAACTAATTTTATTGTAAGACTCTGGTTAGTATAGTTAACTTTGTAATAATGAATCTCATAAAATCAACATTCATTAATACTGGTTTTCATGCAGTCTCTGGGTCCAGCTTTTGCTTTTGGCTATGCTTGTCATTTCAGTTTAGAGAGCAATGCTTACAGTCATGTGATTAGTTCTCTGTCAAGTTGCCAGGGTCTCAAAGAGCATTGCAAACTGTGCAGCAACGTTTTAACTTGTGCCGTTGTGAGGGATGATTAGTATTGACATCACCAAGTGGTGTGTCCGTCCCCCATGTGGTACAATCCTCATGGGTGGATCACACTGGTCATCTCAGTGGATTTATGACAGGCAGGGTCTAACTCAGGCATGTCTCCCTCCTGGAGCTACATAGTGAAAGGTGATGATTAAGATGCTTTATTATTGGAGGAGTCAGAATAGGCTCAATTTATGCTGGCTTGGTTTAACATATAGCCATCTTATCATGTACTGTACAGTATATCAAGAGTTCCATCTCAGCAACATTTCTATAAAGCTGTCACAAAGGAGTTAATTATGCATTGATGTCTTCAATATTAGCCAACTGTATCTCTCTGTTCTCTTTGTGTGACTATTCCCTTTTTTACTGTATGTAGTATGGTGAATGGAAATGAAGTATTTAACTTGAGTTACTTATGTAAACCATTTACATGTGATGTGAAGAAGGTAATAATTTTAGCACTTATAAATGAATAAGCCCCATAGAGCTTTTAATTTCTAGATCTTTCAAAATCTATATGTCTATCATATAATATATTCATTTCAAAGAATGACTCACCCTGAACACCGTGCCGTGCCAATGTGAAGTGAAACACTCTGCAGGTCTTGGCCTTTTCACTATATAATTAAGCTAAATTACATCTCAAATGCATTAAGAACATTCCTGTCCTTATGTCAATGTTCTTTAATGGAAATAGCCTGGTGTGAAATCTAATAAGTGACAAAAATAGCTTTACTATTAACTGACTAGTTATTGGTAGATCTCTGACGTCTGCTATTTCAATCAGTTCTGAAAGTTTTAGAAAGTTTTAAGACTATTGAGTACAATGCATTTCTTTACTGCTCCTGTTTTGTATCATATCCCAATGGTTGCCACATCATACACTGCTGTCAAAGGCCTGCTTGGTGAGATGCAATGCCCTTCTATCATCATGCCATAGTGAGTTTTAATTTCTGTGTCTGGAGGGAGTTGTGGCAAATGTAATCAGAACGTAATGCCTAGACTCAAAAAGTCTAGTTGGACATAGGATATACTGTAAATTACACAGACCCAAGATAGTAATCAAATATCAATTAATATAAACTCCTATTTAAAGATTTCTTAATACTTCATATTATAATGTTAGATATGCTTTAGTGTTCCAAAATAAATTAAGATTGATGAAGATCTCATAAATTATAGCAAGGATGTGCCTTGATGGTACTACGACAGACCTCCAATTTCATGACGTAACTTCCATCTGAAACAGAATTTCCTAACCAATGCAGAATTATGACAACAGTGAACAGGCAGTACAATACAGAACGTGTGAAATAATATGTAAGTGTATAGAATTATTCATATTCATTCAATAGTGTCTTAATAATACATTTAAGTTTTGCATCTTAAGGAACTTTTTTATTGACAGAGCAATTTGCATACACATACTTGTTGAGGCGTTCTTGTAATCATTACAAATACAATACCTCTCTGATTCACAAAATATATTATGGGTGACAGCATTTTTTTCTTGTCCACTGTAATCACAGAGGGTATTCTGATATTTCAAGGTACTTATATAAAGATACATTTTATAGTTGCAAACCCATTGTTATGCTTTGAATTAAGTATTTGGAATATTATAGTAATAATCCTTCTCCTGCCTTTAGCTCAAATGAACCATGTGGAACAGTTTAAACATCAGGGAGTGCAGTCTAGTTGTACTGATGGTTGAAAAGCAGTCCAATGGCAGGGACTGATGTTTATAGGCTACAGATCAGAAGAAAAGGTCAAATATAATATAGATTGTAGAGTGTGCTAGGAGCTCTCCTTCAGTAGTTAGCAAAGCTGTGTGGTACAGTAGCTATTCTAAGCAATATGAGAAGCATAGTGAATCAACATGCAAGTGCACAGAGTAATTTCACTAAAATGCAGAACCTGACTTTGTATGCATCAGTGAAACAATGCATAAGCTTTTATGACTCAATCTTAATAACAGAATCATACAATAATGGGGTAAAATATAATTATCAAAAATAAGTACTGTAATGCAGGTACCCCCATGCTGACCTAGTAGTGGGTAATGTATGGAAGGACTTCAGTCCTTGCGAAAAATTCCCATCTTAAACTGTAAGACATTTAGTTATTTTGTGAAACATTGCAAGTATTGGAGAGCTGTCCACATTACACATTCAAGACCAAAATCCTACTGAGCATCTTCCCTTCTCTTATTATTGTCTGAGTTTCTGTTTTCTGGCTCTTTAAGGACAGTTGTAATTACAAGAATAAAATGTGCTGTTTGCTTGTTGTATTAACCATGTCTTGCTGAGACTGTGAAAGTCTGTGCAAACTGTTACATTGCATATAGTACATCCAGAAAGTATTCACCCTCCTAAAAATAGCAAATAATTGTGTTTCTATTGAAATTAATTTTGTCCCCTTTATTCATGCAGCACACAATTTAATGAGGCCAAAACATGTTTGTTTTGTAACACAAAAGCTATGATAAATGACAAATAGAAATATCTTGGTCACTTCACTCATTGAGTAAGTACTCTGTAGAAGCACCTTTTGCAACAGTTGCAGCTGTGAGCTGTCTTCTTGGGTAGGTACAGTATATCAACATTGTACAGCACATCTGGATTAGGTGATATTCACTCTATCTTCCTTGAAGGTTTGCTTAAGCTCTGTCAGGTTGGATGGGGAATGTCAATAAACCACAGTCTTCCACAAACTCAATGGAATTCAAGTCTGGGCTTTGGCTGGGCATTTCAAACACATTCACTGTCTTGTTCTCAGGCCACTCCAGTGTCACTTCTGTTGTTTGCTTGGGGTTGTAGTCATTCAATAATGGTTTTGTATTCAGGGGAAAGCTGTATAAAATGAATAAGATACATGGTGAATCTAATTTTAAAAATGAAGGAAAAATGCTTAGAAATGATTTTAAAAACTGTTTTTGTTATTATCAACTACCTGACGTGAAAATTCTCTCTGGCTTTCATTAAGTGAATGAGTCATACCTGCAAAAAAAAGTATTATAGTGGAAAAAAATGATATGTGTTTCTTTGCAGTTTCTATATTATCCTTTTAAATTAAGATATAAGGATTGGCTTATGTTAAAAGACAAATTATATTATTAGTTAGGAATATCCTGTACTTTTAACGTTTTTTATAGTTTGTACCTTTCAAAGCAACATTAGTAGTATAACAATCTTGAATTGAACTAATTAGAACTGAGTAGAAAAACATTACAGGGTGTAAATTACTCCAGCATGCTGCCCATTCAATGTGCTTTCTTCCCATGCTATGTTGCATGCCACTAATTATGCTGCTGTTGGATAATATGGCTAATTCATTAGCCACAATTAATTAAGTTGTGGCTATATATTCTAGATATATCCTCTATATATTATTCACTTGTAACTACTTTTTACTTCTGTTTTGTTTTCACAGCATCCAGGTCCGTTTCACTTTAAAGCAACTAATGAGGTATCACAGTTCACCAGGCACAGAGAAATGAGCATTAGAACATGGAAATGTAATGTCCCCATGGCTACATCTTTTTCTTTCATTTTCTCATACATTTAAATGCTTGAGATATGTTCAAGTTCAAGTTTATTGTCATTATACTCATATACAGGTATATGGTATAACGAAAAGCTATTTAGCTAGCTCTCGGACATAAGTAGTACAAAGGAAAAAACAACAACAATACAATTGTACAACAAAAGAAAGAGACAACAGGCAATGTGCAAAAAACAACAACACGTACTGTAATGTGCAAAAACAACAACAGGCAATGTGCAAAACAACAAAAAGGTAACAGGTTATGTGCAAAAACATGCATCAACAGAATGAAATAAAGGGATAGAAAATTATGGGGAGTGAGCTTTTGACATGTATGGTAGAGGTAGATTTTCAATGTGTGTTTG
This sequence comes from Lepisosteus platostomus, assembly GCF_059453375.1. Taxonomy (NCBI): domain Eukaryota; kingdom Metazoa; phylum Chordata; class Actinopteri; order Semionotiformes; family Lepisosteidae; genus Lepisosteus; species Lepisosteus platostomus. The sequence continues at coordinate 63,247,893 of NC_142614.1, read as the reverse complement.
GGTTTTTGGTAAGAAAGAAAGGAAGAAGGCACTGTGAGGTTCAGATCATAGGTGAGAGGTGAGGTGAGAGTGAGAGAGGCTGGGAGTTTAATAGTTTGATAGTGCGGGGGTAAAAACTGTTCCTGAGTCTGGTAGTCCGGACCCGAATGGGGAACACACAGGGGTTTAATAGTGCACAAAATAATAGTGACAATCCGTGAGACAGTCTACGGGGAAGACAAAACGGCATCCAAATCCAAACGGGTCCAAGGGCAGGTCAAAGCACAGTCCGAGAGTCCATCAACAAGAAATCCATCCTGGGACGCGACAAAGTTAAAATCCCCGGGAGGGGGGAGCACACGGACAAACAAAACATGGAGGTCCAAGGGTGACGGGGCGAGATCCTCCAGACCCTGGGCTCAGGAAGCGGGAGGTATTGGGGATGAAGCCTATGCCCTCAGGAGACGGACGTAGGGTTTCCTGGTGCTAGACGGGCCTCGCGGCATCTTACCCTAATGATGAGCCCCGAGGACTGGAGGAGCTGGTCTTTAAATAGCTGGTCCAGGTACACCTGGAGAGCTTAATCACAGGAACAATAATGGGAGCAGTGGAGCAGTGGAGCTCCCTCTAGGGAGGGATGTCGGGCATGACATCATAAATGTCCTGTATAGATGAGAGGGCAACCCCAGTGATGGACTGGGCAGTTTTCATCACCCGCTGTAGGGCTTTGCGGTCAGCAGTACTGCAGTTGCCATACTACACTGTGATGCAGCCTGTCAGTGTGCTTTCTGTAGTGCATCTGTAAAAGTCAGTGAGGATCTGGGGACATATCTTCTTCTGGAGACTGAATTCTGTCCCTTCCATTCTGTCTCTCTTCAAGAAGACACCTCCCCCCCTCCCACTAGAATAATTAATTTTCATATGTACTTTTTGTAATACAGTATAGCACCAAGGGCTTGGTCAATCAGCTTTTGTCTGTTATTCATCTTCTTCTCCTACTCCTTATTTGCTCTGATATATTGTTTTTAAAAAATGGGATACTGAAATTAGTCTTGCTCCTTCTCTCTTAATTCGCTCAATTCCATGTTTTTCATTTAATTTTTGTTTCCCTTGTTTACTAAAAAGAGAGGCTTTCTATTCCTACTTTCTCTTCCTTGATGGCAAGCACGTAGTTTCCTGTTTTGAGGAACACAGAACATCAGACAGAGGGGGGACTAGTTCAACTGAGACCATGCTGAGTGATCTCAAAGGAGCTGTTGAAGGTGGTATATTACGACTTTCTAATGTGATGTCATCAGGGCATCCAGTCCACCTCAGCCCTGGAATTCCCTCCCCTTACTGGAGTTGTGGTCATGGTGGTTTCTCACTTCCATTCTCCCTCTGGAGATAAAGAAGTGCTTCTTGCCAACAAATGTCTTTTTGTCCCCTCATCTGCTGCAGGACTTATATTCAGGATACTCTCACATGGCCAAAGAGGACTGCTGTTCCAGTCACAGACCCGAGATGCCTCGACAGATTTCTCAGAATAGTGTACAAGCATGCTCTCCAGTTCAGGTTTACCCGAGTGGAGTCCAGGATTCCTAGCTGCCCAAATCACAAGAAGTGCATTTGACTGATTTTCTAGGACAGCACATACGGTATGAATTTTGCATTTTCCCCTTCAGTCGGTCTCTTGCTCCATGAACATTTGCACATTTGATGTACGGTACATGTCTTAGGATTGTGAAAATACACTCACTGCCCACTCTTGCTTTGATCAAGGATAGAGACAGTATACTGGGTATTGATTCTCTGGCACACAATTGGCAGTACAGCTGGTAATACTCCTTCAGTAACCCCTCTTCCTATATTCTTGAAGAAAAACCTTCTTCAAGAGGAGTGGTGCTGCTTGTGGCTCTCTGTTAGCCACATAACCCTGACAGCTTCTGAACAGCGCCTTGGCACATTATGCTTTGAGCTGATCTTTTGTCTCAGGCTTCAGTGCACATTTTGTCACCCCATCCTGCCATGTAGCACCTGTGGCATCAGCCCCTGAATGGGAACATCGGTCTCTTTTGTCTCCGTCCATTGTAGGTCACCTCTACTCTTACTAAATGGCAGCTGTCTGAATCTGACTGGTCCCTGGACTCCCTCTGTGGCCACCATTGTCTTGGAGACATTACTTAAGTATAATTGTCCCATTAGATGGCCACTATTTTTGCAATGAAAAGGAATGTTAGGTTACCTTGTAACCCTAGTACTCTGAAAGAGAGGAGTGGTCACACAGATTCTTGGGTCACTTGGCAGCCCTTGAGCAAGTTTGTCAATGAGAAATGGAATTTCTTTAGTTTAGGTATTGAGATAGGAAACACGGTTACAGGCGTAATGCACTGTAAAGTAGTGACAATCTACAATCATGTTTTATTTGAAGCATTATAGTGTTTTTTTTCTGTTTCTACATAACTGTTGCCTAACAATTATAAAACTATGCTTGATTTAACATTTGTGCTGTGCCCCCTGGGGCAAACAGTAAAACAAAAGAAAAAATTGACACTGTTGCAGTGGCAGATTTGACATCTTTAATGATCTCTTAAAGACAGGAAACAGAAAGAAGAAGGAGATGGCAGTAATCTGCTTTTATTCTACTGGGTAAAAATGTCACCTCGAATCTAAATGTTTAATAATAGAGATTGTCTCTCTATTATACCATTATGATTCACTTCAAATAATTATTTTCCTTCTTTAATTATAGAGCTAACTAAAGACATTTGCAGCAGATTACTCATCCAGCATTATTTATGCTGTATGTTTTATTTTTTTTCCCCAATGAGATTAACTCTTCTTGCCTTGTTATTTTGTACACATTGTGATGAAGCCTGGACATGTTTTCATATTGCTATTTTGAATTCTCTTATGCATACGTAAATGTGTGGATTCTTTAATTAGCAGGCAGTACACATTTTACATTTTTATATTAAACTGCTGATGTTTAGTCAACAATTACAATTATGTTGATAAAATTGTATTCTAAATGAGGGTTAAGTGTTTTGAGGGTAGGAACAGTTTTATTGAAGATTATGCATATACAGTACCTTTAGCCTATTTACTGTGTATTAATTTTTTTTAATTAAAAATGAGAGATGCATACATGGTCTCCAGCTCCTTAAATCCTCCTACACTTAAAACAAAAAGCCATCCTCCACAGCAATAAAGGTATGAGCTAAACTAAGGTGGCTCACTAAGCTATGGTGTGAAGATGAACAGTGAAAAGGAGCCTCTGTTGTGGCAAACTCTCCATAAATCCACATAAAGACTTGCTCTACAAAAACACCAGACCAGTAGCTACCACTGCAGAGAACTTTATATATCAAACAAGCCAATTTCCATTTTTGAGAATGTGTTTTCGTGCCCTACATGAAGTATCCTGAAATTTCAGTCTGTGACTGGACAAGTCTACCAGATTTTCTCCCCCTCAGCTTGAAACCAAAGTAGAGAGCTTCAACCTACTGTACTTCAAACCAGGGCAGGATGGAGACAACCGTGTTATAAAGACTACCCCTGGAAATCCTCCACCATGCAGCCTGCTCCAGGAGACCGTGAGGAACCTAAAAGTTTTCCTTTATAGGGACCTGAATTTTGTTCATTGTTGTCTCCTGGAGGCTGTGCGCAGGTCACACTGGGCCCATTGAAAGTTCTCTCCTTCAAGTGAAAGGCAGCGATGTCTTGTCATCCTGGTGACAAACTGTTACCTTAGACTTACACATTAAGAAACCTCATTGAAACCCCTGAGGTTGAGTTTTGTTACAGCTTTATTACATATTCAATCCATTTTTTAACCAGTTTATCCAATACAGGATCGCGGGAGAGCTGGAGCTTATCCTGGCGAGCAATAGGCACATTTCAGGATACACCCTAGATGGGATGTGTCAAGGCCCAAACACTCACAGCAAGGACAGTTTTCCCAGAAGCCAATAAACCTGACAGTATGTTCTTGGACTATGGGAGCACTCAAGTGAACTCAGGGAGAACATCCAAACTCAATGTAGAAACCTCTACACAGTGAAAAAGGAATGCTAACCACTGCGCCACTGTGCTGTCCTTTCATGTATATTATTTTTGTACAGTATATTAAATGTCCTTTGTTGGGTGGCTTTTCCTTTGTAGATGTGTTGAGTCCTGGCTTTGTTTCTGGACTGAGTCACTATATGGAGTTTGCAGGTTCAATGCATTTGCCTAGGTGCATTAGTATCTCCAAATTGTCCCTGTGTGTTTGTGTGAATGTTCTTAGATTCACTGGTTCCCCATCCAGGAAGTAGTCCCATTTTATGCATACAATCTGCTTTTGAAAGAATAAGTGGCTTTCTTATAATGAATAGGTGGAATTTCCTTTCTTTATAAGATGTAAAAAAAGCCATTACTATTTCAAATTGCATTATATTTACAGTATATATTCATAATGTTACAGTAAGTTTCTGCTTAGCTTGATGCCATTTATGAACAAAATCAGATCCCAAGCAAATAGTTACTTAGCTGAATCAAATTTAGACATTGCACACACATTGCAAAAAGAGATCAGAAATCTAAACTGTATTTTACAGATGAAAAAAGAAATATTTTTCATGCTGTGACTTTTTGTAAGTAAAATCAAGGTTCCTTAATGAGTTCATAAAATTGTCTTTTTCAATTCAAAAGATTATGCTTTCAGTTTGATAAATGTTTTAATTTCATGATAAACATGCAGGAAGAAAATAGGGGCCATACGTACAGACTGTCTATGCATGCTGTGAAGCATGATGAGTGTGTACTGCCTACCAGCTTTGACAAAGAGACCCAATAAGCTATGAAAGAATGTGGAGTTCATAAAGAGATGGAATTCAATACCTGGTGAAAGAGAAGGGTAGGTTGCAGGATTTGTCACTACTGAGCGATAGCAGTGAGTAAATCCCAGAATGACAGAAAGCTGAAGCTTACCGTGATTTATCACTCTTTATTTTTCAAATGGCAAATTCTGGCAATCCTATTTTGTTCCTGAAGTAATGCCTCAAGTTACTCCCACAACCAGTTCCAACACATACCAATCACTCAGTGTCCACATGTGCATTGATATGAACAAAGGTTAACTTTTATTTCAATACTATCATAATACACAATTAATAAAACTTTGATTACATGTTTTTCTGTTTAGAGAAACATTGTATAAAATAGTTTTATTATATCATCATAGAAAATAACCTTTTTATCATTCACTACACGATATTAGGTACTGCTATTTATTAATAATTGAGTCATTCATTTACCGGTTAATGTTTGTTAACTAGCACCGATTTTGTAAACAATTATTCCACCAAGGGAGAAAATATCTAATTATAAAAGTCTTTTGTTTGAATAAAACTCTAGATCATGACATTTAGCAGTTATTTAGATGAGATGCAGTGTGATTTTGAATATTGGTAATGTCAGAGTTTTATTTATATTAATTTAATTTATTCATATTAATTGCACACATCTTTGTATGTTCTGTTGTGTTAGTTTAGTAATTTAAGTAGACAACTTATTTAAGTCAAATAGCAAGTATGAAAATGCTATTCAATTACTGTTGTTATTGTATTAAATTCATTGGAGTTTTCAAAACTGCTAAACCCAGAAGTGTGCTTTTAAAAAAGGTGATCTCTGTATGTCCACCTACTGTGTGTTATTGTGCTGAAAAACGTTTTCATGCTAACATACCTGCACTTCTGTCACTGGCAAATGTTTATTCCTGTAGAACAACCAGATTTTTGTTTCCAGCTGATTCACCCAGCAACCTACACTTCATTATTTTGGACAGATGCTAATTTAGCATATACTAGAGGAGCTAATATTATGTGTTAATATACAGAAAGGAGTAATTTAACGACTATTGAATTCTTAATTTACAAAGCTTGAACAGAATATGAATGAGGATACCATTTGCAGAGCAAATGACAAAAGGACAATTTCAAAGGTTGATGCAAGCCTGACTAATTGCTCAACTTAGAGCCTCACTAAAAGCTCCAATACAGATTGTAAAATTCTATGAAGATTCAAAAGATAGCAAAACATTTCTTCTGTAAGCTTTAATCCAGGATACAGGGTGGGAGAGCCATTGGTGAAAGCAGAGAAAGCAGAAGGCCAATACTCCACCATGTACTGTAGGGTGACAGCAAGGAATCATAAGAAGATAAGGAAAAATTACAAACAAGAAGAAGCCTTTCAGCCCATCTGGCCCTTTTCGTAGTTAGCAGCTTATTGGCCCAGGGTTGTCATCCAGCCATTTCTTGAAGGAATCTAAAGTACTGGCTTCAACCACATAACTGACTAGCTTGGCCCATAGTTCCACAGCTCTTTGTGTGAAGATGTGTCTCCTCTTTGGAATATTTACTTCAGGTCCTTTTTTAGCTTTCTCTGTTCAAGGCTAAAAAAAGTTCAGTGACCCTAAGCCTGTCAGTGTAAGACATTCCCTTAATTCCCAGAATGCATGTGGTTGCTCTTCTCTGTAGACTGATTCCAGCAATAGCAAGATATTTTTAGTAATACAGTGAGTAGAACCATACGCAATATTCTAAATGAGGCCAAACTAGTGCATTTTACCATTTGAACATACAGTAATATCCTTTGATTTATGGCAAAATAGCCTAACATTTTGTTTGCTTTTCTATTGCTTCCCCGCATTGCCTAGAGGATGTAAGCAAACACACAAGTCCAGTCATCTTTTCAGACACAAGGACTGTGACCAGAACATTCACAGAGAAAGGACCGCAGAGCAAGCACTGAGGATGGCGAGGCCAGTGAAAAAGTTACCCCGGACCCACAGTGCTACAAGATGCGAGCACCCATCAGCAGCCAAGTGGAAATTAGTGGTTGAGGAAAGGGAAAGAGACAAAAAGGGTGAGGGTGAAGGTGCAGTGAACAGAATGTTGAACAAGGAAAAAAGGAGGTGAAAACAGAAGATGGAAAGGGGGAAAGAGTGGACCAGGAAGGAACCGCTGGTTATGGTCTGAATGATAGCAGCAGTAGTATTTGAGACCAAATGAAGGAGACAGATATGGGACACAGAGAACTGGAATGAGAAAAGCAAGAAGTAGGGGAAGGGTGATGGCAGATTCAAGCTGCATTTCTGAGGAGTGTTGAGTTTTGGGTGAAATGCAGCTTTTGAGTTTAGCAGGATGAGCAGGAACACCGGGGTGTGATTTAGATCAAACAAGTGAAAGACCCGTATTAAGGAAAAAAGTCAAAGAGTGAAAAACAGCTAAATATTGGGGTAGTGAAGCAAAACATTTTCATTTTTGTTGTGTACTAATGAGTTGCAGACTTGAAGCAATCAAGGAAACGTGACCAGATACAATATCAAGTCAATTCGTTTCAATACGTATGCTGAGATGAAATAGGGAGGGACTGAACATAAAAACATTCTTATTCTGACATGAGTTAATGTATGCAAAAAAGATTTAGAAATAAAATCTAAATTCTAAATAAGTTGAAATTCTATATTGTTGTCTTATATTTATCTTTTGATTTGAAATACAAATTTCAGAAGTGCACGACCCAAATGACAAATTTTGCTTCACTGTCTTATAACTCACACTTTTCACTGTAAAGTACAATACAGTATATGAGATTTAGACTTCTGTAGGCAGTAGTGGGCGAGATAACTTCTTATTCTTGAATGGCCTGTTCTAGAAACATTTTTCTTTAAAGTAGATACTTTTTTATAAGCCTTGGTGACATGTGACTCAAGAGGCTTATGGAATTCTAATGTTTTATATCTTAAAATGAAGGAGAGAAAAATCACTCCAAAAAACATCAATATTTATTAAAAAGACTGAATTCTGTCTTTTCATACTGTACTTTCACTTGTTTTTTCAGTTCCTTTTGAAACCCTTACCAGTCTTATTGTGTAGATGACACAGATTCCTCTTGCCTTAAAATCATGCTTATTGTATGTTCCATTCTTATAAAATTGGGGATCTAAAATAATTAACCAGCAAGAACATGGCCCCTCCAACTGCATCACTGTAAGATACACAGTAAATACATGCTTAAAATATTTTAAATTACACATTATGAATTAAATTAAGGTATTTATGAAGCACAGTAAATTAAATATTAAATATTAAAATGAAGGTCAGCCTTAATTTTTACCTTTAAAATGAAAGGTAATTGCACATTTTCATACCAGTGTGACACATTTTCATCCTGAAAATATGCCAGGAAGTTCAAGTGTTATTTCATTTCTGTCTCTTTAAGAGAGAGAGAGAGAAAGGGAGAGAAAAAGATCACCCCCGTATTTGTAATAGCTCTCACAGCCACAGATGCTCTCCCTATTTCCTACAAAACGCAGTGGACTGAGTTAATTTTCACATAATCTGTCCATAAGAGCTAAGAAGAGTGTTCCACACAAAGAGGATGCAGAATTGCTCTCAGTGGTGAGGTGGAATGCAAATTCACAATTCTTATTTTAAATTCAAGTTAGACTATAAACCACTGACCCTACAAAGTCTGCACTTACAATCCCTTTTGACAATTTTCATCATTGGATGGTTAAAGTCTCATGAAGGGAATCTTCTTGGCAAGGGATCAAGTACTCACTAATCTGAAGGCATTTGGTAAATCATACTGTAGGTAAGTTGAAAAGCTGTTGGAAATCTTTATGTATTATTGTAAGATGTACAAAGATGTAAAAAAAAAGTGTCAATTGTCTTTTTTCAAATATACTGTAAGACTGAATTCAGTCCTGAATGAAATTAAAAGTTTACGTTTTTTTGACACCTGAAAAATAACTGATTTTAAAATTGAAGCACAATTTCATGGGATATTTATCAGCATGTTTACTGGAACATCAATCAATCCATCATCCTTTACTGCTTCATCCTAGGATGTAAAACATTTCCATTTATTGAAGAATGCCACATACAGAAAAGCTGTAAACCCTATGTTATCATCATCAGATTATTTACTGCTGCCCTATGTTATCATACACAGGCAGGATCTGCGCTGAGATCTTCCTTCACAATTTCTGCAGAGGTTGACTCTTCATCCCACTGTTGTTAGGAGGACAAAATTAATGCTATGGTGGAAACAACTCCAACTGCAGTGAACTCAGCGAATAATTCTGGACTGTCCTTTTGTCACAATGGCTTGGATCTCAGCATACCCTCAGAAGGATCAGAGGCTGCTTTTTCTCTGGGCTCGGGGTGCAATGGGTCAATTGTCAAAGAGCAACAAAGCCCTCCACTACTGGTTGATGCCTGGCTCGTTCCTCTCTTTTTTGCCCTAATTATGTTGGTAGGGCTGATAGGAAACTCTTTAGTGATTTATGTGGTTACTAAGCACCGACAGATGAGGACTGTCACCAATTTTTACATAGGTAAGGCAGACTGTAATATTTCACAGTACTCTTTGTGGCAGTTATTAAGAATAATATGTTATAACTGTAAGTGAAGTGAATATTTTAAAAATCATATTTTAAGATGATTGTATTATTTAGGGATCCTTTGAACAGTTCTTATTTTTATCATCTTTATTTTACCTTATGAAAAGGAATGTAACCCCTTAAGCCAGTTTGTAAGGTTTTTCCATATATTGTAGTTTCTCTTCCTAACTAATAATAATAATAATAATAATAATAATAATAATAATAATAATAACTTAATTTTATATAGTACCTTTAAAGGTGGCTTCTCAAAGCGTTTTACTGAATGACAAGAACAACAACAACAACAACAACAACAATTAAAAATAAACAAAGATTTTGAAAACCTGACAGGAACCCACTGCAAGGACTCCAGGATAGGAGTCATGTGATCACTTGCACTAGACCTGGTCAGACAAAAATGTCTGCAATAATAGTAAGAAACAATGCCCTCTGATCTATGATTTAACTGCACATTTTTCATTTGCAAATTTAAAAATTATTAGCAATCAGACTGTGCTAAGTCATATGTTTATTAAATTTTGCTACAGTATATTCCAGTTGCAAACCTAAAAAAAGCACTCAGATATATTGTTCTTTTCTGCAGCAAATCTGGCAACAACAGATATCATATTTCTGGTTTGCTGTGTGCCTTTCACTGCTACTCTCTACCCACTGCCAAGCTGGGTGTTCGGAGACTTTATGTGCAGAATTGTGAACTATCTGCAACAGGTTAGTTCCTTTTCCATGGCTGCTCATTATTTACATTTATTGCCCTTTAAAAATTAGTTTTAGAGTTGAAATATAAAATAAAATGGGAAATTCTGAAGAGCGTGGTTATTATAAATTAACATTTTGAAATATCAATGGGAATATTTATTGTTCATAAAGAGGCTGTCAATAAAGGACTCATCCTAAATAAGGTCACAGAGTTGAAATTTGGTGGTTGCTCCACCTTACAGCTGCTGGGGTTAGAGCTCTTGGCTCCATTATGTGTTTCTAAATTCTGCATATCAGTGCAAGGCAGTATTGCTAGTCATAGCTCTCGAGGCACTGTAAGACATAACATTGAACTAATTTGACAGACTTTTAAGTTTAGTCGTAGAAATGACTACAATTGACTACTGACTACTACTGACATACTGGAATTAAGCAGCAGGGATTTAGCTAAGCCAAGTGCAGAATATAAAAGGAATATTCGAGGAGTTTGAGAATGTGAACATTTTTAACAAAACAAAATTGAGGTTGTGGGGTTTGGGTAGTCAATATATTTGGAAACAAAATGATTATTTTTAAGGTTTCGAGCTGTAGCCTAAATGTATTATTTTTCACCTTGACAGGTAACAGCCCAGGCAACATGCATCACCCTAAGTGCGATGAGTGTTGACCGCTGTTATGCCACGGTCTACCCACTGCAATCACTGCGCCACCGCACTCCCAGAGTAGCGATGGCCGTTAGTGTGAGCATCTGGCTAGGTACTGGCAGTACTGATTATTTTATTTTGAGAATCAGGTATGTTTAGGTATTTTGTTCTGCCACTCCACTGTACATGTACTGACAATGGACCAGATCTGTCATTATCTTGTAACAACAAAAATACGAGCCGTGCCTGCTTAGGTACAGTAGCTTCACAAAGTAACGTGACTTCAGTTAATACAGATGGTTATATTTCAATGTGTGGCTTGCATTTTTACTGTATTTAATCAAATTCTTGCACAGCAGCATCATTAACAATTGTCCCTTGAATTTTAGAATTCTTGAACATGCTTTTGCAAATATTCTTCATTTTCTTTCAGCCTAGAATATACTCAGTACTACTGTGGTCTTTGAGTTCAGTGTATTTTATAATTCATTTTTTTCCTTCTAGGTTCTTTTGTTCTGTCTGTGCCAGTGGCCATATACCAGAGGCTGGAGTCAGGATACTGGTATGGACCTCAGACGTACTGCACAGAATCTTTCCCTTCAGCATACCACCAGAAGGCTTTCATTCTCTATACCTTCCTGGCCGTTTACCTTCTACCCCTTATTACCATCTGTTTTTGCTATGCATTCATGCTGAAAAGAATGAGCAGGCCAGTTGTTGAACCAGTAGATAACAACTATCAGGTGAGATATTGAAGATTGCATTTTATACCTCTTTAGCTGTGTGTAGCTCTTAATAAGTGTCTAAAATAGAATGATGCCAATGCTTCATATTTTTTCTGTTTGATTAAAGGAGAACTGCAGTCCCAATTTCTCAGACCGGTTTTTAAATCTCATTAACAAAATGAATTAATTGCCAGTATCACGAAATCCTGAACTTTGTGAAAGTACTGAGTACTCACCATGTCGTCGCAAAGGGTGAGACTGCGAGTTTGCAGAAATTGTGACTTAAACCAGCCCTTCCTGCTCACTAATCACCGTAATGACTAATCTACTGCGATGCACGAGCGAATAAGCACAGGTTGTACAGCAGACAAAAATGTTCCAACATGATTTGTATGCAGAGTTATCAACTAGTATTTGATGTCTCAAAGTCCAGAGCAATATTTCTATTGGGCTAAAAGAGATATATTCACAAGCCTACTAGTGTACAATGTAGGGCCAGTACACATCACCAGGTATCTAAACATTTAGTCTATTTTTTATGTAAATTGGAAGTTTAACTTGTTCCTTTGTACATTTTATTTTCATTGTGGTGTGAAATGCACTCATCAATGGCAATGCTTTCTAACCCTGAAATATAAAAATAGCATTGCTGTTCTCCGTAAAACGCATCTACAGTATATCGTGCAATTGACAGATTTATTCACACACACATTAAAAAATCTCCAGAAAAACATACATATTATTATTAGAACAAAATATCACAATGAAATAAGCATTAAGCAGTTCTAAAATTGTTCAAGCACCTTGAAGGATGCAGTGAATACTGTGTTTTGAACACATTTCTTTATGGGAAGGAAGATTTTTACAAGTGGGTGACACAGAGCTGCAGTAGTTAGCATTGCCACCTCCAGCACTGTAATGGGTTTCTGCACTGGGGCGCTGTGTTCAATTCCTGGGGTGCTATCTGTGTGAGTTTGTATGTTTTCTCCCTGTACAACCTCGGCTGTTCTCAAGTGGAGATCTATAGAGACTTAACACTCCTGGCCAGACCATTATACATGGATTAACCCAAAGAGTGTTTTGCAGTACAAAACAATTACTTTTTATGCTGGGAATAAAAATCATATATATATCATATAACAGTCTTCTATATTACAATGCTTTTTAATAGAGGAAAGAACACTATTCCAGAAATAATCTAAAAGAAACCTGATTATTTTAATGGCTCAAAGAATGGCTCGGAGAAAGGTTTTGTAACATATTCTGTAACAACATATGTTTTGCAACATTCTAAAGAATAAACAAGAGGAGAGATAAAATACATGGTTAAAATACCCAAAGGATGTCCTTTCATACAGTAAATGTGAGTTCTGAGATTATTGTTAAATTAATTAGGAGTCACACTGTAAGTGATATTGAATTTGTAAATCATGATAAAGAAAGAAACCTTAAGGTAAGAAACCAGAAAGAAGAATCCAGATTTTATGAAACATAGAATTATTGTCAAAATACATTTCTTGTAAGCCTGCAGATTTAAATGGGATTTACTTTTCTTTCAACACCTTGGATGACTGGGCAGATTGTGTAACTAACTTATCAAACCTTGAATAGCTGAACACATTCTATACTTAAAACCCTGTTGCTGTGATACCCTGAAAGAGCTTCTGTTACAGAGAGGAAATTTGTATTTTTAAAGATTTCCTTTACACAGCTGTTACAGTAAGGTGATGGCATGAATCTGACCCCTCAAACAGATTGTCTTAGTTCTGACATTTCAAGAACTCCTCTGGGAATTTTGCCATCTTCTACTTTGCATTTAGTGCTATAAAGGCATGACCAGACTCACTAATTAAAAATATAAATACAATTAAATAGAAGGACGGTCAACCCCTAGTTATCCCTACTTCTGCTCACATAAGTATGTATATTCTTGAACATCTGTCTGTGCTTGATCACCTCACTTTACCTCATCTCCCTCTTTGTAGCAGCTACTGTACTTGGCTTGTCTCAAATTTAAGGGGGGGAGGGATTCTGATAGCAATGCCCTTATGTTCCGGTACTGTAGTTGTTTTCCTCAGCCAGGTACTGTACTGTAGGAAAAACCGTCATGAGTGACTCATAAGGAGTCAGACTCTTTGCCATAGTCTGTGAGAATGAGTCAGGACAGACTGCCAGGGCATTCATCTCAAGGTGAAAGAAATTCATTTTCCTTCATGCAGTAGACTATTAACCATATACATGGATTGTATTTGCTTTCACTAGAGCAAATTCATTGTTATTAATTCGTTTTAATATTAATAGATCATTGACACTGTACTGTATATTGTACTGAGCTTTATGAGCTGATAACATACTGGCAAATCTATAAAATAATATCTTGATTAAATCATATGCACCTTGTTTAACTGCATTAAGAAAGGTTACAATGGAGGCTTTTTGGCTTACGTGTATCTAGCTCATTTAGTGGTTAATAGTTAATTGCTCCTAGGAGGATCAAGCTGTTTTTTTAAGAAACCAACTCCAATAACATCCTTGGGATGCTTGTTCCATACTCCATACATAGTTAAAGAAGTGACTCTTGTTCTTGATGTTTTTTTCAGGACAGATTAAAAAACAGCATTATCTTTTAGTGTATGCACGCTTGTGATGTTGCGCCACTCCTATGCGCGTTTTCGTTCAAGTCTGCAAGGGCTAAGGGTGTCCCATTTCAAATTTGTGTCAATAGGGGGCTCACGAGCGCCCCCAATGCGCAATCCTCTGAAGTCTGCATCGGAGCGGACTCCGCTGAAGGGAATCACCCCCAAACTATTTGCGGACTGGTGACGTTTCAAGCTGTAGCGGTAGCCTATCCAAGCGGAGAGAAGTTACCTTGGAGAATAACTTTTTCAAGCATTAGTATAACAGACATTTTTTACATTTTAAAAACTCATAATAATTTATGTAAAAACAAAATGTCATTAGACTACTTTAGATTAATAATGTATGTATTTTAGGTACGACGTTTTGACATAAAGCCTGCATTTCGTCCCCCTATTTCGACTGATGAATATCCGTTTACCTGCTATGTGCTTTATACACGGAATGTTTAATAGTACACGCATTTAATAGTAAAAAGCTTTAAGGTATTGCAAGGTTTAACTTACTTAGTTTACTTTGAATGAACGTGTTATGTTCCCCATGCTGTCATTTTCTTTTACAGGGACAGACGAGATTAAATGCATTTAGTAGTACACAGCTTTAAGGAACCTTGGCAAAACCACCCTGTTTATTCAGTTTGCCCATTTTGAGTCGAGCCTGCTCAACATGAATGAATCATAACTTTTGTGCAGGTATAGACGAGACATTCAATGTAATTAAACTGCGAGAGGAGAACGAAACATTCCTTTAAAAAAATAAATGAATGCTTACATGCACTTAACCACTGGAAAAGAAGCATCAACACTAGGAGGCACTTTGACCCTGAGTTCTCAAAGACAGTTTTCCGAACTCATACATCAGAAAGACCACCGAAACCAAAATTATTCTGCAGCTAGGATCACACATTCTCCCTTCTCTTAACGACAGACTACTGTTCTTTTAGCCTCTCTTTCTGTCCCCTGCTCCCGCCTCTCACTCCTCCTCCCTCCCAACCTTTGTTCTCCCGCTACTTTACCTTTGCCTACTGCCCTGTCTCTCTCACACCTGAAGAAGGCTCCACGGCCGAAACGTTGTGTTCTCTTTCTTCTTTTTTCAGCATGGAATAAACCTATTACTTGTTCCTTTGACCCTGAGCCGTGTAACAAACGAATGACATCACGCGAGAGTGTCCCATTGCGCACTCGAATACTCGCGCACTGGAAGTTCGCACTTGCTCTACGTCACAGACATGCGGTCTTGGAGGAAGGGCGCGCAACAGAAAAATTCATTGTAGTGGCTCTTCACTCACATTTGAAAACGTGCCGATTAAAAAATATGCTGAAAAGAGAAGATGGAAAACACAGCATTTCGGCTGTGAAGCCTTCTTCAGGCTTTCTGTCTTCTTTTTTCAGCATGGAATAAACCTATTACTTGTTCCTTTGCAGACTACGCATGGTGACGCAGCTACCCAACTGAACTGACTAAAAAGTATGTTGTGTTGCACGTTAGGGGGCCTAGTTCTCCTATGTCCGGCCCTGCTTTAACCTTAGTTAAATTCCCTTAAACTAGCTTTATATATTTTTGTGTTTACAGATTTGTCAATATATTTATTCATTGTCAATCAGTTTTGTTTATATTGACACATGATCAAACCTGCTCCAATAATAACAATAATCTTTTTTAAGTGCGTACTGTACTTTGGACATTGCTATCTCTCCCCTATATTAGGCTGCTATTGCTTTCTTGCATTGAGTTACTGAGTTTGTGCTCAGGAATGTTTTAAAATGAATATACATCAACTTGCTTTGATTGGAAGGACATTTTGTTTTATTTAGACCACTACAAGCAATCAGAATGTAAATGTTTAATCAGTTAATTAAGGAATGGTTCCTAATTTTTGTGTCCATGAATGTAACTGAACAAATGTTATTCAGCCTTTACAGAATGTTCATGGAATCCTAAGCAATTCTTCCATTCCAAACAATTACCTTGAACATACACATTGCCTTATAAAAAGTAATGTGACTTTTACATATGGAGATTCCAGAAAAATCAAACATCACTACCTTGTGCACTGTGCACTGAAATTCTGACATACATACAGAGTATGTGGAATTGAACTTTTTTTTCTAGCATACATAATATCAGCATATACAGTACAAGATAATACTCAACACTTTTTGAAACAGGTTAAAAGTGGCCATTGTTTAATGATAATTGACATAATCCGCCTTACTTAAAATATGCAAATTCTAATATCATCAACAGGAGTAATGGTCAAAGGAATGGAATAACTGATTATTGATCAAACCAGATCAGACTGTAGTTTTAAAAGTGAAACCTCTGAGAATACTAATATATCGTGTGTCTTGTTCTCAAGGTCCAGCTTTTGGCAGAGAGGTCGGAAGCCATGCGCACAAAGATTTCCAAGATGGTGGTTGTGATCGTCGTGCTCTTTACTATCTGCTGGGGCCCCATTCAGTTCTTCATCCTCTTACAGGCCTTCTACTCCAACTTTCGAAGGAGCTACGCGACATACAAGATCAAAATATGGGCTCACTGCATGTCGTACTCCAACTCATCTGTCAATCCGATTGTTTATGCTTTCATGGGGGCCAACTTCAGAAAGTCCTTTAAAAAGGCCTTTCCTTTCATCTTCAAACAGCGCGTCGGCACCACTGGAGTTGCAGCTGTGAACACTGAAATGCAATTCGTTTCATCGGGAACATAAATATGACAAAATGTTATGAGCTTTTTAAAAATTTGATGACAGACAAGATAACAAAAGATCGAAATTTTAACACTCAATAATGTGTATTTTTGTCACTTGTGTCAGCCAGCTTGGACAAAACAGATAATGTTACGTTGCAAAATTATGCAACTCTCTTTCATCTTTACCTGTGTTGAAAAAAAAAAGATCATGCTCTTATCTATTATTTCCACAAGATTAAATTCTGTTGGATTCTGAATTATTTGTATCTTTTTGCCCCTTAACAAGACCAGAATTAGAACTATCATTTTATTTTTGTTTCTTGACTGAAATTACCTGAACTGTTTCATAGTGTTGTGAGAAGAGTGTCATTTAGTTGTCCAAAAATCAGGAGAAAAAAGTTTAATGAGAGGGGGAAACAATTTAAGTGCTCTACAAAATTAAATCACTTAGAAAAACTTTACAACAGCAAACTTTAAATGCAGCAGCAAAATACAGGGTTGTTGTTTTTTTTTGGCCACAACACTGGATCAGAGATTTAGATTAATTTTCACAGTTTAAAACAAAACTACAGCTTTAGGTCATATTTCAACATGAGCATGAGGTGCTAATCTGTCCTGGCATTGGGTGTCCTTCTAGAGGCGTGTACAGAGAGTAGTTGCACTCTCCAAGCCACTGACCATGAGAACTTCTTTAAACAGCAGAATAGTATTCGTGCAAAACTGGATCAATGTGAGGTGACGGAGGCAGACTTCTTACTGATCAGATATTTGAAACTGGTTGGACTAGAAAATGACTCCCCTGCTACTGAAAACAGAGCTGTTGGGCTTCTAATGTCCACACCATACAAAGAACTCCTCTCCAATATCTCTTTAAAACAATGGCACTTCTCAAGGTGCTTCGCCCTGTACTATACTGTGCTGAAAGTTCCTTTGCTCATTTAAAAAAAGCTTTATCATGTTGATATGTGCCTTTTTTGTAATTGTGTTCAGAGGTCTTTGATAGCATTTGTGTTTTTTCTTTCTAAATATATTTTAAAAAGAATCTTTAAAAAAGCATTCAAATTGCAAATGACATTAATTAACAGACTTGAAGGAATTTTGGAACTGAAATACAGAATCCAATTCTCACTACTTTGTTTATGAAATGTGTATTGCTAAATATGGTTTGTGACTATTACCATGTTAGTGAATTTTGGTTGTCAGTTAAGTGCCAGGATGCTATTTTAAATGCAGCAGCAAAATATGGTCTGTGAGTTATGTTCTTTAAAATAAAAAAAATGCACTCAGATTAATGTGTATGTGAAAAGTTCTTATGTAAAGATAATTAAGATGCAGCATATATTTCATTAAGAAGAGCACTACATTAGACAAATAGCTTTTTAGAGCTGTTTTTATCAACATAAGTAAACTGCTGAAATTTTATGGCCTCTGAAGACGGAGCTGTTAAACCATTTAGTTTCAATGTTTAATCAGTGTATGTCAATTTATTTATTCCAGAAATGGAAGGAAACAACAGTTGTAATTGCGCTTAAACAATGAATCCCAGAACCCAGGACCAAGGGGAATACTAATCCTTCTATTTCCTCTCAGGTCTCTAACATCACGTCAGTCCCACCTCTCTGTGCTGTATGTCCCTCTTCCTTTCAAGCAGGGATCCAATCATCCATTTGTCTGCCTAGTCACCACATTTTAACCCGAAACCATGGTAATTCAGTGCTCTGACATTGAGCTACTCAAAGTATTGTAATTCCCTGCCTGCTTCAGGAATCTGATTCTCCAAATCATTGTTTTCCTACCTTAGCGTTGTTGAGATCGCTCTGCAAAAAGCCAGGTTTGTACAATTTTGAGTCAATACTTTTTGAGAGCACCTTTGATAGAAATTACAGCTCCAAATTGTTTGGATAAGCCTCTACCACCACCACATATCTTTCCTGGTCCTGATCTTTCCTTTCCCAGTATGGAGCAATTTGTGCCCAATCACCTTTGCAGTCTTAGTTTTTCATATCACTTTTAAGCACATTGTCTGTATTTTTCTCCTTTTTATTTTGAATTCCCTGAAACACCAGTTTTCTTCTCCTACTCTGACACTGAGGATTTCATAGTGTATCTTGAGTGTAGCATTCTCTTGGGTAGACTTATTTTGTAATTACTATACAGTATCTTTTAGCTCAAAAGTGGAAAATTCAGGCTATGAAACAGACACATGATCTAATTAAACCCTTGTAAAGTAAATGGAAATGATCTGCATTGGCAAGTTGCATCTGCAACCACACATCTATTGCTTTGTGCTCTGCAATATTTAATTCAAAAAGATTTAGATACATGTAAGATGGGGCAAACACATCTACATACAGTAAAAAGTAGATGAGTGTAGAACATTCAGGATCATTGCACATGAAAGTAAGGTACATTCTTTGTAGTCATTTCTTGCAGTCTAATGTGGCACAGGTATTGGGGCAGTTCTGTCAATAGACTTGACCCAGGAAGCAACAGCACTTGTCTCAGGCCACACATAGGAACATCATACAAACAAAAGGGAAGAGGCTAGATCATACTGTCTCCCAGAGCATGACCTTCTTTTCCAAGACGTGACCAGAGAAGCCACTCCACAATTAAAAGGGACACATTCTGAACAACTATATCACAAGCTAAGGTTGCTGCTGAAAGTGGTGTTAGTGGGACCACTAGGGGGCACTCACCCTGTGGTCTGTGTGGGTCTTAATGCTCTATTATAGCTATGGGGACACTATACTGCAATAAAAGACACCATGCTTCAGATGAGATATAAAACTGAGGTTCTGACTCTCAGGGGTCATTGAAAATCCCAGGCTGTTTCTTAAAAAGAGTAAGGGTGTTACACTGGTGTCCTGGCCAAATTTCCCCCTGACCTTTACCAATCTTTTCCTCCTAATAATCCCCATCTATGAATTGGCGTCATCACTCTGTTCTCCTCCACTGATACCTAATTTGTGGTGAGCATACAGGTGAACTTTTTGGCTGTCTTTGGTGGTGGTGGAGGGAAGTCCCCATTATCTGTTAAGCACTTTGAGTGGAGTGTCCAGAAAAGCACTTTATAAGCATAAGAATTATTATGATTATTATAACCAAAAACAAATATCTGCCTTTGCTTCAAAGATGAACAAAAAAGCGTTGATACTTGCTTTGCTATACACAAACAGCTGGTTAGGTCAGCATCAGAAGATGCCCAAAGAATGCAATTGCACCCAGGCACAGGCTTTGTGTGTACTCAGGAGAACCCTTTTTTATTTTCAGCCATTCTTTTATATTTTTATTTTAGGCAGTTATTACAGAACTATATTTTATATTTACATGTAATAAACAGACATAAAATCTATATGAATTACTGGACATATAAAAAACAAAAAAGACAAACACATATGAATTTCAAGACTAACCAAGTTCACAATAAAAATAAAATTACTGTGGGACTCACAATGCTCTGATGCTACAGTAGGTCAATATTGAGAATTATTGCTAAGACATTCTGACACAACGCGCCATTTACCAAGGGACATATGTTTAAAAAATTTTTCACAGTGAACAACCAACTAATATAATTATTTTGGGCTGTAAATGTTGAACAAAAGTAATTAAAAACAATTTATTAACATCAATCCATCATGAAAATCCCACCATGTCCTCACCCTCAGCCCCCTTTATCATTATCACAACTTTGTCCAGAAAATAAGACATCATCCACCAAGGGTAAAGCAGGACAGTAAATGGTTGTGAATTGAAAACTGAGGTTGAGAAAAACATAATGAAGCTATTGGTGAAAAATGTAAAATATGTTAAGAGGGTGGATGGCAAATGGTTTGAACAAGCACAGAAATGCATTATTAATGCATTAGCAATGGATGAAAGCGCCAAGGATACTGATGTTGGGCATCTGCCAGCCTCTGCACACGAATCATCAAATGTCAACCAGGAAAGATACTGTACTGTACAAATACTCGATTTGAAAAGTATAGCAACATATTCAAGGTATCGGGTCATGTTGTGATCTTAGGCCTCAACCTATCAACCTAGTCAACCTAATCCGGCATCTTCTTCCAATTATTATGATCCAGTTTTGTGGCCTGAAGTCTGTACCACAGATCTTAGAAATGAAATTGTGAAGGAAAAACTACCCCAGCTTAAGGAAAGTGATGTCCCAAAGTCATCACTTCACATCTTCTAATTACAGTACCTATCACATGTTGTTGGTGTTGTTTCAGTACAAAGTGTGCCAGTCACATTCATACCTGGGCATTAGCCCAGAAACATTCTAGAAGTATGAGCAGTGGCCCTAGGGCATTGTCACTTTTACCCCATGTTAAACAAGAAACAGATTTTCACTTGGATGTACAGTACAACATTGAAAAACACTGTAGAAACTCCAAGTCTGGACCCTGAAAGCCATATTTTATCAAGAGTTAATTAGGATTACATTTACGCAGTGATTTACTACAGATTTACTACGCAGTGCCTTCTTGTATCCTTATAATATCTTGTATACTCTATACTCTATACAGGCCTTTGTAATAAGATTATTATTCCTTTTACTTTTATGTTTAAGATGTATCATTATTTCATCTACTATGCCTTTCAAATCCATGTTTATTGTGGTTGAAATTAATGTATTTTTATATTCAGACCTGTTGTAATGCACCAAGGTGAGTTATGGCAAGAGTGGATTTTGCCTTTGCCATTAATTCTTTGCTGTATTACAGAACACACATAACAAAAGCAAAAGATCTTTTATTTTTTTTTAAACTAAAAAGGTCACAAAATCTATGCCTCTCGGCGCCCCTGACATTTTGCTTCCAGGACCACAGTGGGAGATTAATCTTTTATTCCTGGAGTATCCTCCCACATGTTTCTATTTAACCCAACTAATACTATGCAAATGAAAGAATCAGGCTCAATTCATATTCTTCTGGTCTGTTTTGTGTTATTGTTACATCATTCTCAGTGTACATGTACATATGGCAATAAACTCATCCTCAACACCCTCTTATATTATTATTATCTTTACCACTTGTAAACGTAGCTTCTTAAAGCAGTTCAGTTTAAGAAAAACAAAACAATGATAGGCATTAGCACAATTAAAAAAAGGTTTCAATGTAGTAGAAAATGGAAAATGGCAGGCACAGATATAAATCAAGTAAAAGTCTTTCTGAAGAAGAAGGTTTTGAGTCTGGATTTGAAACCAATCAGGGAAGGTGACTCACAGATATCCTTGGGGATAGAATTCCAAAGCTTTGGGGCATAGCAAGAGAAGGCCATATTACCCATAGAACGTAGACAGGTGTGAGGGACAGAGAGGAGACCAGAGTCAGAAGAATGAAGGCTGAGAGGAGGGGAGTAGGACAATAGTAAATCAGACAGGTATTGAGGTGCCAAGCCATGTAGAGTCTTTTGCAGTAGGTGAACATGGAAATTTTGATGTCGACACGAATCTTGATAGAATCCATGACAGGAGTAATGTGATGATTTGTACATGACCCAGTCAGGATTCTGGCTATATCGGACATACTGAAGTTTGTTCAGTGTGGATTTAGGTACAGTATACCTGCAAGTAGGACATTGCAGTAATCAATTCTAAAGAAGATGAAAGTGTTGACCAGCAACAGTGAGAGACAACATGGTAGGTGCCAAGAAGCATGACTTCAGTCTTGCTGCAGTTTAAATTAAGGAATGGTTTTCATGCAGGTTTTTATGGCAGAAATACAATTATAGAGCGCGGAAACAGCCACTTCACTGTCAGGTTTAGTAATGGGTGTAGTTTTGAGTATCATAAGCATACTGTAGAAATGATAATTCAGACCATGTGATCTTAATAGCAGAAGCACAAAACTAACTTAGTAAGACATTAGCATCAAGTTGAGAGAAACTAGAAAGAAGGGAGCCAGCAAGACCAGGCATGCAGGGAGGTGGTTCAGTAATAACATTCATTGTGGAGCAAATGTGATGCTAAGTGTTGCCAATCAATTATGTCATAATGTCATTTTATGGCATATACATTTTTCTTCAAAATAATACATTCTCTTTGCAGAAGTCTAAATCTAGACCAGATAGGAAATTATTATATTATTTGGGTTTGTGTGAGTGAAAGATAATTAAATTATTGTTTGAATCGACAGTGAAACATGAATAATAGCAAACAAACAAGCACTTGTTTTCAAAACAGGGAATGGTTGGATAAAATCCTTGGATCAATTAATTAGTGAAAATCCTCATTTACAATATTGGCTGATGGTACTCCTCATTTGTAACTGTTTTTACGTATTATGTCAACATGAAGTACAGGCATATAACATTTATTAGTTTAAAAGCCTTTTGCTCCAGTAACAGATGCAATTGCCTGGCTACATTCTACATCTAATGAAATAGATTCCTGATATGTTCAGGAGAGGATGTTTCACAAAAAAGTTAAAAAAACACTATGTTACATAACTTATTAAACAATATCACAGAAAAAATAGTGGATCTTGTTCCAATCTGCAGTTCATTTTCCTGCTTATTGCTTATCATTTTTCAACCAATATTTTGATTGTAAGGATATCAAGGTGCATAGAAACTATTAGAGCAGAGCCCAAATAAATATCTTAACCATCATGTTATTCCTATTTGAATACAATAAAAGTACAATAAAATTGAATGCTCTACATATTCATGAATCAATTGAATAAACACTCTCAAATATAGTTAATTATTTAAAGCCGATGTAACTAAATTGTGTAATTTAAAATCCAAAGAAGTCTCCTTTTTCAGTAATATTTAAATTCTCGATCACATTTTGGTAGCACTGAACTATATGTTTTAAACCAGCTGGAAAATGTTTAGCAGGTTGACAATACATAATCAGTGTACACTATTACTACGGTTTTACTCTTTTCCCTTACCTCAGTTACCCTTTTTAAATGCAAAACAATTTTCTGCAGTGCTTATTCTTAGTGATCCAGTAGTCATTCCAGCATTCACTTCAATACAATGTTATCTGATTACACAATGAAATACCTAGGAGGAGCAATAAGTAAAAAATAATTTTCATCATGCAATTACATTGTTTACAATACAATTACATTGCATACATCCATTACACTGATAATTGCAATATACTAAATTATCACCTATTCTAAATAACATGTGGCAAAAAAACACATGTGGAGATTTGGAGATTCTTGAAATATGCATCCCACCTCTGGGTTAGGTGTCAAGCCAGTGTTGTGTTTTGTGTTGTTCCTTTTTTTCTTTCTACTGCTCAGCTTGAAACTAACCTCTAGTTGTTCCTTTTGCAGACATTACATAATCTGTAGAAGCATTATTGGTAGGATCAGAACATTCAGAATTTTCTTTTTATTTGTTCTTAGCAAGAATGTTCAATCATTTCATCACTGTAACATTTCTGTTCTGATATACAGTACTTCTCTCATGAATACAGTAGCTTCTCATTATAAATCCTCTTCCATAATATTTAAAATGGACTAATTGGAATAAATCACTCAGTTAAGCTCTGATCGTTTCGATATAGCTCTTTAGTCACCCATTCCTTATTGTTCTCTATGTTTATGTCAAAAATTATTTGATAAAAAGTTTTTTGTCTACAACAAAATTAACTAGTTTTGAAAAGAATGTTTAGCAACTAAGCCTAATACACCCAACAGATCAAGTATCAAATTCTATAGTTGAAATTTATAATTGTTTTAAAGCTGTTATAAATCAGTCTTTTCTGCAGTACAGTACTGATATTTCTTGAAAGACTGTAATGCTTAAATCTTTGCCAAGGAATATAATTAGAAACTCCTAAAGCATATTTAAAGCATAGGACATGTTTGTTATAAAAACCATGAGCTCCTGGCAGCAGCAGATACTTATTTTTGGAAATTGATATTCCATCAAGCAAGCTGTTTTTGGCACATAAATAATAATTCTATAGTTTGATAAAAAAAATAAACTTTTGATATTTCCAAAATCAGGCATTTCTTTGCTGTACTTTAAATACCTGTTCTGAACAGCATAGAAGTGCTGAGCTCAAATAACAATTTTGTTAAATCTTAACATACAGTACTTGATTGACATGAATGTTTTTTTCTGCCTATTCGCTTTCTATGGATTACTGGCAGATGTAACCACCAGATAGGCCTAATGTCCACTTTGTTTTTACCAGAAAATACATTGCCTGACCAAATGATTGACAAAGAGCACAGTGGATGCACAAGTCTAACCCCTGATTATATCAATTATTCATGGGAGATAAGGAAATACATATGAATACATGAAGAGGTTGTATACAATTTTCTGGGCACAGCTGGGAACAGATGGGTTATTTCTCTGTGTGTAATTATTTTTGTGACGTAAAAAGCATGAAAGAAGAAAATATGTTTTCCCAAATTTAATGGATGGTTATGAAAGGAAATGATTTTTAAATATACTGTAGCCGCGATGTTCTGTTGTAGCCTTGCTGTGCTAGGCTGCAGTGCTGAGATTTTAAGTCCATTTAAATCAGGATCTCCTTAAAACTGGGCAAATGTTCCAGTGAAGCCAAACATTTGTATACAGTAAATCTACAGTTTATGTGTTTGATTGAAGTTTGATCTTTGAATTTAGTAGACTTTTTTTCAAATATTTAACATTAGGCAAATAACTGATCAATTAAAAGTAAATGGCTGAAGGGTGAAGTTGGGATGACTCTGGTGGTAAAACATGCTATGCTAGACACAGAAACATGTATAAAGACTTCAAAACCTTATGGACTTGTTGAGTAGACAAAAAAATGGATTAAGAAAGAAAATTTAAACCAAGAATGTTTGATAACCTTGCCCTAAAAGATTTAAAGACCCATTGTTTAGACCTAGGGTGTGTAAAAACATTGAGACACAGAAGACATTTTGAAGTTACTGTCAAACTAAAATTCATTTAAAAAGTAGAGCAGCTCTAAGTAGAGTGAATCGGGGTGATAAAACAATAATAAAATAAAACCAAGTTATATACATTTAAATGGAAAAAATGCATTTCTAAAATTAAGAATAATTAATATATCCAATTATTAAAGATTAGTTATTTCTATACATATTTAAACATGATTTTCCAAAGCATCAGATTGACAAATACTTCATGTTTTGTTAATGCCTCTGTGGTTTTCACACTTCATATGGAGCTGTGAATCTCTGTACAGACATAAGCAAGATAATCCTTTTAAACTAAGGGACCATTTTTACTATTTCAGTTTTGTTTGCTTACTTTTATCACAGTTCTAAATGTGGTGATGTGACATTTATTCAAAACTATAAAGTTCATATTGGCAATATGTTTTTTTATTTTTTGTAGTAATCTAATGAGAGATCTTTGAATATATAAGATTTCCTGATTTCTTTATTTTCTTTTACTGTCATCAAAGCTAACTTTTCCATTTTAGTGGAACCTTTTTTTCCTTCCTATCATGTCCTACTGATGACCACCACAACTACCATCCACGCCAGTCCATTTCACAATCACCCAGAGAACATTATATTAATCTAGTAGTTCAAGTAAGAAGTGTCAGCATGCAGAGGCTGCAAAGGACCAGGTTAAGATTTATTTCATGCTGAAAAGAAAAGAGACACAATGCTTCAGCTGTCATCACCTACACAAGGTTCCACAGCCAAAATGTGTCTCTTTACTTTTCCTTTTAACATGGAATAAACCTTTACCTGTTCCATATTTATCTATTAATCTAATTTCCTGCAACTTAAGCAGAAATTGACCTGCCATTTGCATCAATAAGACAGAAATAATAAGAAACACAATGTTTCAGCGGTGGGGCCTTCTTCGGGTGTGAGAGAGAGAGGAGAATCGAGCATGGGAGAAGTCAAAACCTGCAAATCAATAGAGAAAATTAGATGGAAACGAGTCTGTTGTTGAGAGAAGGGGGAATGCGTGATCCTAGTTTCAGGACAATTTTGGTTTTGGATGTCCTTCTGCAATAGGAGTTCCAAAACCCCTCTTTGAGAATGCAGATGGAGAGATCAGTATGATCATGGCCGTTAGGGATATATATTTACAGTGATGCAGCGAGTTTTTTTGCAGGGGAAAGTACCTGGTGTGGATGATTGCTGTGGGCAGTCAAGGGAGCTGTGAACAAGAAGGGTACGTGGATTGGGTGGTCAGCAGATGAGATGATGAGGCAGCCAGGAAAAAGGGTACCAGTGGAGGGATCATCCTGTAGGATGGGGAAGTTGTCATTAATGGTCCTGGTGATAGAAAGGCTGTTGGGGTGGTAGGGAAGCCCCAATGGAATGCGATTGTGAGGCCAGGAGTTCCTAACTGAGTTGAGGATCCTATTTTTGGCTCGGGAAAAGGAAAGTTTCTTTTTTAATCCTCTTTATTTATTTACATATTTCAGCTGTTCAGATTCTCCTCCAGATCCCCCTTAGTTCTTCTTATAGTATAGACAATGCTGAGAGCCTGCATAGATCTTTCTTCCCGATCCACAGTGGATGGTTCTGCACACCATCCTAGCCTCCTATTCCTTAGTGTCTGTTTTGGAGCCATCTATGTCTTTTGCTCATTCGTTTCAGTGCTTAGAATTAAATGGTATTCCATGCGCTGTTATGGCACCTGCTCCCATTTGAAACCCTTGTTCAGTGTCCTGATCTCCAGACTCTTCATTGATCTCGGTCTACCCATCAGTAACACCATCTTTGTGTTTGTGGTGAGATGTAAGGGAAAAAGAAAGCTATTTGCCTCACAAAATCCCTGTGGACCCGCCATCTATAAGGCTCAGAAGAATAAGAACTCAGGTACAGGGTCTGCAGAAATGGTGAATGTGTTTAAAGCATTGGTAAAGAGCAGGTCTATATTACAAACCTTTGAGGAATTTGTGTTTGTTTGAGGAAGTGTACAGTAGTAATGTCCTAAATTCATTGGACCCTCCACCACTGCTCCACTCATTCAATGGTCAAGGGTGGAACAAAGAGAGCAAGTGACAAAACAGGGAAATGCTGAATAACAGCAGAACCAGACAGACAACTATGTATAAGAAGGTATCACACAAATAACCACAAACTAGTGCACAATTCATATTGTTGTAACAATTACAAGTGGCTATTGAACTGGCATAAGCTAAGGGGCAATGGTTAGCACCTGGCTAGCGTCAACATGTACAGTTCTTGGGAGCTCCAAAAAAAGTAGATGTTTACTGAGAAAAAGGTTTATTGATCAAACAAATTGCAAGGTTTATATTGCGTTGCTTAATTATTTGGAAATTATTAGGAGTGACATCGACAGTCAAGGAATACAGCATAAAAACAGGCAAGTACAGAGAAAGAAAAGTGAAAAAAGGGGAGAGACAAGAGAGAAAACAGGAAGACAGAAGAGAAAGACGAAAATAATAAACAGTACTGTTTTAACATACTGATTTAAGTATGTTTACAAACTGAAATATCAGTTATTGTCTTTCCTTTTTACTGTATCAGCAGAATAATTATTTCATTCCATGGGGACACTGAACTATTGGAAAAAGCTAAATCCTGTATACTGTGCACAATTTGTTTGTCAAGCATTTGTGTGTCAAGATGCTATTTGCATTTATTCTGTTATTTATAATTCAAGAGAAATATGATTTTTACATTAGGAAGTGCAAAGAGGGAAAAAAGGAAATGTAGTAATAATACCAGTTCTGGAACAGATTGTCCCATGTGGGCCTAGTCTGGGGCACAATGACAATTGGATGACCACTAGGGGTTGATATAGAAATAAAAAGGAATACCTTTTCTTTGTAACTTAAAAAAAAATAACATTCAGATAAGGAAGGGAGATGAACACTCATGTTCATTCAAGGTTCAGTGTCTCACTTGGGTGCCAATAAGTGTTTGGAATTGTGTTATCAAGTGTTCATGTGGGAAAAGGTCTTGTGTATTTAGGTAAATTCCTTTAAACAGCTTAGCTGTCCCACACAGGGTATTGTCTCTTTTGTATGCCATTCTGAAATCATCACACACATAAAGCCAGAGAGCTCCCTGAATCTTTTGTATTTAACTTTACCTGGGGCGTTTAATGAGTAAAGAAGATTCTTGTTGGCTGTCCCTCCCACATTAAGGATCTTATTTCACATTTAAAATGAGCAGCCTTTTCTATTGGAGCTTATTCGGTGGGATATATGGAGCTTTCAATATTATATTGATAAAAATACCTTAAAATAGATGCAACAATTTTTATTCAAAAACAACCTCCCACAATGCTCATAAACTCATACTGTACATTGAACATCTCTGAGGTGATAACTGTTACAGTTAACGTTAAGATTTGACAGGGTTTAATTGGCATAATCTGCACCACACAACAACTCTTTCCACAGTGAAAAACACTGCATAATATTTCCTGTGTTTATTGTTATTATATACTGTATGCTTGTTATAGATAAAGCTGTATTAGATTGCATTCTTATCTGCAGTATGACTCAGTACACCCAAAGGCCTCAATTCCCATTCCACCATTTGTACAATTCAAGATGTATTTTTAACAAGATCCCAAATGCTTCAAATTTGTGAGGAAATGTAATGTTTTTTTTTCTAGAAAATGTTTAGATAAGATCACCACCTGTGTCTTATCGAAATCCTGTGTTCCTATTATAGACTGAAAAATGGCTAATGTGTCAATAAAAAACAAGATGACAACATAGTTCCTCTAGACGTCAAGCAGCAAGACGGCACCTCAGTGAACAGGTTGTTATTCAGAGAAACTTTACATTTCTGTAGAGAGATCGATCTAAGACATCTAGTGTATTATAAGGACTTCATAATAGAAGTAACAAACGTCATAACAGAGAAAACAAAAATTTTATAAGAATAGTTTATCCACAGTAAGACTGATCCTTTTGGGAGATTTATAATAGGCAGTCTTCCTTGTATAGAGTATACAGAGCATGGTGTAGCACATGCAAATACAGTAAACTCAAGGAAAAATCAAATGTCCTTTATTAACAATCACCATTCACTAAATGCATGTACAGCAGTTTACAGTATTACCTACAAAATGTGCAGCTGTACTTCAGAAAACTAAAAGACCTTTGTAATGCAGTGCATGTGCAAAATATTGGAATTAACACCAAAAGATTCAGTAGCAACAACTACCTTGCTGGAGACATCAGTGGAATTAGGCAGTTCTATGGAACATATGCTGCACTAATCAGGAAGAAAAGGGGGCATAAATGTTAAATTCTTTAAACATCTTGGAATGAATTTATCAATAAACTATTTTAGCACATTCAAATTTTACTTTAGTAGTTACTTACTTTAACCCACGCCTCCTGGTGTCACATTGTATTCCATTACTTCTAAGCACTGTTTACAACTCATGATAAATACTGCCAGAAGAAAAAAAAACAGAACTTACCATTAATTCATAAGTAGGAATCCGCAGTTTTACTCAATGTTTTTGTGAAAGTAAATAAATTAATTTGTTGTCATAATTAGTATGGAAGATTAGCGCCACAGAGAAAAATAATTATTTTTTCCGTTCAAATGAGAAACCTTTTGCGTTTATGCGAGATAGTACTGCATTTAAATGATAAACCTATTGCGTTTATACCAGACCCAGCGCCACGGGGGAGAGGGAGAGGGGACAAAAGTGGGCGTCGCCCCCTCAACTGAACTGTCCCCCCTCAGTTTTGGGGAAAAGGATTTTTGAACACTTTCGCTTACGTAACTTGCGCCCTAAAAATAGTTGTACTTTGTCAATGGTCAGATAACTATACTAATCCTGAATTCAGAGTTTCAACTTCGGATTGTTGATGTGCAGGAGGGCTGTATCAGTCCAGGAACGGCACATATTACATCGTGTCTACGTTATTGGGTATCAGCATTATTACGATCTTATTTGTTCAGGTGGACCGATTCCTTTTTAGTAGTTAATCCTTATACTTACAATCGTTATATAACTAGGACTGTACTTATAGAAGTTTGTGCTTTCTGTTGGTTTTACAACTATTTTTTCTTAACGATTCAGAACCTCGCTACCGTCGATGTAGCTGCAAAAATTAACGCAGATGGTTATTTTGTCGCTCCGGGCAATAATAATCGCGAGAGTGCTGATGAACGTGAAACTGTACTTCATCGCTAAATACCAGATTGGTCGTAGTTATCTTCTATCATGAAGCACTAATCAGTGGCATGGTTGCGAGATTTCACTTGGTTAGTTGCGACGGCTCCGTTTCAACCGAAATATCACCGCCCCCCTCAGAATTTCAGACGTCCCCCGACAGATTTTTCACCTGGCGCCGGCCCTGGTTTACACACTGTGCTAAAATGTGATAATTCATTCGTTAACAATACTGTTATTGTTGGTCAATCGCTGAAGCTTTACAAACCTCAAAGGATTTTAGACTATGCTTAATACATATACATTTTTGTATTTGAAATTACATAGCAAAATGCAGAAAAATTGTCATCTGATGCGAGAAGAAATATTGTTTTTGTCCGTTTGCAGAGACATGAATATAAAAAGATAGGAGACTGCCAAACAAAAAGAAAAAACAATTCCAGTTTGTACATTGGCAGCTTCCTGTTTACTATTACCAATAATAACTGTCACAGTAAGCCAACAGTAGGTATATGTCTTAATATCATCGGAAATATATTCCATTACATATTTAAAGAGTAGGCAAAAAGTTACAGTTTCACATCAAGAATAACATAAGTTTGGAAAGCCGTGTCATTTCCACTTTTAACAACGACACGGTTAACCCAGGAATGCTCACAGACAGGGTTTTATACTTGAACAAAGAAGAAAATGAACAAAATGAAGCATAAAATGAGCAGCCTTAGAAAACCCGATGACCCGTAAATGTGAAATTGTGAAATCGTGCCACCTGCAGAAGTTCTCAATCGACTCTGCAATTGTGGGATGTACTGAGGGTGGGCAGAAGGAAGAGTACAGAGGACTGATTAACAAGCATGGATTGCATGGAAGCATGGATTAGGATTAAACATTAAACTTACAACAGAAGCAAGTTATCTAGGAAGTTTAAGTTTGTGAACAGTAAGTATTCCAACCCATCTGTGCGCAATCAGTTCTATCGATACGTTGTGTTCCCAACCACTTACTACCTTTCCAGAGGAGGGATCACATCCCGAAGTCTGTGTTGCCAGAGAACCTTAGTTTCACAGACTTCCGTGCTTTTTTTTCTTACTTCCTGGTTAGTTTTTCTTCCCCTTCTTTCTGTAAACTGCGGTGAAACGGGCATAACAGATAGTTTGCAATGACTCTTTCGTGTAATGGACATCTTATAGATAACTGTATTATAACACTTAAACAGAACGGAATATCAACAAGTTTCTGTCATTAGGCCCGTTGGCCTTGGTTGGGATTTTTGTAGGTGAGTAAATCGTGTGTACGTGTAAACTTCTGATGGTTGTTCGATGTTTGTGTATGAATGCTAAATCCGCATATTTCTCAATCGACTCTGCAATTGTGGGATGTACTGAGGGTGGGCAGAAGGAAGAGTACAGAGGACTGATTAACAGCTTTGTGGAGTGGTGTTGGGAGAACCACCTGCAAATTAACGTGGCAAAGATGAAGGAGTTGGTGATAGACTTCAGGAGGAAGAGGGTCAACCTACTCCGGTCTGCATCCATGGGAGTGGCGTGGAGATAGTTGACTCGTACAAGTACCTGGGTGTTCACATTGATGATAGACTGGAATGGACTAAGAACACGGAAGCCATCTACATAAAGGGCCGATGCCAACTTTACTTTTTGAGAAGGCTCAGGTCCTTCAACATGTGTACTAAGATGCTTCATATGTTCTATCAGTCTGTTGTAGTAAGTGCCATTTTCTACGCGGTGGTGTGCTGGGGCTCTGGGATTTGAGCAGGGGATGCTAACAGGCTGAACAAGCTCATCGAAAGAGCAAGTTCTGTCATTGGGTCTGACCTGGACCCCTTGGAGGTAGTGGCTGAGAGGAGAATGGTGTCCAAATTAATGGCCGTCATGCACAATGTCTCCCATCCCCTCTATGACATGCTTGTGAGAATGAAGAGCAATAGGCTGATCTAACCACAGTGCGACAGGGAGCGCTACAGAAGGTTATTCTTGCCCTCTGCCATAAGACTTTACAACTCATCCACTGTGTGTCTGGGCAGGGGCAACATTGACCTGTTTTTGGATTAAACATTAATTTTCTGTTTACAGATGGTTTTTCTGTTTACAACTGATGTACAATATATGTTGGGTATTTGCAACATATGTGGAATACATCTTCTTGTGTACTGTACATTCTGGTTTGTTTTGTATCTGCTGTACTATGTGCAATTCCAGATACTCCATTTTTATTTTACTTCTCATTGACTGTACTTACTGTATTGTATTGTTGTATTATTGTATAAGTTTGTTACACTGTGCTGTGTGGACTGTGCCAGGCTGCTGTTGCACTGCAATTTCCTTCATGGGATTAATAAAGTATCTATGAACAGAGGTACACATACAGCACAAACTCCATCCAGATGGCACCTAGGTCTGAAATTGAATCCAGGGTACCAGCACTGCAAGCACCACTGTGCTGTCTCCAGTAAAATAATACAGTATACTTTTAATTTTATTTATACAGCATTATTTCAAAGATACCCTAACATATACAGTGGGGTTGAAATTGCATAATATGATAAGATGGAGACCCACGTGTATGGAAATGTAAAATGCATACTATATATAATGCCTTTCAAATGTATTCAGACCCTTAGACAGTTTTCTTTCTTTGTTCTTTTAAAGCTTGCAGTCTTGATATTCTGAAGGAAAATTAATATTTGTTATGTATGAGACAAATCCCATCCATTCTAAGCAAAAAAAACCCGAGATTATTAATGTTAAAGAAAAATGGAAACTCATGATGTCTAAACTATTCAAAACTTTTTCTAAATTTATTTAGTTTAATAGAATTACCTTAAAATGCCTTACAATTAGTGTATATTTGTGCAGTAGTAGTAGTTTACATGATTTCAGAATACTGTAAATACACTTATCTCTGTAAGCTCCCTCAGGCAGGTAATGAATTTCAGGCTACCACCGTAGCACATAATATAATAATAATAAACAACAATAATAATTATAAATCAATAAACTTACTGAAAAATTAATGGTAACTGTAATCTGAAAGTGGTTAATACACATATATTTTATTAATGGGGTCCACAGAATATTTCAAAATCATGAAAAAGCATTAAAAATTCAAGGTATATTTAGGTATATTAAACGCTATTTTAATCTAATAATATTTTCTTAATTAATTAAATCAAATATATTACGTTCGTTTTTATCAATGTGCTTCTGATACTACTGTGTGTAAATACAATTACAAGGGACCATCACATATTGTATGAAGTGATCTCTGTAGCTTAAAATTACCATTTTTATTGTTAAATGCAGCAAAAGTACGACACATTAAATGGACGAAATTCCAAGTCATAACTTACAACAGAAGCAAGTTATCTAGGAAGTTTAAGTTTGTGAACAGTAAGTATTCCAACCCATCTGTGCGCAATCAGTTCTATCGATACGTTGTGTTCCCAACCACTTACTACCTTTCCAGAGGAGGGATCACATCCCGAAGTCTGTGTTGCCAGAGAACCTTTAGTTTCACAGACTTCCGTGCTTTTTTTTCTTACTTCCTGGTTAGTTTTTCTTCCCCTTCTTTCTGTAAACTGCGGTGAAACGGGCATAACAGATAGTTTGCATTGACTCTTTCGTGTAATGGACATCTTATAGATAACTGTGTTATAACACTTAAACAGAACGGAATATCAACAAGTTTCTGTCATTAGGCCCGTTGGCCTTGGTTGGGATTTTTGTAGGTGAGTAAATCGTGTGTACGTGTAAACTTCTGATGGTTGTTCGATGTTTGTGTATGAATGCTAAATCCGCATATCTGCGATGTAGTAGTACAAAGTTGTTTTATGACATGTATGATAGCGCTATACGTATGTAAACAAAGTCAAATCAGTTTTTTCGGAACTTTTGTTTGCACAGCAGCTTCCTTCTCCATTACTTTGTAAAAAAAGGCTTTGTGGAGGTCTCGCCGTGAGGGTACGGCTAAGGAAAACTAGTAAAACAAACTCTTCGGTCGCTGAATAGATTTTATACGATTACGTTTCCTGCTAGTAGAGCTGGGACGTACGAAGTTAGTGAAATCTGATCACAATTAAATGTACTTTTCCCGTCTTTGTGAAGTGTTTCTTAATGCCATGCAGATTCCCTTCCCAGCACATTTTGGTTACAAGCCCAATTTACGTGGTCACGTTTGAAATCGAACTAATCAGGAAAAGGTGTGTCAAAATGGGTTTTCCACTAAATGGAAAAAAGAAAATAATCTATTTCATATAAAGAGATAAGCAACATAAAAACATGCACAGAGGATGCGTATACCATCTGGTAAGTTTAGTTATCGATTGTTTACGTACGTCACATATGGGAAAAAAAGGCCAGCTATAACATCCAATTTGAATGAATGGGAAGAGCTCTTACAGTACCTGTTCAGTTAGGCAAAGCTATTAGTAAATCCAGGGACTGCAGTGAAAGTGAATGAGCAACATAATTCTCTCCCTCTGTTGCTCTGCCCATAGTGGTTTGAAGTGGAGCAATCTTGAAATTTGTAGGCCTGTTGGGAGTTTCTTGTTCCATGTCTGCACCTCTGATTCAGAAATGAACACTTGTGATTTGCCAATGATAATTCTCAAAAGAAAATTAATATTCTTTTCAACCCTCATTTTGCAGACTTAAATTTGAGATGGCGGGCTTGGGAAACAGTCGCCGAGGTGGGAGGTCTCTACTTTTAATTGGTGCCTTAATTGCGTGCACGG
This sequence comes from Lepisosteus platostomus, assembly GCF_059453375.1. NCBI lineage: Eukaryota > Metazoa > Chordata > Actinopteri > Semionotiformes > Lepisosteidae > Lepisosteus > Lepisosteus platostomus. The sequence continues at coordinate 63,212,256 of NC_142614.1, read as the reverse complement.
TAGTGCTGGGTTTCAACTACTGGATATCAAGCTCTCGGAACATAGAATTGCAGGTGAGTTTATGCTTCCTGTCTCTTGTTTAGAGAACTTGTCAGTGTGATGATACCATAATCAGAGTAAGAACAGCGAAAGAGAGGAAAATTATATCCATTGTTTGAAGCAGCGTATATCATTAACTTGTGTTTGCCAGTGCTACTGTAATTCTTTGAAATTACTTGAGGAAAAAAAGCAAAAACACACTGCAGGTACCACTGAAGTTTCCCACATGAAATATGTGACAGCATTTAAAATTATATTTTTTAAATGTTAAAACTATTACACCAATCTTATGATTTGTGATTGCATAAGCATTAATAAAACAGTAGTAGAACTATGCAAGGAGAGACCTTGCAATATATATATATATTTTTCTTTTAAAAGACATTCCCAGCTTGCAAAGAACACATTGATGACATTTTTGTCATGAGGTTAAAAGAACTTGTCAGTGTAATAACATAATCAGGGTGAGAACAGTAAAGCAGAGGGATGTACAGTATGATATCCTTTATTTGAAATAGTGTTAATTAAATTGTGTTTCCCAGTGCTAATGCATCTTTTTTAAGTTATTTGAGAAAAAGCAAAAACATACTGCAGGTACCACTGAAGTGCCCTTCATTAAATAACAGGATTTTGAAGTATATTTTTAAAAATGTTAAATCTATTACACTGATCATATGGTGTGTATTAATGAAATAGTGATTAAACTATGCAAGGAGAGAACTTGTAACACAATTTTTTTCTTTTAAAAGACATTTGCAGTTTTGCACAGAACAAATGGGCAACGTTTTTGGTGTGCTGGTGAAAAATAAAAAACTTGGGACTACCGGAACGTTTTATGTTTTGTGACCTGTTTTTAATTGGCGGTTTCCCTGAGAAGAACGTCATTGCTGTTTCTTGTGTAATGCTTGGCTTGAGAATTGGAACTCAGACCTCTACTTTGTGTTTTGTTTTGTTTGTTTTAGACTCGTGTATATGAGTTGGAAGGCAATGTGCGGCGGGCAGCCTCTGAGAGAGGGGCTGTGGAACTGAAGAAGAATGAATTTCAAGAGCAGCTTCAAAGGCAGAGTGAGCAAATGAATCAGATTGAGTCTCTGTATCGGCAGCAGCTGCAGAGTGCGCAGGCGTCCTGGAAGGGTGAAAAGGTACTGCACTCAGATTGATAGTGTACTCCAACGGAACAATCCAGACCGTCTAGGTGGCCCCATATGGTTTACTGCGCTTTTTAGCACTAGTGCTGTTCACCACACTGTCCAATACCCAGCTTGCCCTCCTAAAGCGAGTCATCATCAGCTTGGTTCTAAATCTTCAACTGGGCGGTGTTGCATGGAAGACAGTTTTAAAAGCGATCTAGTAATTAGATAAGTAAATAAGATTATAGCAATTATGATGCTGTAGCATGTGGTGATTTTTGCTGATTTTAGCAGCAGTGCATTTGTGCAGAAATTACATATGCATCAGACATTGAAGTCTCAACCCAGTAACTGGATGGAAAACGCCCTTCACCTTTGTTTTACTGGAGTAAAACAACAAAACAACCTTTGTTTTACTGGCGTTTCTTAGGTAATCAGGTGCTTTGTGGAGTGCTTGGTTAATCTCACTTAAAAAATTCTTCATATCTAAGTAAAGACAGCTGTGCCGGGGGGAAATGTCATTTTTTGCTCTGGGCTTGGGGAAAAAAGTGTTTCAATGAAAGTTTCTCAGTTCTCAGTAAAGTATTTTTTTACACGTTTGACTTGAATGAGAAGCAAAAAGCACAAAAAATATAGCTCATTCCACTTCTTTCTGCCCATGCTGGCGTTAATTTAAATATACTCTTGCAGAACATCTGAAAGTTAGAGCTTTTGAAATAAAACAATACTGTACGTGCAGAAAATTTTTGTTCCATGACATTTTTTTGCATTCCATTTAGTATGTTCACAGCATCAGACAAAGACATGGGTTTTGACACCTTCCCAGTTGTAAGTAACAAGCCTGTTATTTGTTGGCAGGTTTTTGTTTGATAGAGGCCTTTTTCATTTACTCTATTGTATTCTGCTGAGAAATTCTATCTTAATTGTTCGTGTTTGACAGATCAATCAACATAACCTTGATATGAAATGGGCCAAAAGTCTGAATATTTCATTTACGGAGATCAGGCTCAGAGCAGGAAAAGAGAATAATTTCATGTGCTTCAATGCTTACAGAGCCAGAAGAAGAAAAACGTGTAATTTTAAACTACATAAACAGACTTCCTTTTTAATGATGTCAATGAAATTTTAGTTTGGAATATATCCCCTTGATACCTGGTTCTTAAGTGCCTCACCACTTCCAAACAAAATTGGTTTTGGATTGTTTTTGTTGAACACTGACTTTTTTTGGCTCTTTTTTTGTACAATTTTGATATTGCTCTGATTAATGGAGAACTGACAATGAATATTGAATATAGGCTGAAACACAAGGCTGAAATACTTTTTACATTTGCATAATTTTTATATTAGACATGAGATACTTAAATCTTGATTTTATTGTACAATTCTATTACTAATCAGATTCAAGCAGCCAAGATAAAGTGAATGGTGATTAAGTGCTTATAGTTAAAGCACAGACTAATAGAAATAAAATGTATGAGAAGCGACTACTTCAACAGGTGGTTATGATGTAATTGGAAATTCACAGAAATACGGCTAATGGAAAGCAATGATGATGAACAGAATATTAGTGGAAACACAGTGTGCCAGAGAGACATGAAAAATGGAAGAGGCAGATGTGTAGCACCATATTTCAAATATTCAGCATTCAGTCTTAGGAACTTAAATTATGGGAATCAAGAGCCTTTGAATCTATGTGAGTTAGACTCATTAAGAAATGCCAAAAAAGGCACTTTGTTAACAGTTTACTTCAGAGCATAAAGCACAGATATTTATTATAATTCACCCTTTTATAATGAAATCCAGAACAAACAGCACATGGCTAATGACTGCCCCCATGTTCTGTTTGTCAGAACCTGCACAACAAAGTGCCTGTAATGATCTAATATTAGTCTAATTTCAAACAGTCAGCATAGAGTATGAAAACAGAGGTCATAAAGAGGTGGACTTTGATGTTGAATATTTTAATAATAATAATTGCTTACACTTACATAGTGCTTTTCTGGACACTCCACTCAAAGCGCTTTACAGGTAATGGGGACTCCCCTCCACCACCACCAATGTGCAGCATCCACCTGGATGATGCGACGGCAGCCATAGTGCACCAGAACGCTCACCACACATCAGCTATTAGTGGGGAGGAGAGCAGAGTAATGAAGCTAATTCATAGATGGGGATTATAAGGAGGCCATGATTGGTAAGGGCCAATGAGAAATTTGGCCAGGACGACGGGGTTACACCCCTACTCTTTTCGAGAAACGCCCTGGGATTTTTAATGACCACAGAGAGTCAGGACCTCGGTTTTATGTCTCATCCGAAGGACAGCGCCTGTTTACAGTATAGTGTCCCAGTCACTATACTGGGGCATTGGGACCCACATGGACCGCAGGGTGAGCGCCCCCTGCTGGCCCCACTAACACCTCTTCCAGCAGCAACCTTAGTTTTTCCCCGGTAGTCTCCCATCCAGGCACTGACCAGGCTCACACCTGCTTAGCTTCAGTGGGCTGCCAGTTGTGAGTTGCAGGGTGATATGGCTGCTGGCAACACCACGTTTTTGATCACCATTTTGACACCACATGCAGAATTCAATACAAAGTTTTACAATTACAGACCAGGCAACAAAGGAATGAGGTGGAGTTGAAAAGAAGAGTGGGAAGGGATAAATATAGGGAATGGATGGAAAAGGTTTAAAGATATTGTTCTTGAAACACAAAACAGTGCATTCTGAGAGCAAGTAAATCTAAGCCTAGTCATCAGTGGCCTAAATATAAATCAATTAAGAAATATATATGGTTATAGAATATGATTTACAAAACGATCAAAAAATAAATGGAATCTAATAAACTAAAAGGAATATAAGTAATATAATAAACTGCTAAGAGCAGATAAAAAAGGATATTAGGAAGGCCAAGAGAGAGATAAAAAGGAAACTTACATTTTGATACTAAATTTAGTAAAAGTTTTAATGTATCTTTTTATTACAATGGCAGAGCAGTAAAGGATTAAGTAAATGTCTCTGGCATAATAATGTTGGAAAGTGTCTAGTTGATGACAGTAAAATGACTTATGTTTAAAGATTATTTTACTGAGGTGTTTACTGAGGAAAAATCAATATATAGTACCTCAGGCTGAGGACACACCAAGTTCTGTATTAAATAATAGCATCAAAAAGGCAGAAATGTCATGGATGCTAGAAGCACTTGAGTTTAAATTTCCAGGCATGAGGTTATTCTACCTATTGTACTTCTTATTATTAAAGTTCCTCAGAGGATTAATTCTTAAATTGCAAGCATGAGGCACTTCAGATAATCTGCATCTTTTTTTACTGGGAATAAAGAAAATCTCTGGTATATGGATTGATACATTTTTTTTAATTGTGGTGATATCATTAGTGAAGTATTGCAAGGATCTGTATTAGACCACTGCTGTTGCTCACATTATAATCTAGATTTTGGTATAGTTAGTATACTAGTTAGTTAGTATACTAGTATAATAGTTAGTATAAAGTTTGCAGGAGATAACAAATTTGGAGGCAGCAAATGTCAAATGTTGGCAGCAAAAATATGAATTATAGCTATTGTGACACCTTGAGTGGTGGTTACAACAGCTGGAGTTTTTATTCCCTATTAACTCTAGTGTGAGAAGAAAGCCGTCTATTGCAAAGAAAGTATTCATTTGCAGTAGGAACACTTACTAATAAATGAAACTAAAACCCATATTTGGAGTACTAAATAATTAAATTCCTTCCTATGCCTTCTCAGTTTCTCTTCGAGAGTCATTCCCAGACTATGACAAGCTGTAAACCAGTAAACACTGGTTTTCTCCCGTTTTCATTTTCCGCTCAGACACTGTCTGCTCCTGCAGTGACCATAGGCTTTGTTTCAGTTTCCCTTTCAGCCTTGTCCTTTTCCAGCTACAGGGTGTTACTTGGGTAACTATAGAGACAAATTCTACTCCTACATCAAGATATACAACGCCTGTGTAGGAAAACAGATCATAATTGCCACAGCTATTTTAACTCCAGTAGTGCCAACTGTGTTTGAAATATCACAAGGGCAAGTTTTGAGCAATTAAAACTATCTGTTAAGAGTCTGTATCAAATCGCAAAGCAGAAAAAAGTTTTTGTCTGCCAGCATAAAACTGCGCACAGTGAGGTATATTCATCATAATGTATTATGAGGTTTAAATTATTTTCTATCAGTTAAACATAGTATCTTAATTTGAATTAATGTTTGTCTTAGTAAGGGACTAAAAGAGCCTTGTTCTTTTCCATCTGATATGATAGTGCTCCAAGATTATAAATTTGGATGCTGTTTATTGATGTTTCCCATCTCAATGCATGCTTTTGATGTGAACGTATAAGACTGTATGTTTGCCTGGCAATGATAATGATCACAATTGAGATTTTAATGTTTATTAAATAAAAAAATATGAAATAATGTTAACTAATCAATAGTCAGGTATTCTAACTTTAAATACAATTAGCATGCTTGTTGGAGCTAGAAAAAAGTTGTCTTTTGGTGATTATTCAGGTTCAGTCAGTAGGTTTCTAGTCTCACCAGCTCTTCCTGAATCATATTGCTGAAAGGCTTCAAGTTGTACAGACTTTTTCCCCCCATCTGTTAAAACAGCGCAACAATTTGACAGTTGCCATGCCAAATCAGGATACAAATATGAAACAATATCTAAAACCAATTTTAAATACCTACTGGACTGAGGCCTATGGGTGTATGATCAAGAGTAGCAAAGAAAACACCAGTTTCTTTACTTAGAAGTGGGTCTTAAATGAGGAATTCAGAACAGCTTGGTAAAAAGTTAATATTTTAGATTTTTGAGTTGAAACTGGTCATAATGATTCAAAACAAACATAAAAAACATGTATTAATGTTACGTTAATGTTAATGTTAATTATTTTAAGGGTTATGAGATAATAGTTTCTGGCTCCCCTGTGACCCAGTATTGGATCTAACAGAAAATGGAAGGATGAGTATGAAATATTTTTGAAGTAGTTTGCTTTTTGCTTTATAATATACATGACTATTGTTTTTGGAGTATTTTATATTCTGTAATATTTCAGGAGGATTAAGATTCTGTACATTCTGTACAGATGTAGCCTGATACAGCAGGAGGTATTTCTGCAACACTGAAGACATGTGCAAATGCATTTCAAATGAGGAAGTAATTTTGTAGGCAATTAAAAAAATAAAATATGCAGCCCAGTCGGATTTATATGATGATAATACTTCCTTGCAATGATAGAACTTTAACCAACTGCAAATGTAAAATGTGAGTCATAATATAAATACATTCAATTCACTTATTGTACAGTACTAGCCTGTATTTGTGTCTGGTTTGTAAAGTAAAATGAGTGTAAACATGCATAAAATTATAATAATTTATAAACTCCAAACATTAACAATGATTTTATAACTGTTTAAATAATGCATTGTTTTCCTTATCATTCAAGTGATGTTTGGCAAGTTTGTTTTGTGGCTTATCTCATAAGAGGCTTCCTTCATGAAACCCAGCTCTGAAATACACATTCATCCAGTGACTTTCATGTGTAGTTTCAGCACTTTGTTTCCTGAAGAGGCTAGTGTGTATTAAGAAAGTCCAGCTGTTGCCTTTTCATTTATGCTTGCTTCCCACACTCCATGTTTCAAATCTAGTAGGACTCTCACTGTACCAGTAGCCTTATTTGTTTTTAAATGGACACTACAATAGAAAGTGGGAGATCGGCCTTGTGTGGGCTCTTTTATTACGGTTCTGCAATTTTGAAGAGCTGTTTGAACTTAGGCATGACAATGCATGCTATTACTGAATGTTTTCCATTCATTATCTCTTTTATACCCCAGGAAAACAGGAAGCCTTCAGAGGCATCCATATACAGTATTTCCAGAGACTTCCATTGCTCTTCCAAAGAGCTTAATATTACTGTAGATTTTTTTTTAAATTTTATTTAAAGGAATACATAGAGAAATTAATACATGTGACCCTCTTGTTTTTTCTAATTTATTTTTGACAAGTATGGCTTTGCTCTATGCAATGCTATTATGGTTACAGCATTAACATTATTTAAAGTGTTGAAGTGAGACATTATCCAATCTGTAATTCATTCTGTTATGTGATGTTTTTTTTGTTCCTGTTTCATCGGGGATATGAATAAATCTGGGAGCAAAACATATACACAATCTAAAAATATCAGACAAAACATGTAGGTAAAAAAATAATAATGATTGAATACTGTACAACAATCATGTATTGTAACTGAACTCTGGTGCGTTAGCCTGATCCTCTGAGATATATTTCTTTTTTTAGTGAGTGGCAAACTCAGAAATATGAGGTATAAGAGAAAATCATGAAATGGGCAGACACATGGCAAATTAACAATGATAAGTTAAATTATATCTACACTATACTATACGTATCACATAGGAGCTGCAGGAAGATACACTTAAAAAGCAGTCTGGCTGTGTCTGTAAACTCTTCTGTTTTCTCATTAAAACACTGTGGGGAAATAAAAATAAAATCGAATGGTGTGGTTTATAGCAGACAATCGGGGATTGAAGTCTAGGGAAGTTATGCTGAAGCTTTACAGTGCAGTAGTAGAGATAATTTAATTTGTTCACCATACCAAAAAGGATGGTATAGCTTTTGAGAGAATTCAAAGAAGCTCAGAAATAATTCCTAGTCTCTGGGGATACTGTTATTCTTTTCACATAGGGATACTGGAGGTTGGATGACTTTGTTTAGGAAATAAAAGAAGAAAAAACACCAGACTAGTTCACACAGTTAAGTACTAGTTCATGCAGGCTCCTTCTAAATATCACTATGACACACATAAAGAGATCTGATAACATTAAGTTGCGCAAATATGGAAAATTCAGAAAATCCATGGTCAAGAGAGCCACTCTTCAGTCTAGAAAAAAGGATATTGAGAGTAGATCTGAAGAGGTTTAGATATTGGAAACCCTGGGGACTATTTCACACTCTAGCAAAACAAGGACATGGGGGCACGTTTGGAATCTGAAAGTGAATTCATTTGGCATGGAGGATAGAAAACGTTTCTTTACACAAACAGTCCCAGCCATGTGGTTGAAGCCCGAGCTCTTGGTGCCTTTAAGAAAGATCTAATAGCTCGTGCCCATATTTGATTCTGTAAAATAGTGGTTATTACTGTAACATTTCATGCAGCCTGCGTTCTGAAAATCTGTTATTGCATCTCCTTATCAAAAATAGTTGAAGTATTTTGTGTTTTAATGGTTTAAATACCTCTGAAATACTTCTTAATTAAAATCTGGCACGTTTTGCACTCCTGAAAAGGGCATCTCACACCCACAGGGGGTGTGTGCATCCCAGGCTAAGAACCACTGCTGTAGAACCTCACTGCTGGAGAGGCAACAACCATCCAATACTGATACGGCCTGTTCTTTAATACATGGGGCATATTATTGATGTGTTCTATTGTAACAGCTGGACAGAAATACCCATTTAGTGCACTTACCTTATGTTTAGTAACGGTTCTATTAGTCAATATTTAACTTATTTGTACCTGTGTAAAAATACCTTGATTCGTACTTTAAATTACATAGCTTTGTGATTAAACACATTTTGCACATTAAACACATTTTCTTGATCACTTGGTGATCAAGACACATTTGTCTTTATATGTAAGATTTTGAATAATAAATAAAATGCTTCCAACATTGGTTTTTTAACACAATTCTATGAAATTAGATGACAAATTCCAACCGTTTAATTTTCCTTTTTTAAAGTAATACATTTGTATATTTGTACAATTTGTGCAATTAATGATCACTTATTGAAATTGAAAGTTTTCTAAAAAAAAGCCTGTTCTTGTTTTTGTTTAGGCTGTCCTGCTTCTCAACATCTCTTCAAGTGCTAGGACTATCAAGACAATGAAAGGTAAGATGAGGAAATTAAGCATTCACAAAAGTGTGAATCTACACTAATATAATTGTTGTTTATACTGTTATAATTTTTGTATTCTAAATTTTTACTTTTGATGGGTTCAGAGTAGCTAATGCCATCTCAGTTTTTACATCTTGTACAGAATGTTCACAAGTGTCTTGACATGTTTTTTCCATTACTTCCGTAGTAGGCCAGATTAGTTTCCAGATGACCACATCAACTTTTCAACATGTTGAATGCATGGGGATCCTTAATTGTTGTATTATAATCTGGGAACTGTTGTTTATGTCCTTTCTCTTTCTCCCCATAGATCAGTTTAACACTTTGTTTAAAGATATGGGAAAATTACAGCAAGAACTCCAGGAGTGTCAGAGAAACCAGAGCAGTCTTCAAAGAAAAATAACATCTGACATGTAGGTCACTTCTTTCAGACTTTTACATTTTTACAATCTGCACAGAAAGAATCAGCCAGCCCATTTGGAATTATGTCATTTACCTTTTCATTTTCAGTTACATGAATGCAATTCATATAACTGAAAATGAGCCTTATTCATACAATGAGCCATGAAATGAGCCTGCAACTTACAACTGGCAACCTATTGAAGCTAAGCAGGTTTGAGCCTGGCCAGTACCTGACCAATCCACTGGCCCCACCTCTTCCAGCAGCAGCCTTAGCTTCCCCAGGAGGTCTCCCATAGATCTTCTGGGAGAGCTAAGGCTGCCGCTGGAAGTGGTGTAAGTGGGGCCAGTAGGGGGTGCTCATCCTGCGGTCTGTGTGGGTCTTAATGCCCTAATACGGTGATGGGGACACTATACTGTAAAAAGGTGCCATCCTTCAAATGAGAAGGAAAACCAAGGTCGTGACTCTTTGTGGTCATTAAAAATCCCAGGGTGTTTCTTGAAAAGAGCAGGGGTGTTACCCCAGTGTCCTGGCCAAATGAATTGGCTTCATCCCTCTGTTCTCCTCCCCACTGAGAGCTGATGTGTGGTGAGTGTAACCTCCAGGTTCATGGAGTAGAGCCACCATGTACCTGTAAAGTGCTTTAAATGGAGTATCCAGAAAAGCACTATAAGTGTAAGGAATTATTATGATTAACCATTTGTTTCATTATATAAAGTATGATTAAGGCTAAAATATTTAGGTACTGTAGATCAGTGTTGTTTTGTAAAATGCTGGTGAAAGAGGAGCTGAGTAGACTTGTTAAACCATTTGTATTAACTGTACCACAGTTTATTGGGTGTTTTTGTCAAAGCTGTAACCTAGGGAAGATCAGTCCCTTCTTATCACTGGGGCTTTTCTTCAGTTATTTCAGTTAAGGCAAAAAACAGATACCAGACTTATGGAAATCAAAGTCACTTTCATGGTTTATGATTCAAGACTTAAAACCTTATTTGTGACTCTGCATTGGGGTTCCGCTGTTAGATGATTTATAAGACCTTTTTTGATGCTTCTGCATTTAAAGGCACCTGCTTAGATTGCCAACTGAACACCTTTTCCCCATTGTTGCTTTGTTGCACCAGGACATGTTTTATTGAAAATGGCTGTGGGGTAGTGCATATGAACAGCTCATCTTGTTGTTGTTTTTTAATTTGTACTGCTTTTTAAAACATTAGGCTTAAATGAATAATTCCTATTATATGTATAAATTCTAACTTATTTTTCAAAGAAAAGTGGGTTAATGCGGCAAGTGTCACCATTACATTAAGGTACTACAACATGTTGTTAATGCCCTTAATTCTGCCCTTTCTTTTTCATCAGAACATCATAAATAAAGCACACAACATTTGTATAAATATAGTAATTCAGTAATGTAGAAGACATGCTGTAAGTAGATATACTGTAACAATATAACAGATGAGTGTATAACCTTGATTTTGATACAGGGTCACTGATTATGTCTGTATCTGTCACTTGCTTAAGTGTCTCGTGGCAAATAATGATCTCCAACTATTAAATTCTCTAGGACAGATTAGCTCCAGAGTTGTTAATTTTGAGTAGGGTTTTCTGTTGTACTGTTTGCTCTGCTCTTTTCTGTTCTGCTTTAAGAATACAAATGTTGCCCGTATTCATTTTCAGTCAGTAGAAGAGCTGGTTTAATTTATGTTTGTTTAAGTCTACCTTGGGAATCAACTTCATTTGACGACTTCATCAAAGCCTTAGTCTTTCATTTACAAACACAAAATAGACACCGATAAAGCAAGGTTCTGAGAAACAAGAAACACTTTTCAAATTGAATAGTTCTTCTTTATTTAATAGTTTATTTAATTTAGTTCTTCACTTTAATAAAGTGAGTCTAGCACTAAATGTTTTTTTTATTGCAGACAAATAAATGGGTTATTAAAATCTTTATTTGGATGCGGTTGGTGCAGTTCTGCTTTGTAAATTAAAAAGTAGCACAATAAGAACGTCTTGTTAGGGTTAAAGCAAAGTTTAGTTGGGACTGATAGTTCTTGCAGTTGTTCAGGGCTCTGGACTTTGGAGAACAGAGTTATGGGTTCAACCATGGGACAAAGTACTTCACTAAAATTAAATCAGTAAATGTCCCCTTAATAAAAGCTGGTCTCCATGTTATTAATTTCTTCTCTAACATGTTTTATTTGTTATTGAGATACACATTACAGGACAGAGCAGCAGAGTAGGAAAAATATAACAGACAGAAGGCTAGTGTTGGGTTTTAGCACCAGAAGAGGGACAGGGGGAAAATGATATCATGTGGAATGGTGCTGAAAAGGTCATTTTCTTCAAAGACCGCAATCTTATCTCCTCATTGCATTTTCTTGTGTTTCCTGCTCTTAAATGTACTGTATTTCTTTTATGTTTAGGTCTCAGTGCAATGCACAGATTACAGAGGTGAAGGAAGGGTATTTACAGCAGCTTTCAGCACTCAAAAAGGATGCTCTGCAGAAGGAAGAGAAGATAACTACTGAGGTGAAGGTGTCTATGGTAATGCATCCAATTGTATCTCACTTTCCTAAAATTTACAGAATTGTCTACTGAGTGCATCAGTGCTTGTTTTTATAGAGATTCTGCTATTCTGATAAGGACAGAAGAATCCACATGGCGTGTTTGGCTTTAAAAAGATATCAAGCAAGTGAGACTTCAAAATTGCGGTTAATTACTGATGAACTTTTAACATTTTCATTGTGTGCACCTGACCTCTTACTGCATTTGTATCAACAGCTTTTCAGTGAGCTTGTCTGCACACTTGGAAATATGATTTAGGAAGCTAAAAATGGTCAAACTGTACTTGTATGTATGTACAGTATTGTATTCTTTAGTATGGAAGATAAAAGTAAGGATTTTGCTAAGAATATACCTGAGCGGTTGGTATAGATACAGGCATGTAAATTCTTTCTTCTCGGCATAGATTTAGTGAAAAGAGTAATAGTTCATTTGCAAGGCACATTTTCTTAAACAAATATTTAACAATGACAATGACACACAGTACACTACAAAAAACATAAACGTAAAACATGTTTCACTATGTAAAAGTTTAAAGAGACCTATGTCTAAACCACCTAGAAAACCACAGACTACTACCAAGTATTTGGGTCTTAAATAATGCCTACAGAGGCCAAAAGAAGAGATAAGCTGCCTTCTAAACTAAATAGATAACAACCAATGATTTAATCTCCCTCTCGGCAAATCCGGATTCCATTAAAATAAATGGGTGCCTATCTCCCTATTTTAAAATGCACTCACTGAGCATGAGAAACTTTTTTAAACCAACGGATTCTTCTCCCAGGAACTCAAAGTTACCTACAAACAACAGAATTGCAAGCTCTCCTGGCAAGGTTTAAATACATAGCTCCAATTGGGTCTTTTTGGATGATCTGAAACAAAGACTTCTTGTCTGGCAGATACTTTTAAGTTCCGGCCTGCTGTCCGTTCCTCTCCTCCTGTGGTCTCTCTTTCTCTCGTGTCTTTTCTTTCCCTTTGCCCGTCTTGATCTCGTCTTATATTTTGTATAAACGTTATGATTACTTTGATGACAGAATCTGGACCCCCAACATTTCAGCAAACATCCCTTTTCCTTTGAATCTGGAAATGGACTGCTAAAGATACTTCCTAGTCACCTATAGGTGTAATAAAATATTGTGATCTTATAATGATTTTCAAAAATGATCCTTCAGAGAGATGAAAATGCATGCAAGGTGGTATAATGCAGGTCTCTTTGTGATGTTATATTCACCACTCTGGAGGGTGGAGTACTGATGTACTTCATTTTAATTTTGTTTTCATTTAGACTGGACTATTTTTTTTTTCTGGAAGGCTTATTGTGGTGTGCAAGACAATGAGGCAAAATTATAGGAAAGAGGCAAATACGATTTAATTTCATCCGGAAAACTAGAATGAAAAAAGCTCAGCCTGGACAAGACTAAATTGCTGCAATGTGTTTTTTTTCTCCCTATAAGCTTGAAATTAACCTCTGTGGCCTGCACACAGACACGGCTTCCTACTTAAACCTCTGAAATGATAAGAAATGGCAAAATACTTCATAGGACAGGTAAAAAGAAATTGAAAGAAAGATGGGCATAAGTCAGACTGCTGTTTTATAACAGAACAATGTTTTATGTAAAGAAAGAGACAGTTTTCAAAAGTGTATTTTAAATTTGCATTGGTGTTTCCCTGCAGCCCAAAGCAGTTCCCACAGGAGTTAAAACCAGAGCTACTGAAGTCAAAGGGATAGAAAAGCAAGAGAAGGAAGGGACTAAGCAGGTCCCTGTCCATCCAAGAAACAGCAGTCATGAGACAGAAGAAAAACCAGTACAAACTGAAGTTCAAAACCCCAAACCTGCTGAACTAGAAACTAATGAGATTCCAGAGAACACGGGTAGGACACTGCTATTATAATGTTTTCCCTTATTTTGCATTTATTTTTTTTTTACAACTGATTGAAATAAAATACATTTCTAAATGTTATTTTGCGGTTATGTTAGGACAGTGTGTCTTATTACTCTTGGAAAAACTCTTGGTCTTGAGCTAGTCCATTTTGTCTAGAGCATATTTTTTGTACCTTTGCAGGTACTGGTATTAAATTTAAAAAGCAGGAGTTTGTTATATCACGGCTTAAACCTGGTGTTATTGACTTCAGAAATGTGAGTGTGATATTTTAAACGATGCATTTGCAGGCAGCAGGAAAAATGTTGATGTACAGCAGCCCAAAACAGTGGCTGTTAAACAGCAGGATAAAGACGAAGCTGAAAAACCAGAACTGACTGAGATAAAAGAAAATGATCTGGAGAATCAGAAAAATGAAGGAGGCAAAGATAAAATCGAAGACCTTGAAAATGATGACCACAAAGGGAATGGCACAGAGGAAGAAGTAGAAAGAGAGCAGTTAATTCAGGATAGGCTGGAGATCCTTGATGATTCACCTAATGGAGACCTAATAGCAGATGGTTAGTAATCAGTAATATTTGTCTTTTGGTTTCATGAACTGTGTTACTGTTAAAACAATCGGTGAAGAGCTGTGGAACTTGAAGTCGGAATGTTTCCAAGCTTTTGACTCTTCACTGTTTACTTTAAAATCTGAGTTTGTAGTTTTATCATGAGTCAGGATCTATGTAAATATGATGAAAAGCTGAATGTATCCCTACAATGAGTAAGCAGCACTTTCTGGGAACTGACAGAGAACCAAAAGACTAACATGATAGAAAAAACAAAACCAACAAAAATACAAAGAATCCTTTGTTTTTTAAAATATAAGGTATAAAATACTATACGTCAGACTTTATAAAATAAATTCCCCCAAAACCTCCTGAACAGTGCCCTTCCAATGTGAAAAATAAAATAGTGAAATTAAGACTTAATTAAACTAAATTTTACGTCATTCAAAGGTTCCAATCATACATTTTTATTGACAACATTCAACAGTGTAATTTAGAAAATGCTGACTCAGGTTTTGACTTGTATTGCACTACATTTTTTATTTTGCAAAGTTTATGGTGGAAAAAAAATGCTTTTCTTACTTCTGCAGCCTCGCCTCCAGTACAACTGATTGTGACTAAACATTCAGCAGTAGTCATAAATCAAGCCCTCATCAATCTGTATGTCAGCCAAAACACAAGACCCCTCACACTTGAAGTGCTCAACAGCAATATTACTGATTAAATAAACATTAATCAGCTCTAGATGAATACTGTTTCTTAGCAATTCATTGTCACTGGCTAGGCAGCAGATAAATGGCTTATTCAGTTATGTTTCACGGTGTGGGACAGTGATTACTGGTACACATCTGGTTCGTTGCATTTTTATAGAGCTTTTCATCCCAAAAGTTCCAAAGCATTTACATCTGCAATCAAGCCATCTGTGGCTGCCTTAGTACGATCTGGGGCATTCTGTGGAGATAATGGTCATTATCGCATTTCAAACAACATATTTTGTCTCCTAATAATACACATTTTTCTTAATTTTAGGCAAACAGAATAACGAGCTGGTGATGGGTGATGAACTTGCTGATTACAACGGCGATGAGGAAAATGTGGGAGAATTTGAGGCAGACAAACAAGCGGAGCTTGCAGAGAACACAGGTGATTCATGAACACACAAGACCCAAACACACATGGATACTTAATTGAAGAGGTTTGCACGACCTCCACTAATACCTAACAAACAAGTGAAAGACAACGTCAACTTAGAGCCAGGGATAGTTTTATTCTGCTCATCTAGAGTAACACAGCAACTGTAATGAGGACCTAATAACTAATGCCAAAATAGTGGCTTACAAGGAGCAGTTAGGAAATTGATGTTAATATTTTTCTGTGTCATAAGTGGATATATCTTCTATCTGTGTACTGCAGATAAATGTGTTGGGCTGATAAGTAAAGTTTAATGAAAGCATTCGGCATTAAGGTTTTTTAAATTGTTTTATTTAGAATGAATCAGTCAGTTTAAAAAGTAATTGCACAAAAGCCATCATTTAAGAATTAAATGATATTTCACTTTTAGAACGATACCTTTTGAAATATGTGTACAGCATTCCTCAGCTTTTAAGTTACCACATCTAAGTTGTACCCGAGGACATACAACAGAGGAATGTAATGTACATTGGGCCAGTATCCCCCATTTGTTGCCACAGAGAAATCTGTTCTGCAAGGGAAGTTTACTGTATTTACACATATTCGTACAAACACAGCTTTGTCCCACCCACACCTAGCAGATATGATGCAGATACAACATGCCTGTGATGCTATAAGACAAAAATGAGCCGAAATGTGTGGTGTCATGACAGCTGGATGGGTATTTATACAAAGACGTTTACCATGTAAGCTTCTCTGTTGCACTAAAACATTGTCTGCCATATCCCTTTCTTTCACCAGGAGTAGACCAGGACCATCAGCTCTTCAATGAACAGCTTTAGAAGAGTGTGACAAAAACAAAGTGGAGTTCTGAAAAACAAATGCAGTTGCACTGTCAGTATAACTGGAGTAAAAAATACTTGAGCTTCCAAGTGCTTTCCTTTGGGATCATAAGACTACCATTTTATTTTTCTTTATAATTCTTCAAGCCAGTGGAAGCACAGTACACATGATGTATTAGTTTAAATAATAACTGAATGATTGGTCCAAATTGAATGTATGTTAAACAGGGTTCTGAAGTAGATTGAGTTTCCTTTAACTATTGCTGTATCAGCAATCTATACATACCTTTTTTTTTCCCCACTGTATCTGAGCTTCATGTTTCATATTTAGGAAAGAGACAACACATGAAAACATCACTTTGAAGTTCAGAGTTCTGACTTCCTGTTTCTTACATGAATGTTACTTTTCTTATCAATTCCCTGTAAAATGTGTTTTTGTGTTAGTCGTTGACATTTGTTTTAGTCTTACACAGTGTAATAACAATATAGAACAAATGCCTCTAAAAGGTTATTTTGAATGGATACTCTTAGTTCAAATACTGTAAAAAGAGGGTGTGCTTTATTGAGAACTAATGTAATTTACAATATGGAAAATCTATATTTACTATGAAAAGTACTGTGAAGTGGTCTGTGAAGATCACAATAATTGAATCTCCGTTTGAAAAATGAAGTCATAAACTTATATTTTTATGCTGCCTAATACAAGGCAGACATTAAATATTATTTAATTCAATGTTTATGAATATTCTAATAAGTTAGAATTTTGTTTTATAAGCTATGGAAACTTATTTTGAATACATATCACCTAATACATTGATAGAAATGATAGATTCCTGTATTTTGGTGAAGACTTAAATTGTGGTTTCTCTTTAAAACATTCTGTACGTTTAATGATCTTGAAAACTACTATTGACAGTTTTCAGTATTCTATTTAATACAGCAGAAATGTTCAAGAATTTAATATAATCTTAAATAAGCAGAAGTATGACACTAGTTGTACTATTATAAAAACATTTAAACAAAAAAAAACATTTTATTTAAATTTATTGGGACCTGATTGCAAATCTTTTTAGACATGCACAATTTCACATCTTAATGTGATCATCTTTTTGTTTTGCTTTTTCATCAGAAAGTGTTCTTTGCTTATATTTAGCTTGCTTTCACCAGACTTGTATTAAATGTCTTCCTTTCAAATCTATAAGTGATTAAAACCAGTTGTGGAGAGAACAGTACTTTAAATAGAAATGAAAAACGAGGGTGGATTTTTCTAACCACTGACCTGAACTGATTCATAGAGAAAGCTCATTGAAACAAAGGGATTAACACACTAAAATTAAGTATCATTTATATTTGCAAACTTGGTGTTAAAGCTACTTAGAAATAGTTATAAACGTTTTCCGCATCAGATTTTGTGACATATACTTATTGTTTTAATTAGGATAATTGAATCAGTCAGTAAATTAACAACTGAATATAAAAATAATTAGATAAGAATTCAGAACTAAGCTTAATTGGAATGTTATACAAAGCACAGAAAGCCAAAACACTTACGTACATTCAAGTGGCCCTTTTAGTTTGATGTCCAGGATAGAAGAACCCCCAAACCCTGAGACTTGATCAGTGTTGCACCATGCAATCAAGTTGCCATCAATCACTGTACTGTAAGTCGAGTTCTGTAACAATCAGACACACCTCCCCATAGATTGGTCTGAGAAGGGCTTGGGAAAGGTTCACATATAATTCTGCAAGCTTGTTCCTCACTTGCAGATGTCCATCACAAAAAAAAACCTTGATGCACAGCTGCAGGTCTACCCCATGTGGCTTTGTCCACATGAAAGTGACATTCTCTAAATAAACAGAGTCCATCGATTCCTTTTTGAGTTTTTGAAGCCTAACATTAAAAAGGTTGATGCCCAGCTGTCCATCGCGTTTATGATTGAGGTGGTTTTTCACTTTTACGTCACTCGCCTGAAACACAGTCAGCTATGATCACTTAAACATGTCAAAAACATGTAATTAATATTCAACTTTATTATTCTAAAAACACATTTAGTAGATGTCTTTTATTACTCATTCTCAGAATAACTCTCTGTAAAGGAATATTATTAACAAAGCTGTATGTACTACAACTGAAAATATAAGATTAGGACTTTTAAGGAAATTTAAGGAAAAATAGTACTTTACTATAAAAGAATGGAAACCATAAAGGATCAGGTCTTTGGACAATAATCTATATTTGCATAAAATGAAAAGGCAATATGAAGTTACTGAATAGATAATTCACACAGACATTTATTAGGGAAAAGAGACTGTCTTAAAACATGCAGTCTTAAATTATGTTGATTTAACTAAACGGAAAGTGTTCCAAAAACTAGAAGCAATTTCTTAATAATACCATTTATAACTGTATTCAAAGAATTGAATGATGCTATTCTTGGACTACTGATTGAAATCTGAAAACAATTCTTCTTTGCATATGTTACAACATTTATACTGTGCTAGTTGAATAAATACACAGTCCACTAGCAAGGATATTATGATTAGAAAAAATTAATAGCCAACCACAAATGATAGAAGCAGCCAACTATCACACTTCAGGTTTTCTAGGATGACAAATTACCTACAGTACTTTCAAGATGCAACTGAATGACAGAAATTAACTAGTAGCACCCAGATGAGGTAGATTAATCTAATGGCCCCTTCTCTTTCATAACCACACATTTTCTTATAATTAAAAGGATTCAGATCTTATTTTTAAGTATCTGCCCTCATCTAGAGAATGCCCCAAAATAGGGCAAAATAATTGGAAATGTAATGAGCCAAGAAAAAAAGTTTTCATCCATGGAAAAATGCCTGTTACTAAGGGACCATATGAAACATTACCCATGTCCCAATTATTTTAAATGAGCGTAGTGGGGAAAGAAAAAACTACTCGAAAAAATGCTTGATTGCAGTCACAATGCATAACAGACATTACAGGTGTCTGATTAAGCATGCCTTTTGTGTTACTTGCAAAAATACTTTATATGTCCTTCAGAAGAATCATCTGTTCTGTTCACCAAAACATTCTGCTGCTGTATTGTGTTCAGTGAAAACATACAGTATTAGAACATACCAAAATCATTCATTGATGAATGCATTTCCACTTATAGATAATACCAGTTTTCAGATGAATGGGATATACAGACTTATAGCTAAGTCTGATGAAAGTTAAAGCCAGTACTGTATGACAGACATAAAATACATTTTGTTTTGGACACATGGTGGTAGAGGATGTTCACAAGGATCAATGTATTCACTACTGAAGTTAGAATTCTGACAGTTTATAGTTTATAGGAACAAAATTCTGTTACTTAACAATCCAAAGAAAAACAATTTCTCTTGTCAGGACAGCAGTTTAATGTAGTAAACCAGTTTATTATGCATTTTCTTCTGAAATGTGGGGCTTCCATATAGTGTTAAAACATTTAAAATACTTCAGATTAATCAAGGTGAAAACAAACATTTTGACATTTTAATAGGTCTGGTCAATGTACAATTTTTATGTACTTGGTAAACAAAATCAAAGCAAATGTAACAATTACAATTTTGTTTCTATTATTCTAAAGGAAGAAAAAAGAATGTTAAAAAAACAGTCCAGTCTGCCATACCCAAAGCAAGCTAAAACCTTACTATTCTTTAGATTTCAGAAGTTCAAGAACAGATCAAAAAGTTAAATGGACAAATCCACAACATTTATGTAGCTAAGATGGAATTTCACTCTAAACAGAGGTTCAATATGGTCAATGAAGTCATTCTTCTTACGTTTTGCAATTGCTGCATGATGAATCTGATATGTCACTAATTTACTGTACAACTTACACCGCTCAGATACTTCATGACACAAAATGCCATCCCATTGTTTTTTTAAATGTAAAACTCCTTATTAAATTATCTTCACCACTGGGAAGTACTTATGCGCAGAGAAATCAAACTCTGGTAGAACCTAAATTAAAAGAAGAGGACAAGACAGGTAACTGACACAGCCAGTGGAAAGCAGAGTAACTTTGAATGCTAACATTGTGCTTAAATGAGGTAATTTTTTAATTTCCTATATATTTTTAAAAAATCGCCTACACCAGTAAAATTCTGCATTCTCCTTGTTATCCGTTACAAACTAAAATATACATTTTAAAAGTACTTATAATTCTGACATGCAGGCCCTTTAAAGTGTCTATACGAAAACTATTTTTATTCGGATGTGAATCATATGAAATTAATAATCTTACAACTTCAGAAGATCCCCAATATAATCAAGGTTCCCACAAAAGAAGATTTCATCAAGCTTATATGATACAGTTTGTAAATTTAAAATAGAATTTAAATTCTTAATTTATATAACAGGAAACTAAAAAAATATCAAAATTGTGAAATACAGTTCAAGGCAGCATGTGTTAATACAAGGAATTCTCTTAGTGTTTAATAACTTAAGTGTTTAATATTGCTTATATTGCATTTGCATTAAAAGGCACAAACAAAGCTAACCAACAGATAATGTTAAAAAACACAACTACACTTTTTAACCTCCTTATCTCCAGTTCACTTGCCTTGGTATTTAAGTCATTATTTTAATAATTTATATTATTTAAAATGAAAATAACAAGAGCTTCTGTATTATAAAAAAGCTTCTGTACCCCATAGCATCTCATTCATTCAGAAATATATTATCTGGAATGGTTTAAGAAATACGTGTTTCTTACTAATGGACTGGATGCTGAGAATGAGAGACTTTTGGCAGAATAACAGATATTTCTGGGACAAGACTCTTGTAGCTTTTAATCTCCATTAAAAATCTTACTGATCCATTTGAAGAGCACTTCCTTGGACAAAACCTATTTCTATAATAAGGGCCACAGGAGCTGTATGTGGTTATGCCACTGCCTGTGATAATCAGTGTAAAAGCTCATCACTAACTTTCAGTATTACCTTAGTCTCTTTTTTGTGGCCTCCTGCAAGCAACTTCATCACCACTATGTTGGGTTTGGCCACTTTCAGTATTCGATTCACCTGCACAAAACAATAAAATGATAACATTCTGACATACCGTCCTTAATGTAGTAATGTAACTATGTCTAGTTTTCATCTCCTGAACTGTATTACTGAATCAATCAACTATACAGCTGGCCTTTGCCAGTTACAGAATATCATTAACTACACCAATGTTTCAGTTCAGTAGGCTCTACAGTATGTGGTTGCCTAATTGACAGCGGAGTTGGACTAAAGATGAAGGAATGAACAAGAAGTGAAACGGATGTAAAACAATGAAAAAACACAATTTAAGATCTAACGCACTGTCTTGCTTTGTTCCAGAATTTCAATTTCAATACATTAAAAAAAAAAGTCAAAGCATTAATCTTGACTTAGAGTTCATTATATTTGTGATACCTGTACTGATCTTGAAGCTGTAACTGCAGTTTTAAAAAGATAACCACGTAATAGATTCTCTGTTTACACTAAACTCTACAGTACCAGAAATGAACAAAGCACATTTTGATTAGATATCTATGCACTGAGAAAACAAACAGTTTTTTGAAGCAGGGGCTTAGAATTCATTACCACTGTTCAAAGAAAATGTATGCAGTTCCTGCCTCTCACTAGCTGTATATAAAAACATCCATTAAAACCTAAAAGACCACAAACATATCAGAGTACCTCAAAATCTCAAGCTTTATATTATTTTTTTTTGTCAGTGAAATTCCCCAAACAGAACAATCAAAATCAAACAACCTCTGGATCTGGATTGGGAACAT
Organism: Lepisosteus platostomus; assembly: GCF_059453375.1. Taxonomy (NCBI): domain Eukaryota; kingdom Metazoa; phylum Chordata; class Actinopteri; order Semionotiformes; family Lepisosteidae; genus Lepisosteus; species Lepisosteus platostomus. Next base: position 63,190,005 of record NC_142614.1, on the reverse strand, counting down.
TCTCCAGGATCATCTTGGCTTGCTGGAAGTGCTTACTGGATGCCATGTAGAGATCCGAGGATTGAGGAGGAGGGCTATATTTATTCAGGTCAGACATTTCCTGGAGGTCACACAGACATCAGGTTGGTACTGGAGAGGTGCACTTGTCAACTTCACAGATCTTATACTTCAAAGGAGACATGCTCATTCTAAACAAGTATATGATTCTTGACATACAGCTTGACCTAAGTAACTTTGCTTTTTTGTTGCTTTTACTTCAGTAAAAATTACAGTCTATTACTTCAGCAGTAAATATGACACATTAACAATGCTTAAGTCAAAACATTTCACAGCTCAGCATTATTTAGAAGCCATAAATATCAGTTAAAAGCTAGAATCTGCTGTCACTAGAAACATACAAGAAGCATGGAACTACAAAACATTTTGTACACTTTTTTCTTTCATTTCTATAACAAAGATGAACTGAAGTGCACTATTCTCATCATACCTTAAACTGGATGTAATGCACAGGAGGAGGGGTAACAACACTGTTGAAAGGGGCAAAACGATGTTCATATCGGACTTGCTCACTGTCCAGCTCAAACTTTGGCTTTCTTACTTTTCCGTCCATGTCGAATGCTATCATGGTCTGAAAAACATTTTTTTTTCTTTGATTAGACCTCACAGTGCAATTTCTTCACTACAATGTACACTTTTCTATTCACATTTCCAGTGTCCTTGTTCATAAGTGTTTACTTTGAAGGAGATTAATAGATGTTTGGAAAGCACATGATTGCTGTTAATTGTGTAAAATGAAGTAGAAGATCGCTCAGCCTATTTTTTAGCCCAAAAATTTAAACTGATGGAATAATAATAATGCCATAATGAACAACCAATAATGGGAAAGGGGAGAACATGTTAGTCTTTTAATATCGTTACTACAAAATGTATTTTATTTACAGTTAAAAAACATTTCTTGAGAACTTAGTTACTGACATTTAATTTTAATGAGGATGATTAAAAAAAAGAACAGAAATAACATAATGCCTTTTCAAATTTATAATATAAACATCAAATCTCCAAAAACGAAAGGCTGTTTATGAAAAACAATTTTAGAACTTATAATTGCAAGAAGAAATATTTATCATAAAAATACCTTTTCTGCTTGCATCTTGGACCACTGAGTACTTTTTTATTTTGCATTTTAAAGCATGTTAGAGAATTACCTTGTACATGCCAGCACACATATTCTGGTAGGCTTGACTCATGGTGATCTCTCTGCTTAGGGGCCGTGCTGTAGAAAATAATACAAAGGCCCAAAACCCAATTACTTTTCTTAACAATAGCAAGTGCACTTCAAAAGCACTGAAACAGCAAAGTACAACAACAGAATTACCTTTCGTTTAATGGTCAAGCAATTTGTAGTTATTAATTTAACTCCCTGAATAAGTGCAATATATGTATGCATTGAAGCACTCAAAATATAATGCATAATTTGCTCATACCAAAACATTTGCTTATATTAAAATAGGCTCTGAATTCAAAGCCATATTATTTGCTTCTATCAGTTAATACTGCTACTTTATTAACTACATAAAGTATTGTGATAGCCAAATTTTAACATATGTTACAGCTACTGTATGACTCCTGTCCAAGTACAGTTGCCAGTAAGGCCATCTGCCCCTTTCCACGCTGTGAGCCCCTCACTCCCTATAGCAGAGTTTGCACTGACTTGTGGAAGGATGCAGAAACTGCAAGCTCACAGACAAGTCTCAAAGGCTCAATACTCGTTTAGGAAATCCCAGTTACAGACTCTGCAATAGAGTTACAGTGCATAATTGCCAACAGAATTATGGGAATGTCAAATTCTAACATTGCAACCTTGTGTAAAAAAACCAACCAATTCAATGCTTTTTTTCAAGAAGCAGTAGGGTATTAAGGAGAAAAGATATTTAAATTACCCAATCAAATATATAATTGGGTAAGACGTAAACAAGGACTAGGTTTGGGAAGCCTGGATCTATATAATGGTCAGGAAGTTGTATGGTGAACACCAATCATGCTATGAAAAAAAATATTACAGAGGACATGAGAAAAAGTATAGTTTTTGTCCATCAGTTTGGAGGGGTTTACAAAACCATTTCTAAATATTTGGGAATCCAACCATCCACTAAGTCTACAAGTGGAAAATATGCAAAATCATTCTGATACCACCCAGGATTGGTGGTGCTGCCAAAGATCCCTCCAAGAGCAACCACGAAAATCATCCAGGAAGTCTCAAAGACCTTCAGACTTAATGGCCTAGTATAGTGACAAGGACACTATACTGTAAAAAGGCACCGTCCTTTGGATGAGAAATAAAACCAAAGTCCTGACTCTTTGTGGTCATTAAAAATCATTAAAGAGCCCTGATGATACCATTTCCCATACTCCTAATTTTATACATGAAACAGAAAAACTCTCATTTTATGGAGACGTTTTATGACTGCAAAACTGAAAATTCTATAGCATGGAAGGTGACTATGTATAGACAATATTACTCTAAAAACATTCAGTTTCTATTGTAGCTTAACTAGTTCAGCTATATCTGGACATCAAATTTGCATGTTAGTGAGAAAACAGACCACTTCATTGTTCACTGCCAATTTCCCTTCAAAGCTCTAGTATGCAGGGTCTGAATATTCTCTGTATATTTCATATCTCGTTCCACCTTCTTTATCATGTTACTATTTCTACTATGGACTTACAGTCTAACTTCAGAAAAGATTAGGAAGATCAGCAAAAAATTACTTAATCCATTAACTAATATTATAGTTGGGGGAAGCTTTTATGGAGGCCACACTACGCATGCCTATGAGTATCCTTTAGCCAGCACAATGGGGTTAAACAAATGATATATTGCGACTTTTGTTCTAAAGCCAGTCAGGAAGTTGCAGGGAAAACTGAGGTTTTCAAAGGGACGAATCATTTAAAAAAATAAACGTCTCTAAATAAACATGGAGAGAGTCAGAAGCATAAAAATGCTTGTGATTGTGCAATTGCGAAGTGTGCCCCAAGGAAGACAGCTTTAGCCCGGGCTGTGTCTCGTGCCTGTGAAAAGCAGCCGAGGAAATACTGAAAATGAAATTTAATGCAGCCTACACGCGAGGAACTACCGTTCACAAAATATGCCTCCCAAATCTTGATGATAAAAAAGAACAGAATGGATGTAATCAAAGACATATGAGTTTATTGGGTGCATTGCAGATGAACTTAAAGCGCAAACACTACGTTTTACGTTAATATGAACTCTTTTGATTCTGTAATTTGGCAGCTAAAAAAGGTCATTTGGCTCTTAAATGTTTCATTTTAGGAGCCAGTGATTTTAGGTGATCCTTCAAGATCTCCTGACCCAGTACTGACCAGGCCCATCCTTGCTCTGAGTTCTGTGGGGATCAGGCTGTAAACTAGTTCTTTATCTGTGTTCTGAAGGATACCCATCTCTGATTTTTCTTTCCCACTGTTTCTTTAGTCACCAGTTTTAAATGCTGACTGCTACTAATCTGCTTGCTTGTTAAGACATTTTTTCTGGCCTTGGTTTAAAATTCCCTGGATAAAGAACATTTCAACAGATTCATTCCTGTAACTGTAACATACAGTGTGAACTCAAGTTAATTATTTGGTCCCTTACATCTAACTAAAAACTCTTAGTAGATGAACATACACAGGTGGGAATGATAATGCATCCAAACACTCCCGCAGTGGGTGTTTTTTTGCCTTCTGGTTTGGTCCAATGGGTCACAATTCAGCTAACAAGCCTGAGTGAGGTCAGGTATGAAACTCACTAATTAGTACAGGGTTGACAATTACGTATCCAGTTCAACTGAAAGTTAATTTAAAATATGCCTTAATTAGAATAATGATGCTGTAGTAATTCCTTCTTGTTAACAAATGCGGCAGATATAAAAAGGTAGCAGACCTGTTGTTTGACGGACTGTGACTAAAATAGGTAATGGAATGAATCTGTGATATTCTTAGAGAATTGGGCACTCAGTAATTGGCTATAATCCTACACCATTTATGCAAGCCCCTTTACAGTCTGTGGTTAAATCTGTGTTTTTTTGCTTGTCGAGACATTTACGGTAGCAGAGGAAGTTGAATAGCGTTGTAATGTGGCTATAAAGACCCAGAAAATATAATTGGAGATATTACGGTTATGACCTTGGCTATAGCAAAAATCAGAGGATACAGGATTGAATTACAGCATTCAAGCGTTAAAACACTTAATATGCTGCTTTAAACAGCTTCAGGCATTACTATACAGGGACATGAACCTCCTAAAATGAGAAAAAGTTCAGTGATAAAGAGGTACAACTCCTAAAATTATTTTTCTGCCTTATGCCCCATATATTGCAGAGCTTTACCCTTTTTCTTCTTTTTGGATTTCTTGCTGCTGCGTCCTTTCTGCTGCTCCTCCATGATCCTCTCCTCAGCCATCTGAGAGCTATCAGCTCGACTCAGTGTGGACATCAACCAGGCATACAGGAATTCTGACAAATACCTGAACACAACGTCCAGTTAGTCATCTCACATCGAGAGACAGGAATTGTTTTTAACAAAATAATTTATTGTTAAAATAGAATTACTTCTTCAGCAATTCAAATATTAAATTTAACAATTAATATTCCAATATTGCAAATGGAACACTGACAAATTTAAAGAGTTGATATTATAAATGATGGAAAAAATCCTTGCAAGAATCTGTAGTATCTTTTCTTAGAAATCTGCAGTTTTGGAATGTTTTTCTTTCTTTTTCATTAACTCAAAAATTTACTTATATTTTGTTAAAAAGTGTTAGCACTAAAGATTTGACATGAATGTCAACTTTGTCATTTAAAACTCATTTGCAATACTTATTTAAAACGTTATAGTAAATAACTATCAACTACTTGTTTTGGTCCACTGGATGAATGTTACAGTTATCATTGTACATATTGTTTGATAAAAGGTGCATTTCCTACTTTCCATTATGTTAATGTGAATGTATTCAGAACATTTTTTATAGGGATTCTCATTCAAAACATACCAGTAAATGTAGTAATACTCATGCATGCTATAGAGCTCAAGTTCAAAGCCACTAAGGAGGTACTGGATCATGATTCTCAAGTTGTGATAAAGGACCCATGTTCCTAAGCACGCCAAATGCTGTCTTTGTGGCTCTTGCTTCATTAGCATACTGTGTAGAGCAGCATCCACTTTTTCAGCCTGGAGAGAAGCAGAGAGGGCCTCTGATTAAATAGTGAAAAAGGAGTAATCTCTTCAAACACACGTGATTTAGTAGTTAAAGGAAAAGGACATTTTAAAGGTGTGAGGTTCATCAATCCCAGATGTTTCTAAAAACAAACACACGTAACAAAAATACCAAAAACAGGTCTTTGGAAGACAAAAATTATAGAAAACTTTTCTTCCTAAAGGATATCAAAGACTTTATGTATAAGAAGGGGCACCCTCCAGTGATGTACAGCACCCACCTGAAATACTCGTGTAAGCCATTATGCACCAGCAAGCCAGAAAGTAGCAGGTCAAGCAAAGAAGTGAGAAAATGCTTCACCAGTTGCAAAAACTCAACATTAGGAAGGGCAGATTATGTAAAATCCAAGGTTCTAAAGTTCTCAAGTTCTCAAGTTTTGACTTTCATTTAATGTGCCATCTGAAGGGTGTACCTCCTACAGAACAGTGTCTCCCTGTCGCCATATTTACTGAAGTGAATACAGCACATAATTTCTGGTTCAGAGGGAAGAGTCCCACCTAATGGTCTACAAACAACACATACAGCAGCAACCTTGTTTTCCTTGGGCATCTGTCCTCTTTATACGGACTACGCTCAGTCTTGCATAGATCCCAAGAAAGGTAACGACTTCATGACAGAAGGTGGTAACACTGCAGAATGTTCCCATTCATAAACACACCTTTTCCAGGTCTGATATTCTTTTTAACAAAGTGACATTCCTAAAACACTTTGCATAGATTTGAACAAAGTTAAAATTAAGAACCCACATTCATTACACACTCATCATCTTAAAAGCAGAATTTAAGATGAAAAAATACATTGTACAATGTACAGTTGTAAGCATGTGCTTATTTATTTAAGAATGCACAGTTGTCTAGGTGACAATGATAATAGGAACAGAAACTGCACTACAATAATCTAGCCATCTATAAAATACCTTGGCTGGTCAAAGCATTTTAGCACCATTTAAACTTCTGTGGAAATACATTTTACTTTCAGGTTTTTCAATATGTCACCTTCCTTCTTCCAAAAGACACAAGAGTTGAAATTCAGAATCAAAAGAAATAATGCTAAAATGAAACATTGTGTGAGCAATGCCACATGAGGAATACTGTGCACAGAATACAAGAAAAAACATATCCAAGGACAAGCCTTTTACAGCAAGAACAAATTCTTGTCTTAAAGGCCATATTTTACACAGGCTATTCAAAGAAAGAGGATATGATTAGGGGATCTGTGTAAAGAATCTTAAATCCTAAAACTTAATGATAGTGAATTTAACTGGCTATTTTAAGTTCAGTAAGGAACTTAACTATAAAGGAACTTAAAATAAAAGTACAAATTAAATGGGCGTGAATTTAGATGGTTGTGTGCATCCGGAATAAGCAAGCTTTTTAGACTGTTAGAGGTAAACCTAAAAAAAAAAAGATTAAATTCTTGGATTTAGATGCAACATGCAATCTATGCACAATGACCCCATTACCATTATAAGCTTTTGAATTTCTAAAGAAAATATTAAAAGCATGACCTTATTAACTTCAAAATCATACATCCAAATTGAGTATGTTTAGAAATCCAATTACTTATTTTTAAAATAAATCCAGTGTTTTAACTTGGTGGATCATGTGGATGCTCATTTTATATTTTTTGTGATGGATGTTTTTCTAGATCAGTCTTACTTCATCCTGCAGTGCAGAAAACTCTTCCAAAATGTGTCCCAACTTATCTCTTTGTCGGGCCCTGTTGTGTCCATGGATTTGAATGAGACTGCAGAATGGCTTTTTGAAATAAAAACAGGACAGACATTTAAAATAACATCAACCAAATAACAATTCAATTATTAAGAAATATTAACATAATATGAAAAATAATGCAAAACTACAATAAAGCAAACATGCTGTAACTGTGGATACAGCCAGTGTTCTAAATAGATACTCATTAATTGAAGTTCAGACTTTTACTGACCGTCATGAACCCAACAGTTAAATAATGATGTATCTAACTCTTTTGAATTTATAAGGAGCAGCTATGCACACGAAAATATTACTTAAGAATTCCCAGCTTATTCAATGATGTTTGCCTATGTGTTGTAGAACTTGTTTACAAATCAAATGAGCACAAGATGAGAAATTCTTTCAAATGTTGCACAGAATCTCTTGAATTTCACTTTCAAATAAAGAAGCAGCACATTAAAAACAATTACATAACAAATCATATGAGTAGACTTCTTACACAAAAATATAATGGAGCAGATAAATTATAGCACAAAAGGTTTTAAGTAATGAATGCTACACTGAGAAATGTTGAATACAAATATAGGAAGTATGAGTAAAGCATGCAAAAATGGTGCTTCTTTCAATTTTCTGACTGAAGTTACCAGTGATCTGGGCCCTAGGGCATTTAAAGGTGAACTGCCTGGTAGTTTTTTTTATTTCAGGGTAAGAAAGAATCAGCATTAATAAGTGCATTTCTGGGGTGCATATTTTATGCAGACAGAGAGACAAATATATACTGTGGTATGACAATATTTTAAAAATATTTGGTATTCTTACCCGAGTACAGTGTGTGACAAATGAGTCAATGTAATCCTTAGCCTGATGGTTGTTGTATAAGCAGCATCTAGAAAGAAAATGTCAGTTTTCTCATATTTTAAACGACAGCAAGGTAAATGTGAAAAAAGGAAAGCAATGATTTTTGGACTTACTTTGTAGATAGTACAGGGGGGCTCACAAAATACCTTAAAGCATCCTTTATCATGTCTTGCATTAGATGAGTCCCAAATACCTTTTTATTATCAATCAAGAAAGTTGTCTGTAAAATAATAAAATATTGTATAGAATTAGTGACTTCACTTTCATAAATAGAGAAACATTGAGAACATTATAATGACATTAAATGTAGTTTTTTAGTCCTACAAAACATAGTGGAAAAAAAACACAGCTTGTAAAGGGGTGTAGAACTCCAGTATGGCACATGCTGGTTTCACAAGTTTTATGTCTCTTTACTACCTGTAGGATGTAAAAAGTAACTGTAGGTGTGAAAAAACCTGCATAGTGTGACCTCCCAGGACTGGAGATGTATACCCTGATCTACTTATCTTATCTAGTTTTAAAGAGGCAAATCAGTACAAAGAACTTTGATATCACAGCTAAATCCAGTGTCTACAAATGAGAATAATAAGGAGTTGATCATTACATGAAGTACTGGGGCAAGTTGCAAGTGAGTTACAAATCCCAAGCAGGTGAAGTTCTCAGCGATTAGAGCACACATGCAAAATACTCCAATAGCATCTGAGAATTTCAATTGTTACAATTGCAAATTTGAAAAAATAATCTACATAATGACAAAAGACTTGAAAATTATTGTATCTAAATCTAAGAAATTAATTGATTCAATCAAATCATTAAGAGTCCAGAATGAAAACCTGAAGACCCAGTGGCTCTCCTGGAGCAGGAGTGAGGAACTTGCTTTGTACTGTGCTGGCACTGATGTTCTGTGATCAATATTCTCAGTTGCTCAGATGTGCGGTAGACCATGAAATACCTTTTCAGTGAATCATGAATAAAACTTTATTGAGACACTGGAGAATCAGAACAAGTGGCATTTTCAAAGGCCAGCTTTCTATCAAATAAATTATGCAGAAAAATAATCTCCTCTCAGGAAAATGTTAAATATAAATGTGCTGAGAATATGTTGGTGTGGATAATGTTTACATATAGGCAACAATTAAATATGAACTAAATCAATTACACCCTCCCCCCCCCTAAAGAAAAGGGTACTTACTTGTAACAAAGATCTGGAAAGAACACAGGGGGATTGCTCACTGAATTCACAGAAAAAGTCCTTAGGAGAAAACAACATGCAAATTAAAAAAATGTGAAACTTATGAGAGATGCTTCACAATGACTATGCTACTAAAAACATGAACAAAAGTAAAAAATCGATTTGAATACAGTTGTATGGTGTTCAATAAAAAATAATAGCTGTTTATAGCAGCCAGCAGCGATATCACTCTTCAACTCACAGCTGGCAACCCACTGAAGCTCAGCAGGTGTGAGCCTGGTCAGTACCTGGATGGGAGACCTCCTGGTAAAAACTAAGGTTGTTGCTGGAAGAGGTGTTACGGGGGCCAGCAGGGGGCGCTCACCCTGCGGTCCATGTCGTCCTAATGCCCCAGTATAGTGACAGGGGCTTTATATACTTTACTGTAAACAGGCGCCGTCCTTCGGAGGAGACGTAAAACCGAGGTCCTGACTGTGGTCATTAAAAATCCCAGGGCGTTTCTCGGAAAGAGTAGGGGTGTTACCCTGGCGTCCTGGCCAAATTTCCCATTGACCCTTACCAATGATGGCCTCCTAATAATTCCCATCTACGAATTGGCTTCATTACTCTGCTCTCCTCCCCACTGATAGCTGGTCTGTGGTGAGCGTTGTGGCGCACTATGGCTGCTGTCGCATCATCCAGGTGGATGCTGCACATTGGTGGTAGTGGAGGGGAGCCCCCATTACCTGTAAAGCGCTTTGAGTGGAGTGTCCAGAAGTGTAGTGTAAGGAATTATTATTATAGTACAGAATTACCAGGGTATTAGAAGGAGCAAATAATTCACAAATACATGTACTTGAATTACAATAATCCCATTAGGAGTACTGTAATTCATAAATAAGTACCAGTATGGAGTGCAGATTCGTGGTGTTGACAACTTCACAGACTGTTTTAATGCGCTCTATCAGTTTGGTGAAATAGTTGACCATTTCTTCTCTCTTAATGATTTTGGCATAGCGAGGAAAGGTCGGGGGTAGCAGCCGCTGGTTAACAAGGGGTTCAAATCCCATCATTATGGGGTGATCTAAATGAAAAAATTAAAAAGTTAATAAGAAAATGTTTTCAAAAAGCATAAACTATAGGTTTAACTTAAAGCAGCTGTTTGAACAAAGTTTGCATTTTGAACTGGAACTGGACTTCCAATGGAAAACTACTATACCACAAAGTCAAACTCTATAGAAATGTAGTAGATATACTATATTTGTATACATGTAACAATACAGTTTCATCTGTGATGAAGATACTCCAAAATACTGCATACCTCCTTTTGTAGTATCATTTTGTGCTTGTATACCATGATGGATGGAAGTGTGGATAGCAGAAAGGAGATCTGCAGCTTGTGTCATCAGTTTCTGAGCTTCCGACACTGAGCTTGTCTAGCACACACAGGAAAGAGAAGATCAATTTATTCAACCCCACTTAACAAAATTCACTAACAAATCTTGGTTTATTTAAATGAGTTTAATTTATGTGCCCGCTTTCACCTGTCTGGAAGCACAGGCATATATCTATCACCATGTGTTATTCTGGTATTTCAGTTTGATCATGTAGTCTCTATGTTTATTTTATATATGATAAGATGAAATGCCACTGCACTCAGAATTCTGGTATTCCACTACGGTTTTTATGCTATTTAGGTACAAAGAAAGCAAAATGGCACTGTATTTGAATTTCTCATTCAAGTGTGAAACAGATAAGAATGCAGAAATCAAAATGATCCAGCAAGGGGCATCATACCAGGTGACTTGTAACTGAAAGCTTTTGCTATGAAAAGAGCTCTGTAAATCAGACAGCATTTAAAAACGGAAAAAAAAATCTTACCTCTTTTTTTGTAAAAGCGATCAAAGCTGTCAGCAGCAAACGGGTAAACTTAATTCTGCTAAAAAGGGCCAGGCATTGTTGATGCTGCAATGAAAGATGAGATTCGGAATGATTGTTCTACCTAACATTTGTCATGTATCATGTACAGTATAAATTAAAATACTTACATTGATTTTGAAAACCAATTTGAACTCAAGGGTAACTTTTCTTACTAAATAATGGATTCATTTTTTTCACATATCTGATCAACCTTTCTGAATTCCAATCATGAATTCATTAAACACATGCAACATGTGCCATCGCAGGCTGGTGCCAGCTGGGAGCAACATGGGGAGGACACACACTCCCTGAGGAGCCGGAGGCTCAGTTAGCACCAGGGCACTTCATGTGAGAATATAAAATTAATAAGCACTCAGGAGTGACTTTTTCTAGTATATGAAGCTGCTGCTCAGAAGAAGAAGCAGTCTTGAAAAGGAAAGAACTTCAAAAGAGGCCGATACAAAAGAGGCTGCAGAGCATGGCACTAATGTCACTAATTCTGAGGACAGAGGAAGAATGCTAGTTAAATGGAGGGAATTTATAAGGGCAGTCAGAGTCCCACCACGAGTTGCAGGGAGAACAATTAAGCTAGTGAGGGCAGACAGACCCATGCCTGCTGGTGAGTGGTAACTTTGCCATACAAATTAACACACAAGTCCTGTAGAAAAGTCTATGAATAGATGTAAAAGCTCACTAGAGATAGCAAAGTTGGAAAACCTGCATTGCAAATTGCACTTAAGGACCGAGCAGAACACATACTGTACAAAGCATTCATTCTACTTAAACCTTCTAATGGAATCTTTTGTTGAAGCATTTTTGCAAGGATAGTTAGAAAGGCAAAAAAAAAACCAATATCAAGAAGAACACCTATAACAGGACAGGTCAATAATAGTCTTTAAGTTTGTGGAATTTATTTGAAACCACTAAGGTATCTCTTACTAAGCCAAGAGATACTGAGATTACGTTTAAATATTAGTTCAAAACGGATAAACAGTAACAGTTGATGTTTCAATGCTGAAAAGCACTTAGTCTATCTGAGTATTACCAGTATAAGGATATTGCAATCCTTACACACAGATCTCATGAGTGCATACAACTGTTACCAAACCATGAATTCTTTCATGAATACATAAGCATCTAATCACAATTATTTTAGATATCAGCTTTTATTGGAAGTATAAATAACTATATACCCACCTGGAAGAGCTAGAAACATTATGAAAACATGGTTTTAAATTGGCACCAAGCCACAGCTCAGAAAAACAGAAATACTGAATGCTTTAAGTATGATTTTCCCCTTGAGAGAACTCATTTTGGCAACATCAGAACATTCTATTCTATTTTTGCATTTTCCCCAAAGAACTTGAAATTCCAGGCCGTTCTACCAATCTTTCCTTCCACTACAGATTCCAAAGAAGGATTTTGCTAGAGAAGGAATAAAACCTTCTTACTTCAAGTTCCACTTCTGGGTCCCTCTCTTCTCCCTGTCGACTCCTTGTGCTCTGCAAAACAAGGGTAACTAAACAAGTTCAAGGTCCATAGCTCTAAGCAGAACCAAACCACTGAAGCTTATATTAGATTGTTCATTACATTTCCCATTAAAAAGGTGTCTATGATAATGACATATTTTCTCAGAAAACCTTTAAAAAAAGAAAACTGAAAATTTATTTTAATAAGAACCTTAATTTAACTGAGCATTAATTAACTGAGTATATGAACTGTGCACTGACACCTGATCAGCCAGCATATATTTAACCCATATTTCTTCTAATTAAGCCTTCTTATAAACTCTTTTGGTAGATGGCCTTGCTGGGAGGGAAAATGTGGCAAAATAACATTATCACAAACAACACTCATAGTACGATAGGGAAATTATAAGAATTAAGAGATTAAGCCCCTAGTTAATTTAAAAAAACGCAATATTTAATTACATATTGATCCCAGAAAAAAATATGCAATGCACGGAATAAACCACCCATTTTCAATATCCTCTTTCTCCAATATAGAGTTGAGGTGAGCTGGAGCCCAACCTATGAAGGGAATGTAGGCAAAGGAGGATACGGTCTACACAGCATGCAATATGAAACATGGCACATATAAAAAATAATTCTAGGTGAAAATATTACATCTCAGAAACATTTTTTCATAGATCTCAGTCTTTGAGCATTGCAAATACCTTCACCCTCCTTTGTAAATCATCCTCTACATCCTTCAACATGCCTTTAAGAAGAAGAAAAAATCATTACATTAAATTGCATAACTTTTATAATAGTATAGCACACCCTGATGTTTATATCAATTCCAATTACAATATTAAAACAGTAGTTACTAAAAACAGGTTTCTACATGTACTGTACAAAATGTCACTGATAATTAATAAAGAAAACATATTTATTAGCTGTTAGATCTCTTATAATGAGGTATATAATTAATATACCTCAAGTTAATTATAATTAACTTATAATTAATCTTAAAAATAAACACCAAATTACCTGTAACTCTTAAATCTGTCACGTTGTTAGCCATTTTGAAACCATAGGTCATTGCCTGGAAATCTTCCTAAGAACAAAGCAAATTTGAAAATGTTAGAAAAAACTGGTGCACACTTTTGCACTAAAGTGACATGATTTGAAATTATATACCTCCTTCAAAAATTAAAAGCTTCTTAAAACTTTAAAGGTAAGATCCTGTAAAAAATTTCCTTTGCAGTCCATGACTTTTGAATTTTAGAAACTGTTCATTAACAATGTTAAATTGAAAACCCAGTGAGCATTAAATCAAATGGAAGAATATAGAGTTTCCATGGATACTGAATTCAACAACATACTTAAAGGAAAGCTTATCAAACAATCTGAATATGTCACATTTATTCTTGAATAACTGAATCTTGAAAGTTGAATATTTACAGTCTTCCACTTAAGAATGTTTCCCTTTTCCTATCCTTAACCTCCTAAGGGAAATCAGTTGTAAATCAGTTTAGATATTTGAAGGCATCTCTTATTTCAGGTTTAAGAGCACATGAGAAGGAAAAGCTTTTAAAAACAGTTGCCTTCATAAAGAATAATCTCCAACTTTGCATACTATACACAGGCTGTTCGTACAAATAAACATTATTGAGCATTTGTGTTTACTTAAGTATAAACAGCCTTTCCAAAACGTTTATTACTGCTGCATTACATATAATTTGCGATTCTCCAGATATAGATTTTGGCTCAGACTTAATTTAGAGAGTCTGCTTTGTTTCAGTTCACTTTAAAACTGTTACACCGTTCTGACTACCCACAGAGCTGCTGCTGGATTATTCCTATCCAGACAGAATTCCTGGGAATACTATATCACACTCCTAGTGAGAAACTAAACCATATAGGGCATTGAAAAGCACTATAAGAGTTGCACTGCAAAAGTCACACATAACTTACATGCTGGATTTTACCATTATGAATAAAATATGTAAGAGCTTCAAAGACAAAGAGATCAGGGTTTTGAAAATTTTGAAAAAGTATTTTTAAAATAACTTAATTGCTACCTATTAATTATTTTTGAGCAGGCAATACCTTTGAGCAACAGTGATCACATTTTCTATAACATTATTTCTAAAAATGTTGACCACCCATATTAGTATATAAAGCTATTCCATATAAAGAGGGTCTACATATGAGTCTACGTGAGCCTTACCAGACTTGTTCAACAAAACAAACAACACCTCCTAAATCATATATTGCTGTCAAAAGATCCCAAGGGAATGGAAACAACAGCACAAGGCTGAACCTTAGAAGGAAATGTGCTCAAAGTGCTCAAGCTGGATGAGATCATATGGACTTTTGATTAATTTCGAGCTCACCTCTTCAAAAACAGCTGCTTTATTGACTTTCTCCCGGGCAATATCACAAATTTTCAGAATGCCAAGAGCAAATGCCTTCATGGCAGAGTCTTCTATTAGGTCAGGGTTATGGACATACAGGCAAGTGAAAACTGTCTGGGCTAAGGAATGACCTTCAAGCCACGTGATCTGGAATGAAGATGGGCAGATGCACAGCATATTATTATTCCTGAGATACTGAAATAATGAAAAGAGAAGCCAAGGTAAATCAAAGAAATGAAGGTTAATTTCAAGAAGCACTGTGAATACAGGAAATCACATTATCTATGAGGTCTCAATAATCTTCTCAAAATACAAGGCAATCACTGCTGGGTTCATGGCTTCTTCAAAACAAACTCACTCTTACAGCATATGCACTGACATTCACAAACAAAATAAAAGCAATCATACATTACTTAAAATTCTTATTCTAACAGCAAGTCATTACCGTGGTCTTACAAACACATTTGCCCCAATAGCTCCAATTTAAATCAAGGAATTCAGTACAGGGGGCAGCACGGTGGCACAGTGGTTAGCACTGTTGCCTTACAGTGCTGGGGTCCCGGGTCCAATTACGGACCAGGGGTGCTATCTGTGTGGAGTATGCATGTTTCCCTGTGTTTGCCTGGGTTCCTCTGGGTACTTCGGTTTCCTCCCACAGTCCAAAAACATACTGGTAGGTTAAATGGCTTCTGGGAAAACTGGCCCTGGTGTGAGTCTTTCTATGTTTGTGTCTCTGTCCTTGTGTGCCCTGTGACGGACTGATATCCCATCCAGGGTGCACTCTCCCTTGTGCCTTGGCCTACTTGAGGGGATGGTCTCTGGCTCCCCCAAAACCCTGAACTGGATGAAGCTGCTAGAGAATGGATGGATGTAATACAGCAGGTTTGTACAGTGAAAGTCAGTATATATTGTATTGTATGCATCATGGAAGATGGATTGGTTGCCACTGTTCTTCTACATTGATGGTAGAGTGAAGCTGCCTTTCAGTTTTTAGAAGGTGCAAGGAAAAGCAACACTAATACATCATGAAAGCAAAGTAGAAGGCATTCACAGGTGAGATGTCAGTGACTCTGCTGCGTTTCTACTTTAGCCTTTAAAGTGTTAATAATGGACATTAAAAGACAGCACAAAGAGCAGCATTTGTTTTTGATCCCTCCATTGGCAGTGTTTTTAGTAGTTAGATGTTTATGTTTGCCAGTCAGATGTAATAATGGAAGACATGTTTGATTTTGGTTAGAGTGTTATGTAAAAACATGTCAGAGCCTTGCTTTGAAAAATTGTCGTCTCACTGGCTTTTATACAGTGATTTGCATTTGACATGTTACAAACACACCATTAAGCAAGTTCTATTGGAAAAAAAGCATGGCCATGACAATACGACCAGTGCGATGGTGGGTGCATTACAGAGATCTAGCTCTTCTAATAGGACAGGAAAATGGTAGAAATAAAAAGGCGACAAAATACAGCCAAACACCCAAATCAGGAAATTGTTTTTATATTGCGATACAACAGATTAGCGATAAACTTACCAAGCAGCAAAAACATGTGTCCATTATACCAATCAGCTCAGGCAAGGTCAAATCCTTGATTTTAATAGCTCCATCCTTATGAGAGGCACAAGAAAATATAAACATAACAAAATAAAAAAATTAACAGAGATTTATAAAGAAATTGGTATATTATTAAGTTGTGGTGCAAATTGTTAAAAAAATGGCTAATCATATCTTTCTGGAGTTGGAGTTCTTGATTTCAAGTGAAAGATTACCCAAAGATTGTATCCAAGTCAAGCATAGTTGGGCTGACATTTGGCAACTTTGGTCACACTGTATCTCTCTGGCCGCTGTTGAAGTATGGTAAGATTACTTTTTCTTTAAAAAAAAGTATAATTATTTTGGAATACTCTCCATTTACCATGATTAATTGCTAATCAACTCAGTTGACAATTACTGTTTTTACCAGCACAGTACAGATGAGAATCAAGGACTGACATAACCGTCCATTTCTTATTCAAGTACCATAGTGACTATAGTACCATAGGAAAGATCACACTGAAGGAATGACACAGCTGTCGCTGACAACACTGCAGGTTTACAGGCACCCAGAAAAGAGGTCTGTTTAGTGTGCTAAATCAATGGCGGACTATTCAGAAGCCCCTCCACAGCTGTAAGCCAAATGAACTTTGGTGTTTGGCAAGTCATGGCCAGGGGCCAACTACTACTGTGGAAACTCTAACTGGTCATGTCAGGACCACAGAGTTAAAACTATCAGACTAAACTAATCTCTAATTGACTCACTTGAGAAAGGACACTGCTTTAAAGATTTTTCAGTGGAAACTTGTTTTAGGCATGAAGGTTGTTTTTAAGTTCAAGAAAATGTCTGCAGTAGCTTTTCCTTCCAAGTGCCAGAAAACAGCATTACATGTATAAACAGAACTTTACTATTCATAATCCACATACTGTATCTGCGTTTTGATAAGAACATAAGAAAAGTTAGAAATGACCGGAAGCCATTCAGGCCCATTTACTAGTTAATTGATCCAAGGACCTTAACGAGATGTTTCTTGAAAGAAACCAGTGTACTGGCTTCAGCAACATGGCTGTTTTTCCTTACTCCCACAACCGTTTTGGGAAAGAAGTGCCTCACAAACTCGGTCTTAAACCGCACTTAAACATAGGTTCCACTTGTGCTCTCTGGTTCATGTTTCACTGAACATTCTGAAGACATCCGCTGGGCTGACAGTGACTTTGTCAGTCTTTGAAGATTTTGAATACATGTATCAGGTTCCCTCTTTTGTGTTCAAGACTTTTTTCTGTTTCAAAATATAGTTAATTCAGTTCCTTCAACCTGTCAGTATAAGAGATAATTCCTTTAAACTCTGGAATGTATCTAGTTGCTTTTCTCTGGACTCACTCCAGATCAGGAATGTTTTCTATTATGTGGTGACCAAAAATATACCAGATATTCTTAAGGCCTTAATAGTGTTATACAATATTAACTTAACACATGTTGATTTATATTCTAACTATAACCTAGAACTTTGCTGTTTTTTTAATCCCTTTTTCACATTGTCTAGGACATCTAAATGACATGTCAACACCTATTTTTCACATGTAGCAGAAGTAGTGTTCTAGCTTAGTGTTTCCCATTTTGTATTTATAATTTTTTTTACTACGTGCGCTATGTCTAAATTAAATGTCCTTTGCCAGTTTTTTCCCTAGAAATTCTATCTAATTAATATAAATTTTATTTGCTGTTTCGACAGTGTTTGCTAATCATCCTAATTGGACATCATCGGCAAAACTACCTAGTTTACTATTTGGAATAAATTAAGAAGAGCACTGGTCCTAGTACCGATTCCTTAGGTACTTCACTAATTACATCACCCCCATATTGAGTTTTAACCCTTTAATTGTATCCTCTGTTTTCAATTTAATAGTCAATTCTCAATACAGATTTGTGTTGCCCTGAAAGCCTTCCATTTGCAATTAAATAATTAATTTTTCTGGAGAACTTTATGAGGAACTTTCTGAAAATCTGAGTAAACCATATCATATATCTTGTGTGCATCCATTATAGTTATTGAACACTAACAAGTTGGTTAAGCAAGAGCTAGCTTTTCTAAATCCATGCTGACTGTTTCTTAGGATATTATTTTATATAGGTGATTCTCTATTTCATTCTTAATAATCAATTCTTTTACCATATGTTTTGAATGTACCCTGTATCCCTTGGATAGAACCTTCATAAACTTACTAATTCTAAATTTTATACAGCATTTCAAATCTTACAGTGTACCTTGGCATTAAGTGTAAAAAAAACATAAGATTCAAAACCTTGACTGCCTGCTCGAAGTTGAGGACCTTCCTGTTCACTTGATTGCCAATCATGCCAGCATCCATCTTGGGATCCATCATTTCAATGGCAGACATGGCTTCAAACAGGCCAAAACTGAGAAGACCAAAGGAACACATTTAAATGTAAAAGAAAAAAAGGTTGAATCTCAGTGTAAAACTCAAAGTATTAGCTCTATAAGACTGATTTATTAGCTTTTTAAGTTCCCTTCGTGTATGAAGAGTAGATATTAGAAAAACCAAAGACACAGTAATAGTAAACTGAGCCATTCTCCCGTTTTTTAATCTTGTTTTCTTCTTTTCTTTTGATTTAGTAAATGTTCTTTAAAATGGTCTTATAGCTTGATTGTCATTGATTATATTCCATTTTGCTCAGGAACCGTAATGAAGGTGGAAGAAAAAGCTTTGAGATTTGGAGCCATCTGTGGTATTACTAGATTGAAAAACACTGGAACACAAAAGGTGACAAACATACCAAAACACACATTTCAGAATTAATTAATTTAAATGACCAAAAAGAGAAAGAAAAGAATGTCAAACCAGCAGCCATCAGCATAGCAACACATTTCTCTATTAACTCTGTTATTACTCAGTTAACAGCATGCACCTGAAAAAAGGAAATGCATACTGAAAGAACCTCAAAGCTCAATCCTGCAACTCAGCCCTCAGTATGGAAAAAACATAACATATTGCTGGAAAGTAATTACTCTTCAAATTCTGTATTTTTGGAAAATTAGATGTACATTCAACATTCAAACATCTGCCAGAACAAGGGATGTGATAAACCAGGTGCACAAGAAGCCATGCAGGTCAGTTCCTTGTACTCACAGTTTGTCATGGAGCAGTTCTCCAAGCTTCAGTTCTGCATTAAAAAAAACATACACAAATGGGAAAGGATCTCTTGACCTCCCTACTCAGAAACAACTGGACTTTCTGCCACACAACAAATAACTTGATTTAAAAGGCAGTTTTAAAATCTGGTTGTAAAAACTGGAAAACACAATGAAGTCTATGCCTTTTCAAGGAAAATGATTTACCCTAAATAAGATGCTGTACATCAAGATTCCCTAAAATGTGCTATGGTTAAACATGACATGCAACATACAGCATATAGAACAAGTCAGATTTTGAACTGGCAAATCTATTTTAGTTTCACTATAAGATACTGTAATATAAGCAAACTTGCAAGGATGAGGGGAAGGGGGAACAGGTGGCTCCCGGAAAGAAGCACACAACACTGTAATAAAAAACTACTTTATATACATTTTTTTTACTGATCATGCAATCGATAATATATTTTTTAAAAATTTAGGCCGCAGTTATGCTTTACCTTTACAAGCCCCTTTGAAGTCCAGGGTGATATCCACCCAGTTTGCGTTATTCTTCATCTTCTCTGGAATTCCAAGCCCCCAGCCAGCATCATCATCCTCAACAGATGACTTCATTACCATGACAACAGCTTCAGACAGATTAACAAACAGATGCCTTAATTGGGATCTGCTCCAACAAAGCTCTTTCACAGCTTCACCTTTTTTTTAAATAATAGGAAAGACAGGCTGGCTAATTCATAAATGTACTGTATAGTAAACCAGAGCCAAGAAGTATTTTTGTCTTATTTTGAATGAATTACCAGGAAGAACAAAAAAAATCCTTTCAGTAGATGAACATGAAAAGAACTGTCGGAGATAAAATAAGAATTGAAAGCACTGTGGGGGTGTAAAAGGAACACCCTGATCCCAAATATTATTAAATACATACAACCAGCAGCAGTATGATATTTGAAACCTTTTTTTCCCCCAGAACGTTGAACAAAAGAATTCTGGAACAAAAAAGCTAAATCATCAGTTACACTGTCTGACAATAAAGGGTATCTATTTAAATGTTACTTAGAAAAAGATTACTTTTTTAACTTATGCAAGAAAAGTGATTCAATGAAGTGTATGTTTATTTAAATGTGTAGGTTCAGAATCTCTGTTAAAATCCATATACAAGTAACAGGTTTATTCCATGATGAAAAAAGAAGAAAACACAGCCAAAATGTTGCGTTTTCATTCTTCTCTTTTCAGCATAGAATAAACCTATTATTCCTTTACAGCCTACACATGCTGATGCAGCTACCCACCTGAACTAATAATCCATTTACTATACATACACATACGTCATTATCCTGTAGCCTACTTATTGCTCCAGCACCTGGTCTAATGGATAACTTGTGTAGGTGGTTGCACCCGGATGGAGGTTGTAAGCAACTATTGTAGATAAACATGTACACTAAGGAACAGGTAAAGGTGACACCTGAAGAAGGCTCCAAAGCCAAAACACTGTGTCTCTTTTCTTTTCAGCATGAAATAAACTTTCATCTGTTCCTTTGGAGCCTACACATGCTGACACAGCTACCTATTTGTACACTAATGTAAACTGTCATTATGGTACCATTATTGACATACTGTATGCACATACTTGCATATACTGTAGTTTTGCGAACAGGTCCCCAGCCTCAATTTTCCACAACATTAATTTCCATACTGCTGTTGCCAAACAGGAAATCATTTTGTAATGTGAAGCTGTGATAAACCGGCATAAAGTTAATGATAGCCTTGCTTTAAAACTTTTACACAATGTGTCAGAATTTCAACTGTTATTCACCTGCAGTTATCCACAAAGGAAAGAACATTACTCGGACAAATCTCAGGTAAAGGCTAGAGTACCTAATCTAGATATTCATTTCTGTCCATACAATTTTATTACAGAGACCATCAGACACAAAAATGGGAGAGATGCAAGAAACATACACTGCAAAAATTAACCAGTACAATTCTGTTTAGAAAAAGTACAGAGCCGCTGAATGTAGAAAACCATTTCTACAATAAAAAGACTTAATGAGTTGTATGAATACGGATATTAAGGAAAAAATAGGTAAAAAAACACTTGTGACATATTTGATCAACACAAATGTCAACAGAGGACTGAAACTGCAAATAAGGCCTCATTATGTTAATTGTGTACATTAGATGGCATGGGTTTTAGACATACTGTAGATCAGCCAGCACTGAAGCCTAAAAAGGCCTAAATGTCTGGATACAATGGAAATCTCTCACTCTACCCTAAATGTGAGGAAACATCTGAATGGTTTCAGATTCCATGCATCAACATAAAGCTGCTTCTGTTCCAATTTGCTTCTGCTAAGGGTCAGTGTAACCTGGATCTTACACATGTACAGTACCCTTGCACACATCGGCTGTTTAGGGAATCCACTTAACCAAGTCATACAAATTTGTGAGAAAACTTGAACAGAATTTAGTAACCACCTCTTGGTGACTCTTGACTAGTGATGTGACTCAGGTGTGAACCCACAACACCTGAAAAGCAGATCTTAACCTCCACTGGGGCAAATGCCTTTAGTGGCTAAGCCATGCAGAAAGCCAACAGTTTCCTTTCTTGAGACTCTAAGAGAATTTACAGTTTTCAGAGGATTACCAGATTGTGTCAAGAATTCAGCATGTGGTGTGATAAATACATCATTTCATTTTTGCATCTAATACTGTAATTGTTGAAAAAGTAAATTATTATAGATTTCGGGGAAAAAATATATTTCTTAAGCTGTATGTCAGAGCTTTCAATTGACAAAATATATAGAACTTAGTAAGGCCTTCATGCAGAATACACAACTCAAGCAATCACAGAAAGGCAATTCAATGTACTCTCTAGCACAAAGGGAATTTATTTTTTTAGTTCTTCTGACCAGATATACTGTATTTTGCTTTATTCTTAGGGCAATTAAACTAAATCTCCGTTTTTACAGTATTAGGGAATTATAATGGAAACCAACAGATTTATTTCCTGAATCCCTTGAAAATAAATAGGCCCTAACACATCATCTGTAAATTTTGATACAGCGCATAACAGAACACAGTACGGCTGGCTAATAGTACAAATCCAGTTTTCAGTTTAGAATAACATACAACATAGCTGACTACTGATTTCAACTGACTTAAGAGGTGCAAACATAATGACTGGCATCTTTATCTCACATCAGTAAGACCACTTGCTAGAATTAACAAGCGGTCAGCAAACACAGAAAAATATAATTGTCAAAAATATTATTTTCAGTAAAACGTCTCAGCTACAAGGTGCCATACGTATTTCTGGATGTTTCCAGTCAGTATTAACCACTACGCTTCTGTACCTGTCTGACTTCAGTCAAACGCAACAAAACATTTCAATATTGAATATTTTTGCTTGTATAGGTAACCTTGTCTCTAAAAAACTATCTAAACTATCAAAGTCGTAATGTCTGTTAATATGCCCTCATAAAACACAAAGGACACGTATTATGACAAGGAGTTTATAAGAACACATCGTGCATTTTTGCTCTTATGTGAACAAAATCGAAAATGACTTGTACGTACAAAAATCAAAGTACATCAGAAAAAGGTTGGCCACTTAAAAAGTTCGTTCATTAATTTCTTTCATATCTAATTTGCACAGGTGTCTGCAACAACATACTTAAGCTTTAGGTACAATATATCACTGACGAAATAAAATACATCCACAAAATCACACTAAACCAAGCCAAAAAGTGAACCTTAAATAAGACATTCATTTTAATTATATTTTAAATCGCAACTTTGTAACATATTTTAACATCATATTCAAACAGAAGCACGATTTCTGTTACAGTAAGGCCTGACATAATTTTAATAGTTTTAATTCTATACTGAAGCATTTTTTAAGTCCGTACTGAAACAAAAAAGATTACAAAGCAAAGCAAACTGCATTACGTAATACAAAATGCACTAACGCCTCCAGTTCTATCATACCTGATTAAAAGCTGATTAAAACGTTGTCTGAAAGAATTCAAATAAAAGGCCATACAAACTGTTTCCTTGGCATGAGACACCGAATTGCATTCTGGGAAATGTTGTACCCATACCAATCCCAAATGAACAACAACAGCTAATAGGTGCTGATTATAAACTTCAGTCCCCATAAGCACGTACTCTGCAACGTCATTTTTCCTCGCCACAAAATCGTTAAAAACTACCAATCCCTTAGTCCTCTGCATTCTCGCGAGATTTAACAAGTATTGACAGCAATGGTTCTGGGAATCGGATGCTGTTTGTATCAAAACATTTGGGCGTCTCTTAGCTCGTACTGAAGAGCTGACTTCCCCGTATGGGACATCGCTTGCCTCAGCGATCGGTTTGTATTGTTTAAATGCCCTTAAAATATGAATTTGTCTCTGGAGTGCAAGCTATTTTGAAAGAGCATGTTGGCATTCAGCAGGTGCAATAGAATGTGTGCTATTCCAGTTTTGTCTCAAACACTACAGCACTAGCAGCAGAAGGCTGACAGTCATTGCAGGTGTCAGGCCCGCTTGCAGGGAAGCTGCACACAGCATGATGTTGCATTAACTCGCTGCAAGTTGTTATAGTTACGGGGTGAGAATATATAGCATGCCACAGACTGTTGCTCACTAATTACATGGCATGTCAGGTCACGTCTGCCACATGTACTGTACATGCATAACATGTGTATTATATATTTGATTTTGTGCAATCATGTATTGTAAGAAAATTAAGGACGATGAAGAGCTGTTTCCTATATATGTACGATTTATTGATTGTTCGATGTATTTTATATTGGCTTTCGTAGCTGCCATGACACCTGTCGTATGAGATACTTTTATTTTTCTTCCATTTCAGACTGCTAAATGAGTCGCTTCATTTTCAAGTTTGCAATAATGGGAACATTGTGTTAATGCGATAAATATTTTAACTTGGGCAATTAAGAAAGGCGGGTGATAGAACCACAATTAAGTTTAAATTCAAGCTAATAAACACCAAAATTCCATATAAGGATTTATCATTCTTATATACTGTAAGTGTGGGAATCTCCATAAGGTGAACTAATCTGCTTCATAACTGTAAGACTTTCCTTCTTTTCGTTTTAAATTTTCATGTAGAACACTACAGATCCAAATTCACAATGTTTCGTGAACTTGAACAATGGCGATGATCAGATTGGCATTTATTAAATTATCGCCACTTTGTTAAGTGTTCTTTTGATATGACTCGATGATTGCATTTGCTATTCAGGACGTTTCTGAAATTTGGAACTTCGTTTTTTCTTCATTTAAATACCTTTGGCATTGACATTGTATTACTAGTTAACATCAGAGATTTCGGCGAACTTTTGTTAAATCTTAAAGACAGTTGTAACCTCCACCAAATAAAAATGCATTTATGTATCATCCACATATATTTGTAGGTATGAGGTTAATTTCACGCTGAAAATTAGTAAGAAAAAGCTCCATGTTGTTGAGAAAAGCTTTGAATGCATTCATAACGTCTTGTAAGTATTTTAGAGCTTAAAATACTTACAAACTAATTGTAAGTATTTTAATCAGTAGGTTGTGAATAGAGTTTAAGCCAGTTATACTGTAATACAGGATTTATGGATGTACCCAACATTGAGAACTTTATTAAATTTCTAAATCTCCAGTTCAGCTGTTACCTAGTATTTTGGTTCCAAACTAAAGCATGTTCTTTCATGCTTTTTATTCGTTATCTCTTATTATTGTCAATGTACTGCAACTTGGTAAAAGAAAGAGCCCTGGTGATTCAAGGTCAGTTCAATAGCTACAGTATGTGTTGAACACATCAGCTGCAGATTCCTTACAGCTTGTTTTATCAAGCACCAGCCTTCAATATATTTGTTGAAGAGGAGGTTCAGAAATAGAAGTGCACAGCCCAAATTTTAAGTTGTTACAATAGCCTGACACTTTTCAGATCCCCAGGAGAGTTACCGTCGTGTGCATTACGCTAACATATAACTTTTTTAACCATACACAGTACTTTGAAAGAGGGCTTTAAAAGCACATCTTTATGGTGGTATTATTTATAATATTGACTTTTTATTATTTGATACATGTTGGGGCAGCAGAGTGTAGTGGATAAGATTGCTACCTTTCAGCTCTGGGGCCCTGGGTTCCGTTCTAGACCTGAGGTGCCATTGGCATGGAGCTTGTATGTAATCTTTGAGTTTGTGTGGTGCTCTACTTTCAGTCCCATAGTCCAAAGACATTGTAAGGTTAATTGGTTTCTGGGAACAGTGGCCCTTGTATGAGTGTGCGCCCTGCGATGGACTAGCCCAGTCCAGGGTGTATCCTGCCTTATGCCTGTTGTTTGCTGGATCACGTATGACCCTGTATTGGCTAAAGCAATAAAAAAATGAATGGAAAGACATAATGAATGGCTGCTGCCCAGTTAAGGGTTATTTTGGTATTATCTGTTCTTCTATTGTGATTTCTGGCCACTCAAGTTTTTGGTTTGATCTCAGACTACACAGAACGTTCAAGGTATCCACAAATTTGGAAGAACTTAATCATAATTAAGTCAAAATTATTTGCTTTTGAGCAAGTGTTTGTAAATGTAGGTGCAAATTTGCTCAGCATAGTAGTTGAGCAAGTACTCAGCAGTCAGTTGACCTCAGCAATGATCTAAACCTTTTATGCTTTTTGCAAAGATGCTATAAGATTCAAACATTTCTTGTATCTTCACAGATTTTTTTGTATTATGATTGTTTCACCAGCATGGCAGTATAATCCCAAATAAAAAATACACATACCTGCTTTTGAGTCAGGAAGTTAGAAAAATGACTTTATCACCACTGTCCATTATACTACTGCCCAGTAATATACTATTTTTTATGAAGAAGGCTCCATGGCCGAAACGTTGTGTTCTCTTTCTTCTTTTTTTCAGCATGGAATTAACCTATTACTTGTATTTTTTATTATTATTGATTTGCAGGGCCTTTAAAATGATGAAGTGAAAAGAAGCAAAATGAATAAGCCAAAAATGACAACCGATAAAGGGTAAGTTGTGATTACTCTTTCATTATAGGAGTGATTGTTGGAGATAAAAAAACATTAGTGAAAATAAAAAAAAAAACATAGTTATGTTTTCTGAAACAAAAAAAAAGATTTATGTGACAGAGGTGTGGATCAAATATTTATTTTTAACCAGGTCAGTGATTGAATGTTTCTCTGTACAGGAATGCTTGGTTGAGCCTTACAGTATGTGGTCTGGATTTTTCTTGCCGGAATAATTGCTTTGAGGTGATTGATTTTCTAAGACAGTATATAATGCTTGTTATTATAAAGAAGTCAACATTGACCAGAAAATGAATTAATCAGCTTTCTGCAGCAGTCTTTGTGTCTGAAACACAACACAAGAATCATTCAATCACTCCAACTTTTATATACATACTGTACTCCTGCATAGCTGTCAACCTTGTCTGCACAAAAATATGCAAAACAGAGACAACAGCGTTCTTCCATTGTATGTGATACTAAATGTGGTGGAGTGTCACCCACTGAAATTTAGCCTTTTGATAGTGTTGGGTTAAATATGTCCCAACACAGTGGTAATGGTATTAAAACAGGCCTTGAAGATACCATACATGGTTATGTTCTCTGTTGTGTGTCAGTGGTCTATTGGCCTGTAATAGTGATTGGCAGGAAAGGGTCCTATAAATGAAAGGACAGTGTGTACCATTTTGCCTCGTGCTATGTCACATATTAATGAACACTTTTGTGATGGTCTGCTACACTTTTTGTTTGTTGTTGGCGAGTCATCAATAGATATGTGGCAAACAATAGAAATTTGAACTCCAGTATATCGAGCAACATGTACTGTAGTGGGATCATGCCTGCTTCTCTTCTCCTCAAGTCATTTTGCTGGGAATTGCAAACAAGACCAGGCATAGTGTCTTTTTAATAGTGTGACCAGGCTATGTGATGTTTTAGGTTGTTACCTAACTATGTGTCTTAATGCCGCACATGCTGCGATTTAGTTGTAACATGCATTTGTATCTTCTACTATCCTACATTTAAGAAGCAAATAGCTTCATAATAATGAAAGATGTTTGTCTATCAATGCATATGTAAGTAAAGCTATCGTGGTTTAGGTGATTTACTGTTTGTTTGTAATTATTGCTTTAAATCTTGACATAATTATAACTTGGGCTATGTTGTGTAGGATGTGGTGTATCAAATTGATAAACAGTAATTTTGACTATAGTGCTGATAGTTTTGAAGCTCCTGTAATCATAAAAAAATATGATGTGCATTCCATAGATTGTGTTGTGCAGTCTTCATTTTTGTTATTTTTAAACAAAAATGTTTTAAAGCTCCTGTCACTTCACGGAAAGCTTATTTGTCCAATTACAAGGTTTATTCTCTAAAAAAACAAAGGGGGTGTACTCATGAAAAAGTGAAACATTTTGAACTATCAAATATCATTAAGATTAGAAATGAATATTGTTCACCTTAACATTTGTGTTTTATTATTATTAATCAAAGTCAAGGTTTGGAATTTGAGACTAAACTGTTTTTTTTCCCTACTTGTGATCTTTGAGATGACTGTTTTCAAGTTAACCAGTGTCTTGATGTTGTCATGAAACAGGCACAAACAGAAATCTTCCCATGCAATGACAGCCAATAATTGATCTTGATGATGAAATTATCATGACCCATGAACACTTTTTGTCTGACAAATAATAAATCATTTAATTGTAAATTGCATTTTTTGTGTGTAGGTCTTGATTTCCTGATAATTTGTAGAGGAGGACAGCATGTTAGTACCAGTTAAAAGAGCTGAAAGAGGATAACATAGTTTGTGATTCTGTTTCGAGAAGCTTATTCGTGCTATAGAGTAAACCCAGGCTAATAAGTCAATGATCTCGTCAAACTGATTTAAAAAATTTTACATGAGCCTACTCTGTGAGTTATTTTTTGTTACAAATTGGGAAAATTTCCATGATAAACTTTCCATGTGCATTTTAATTTTATCTGAGAGAGATTGAGCCAAACAAAACATAGCCTGTATTTATATTTCCATTGGGCACTGTTTATGCTGTTTGAGAAGACTCAGATGCTCACTGCATGTCCTGAAGATGAAGGAGAATAGTGGCGTTTGCTATGGAGATTTTATACAGTTCTTATACTTAATGCACAAATGTAAAGTAATGGTTAAGGGTTTGGACTGAGGGGGTTCAAATCACAGGTTTGTTCAGAATTGCTCCAGTGATTGTCCTACTGTATAAAGGGGTCTACAGGTCTTCATTGCAAATGAAAGTTTACTCAGATTTGATTTGCCTGGTGGAAAAAACTATTTGAAATAGTTTGTGGTTTCATTGTAGAAAGAAATTTTACATAGATAACTTTCACCCACCTGGAAATCCCTGGCTGTTAGGTGAAAAATAAATACAGTTAACTTGTTAGATTATGTTAATTTGATACTTGTGCCTGTTTTATTTCTCTCTAATTTATTTTTAACAGCTTACCAAAATTGTTTTTCATTTGACATTGGCAGGATTGCAAGTTATTTGCCAAGTAATTTTCGTAACAGTTACTATCTTTTTCTTTCCTAGTGAGAAAGCAACCCAAAGTAATTTTACCATCACACACTCTAAGGATGCTAAAAAGTTACAAAAGTAAATTAAAATACTCCTTTTTATGTTGATATTGAGCTTATTTCTCATTTTCTGAATAAGGTAGTAAAATGTGATGTAAAACTTTCATGAATATGGCTCAGTTTCTATCTACTTCATAGTTTATCAGGTTGCATAACTTTTTGTCATTCAAACACCACTTTGGGAATTGTCCTTTAGACAAGTGGTAAAGAAACTGATTTTAGGTATGTTAAAACTTGAAAGCCATGAAGCACATTTGATTACATTGATTCACTTAGGGGCAGAATAAGTTTAGCATGTACAATACATTAATAATTCCACCATCAGCATAAAAGCTTAGTACTGTGTGGAAAGAATAGCTAATTACCAAGTCATATTATAGACAATGTATAGTAATTTATTCTTTGTAATTTGACAAAGTGAGACTTAACTGGAAGGGGTGAATGCTTTTGTACAGCACTGTTATTTATGATATGCAGACTGTAAGGTCTGTAATAGTAATAGGTCTGTAATAGTTGATGTTTTTATTTAGATTTTTGCAATAGAGAATAGGTATGACCACAATTCACATTTCTATGAACTGATCATTTCTGTATTTACATAGATACTTTATTGATCCCGTGAGGGAAATTGCAGAAGATCACTTTATTAGCCCTGTACAATATCCTGCATTAGGAATTAGTCTTTTTCGCATACTGTACCCCAGCTTGCTCTCCATGAGACACAGACAGGCAGAGAAGCTGGGGGTCAGAGTCCAGGGTCAGCCATTGTACAGCTCCCCTGGAACAGTTGGGGTTAAGGGCCTTTCTCAGGGGCCAAATGGAGTTGGATTCCTCTGCCAGCTGCGGAATTTGAACCGACAACCTCCCAGACACAGGCGCAGATCCTTAGCCACAGTGCCACAGCTCCGCCCATTTGTTGGTATGTTGGCCTGTCATGGGGTATATTCTAGCCAGGGTGAGTTTTGTGCTCTCAGTTTAAAACTACAAAAGATTTGGCCTTGTAAGCCACTTACAGCAGGTTTGTGTTTTATTGCTCTGTATGCTGTGGTTATTGTCAGTGTAGAGTGTGTTTATACCTGGCACCATTTATTCAAACAGAAACACTTTTATGGCCTTCCTTGGTTATGACCTAGGGCAGGCTTAATGCATTTCCAGTGGAAACTTAAGTGTTCCACTCATTCATATGTACAGTAGCACTAAGATAATTCCGTACTTATCAGGGCTTTTTGATATGCTAAAAAAAATATTATGAACATGAAGATGGTGACAGGCAGTCTTGACTTACAAATGGATCTGTGTTATGCTACCTTTATTTAAAAGGATTTTGGAGTTTCTATAGCAGTCGAGGATACTAATTGTATAACTCAAACAGTGTTCCAGATGATGTACTCCATCAGTGTAAAATCGTTGCCTGCTTTTTAAGTACACAGTTTGCCATGTTATGAATAAGATGCTTTTAATGAAGTTACATTACCATATGGATTCATGGATCATGATTACGACCCTTCAGAATTTAAATCCCATTATTTACATCTCAGATGTCTCATCTGCTTTTCTTTTTTGCAATGCGCTGACATTAATGAGAGAATAAGAAGGGTTACAAAGGAGAAGATGGCAATTGAGCCATCTAGCTGGATTATTTGTAAATAATTGATCCAAAGATATCATTTAGCCGTATCTTGAAGGAAGCCGGGGTATCGGCTTCAACAACATTGTGGTGTAGCTTATGTATGCCATTCTCACACACTCCTTTGTGAAGTCTGCTGCCTCCTGATTAAGGATTTAAATGCACTTTTGCACAGCTTCCTCTTGTGCCCTCTTCTATATGTTTCATTGTTGAACTTGAATAAACTCACCAAGCTGACTTTGTTTAGTGCCTTCGAAGATTTTGAATACTTTTACCATGTACACCTTGTAGTCTTCTGTGGTTCATTTCTTTTAGTGTGTTAGTGTTGTATATTGTTTAAGCCCATGTGCTTGTTTGCTCTTCTGTGAGCTCATTCCAAAGCAAATTTTAAATAATACATAATATTCTTTATGTGGTTTGACTAGTGCATTGTACCCATTTCCTTTGCTTTTTACTGTTTCTCCACATTGTCCTTAAAATGTAAAATATGCATCAACATTTAGCACCTACAGTAAGTCTATTACTAAGTAGCCTCTTCAAACTTCAAATTTTGTACTTATAATTTGGTTTTTGCTTATAGGCACTTGATTTCTTTGTTCACATAGAGAATATGAAATCAGACATACTGGGTTAAACTAATTTATTAATTTATTAATATGTAATAATAATGGCAAATCGACCCACTAAGAACACACAACAGATGAAACATACAAGTTAATCTATTTACAAACACCTCCACCTCCTGACCAACCAGACCAACCACAAAGGATCCCAGACTGCTTCCAAGTATTCAGCAAAAAAGATAAACCTGGCTTCTCAACTAAACAGAATATGACAAATAGTTAAATCTCTCTGTCAGTAAATCTGAAAGCTACAAAGTGAATAGGAAACCTATCTCCCTATTGTAAACCAGGAGAGGCCATTTTTAACCTAGGGATTCTCTATACTGGAAATCGTGCATCACAGACCCAGTATAACTTGGTAAACACCTAGTTCCTTTCTTGCTTTGAAGATCCTGAGAATTGCAGATATTGACAGTAGCTAGAGCAATTTTGCAAAGAAGAATGGGCAAGAATTGTAGTGTCCAAATGTGCAAAGCTGGTAGAAACGTATCCAAGAAGACTTGTGGCTGTAAAATGTGCCTCTACCAAATATTGACTCAAAGTGTGTGAATACGTATGCAATCAGCTATTTCCTGTTTTAGATTTATAATGAATTTAGGCGGTTCTGTAGAATTGTTTTACTTTGACACTTTATAGAGTGTTTCCTGTTAATAAATGGCAAAAAGTCCCAGTTAAATACATTTTGATTCCATATTGAAACACAATAAAATGTAAAAAAAAATTCCAAGAGGGGGTGAATAATTTTGATAGCAACTGGTGTAAGGCTTGGCACTTTAGTACTTCTCTGACTCTCTATTGTTGTACTCCCCACCTCGTCACCTTCAAATTTTGGTCTCCTGCCTGTCCCCCAAGCATGTCTGTATAGTTTGGGGGACAGGGCCGTCTCTTGGAATGCCCCAAAGCTCTGGAATTCTATCCTTAATGATAATGAAGAGTCACCTTCCCTGAGCCCTTTCAAATCAAGACTGATTCTGTGCCTGCCCACTTGTGTCCCACTCTGTTCCAAATCTTTTTTGTAATTGTGTGATTTTGTTAACTCCTCACATTGTGTGCTTTTTTCTTACTGTAAAGTACCAGTAAAATACCACTTTTAAAGGCACTGTAAAAAATCAGTGTTATTATTATTATTGCTCATGTTGTTGAATTAAAATGATATATACCGTAGACGTTTTAAACTGAATACTTTTAGTGGTGAAAGACATATAATATAAGAAAAATAAAAAAATACATTATGTAATTGTGTATTTTATATGGCAAACCTAAATTATTTCAGGTGCCAAGTTCCACAGTTAGTTGGGTTTAATAATATGGGTTCACATAATTTCAGAACAAACACTTGTCTCTACAAGGTCCCTTAGTCAGGTAGTGAATTTCAAGACATTATTGGAGTATAATTGCTTATTATTAATAGGATAACCATCAATCCCTGGAGATCTGATAATCAGGTGTGTTTCTAGTACATAAAATTCTTTTATGCCTTCTGTGTTTGTACTATTACTGTAGCAGCAGAATAAAAATGGCAATCAGAACATTCAACCTGACATAATTACCACAAATTGCTGGCTAGTCTGAAACAAGTTTTGTTTTTTTATTCTATGTTCCTTAGTAGCTGAACAGTTCCATGTCTGAGGCTGCAGTTGTGCAGTCATGTTTTTCAGACAGATAGGCTTGTATATTTCTGCATGATTCAGAAGAGACGAGATTGAAAACCTTAATACAAGATAAACCAAAAAACAACATCCAGACCATTTTAGATACATTTTTCAAAGGCTCTCTTTTTAAAATACAATTTCATCTTGATCAAATATTTATGTGCCATTTAGTTGAATGTTAGGCTTAATAGTCATCTAAGTGGTGTAGTCAGCTTGCCTTACAGTATATGTTTCAGATGCACATTGCTTTCAACCGCCTGAACTTTAAAATAATATTTTAATTGTCTAAAATAGGCTCACATCCTTAAGAAGCATTGGAGCCTTGGAAGTTGGATGAGTTTAATGTGCTGTATGTGTTGTATTACATGCTAAATGTTTTGATCCTGTTTGAAGTTTTCATACTATGACAATGGTAAGTAAATGATATTGAGTTCTTACATTTGAGAGATACGTTGCACAGCCTATGTTTCAAATGATTAATAAAACTTGCGCGTATATAATGATTTTTAAGATGCTATGCTGTTTCCTGTTCACTAGGAGCATAAATGTGCAGTGGACAAAGTGACAAAGCAGCAGTTTTTGTTGTTTGTGGTTTTTACTGTTGCTGTAGCAATACACAATTTAAAGTAAGTGCAAAAAGTGAGGATGAATACCTCTGAGCATGTAACACAAAATGAATGGGACACTACTCCTGTCTAGCAATATGCAGTTGCCTACTCCTGGACAGAAATGAGGTGCAGTAGCAAAGTGGCTCTTACCATGCATGGGAGTCTCCTTTCATTTCTACTAACACCCTCTGCACATGCAGGAGAAATGCAGTGCAGAGCAAAAACACTTCTGACACCGCAAGAGCTAGGGAAGGACAGGTAATTGAAAGATGCTTTGATTCCATAGAAACAAGCTCTGGAGTGCAACACTGCACACAGGGTGACCTTCACTGTTCATTTGAAAAACATTTTCAAGATGGAGCTACATTACTGATCCATAAAATGATAAAAATGTTGAAAAAAAGGATCGACCTCCACAGGGTGGGGAACAAGTAACAAGGGGTTCCCAGGTTTGTCACATTCATTCAAGGAACAGTTTCTTCAAGGTTGTTACAAACAATGTTTTTTTTAATAAGAACAAATTAACATAATGGTAAAAATAACAGTTATTACAATTTTAATAATGAAGGTTCATAAATTATTAGTACTAGACAGGTAAGGAGTAACAGCGATAACCAGCTTTGTGCCATGGATGACAAGAATGGTCTGCTGTATGAAGTT
Organism: Lepisosteus platostomus; assembly: GCF_059453375.1. Lineage (NCBI taxonomy): Eukaryota > Metazoa > Chordata > Actinopteri > Semionotiformes > Lepisosteidae > Lepisosteus > Lepisosteus platostomus. Next base: position 63,155,714 of record NC_142614.1, on the reverse strand, counting down.
ACAATAAAAAAAACTGAATAACACTGCAGTACATTCCTTAACATAATGCCTGTTTCAAATTGTTGTCAATAACTCCAGTTGTTAGTTTTAGAAGGTCTGCAATTAACATAATTTATGGCAAGATGATTAAATAAAAAGTATTTACTTATGGAATTCCCTTCAATTTGTGGCAAATAAGGATGTAATATAAAGCGCATATTAGGATCTGAGTTCCTCGTAAAACATTTTTAACACTCTTAGATTTTACCTTTAAGACCCTTTGTTCCTATTTCCTTTCTAGATGTTCTTTACAAGCTGCTGTACACATTACACCTTATTCGTTTTATGTGTTTGAAAGCATTTTCAGAATATAGTGAAGGCGGACAGGTTAAGTCCATCCTCTTCAGGAGAATGGAAAAAAGAAATGAAGTTCAGGCTACAGAAGTGAACTAATCGTCAGACCTTTATTTCAGTACTGAAGTCAAGGCACAGCAGTAGCAGCTCACTAGAATGAGAGAGCTCTGCCAGTTTCTCTGACAGGTCTTTTTTATAGCCTGTGTTCCACATGTTCCAAAAACGGCAACTTAATAGCCATTTCCTCCTGCTGGCTTAACTGACAAATTATACCCAAGCATTGGTTAGGACCAAATCTTCTCTTCTGCCTGTTACCTAAAGTTCATTAGGCTAATAGCAATCTATAGTGCTCCTTTGTTTTTATCAAATGATACATAGCTTATTGATTAGACAATTTATCCCTGTCTAACAAGTTTTAGTTTAACAAAATATGCTAGATATAAGCATTTTGTTTTTGTAGGTCCCAATTTAACAGTGCCCATGTAACTGTTACTGTATGTTATACAAAACATAAAATCCAATCCTTCAGTCCCCCCTTTCACCCTCTGCAAACTCAGCGTCAGTGCAGATGCAACCCTTCTCCACCCCAGGACTTGGAGGATGACAGATGCATCTGCTCCCAGCTGCCTCGTGCAGTGTGCTGGGTTTGTTACTCCTCCCGCTCATCTTGTCCTAATGCTGCCATCCTGGTCATCTCCTTCGGTGTGGCTTTAACTCGGCATGTACAGTAAGAAATTAGTACACATTATCCTCACGTTACCCACATTAACCAATTTCCAGTGAAGATTCCCCCTTTTCGGGCCCTACATAAGAGTGCTGAGCAACCTAGCTAATGGGTTACAACAATTTCCCAGTCTGTCTTCTAATCACCTGTATGTCTTTGTATTTCTTATGCTATGTTAAGTACTATTGTAAGCTTCTAAAATAGTGATAAGATTTAAACAAAGGACTTAAACTGCAATGTTCGCTCCTTCTACCAAGATTTAGTTAAGTGGCTGTGATACTGTCCCAAAAATTGGGCCTTTCAGAGTTCTTGGTCATCAGGAAGCTGACCCATGTCAACAAGTTGAAAAACAGATTAACATATTTTTACAGCAATTCATTCACTTCAGATATTCCTTTATACCTGTAAGCCTAAAATGTTAGTTATTATGACTTGTCTGACCCCTTGGGTTGTTTTAAGTCGGGTGCCAAAATCACCTGAGACCAATGTCTCCATCTACAGTCGATCCTCCCTTTCCCCATCGAGGAAAAATTCCAGTGGCCAAAGCCTTGGTGGCTGTCTTTGCTGTGTGCTGCTGATGTGGGAAAGCTTTCACCCATTGGGTAAAAAAGTCTTCTCTCATCCCGTATCAGCAATTGTTTTAAGGCTGCTGTTGTTCAGTAGGCAAAGCAGTTGGTGATTGTTGTGTAGCACCACATTCTCTCAGCCCTCAAATCAGGTATTGCAGTAGAGAAGTAACATACTGTATGGGCTTGTTACAGTTCCCTGCCTTTTTGGTAGTGTAAGTCTGGTCTCCCTCCCTCCCAGCTCCACAGGTGGAAAGGATCTCGCAGATCAGGAAGTCTCTGTGCTGGAGCACTAGTCAGTCTCTCTTTATGCTCTGTAAAGGATTCTTGTGCTTCCTCACTCCATTCAAGGACACCAGGTCCAGGTTGCTCCTCCAATGATCAGATGATACAGTGGCTGGGTTTGCTCTGCATAATCTGGTATAAACTGTCGACAGTGGTTTAACAATCCAAGAGTGCTTCTCAAGCCTCAGACATTAAAGGGCTCCGCCATTTACAAAAATCCCTTTTTATGATCTGCTGTTGTTCTGCATCCTCTGCTGAAATAATCTGTCCTAATAAATTACTTCTATGTATCCCACTTGTCCTTTAGCTGGATTAGCTAATCATTTCCAGATCTATGGTGTTGTGAAACTAGTAGTCCATGCTTTAGCAAGTTATTTTCAATCAGGGATGGCTAAAAGCAAGTCATCTACTGTACATTGCAGCAAAACAGATTGGTTCATGGCAGGGTGAGCATTTATTAATTCTTAAACAATTCTCCAGTGCTCTGTGAAATAATGTTGGAGAGGTGTAAAAACCTTTTAGTATGTGAGTCCAAGTGTACTGTCTCCCCCTGAATGTAAATGCAGACTTATTTTGTGATTCCCCTCCTAGTGGCAGAGACCAGAAGCCATTAGATATGTCCAGTGCAGTATAAATTGTCATATCTCCTCCAATATCTGAAAATTGTTACAGAAGTAGCTACAATGGAGTGAAGTTTAGGCATGTTCATGCAGGTGTAATCAATAATAAAACACCACAATCCATCAGCCTTTCTTACCGGCCACACCAGAGAATTGGTGTGATATAGTTAATCTGACTATGCCCTCCTGTGCTAAATCGTTTACTATTTTCTCCACAGCATCTTGTACTTCAGTTGAAATATGATACTGCTTGTGAGAGGGTGAGATGATCTTTGAATAACTAAAGGTGTTATGGCCCTAACATCAGGATATTGGTAACATGTAAATCCCTACACCCGCTCTGTTTACCAATTTTACCAATGACGGTCTCCTCAGGGGTAACCTTTAAACTAAATAAATATGCCTTATCTTATTGAGAATCCCACTGCTGACACAAGCTTGAAGGCAGACAGATGAGGTTAACCCTCTTCAGGAGACTGGGGAAAAGAAGGTCCAGGCTACAGAGTTGAAGCGATCATCAGGCCTTTATTTAAGTACTGAAGTTGAGGTGCAGTAGCAGCACGCATGATCAAGAAAATTCTGCCAGTTTCTCTGGCAGGTCTTTTTTTTGTTCCAAAAACTGTGATTTAGTAGCCACTTTCTCCTGCTGGTTAAACTGACTAATTACACCATCCCTAAGATTAGGAGCAAACCTTCTCCCCTGTCTGTTACTTAAAGTTCATTAGGCTATTTATAACAATCCACAGTCGGCTCCTTTGTTTTTGGTCAAAATATACATAGCCTGTTGATATGTAAACCAAAATAGGTTCTGAAGCCGATGAGCACAGCTAAATTTAACCAAATGCAAGGTTCACATTCAATAAATTAAAGTGTGTACTTTTTAATACACCCAATCTAATAGTGTAGAAAAGGTAAGATGTTCACATAGTGCAGCATTTGGAATCTGACACTCATGTTCAGAATACAGACTGGTCATGGCCTCACCCATGTGAGTTAGCAAAGTAAATGTAAATTTAAAAATAATGTAAGTTCAAAAGTCCCCTTTCATTATAAAAATTGAATCAATCATCATGCATTTGTAACACTGCCCTCTAGTGTGATTGGAAATGCTAGATCAGACCAGTGTGTGGTATAATTTGGGGAGCTTTCTTGAAGCTCTGTTATTGCTTATAATGTTATACATAAATTATCATACCACATACTAAGTTTTTGTATGTACTGTATAACAAAAATAAGGGGACTCAAAATACAGGGTAAGAAATGGGACAAAACCTTTATCCCTTGACAAACCAGAATAAGGACAAACCTTTGTTCTTTGAATGTTTACTTTTCTTAACACTGAGAATATCTTTGTTATTACGGAATATTAAGGTCCTTTTATTTTCAAAATAATTATTTTATTGAAATGATACGGTAAATCTTACTAATTAATTTCAAATGTAAGTGCTTTCTGCAAGAATTTTTGTTTTGGTTTTGTTGTTTACTTTAATGGTTATATTTGGAGCTTACTGTCAAGAGCCTGAGTTTTTCTTGTGAAAGAAAAGTGTGTAGACATTTATTCATACATCTTATTAAGTGTTACTTTTAAAGAGCCTTATACACACGGGCACTTTAATTTGTAGATTTAGATCCTAGTCAGATCTATTATTCCCTGATAATTTGTAGTCAGATTAAGATGAGTATGAGGTTGCTGAACATAGTCTTACAAATAACATAAACAATTATGTGTAAAATCTGCTTTAACACAGTTCTTGTGTTTCATTTATGTTGTTTTAGAAATGGAGCCTTTCTCTGTAGGGACGACAGTTTAGCAGAATTTCATTCTAATGTCTGTGTTTGACTGTGCAAGTCAGAAAATAAATGTATTTTAAAACTAATGCAAACATGTAGGAAATTAGAAGCTCAATGCAGCTAAATTTCCCACATACCTTTAAAAATATTCTCCTCCAATATGATTAACCTAATTCTCTTGTGTCATACTAAGAAGTGATGTGAATATACAGAAAGCATTCTTCAGAGGCAGAACTGTGAGCAAAATTAATGACAGAAAAGATGTTGATTGTGACTGTTGCCACTAAGCACATTGTAGGCACTATGCCTAAGGCTCTTAGACGTTAGTCAAGAATATGGACGTGCTTCAGAATTTTGTTCCATTTTACTTTAATATATAATTGATTTTAATTTGTTTCCACTAATTTCTGTGAAACTTGAAATCTCTGCTGCATAAGTACGATCTTTAGCCTATTTTAATGCTGTGCGAATTCACTGTGTTTACCGCTATCCCAGTTGAATCAGGCTTTTTAAACACATGTAAGAAATTTACAGACATATTTGGGAGTGTTTCTTTGTGAAAAATTTCCAGTCATGTTACAAATCATAAAAGGGTACAATCCTCAGAAAGCTTTTTTGTTTAATGGAGTCCTATCTTTAGAAAAATAAAGACATTTCAATCTCTTCAGAAGAATAGTGCTAGTTCTTTTCTCATTCTGAATGTCAGGCATTGTGTTGAATTACGTTATGGTGACTGTAACGTGTTAGCTTACACTAAGATTTAGACAGGCTAATGTGTTACAACAGTTTCCACTGAAGCTTTCTGTGTTGATGCTTCTGACAAGATAAGTTATGTTTCAGGCTAGGTCTAAACCTTTGCAGAATTACGTTGTCTGTAAACACCTACAGTATATCCTCTTTGCTGATTGAATCCTTAGGGGTCTGGTATACAATTCAACTGCACACAGAAGCATGGATTTTAGCTGTCACTTAACCTGGCTATTTAAGCCATATTTTTCAGTGCACTACAATAAAAGCAAAATAATTTGCGGCATTTATCATATTTCTGGTCACCTTTCCAGTTGTCAGTATGCATGTGCTAAGTGTTCAAAATAACTGCCAACTGCATTCTGATCACCCTGGGCTTATGAAGTGTTAAAAATCATTTTCATACACAAACATCTGTTCTTATAAGAAAAATTAAATGCTGGCTACATAATTTAAGTAGCTTGCATACCAAGTTGCATCTGAGTTTCAAGAAAGTTAAGTTATACTACAACCTTTATATAGTTGCCCCTATTTCCATGCAATAGCATGCAATTAACTAAGCAGACTGTTTCACTGTGAAGATGTTAAAAACATTTTTGTCCAAGTTGATTAATTAGGCAAATAAAGGAAAATTCAAAACATAGAACCATGTATTTCCTACATTTATTTTGTTTCATGCATATCCTGGCACAAGGCAGGATACACCTTTTACACTGTACCTGCATATTCATTATTCACTCAAAATAATGGCATCAGACTCACTACAAGTTATAATGACGCCTAAAAAATATATTTTTAATGGATTTGTGAGAAAACCTTAGGTTCAAAATGATTCAAATAAAAAAAAAATCTGCTTTATTTTCAAAACTGGCTGCTGCCAATAAGGTTTTTGGGATTTTATAATAATAATAATAATAATAATAATAATAATAATAATAATAATAATAAACTTTATTTTATATAGCGCCTTTAAAGGTGGCTTCTCAAAGCGCTTTACAGGATGACAATAACAATAAATAAGAAGACTACAACAATAAATAGGAAGATTTCACAAGATAAGACACAATTACAATTACAACAATAACAATAGAGGAGACCGTGGAAGGTGGTACTAAGAAGAGCAGAGGGGTGAAGAATGGAACCAGTTAAGTAAAGGCTTTTCTGAAGAAGAAGGTTTTGAGTCTGGATTTGAAGGAGTTAAGAGAAGGTGACTCTCGGATATCCTTGGGCAAAGAGTTCCAGAGCTTGTGGGCATAGCAGGAGAAGGCCCTGTCGCCCATACAATGTAGACGGGCTTGGGGGACAGTAAGGAGGGCAGAGTTTGAAGAGCGGAGGTTGCGAGGTGGGGAGTAGGGCGTTAAAAGTTCAGACAGGTATTGAGGTGCCAAGCCATGTAAAGCCTTATACTGTAGGGCGTAGTCTTGCGATATTTCTAAGGTGAAAAAAAGATGTTTTGACAGTATGCTGTACATGTGGGTCAAATGTTAAGCCAGAATCGAAAATAACCCCAAGGTTTTTATTGCTTCAAAAGCAATGTGACTCTTTGTGTGCTTTATTCCAGAGTCCCCAGTAACTCCAGGGTACTTACCCTCCTTGCCCAGCTTGAGAAAATAAATGCAGAGCCAGTGGCGCTGGATGTGGAAAATGCAAGACATATCACATCCAAGATCCTTCATCTCATCCAAACGCAAGGTAAAGTAATGAGTGAGAAGATCCCAGTTATTTCCACCCTGAACTGGGGATCCTTTTCCTGTTGTTCACCTTTCTGGTTTGCAGTGGTCTGTCCTGTTAAGAGAAAGCTCATCTTTGAACTGCAATACCATGTCTGCCAGACCACAATTTGTCCCTATATAACATCCTAGGAAAGAGTATTGTACAGGAATACATGCCAAGGCATCTCATATTGTGAGCTACATTTTTGGGATGCATGCATTGTGCATTAATGTTTCAGGATTCTAATTATTTGACGTCCAGGATAGGGTAATCAGCATATCAATTTGAGACACACTGCTTCTGGTTCCCCATTAGCAGGTTTGTTGACTTGGTCTTCATGCTGGAAAGCATGTAGGCATGTAAACCTTTGGCCAGCAGGGGTCCCTGTTACACTTTGCTCTAATCTTTGGAGGCAGGTGTATTGTGCTGCACACAGTTAATGGGGAGGACTGCTTGAATCAATTTCTAGTAGCCAATAAAACCACAAGAATAAACTGCTGCATTTAAAACAGCACATAAAAGAGAATGTGGGGAAAACCCTCAAGATGTTCTTGCTTTATAATGTACCTTTGGGGTGGCTGGTATTTCAGCTTCACAGGGAAACACTTAAATAGAAGATGGTTAATTATGGAAAAAAATATCTTTTAGATGATATCCGTACTGATTTTCACATGAGTACAGTTCCTAGGTTGTGAAAATGTTTCCAGCCTGTGAGGGAAGCTGCTCTCAAGTGGCATGTCTGTGTAGTTTGGCGGGAGGTGATGGAAACGTTTTGACTGCTGTCGCATGTGGTGAAACAGGATCCCCTGACTGATGCTTGCCGTGCAGTCTGCTCAGTTTACTGCCCTGTGGGGAATGCTATCTGAACCTTCCTTGCCAATTCATGACCTCTGTACTGACCCTGCTTCTGCCTGCCCTCTTGCTATTTTTTGCCACTTTGTCCTCCCCATGGCAGCTTTCACATGTGCTGTGCTTGCTAGCTAATTCAGCACCTGATGATAACTTCTTTCACTAGGTCTTTTATTAGCTGGTGTCAGAATCACTCCCAGCCAAGCAGAAGGAAGAGATAGTGCCTTGTGTTAGTGCGGCTCAGTCAATACATCCCAATTGGTTGTAAGGCTCTGCAGGGCTGGCTTCCAAACCGATCTTTTTATTGCCAGCAAATCTAGAAAGGAATCAGGGGTTTAAATGAATTAAAAAAGGAAATGTTTTCAAATTATTTCACTGGTATGTGTGAACTGATTTATGTGCTCTGTGCTATGTGATCTATGGGCAGGCTGTAAAAATGAAAGCTCACAATGTGAAACATAAGCCATCAATTTTGAATCCGTTTGCATCACAGTGAAGTCATCATCCACATGGGGGGTGGGAAAGGTGGGGGCAGATGTACCAACTGTGCTAACATACTGTAGATGAAGGATGAATGTTGTTGTTTTTATTATTTACTTGGTCTTGGGGTAATGTTGAAAACTGTGGTCAAATTGTTTAAAAACCTGGTGTTGGTGTTTCATCTTAGTACTGCAGTGATTTCATGTTTTAAGTCTCTAAGGAAGCTAGAATACTAGAAATAAACAAAGTCAGCTTTGTTTTACCTTCTAGCAATATAGTTTGAGTTGTTTTGGGAAATATACACAGGTTTTTTGTCTAGTGAACTGGCCCCCATAGTTAATTAATTAATTGCTTACACTTATGTAGCGCTTTTCTGTACACTCCACTAAAAGTGCAGTTAAGTCAGTAAGAATGGTTCTAAGGAGGAGTCATCTGTGCTACCTAGGGAAAGGCAAAAGGGGGTCCATCCGTCAGTGTGGTCTTTACAGCTGTGCACAGTTCAGGATATGCCTCTTAGCTGATGGATTTGGTATCTACACTTTTTCAGACACTCTCTTGGTAGTGCATTCTCAAGTTAACTACAGTATGCTCTTCTACTGTGTGGGTTTCCGTGTCTTTTCGATTCCTACTTTGGGGAATTCAGGAAGATGCTGATTCTCTTTCCCTATTTCAGGGGTCTCTGGGGCAACACAACATTATTCCTCTCTGGCCAAATTTAGTCTCAGTGGAACCTTCTCCCAATCTGATTTGAGGTTCTTTAATGGTCATAGTAGCAGTGGCAACTTTTCTTTGAAGAAGAACATTGATTCTTGTTCCTTTTTTTCATGTGGTAGGAACTGCAGTTTTTCCCTTCTGGGAAATACAGCTTTGACCTCAGCTGCTTCCCTGCCTGTTGTGGCATCCAGCCACTGAAATGTCTTTAAATTGTCTTTCTTCTTTTTCCTGTCTTTTGCTTCTATTCTCTTGGATTATAGTAAAGACAATTTCTCACTTTTCGGTTCCTTTATTGAAGGTTTTGGCTCCTATCTCAGTCACCAACTACCTTCCTGCAGTAAAGCCATTGCAAAGCTTCAATACCTTGAGATACTCCTTCATTTTTCTAGCTCAATCCAGTTCTGTTATGCACAGACATTTGAAAGCCTGCTGCCAGGGTGCTGGTCAAACCAAAGAGACTCTTTAAGAATTGAAGAGGACTGAGTTTCAACGTGGGCACGGTGGTATTTATATTTGATTAAAATAAATCTGTACAAAAGCCTGTCCGTCTATTTAGAGCACTGGCTCATCGCTTTAGTTCAGTTTAGTATGAATACAGCTGTATGGAAAATAACATGCTTTCAACACAACAAAGTAATAAATACGTTTTTTTGCCAGCATGCTTTTTTTCATTTTATTTTCTGTCAATAGTCTCTCTTCTACAATAGACGTCCTCTCAAAACTCTGTTGCTAGTGGCTGCTTTTCTTCACCCAAGGATCTTTCTGTCTCACTGTTTTTCCTGTTTCTTTTGCCTCTCACCTTCATCTTCCCGACAGTCAGTGCGAGCCTGGTAGTGCTCTTCTGCCAGTCTGAAGTATCTGAGCACTTATTGTTCTTCCTGCTTTACACTATTACCCTGTCAGGTGATCACTAAGCATTTTGGGAGCTATACTTTATCCTTGCCTTTTCTGGTTACTCTGAGGCATCTCTACCTCCTGCCGTGCAACAAAATGCAAGCACAGATGCATATCTTACTATTTATGTATCCATCTATGTTTCTAAATACATAGCTCGAAAGAGAGGAGCATTGATTATATGAAACACTTCTGTATTTGGTTGCTTTAGGTTTCCAGTTGCCTTTACACATACAAACATCAGCTGCCAGGTTTCAGCTTGCCTAGCACTCTGTGTTTTTTCACTCCTGCAATTCAGTGTGGGTGTACGACTTTCCCATTTTCAAAAAGGAGGGGTCAGTTCTTAATGGTGCTGACATCTACAGCTTTACTGTACTGTGGACTGATGTTAAAGTTATCCTGAAAGAACCTGCCATCATTGCTTTCAGAAATGGACTACTTGTCAAATCGAGCATTTAGTTCTTCCAGATACCAGACACTAGGAGAGCAAAAGAATCATGGTAAGGACAGCAGTAAATGAGAAACGAAATTAATTAGTAAAGGTTGGTAAATCCAGCATTCCAATCAGTGCATACTTGCTGTGAACTGTAGAAATTATTTACACATAGTGTAAAGGCCTGAGAGGTGTATTTTGTTTTTTACTCCTTGGAATATCAGTATAACTAGACCTTAACATTAACATGGTTAATATGTGAATATGGTTAATATGGTTGTGTTTGCCAGCAGAAACCTCAAAATATTTGTTTTGTTTTTTTTATCTTCATGCATGAAGCAGCTTTGAAATGTTTTCTGTGAAAACAATTCTATTTTGCATTCTTTTAATGTTTAAAAAATAAGAGATGTACCTAGCTAGATAAATTAAGATGCATCCCATTTCTACAGTACAGTTAGACCACACATGCAGATCAATACTAATTAGCTTGAAAATTCTATACGGGAAGTGAAGACTCATCCAATATCAAAAGCACAGCACAAATTGATGGCTTGATTTGTGGCAGTGAGAATCAGGGAATGTGTTTTATTTTGAACTTGTCCAGGTATCATGAGTTTAGAATTGTGTTTTAACGATTACAAATCTGAAAAAATATTACTAAACAATGTAAAGAATGTTTGTTTTGTATGAATGTATAGTTACAGTGAAGTACTTTAGCCTTTCCAGAATAATACTATATTGTTTTTATCTTTAAGGGTTATTGTTGTTTGCATTTGTAAATTATTTCAATTATTAGAACGAAATATTATTATGCATGTTTAAATTTCCATTGAGTTTTGTATTATGCCAGCAATTGAACTACTTGCTTTTTTTTGCAGATTAGATATACTATCAATAACTATACAGTATATCTGAAACTATATATCTATGTTTATATTTATATACAGTAGATATAAATAAATATCATCAACACCAAGTCACAAAATTATCCATCATGCAATTTTAGTATATACTGTATAGTATATATCAGTAAAATTAGGAAAATGACTTGGAGTTGTGCTTTCACCACATTTAACATTTATTTTATTGTTACAACTGATTCGATGTATACTTAAAAAAGGCAGAGCAACATCCATGTACAGAGAGTGGGCTCTTGCATTTCCCTGGAAAAATCAGATGCATTCAGATAACTCAGTTTTCATATATTGAGCTTGGCTGGAGAGCTGAAACTTTTCTTTTTTGTTGCACAAATACTGTACATTCTCTGACATGGATCATCAAGCCAGACACTTCTTTTCAAAGTGGAAGTCTAGGATTCAAACAGTGCTTTAATATCAGTCAGGGAGTAGACATCACCTTTAATAAAGACTGGTGCTTGCAGTAACCTTATAACTTGAAGAGGTCAGGTCATTGTAACCTCAAGAACACCTAGCTGACTTCATTCCATTCACTGAAGGACATATTGTTCTGTGTGCAACTGTTCGCTGTGAAGCCAAGCACTTCATTTCTGATGTCTTGGTCTAAATGGATGATTCAGAAGGGGGAAAAGAACTATATTACCTTCATGTAATGATGAGAGTTTAGGGCCAGAAGGCCAGAAGCAACAAAAAGTAGTGGAGATTTAAATCCCAAGTGAATAAATATTTTAGATATCTTTTTTTTTCAGTTTTCTTAAGTGTTTTAGTTTGTCATCGACTTTGTTATTCTTCTCTGTGGTGTAATTTTGTACGCAGACCTGAACAGAGATTTAGTTGGCAAATGAAAGACAGGTCTAATTTATGTGCTTTCTGGGAAAGTTAGGTTTGTAATTTCTAATTGTTTGGAAAGGAGAATAAAAACCACTAGGCTGAACATTACAATTTATTTCACAGGATAACTACAGAAGTTTACTGCTAGTTTAATCATATTTAATAGCAATAATAATAAAGATTGCAGTTTAAGTATAGTTCTCAAATTACAGTGAAGCCCGCGTCTTTCAAGACCTTCTCTTCGCTGTACATAAAGGGTTAAATAATAATAATAATAACCATTCAAAACTCAAGGACACTGCACAGAGTGATGAAGAAGGAAAAGATAAAAAATGCAATAAAAAGTAAAGACAAATGAAACAAGAACATACAGAATGAAATGTAAAAGGGCCTAGGAAAAGAAGATTTTGTCTGTCTAAAGAGTCTAAAGAAAGGAATTCCATAACGATTCCATAGCAGATTTAGTCCCCAAGATTTAGTCCTACTGTAGGTACAATGAGCAAGGGACCAGCTTTAACTGAATGGAGGGAGGAAGTGTAAATTTGAGGGAGTTCAGAGATGTATGATGGAGTCAGATTATGTAGAGCCTTAATGTCAGTTACAAGATCTTATGTTAAATATGTGACTTTTTACACAACCAATGTAGAGATTTAAGTATTGCAGTGATATATTATCCAATGATATCCTTTAAATACCTTGCTCTTAAGCTGTATGGCTGCACTCCATTGTTTATTTTACTTGTTTATTGGCCTCCTGTCCTGTGTTTGTATCTGAACTGTTGACAACACTTTGAGTTGCCCAGTATTAATACTTGGTGATTTTAGTATTCTTGTTGACTCGTTGGCCTGCAACTTTGCTTCTGATTTTTTTTTTATCCACTTCGGACTGCCTTGTTCTCACTCAACTGGAAAACTGTCCCACCCACGTCTGTGGTAGCACCCTTGATCTGGTCTGTGCTTCTGGCCAGATTGCTGATCATAAGGGAGTGTTATTTGATGTCTGTGTTCCCTTTTCTTTAGTGAGATGAACACACAATTTGTTTTAGACAGCTGAAATCTTTGAACCACTCTTGATTTCTCTAATGCTATCCTTAATTCCCTCCTTGTTCATCTTTGTCAGCTGACCTAGTCAGTAATTTAACACTGTGTTAACCTGTAATTTGGATAAACACGCTGCCCTTAAAACTCACTTAGTTTCTTTCAAGAGTTTCTTTCCATGGTATACACCTGAATTTCTCTATGTGAAACTCACTGGACAGCGTCTGGAGAGCTTAAGTAAAGTGTTCTAGTGGTTCACACTCAGGCACATAATGAACACCTGCAAGTTTACAGAGCTGCTTTTTAAATGAGGGTATATTCTTTGTTAGCAGCCTGCAGCACAGTGCTTTTTTCAGCATACAGTATTTGTAATGAATGGCATAGTGTGAAACCCTTACCAGGACTAGTAGACTGAAAATGGATGAACTTAGTGTCCAAAATTCATTCTTCATGAAAACTTGTGATAAATGGGTTTTGTATTGCATTTTGTGGAAATTCTGAAAGCGTGAAGAGTGATGTAAATTTACAGTGGTTTAATTAAGACCATGGGTTACCATGATAGCAGTACCATGTCAACATTGGAAGTGATCGTATTAGTCAGAAGACATCAAATCCCTTGTTATTTTTTTATCATTTGTTTTTCAAATTCTACCTAACTTGCATTTGATCTGAAATATATTGCTTGAATTAGTATGTGTAAAGAGAGAGTTTTGGTCTAATCCTATGAAAAACTAAATAATGATTTTTTTTTAGAATATACAGTCCCCAGGCTTAGCTGGAACCCATAGTTTAAGTTGTTCTTGCTGTTGACTTTTGATCCCAAAATTTGCTCAGAATCAATTTTTTGTGGACTTATGTTTTTTTTTGTGGTCTTTTTAGGCAAAGAAAAACTTTTTTTTTAGAAGTACAAAATGGTTTCTAGTAAAATCTCTAGTAAGTTACAGAATATGAGTACATTCTGTAATATCTCACAAAATGTGAGTGGTTTGATGAAGCCTAGTGTTTTCCTAGAATAGCAAATATCCAGTTTTACTATATTGCTCTAAGGCCCTATTGCGTATCTGTACTCTTTTTATTAAATTGCCTTTCAGAGAAAACAAGAAAAGAAGTAATGGCCAAGGGTTCCAGTGGAATGGAAGTGATCTTGTCAACATTAGAGGTAATTTCCTCAAATTAGATCATTGTAATGTGAATGTTTGACCTTCATTTTCCTTTGAAGATTAAAATATTAGAACCTTTTAAATGTCTTCACTCATCAGATCTACCGATTAGTAGATCTAATTTACTCCCTATTTACTCACGACTGCACAGCAAGACACAGCAACAACTGCATCATTAAGTTTGCCGATGACACCACTATAATAAGCCTGATCAGTGATGATGACGAGTCCACTTACAGGGATGAAGTTGTACAGCTGCTTAGGTGGTGTCATAGCAATAACCTGGACTTGAACATAAAGAAAATGAAAGAGCTAATAGTGGACTTTCGGAGACACAGGCCATACACTCACAGCCCACTCAGTATTGATGGAACGGAAGTGGAAACAGTCACCAGCTTTAGGTTTTTGGGAATTCACATCTCTAAAGTTCTAGCCTGGACTGTGAACACTGACTCTATCATGAAGAAGGCTCAGCAGCGCCTTTATTTCTTGAGGTGCCTCAAGCGATGGGGGATGCCAATACATGTGTTGGTGAACTTCTACCGCTGCACCATCGAGAGCGTCCTCACCAATGGGATCACCGTGTGGTATGGCAACACCTCTTCGCGAGAAAGAAAGGCACTGCAGAGAATGGTCAATATGGCCCAGAAGATCATCGGCTGCGATCTCACCGAGATTAAACAGCTCTATGAGGACCGCTGCTGTGGTAGAATTCTGGCCATCACAGAGGACAGTCACCACCCCGGGCATGAGCTCTTCACCCTACTGCCCTCAGGCAAGAGATATAAGAGCATACGGACACTTACCACTAGATTCTTCAATAGCTTCTATCCACAAGCAGTGAGACATTTAGCCATCCCCCTCGGACCACACCTGCACCATCAACATCTACCTCTTTATGATTTCTTATCTATTGCACATCTCCAGTCATTGTTTACACGTCTGTATTGTTTACATTCAAACTGTCTACATGTTTGCTTGCACATTATCTATTGTTTGTTTGTACATTGTCTTGATGCACTGTTTGCACTTTGTCATGTTTTTTACACTTGTTTTACAATCGAGAGACTTTCTATAAGTAAGAATTCCATTGTATCAGTACCGGTTACATATTGCAATAAAGTTCAAGTTCATTAGTGTTGGAATAGTTTCATCATTAATTGTTTCATCATCTAAAACATTTTACATATGCTTCCACAGAGGCTGGGGTTTAGTTTCTGACCCCGTTTTATGTGTTGAGACGCAAGTTTAGGGATAACAGTTTAGGGATCAACATTCTGTGAAAATGCACTGCTGAACTGGCCCATAGCTTTGCAAAGCTGTAGAGAAAACAAAGGCTTGCCAACTTAAAACAAAGACTACCATATGACTAAAACACTTCTGTTAGAGTGAAATATCGAGATATTGAATGGTATAGCTGTTATTGATCTTTTATGATATTCTTTCCATTCACATGCAGTAGCTTTTCATTTATTGATATTATGAAAGTTGTCACAGTATAAGAACAGAATCTGAGTATGGTGTCACACCATCATCCAGTTATGTCTCTTTGTCTGCAATGTGACGTTTTTGTTTTTTTGTCCCCCATGAGGAGAAAACAAATAGAACAAACATACTCTTAGTGTAGAACGTAAGTGAATCAAAACACAAGAAGACAGCACTCCCAGTCCTGTGTGTAAAGACTGATCAAGGCAGCCGCATTTTTGTTAGTGTGGTGAATAAAATACACTCAATTCTTATTTATAGTAAGTTGTATCATCTTGTGTTTACATTGAGATGCCTTAGAATGAAGTACATTTTTTACTAATATATTTAAATTACATAATTTTTATATATAACATTTGTTCATATATGTAACATGTTCATTATTATTACTATTATTAATATATTGAAATATATTTCAATAATGTTATAATTTGTGTAACAACATTATGTTCATTTTGTGTAAAGTCTATATTGATACATGATGCAAGTGGTGTCTAATGTGTACGTTTCACTGAAAAATCCTGAAAAATTGATCTGCACAGGACTCAGGATAACATTAAATAAACTGACTTTACTTTTTGTTTTAAATGTTTAAAATTATTATAATTTCTTTAATGGAAATACTCACTGTAATGGATAAAATGTCTCTTTTTATGAGATCCTGAACATTTTTAGATTCTACTCACTTTAATCATTCAACCTTCAAAATATTTTCCCATTTATATTTATTCAGTACATTTTACATTTATTCAATAGGCACACGCTTTTGACCAAAGAGACTTACAATTACATCTGCTTAAAATGCAAACGGCACTTTAAACAGTAGCATTAAACAACAATAAAACTACAGAAAAAGTAAGCACGGTGTTAATTAAATGTCAGAATGTTACACAGTGCTAAGCAGTCAGCACTCTTCAGTATATATCGAAAGTCACCATTATAAGTTCAGGATATGTTCCTAAATAAAAATAATTGATAAAGGGGAATTGATGTCCATAAGGGATGGTGTAATTAGCATGAGGTATGTTCCCAACATACACAGCTCAGACACTTGTATTGACATATAATGTACAGTACCTATAAAAAAGTTTTCACAGCCAGCAGTTGATTTTCCAGTCATGGTTAATGCATGCATGGCTAGATTGAGATAAAATATGCACATTTGCAATTTGTTTGCTTTAAAACTTCTAACCCAGTAAGGAAGAACATGCAATGGCCTGTAGTGTGGTGTCATGGCATGCCACACCTCCTGGTGCCCACCCACCACTGGCTTTTGGTGCTTTGCAAAAAGACATACATTATTTTTATGACATATTAATCACATCATGTACCGTAGGTACTGAAATGTGGTTTCTGTACATTGCCAGTTTAATTTGACAGCATAGTATGCTTCTTGGTGTTTGGGGGAGATCTAAAACACAGGCATGCTTTTTGTCTTTAATAGAGTACACGGGACCATCAGACTGTACTGAATGTTCTCTGCATTCTAAATGAATTGGTCTCATTGGGTAAGTACCGTACATACAATGCAAACCAGCTTTTACACAAATCAGATGGTTATTTGATCACTTATTGAGCTTTCTAACCTCGTGTATATAGACATTTGCAAAATAAAAATCAAAAGAATCTTTGTATGCAAAACGCTGTGCAGTGTTTGAAATAATTACTGAAACACTGGAAAAAGTGGGTATATAATGCAACTTACACATTGTAGATTGATAGTGTTTGTGTAATATGCAATATTTTAATTATTTTGCATGGTATCAATGCCAGGCCTCTTATATTCCCTTTTAAATGTATTTCAGTCTAATTAAAATATGTAAGTCTTAAAATTTGAATTGCACTTTGTACCAGAATCAGAGGCATGTCTCACTTGAAGGCTATTTAGTTAACTTAGTGTACTGCAGATGTGATTGCATCTGCTCAGTTTGACCTAATGTTTCTTATTCCAAAAGTATTGCTTGGCATTCAAAAATGTGAACTAAAACAAAATAGATGCTCCTACATGGCTATGATGTACAACTACCTGTCCTGAACTGTATGTTTTTCTTTATTTTTAAAACTGTCCACAAAAAAAGGAAATAGTACCTCGCAGATGTAACCCACAGATTGCTAGAGCTTGCATTCTCAGTTTGAGTGATATGCTTGTCCCTAGACCTGCCTTGCTTTATTGTTTGCTTGTGTGATTTCTTTATCTGTGGGCAATTTCTGGGAAAGCTTTCAGACCTACTGGTGGTGTGATGGCAGATGTGTCTTTGACAGGTAGTGGCAGGAGAGTTGGAGTACTGGTGTCGAAGGGAGGAACCAACGTCCTCCTGCAGCTGCTGCTCAGTGCCAGCAAAGAGTCCCCCCCCAGCGAGGAGCTCATGGCGCAGCTGCACTCCATCCTGGCCAAAGTGGGACTAAAAGGTAATGGAAAATTAGCTTTCGAAAAGCATTCGTAGATCATGCGTAGAAGCCCTGGAAATAACGATACTGTATGACACAGTAATTGCACTGAATGAGTGTGTGTGGACCAAGTGTGAACTTAAGTACAGCAGTATTACAGGTCACAGACATAGAACTGAAAATACTGATGAAAGCTCAAAAGGGTTACGAAATGACAGGGCTGAAGCAGCAGCAGTAGCTCTCTATCTGGATGGGTTTAGTTGGACTTCAGGGTTAAAACATGTAGTACTTATATGTTCCTTGATTAATGCGTGATCTTCAGGTTTCAGTGTAAGTTTCATTATGCACAGTTGACATTTATATTGAAATCAGATATTTTCAGTTCACCGTTACCACTATGGTAAATGGTGCAGCTGAGTTGCAATATTAAGTAACCTTTTACCTTACCTTCTTCAATCGCAAGCAATTGAATTACTATTAAAATGTACATTTCCTTTTTGGTTAGGGAATTTGAAATATTAAAAGGATGAAGAATCCCATTCCTAGCAACTCGAACCCTAATGTTTTATCTTCAGAAGATCTTGTACTGTTTGAAAGAAGATCCCATTTAGTTTTCTTGAGGCCTAAAGTGTTCATCCAAATGAAGTGTTACAGTGAACTCTAGTGGATATCTTGTAACATTGCAGTCAGCTAAAAAAGCTTCTCCTGATCAGCTGTATTTAATGGGCTGATATTCTCTACAAGAGTATGCTGTTCAGCACATCTTGCTTTTTTGGTTTCTTGTGGGTTAAGAATATTAAGTCCCATGCATGGGTATGTCATTTGTCCTTAAAATAAACATAAGGTAGCTTTTAATTTTTTTTTCTGAATTAGTTTTTTGACCTGAGACTCTAGCAATATGAAGGGATTATGATATAATAATTATCTAACTTGACATTGTTTTTGTTTGTAACTGCATTCTGTTTCTTGTCTTTTAAACAGATAAAAAATTTGGCATCAAGGCCAGAATAAACGGAGCACTAAATATAACATTAAACCTTCTGAAGCACAATTTGCAGAACTACAAGCTCATTTTGCCATGCCTGCAGGTTTTGAGAGTATATTCAAGCAACTGTAAGTACTGTATGTCAAATTTGTAAGTACTGTATGTCAGTGTTTAGATATTAAATGATTACTATTTTTTCACAATATTACAGAGTTCGGTCAAAACAGTATTGTTTTCTTTTTTAATTCAGCTGTGAATGCAGTATCATTGGGCAAGAATGGCGTTGTGGAGCTGATGTTTAAAATAATTGGTCCCTTCAGCAAAAAGAATACAAGCCTTTTGAAGTACGTATTAGATTCCCATGCTACAGTGTATGATAATTAAAAAGTGAAAAGAGTTTCACGCTGTCTCAGTGAACAAATCTCTTTATGCATCCAGTGAAATGTATTAACATTTATTTTCTATGTAAAAAAGCTTTTAACTTTTTAAATGCCAATGTTTGTTTTAACAGAGTTACCCTGGATACTTTAGCAGCTTTGTTGAAGTCAAGTGAGTATCTTAGGTTTCATTTTCTTCAGCGTTTTGTCAATGAAAAGATGTTCCTCTCAATAATCTGCAAGATTGGCTATGTTTACATATGTTCAGCAAAATCTTGAGCATTACACAGAAAATTTGCCCTGCTCAATGTGCAAGACAAGCACAGACACAACAAAAACTGGAGCATGAATGCATAGTAATTTCTCATGCTTTAAAGATTGCACAACATGACTAAAAAGCCTAGGTTTTGTGTTTGGCAACAACAGAAAGGGTGAGTTAATGTTATAAACTTTAGCAGTAAATTGTCTGCCGAATACAAAAAAAAAACACAAATTCTATTTTTTTAATTCTTTCAGCCGATAGTTCTTGCCTTTCTCGTGTGATATTTAAGAGAGCCAATCTGCTTGCTCATCACACTATGCATTTGACTTAATCAGTAATTCTAGAAATATTTTAGAGATAATATGGACGCTAGCTCATTTGTATTTTCTGCTTACATCATTTCACAATATAAAAAAGAAATAGATGCTCGTGTCCCATTGATAGTAAATTGATTAATATAAGCAAGCTTATTTTTAGCATAAGTCACTGCAACTTGCATTGTTGGAGTGAAATCTTTGATTTGTCTAAGAATTACTTGTATTGATAATCTTATTACTTTTTACGGAGAATTGTGCTTTGTGTGTGTGTGTCTTGTGTTCCAGAAACGAATGCACGAAGGGCAGTAGACAAGGGGTATGTCCCTTCGCTGCTGGCAATTTACCAGGACTGGCACAGACATGACACCCGACACAGGCACATGCTCATCCGGAAGGGCATTTTGGGCTGCATCAAAAACATTACGAACATTAAGCTGGGTAGGAAGGCATTCATTGATGCAGATGGCATGAGGATTTTGTACAGCACGTCTACAGTGAGTTTACTACGTATTTGAATATTGGGGTCAATCATTTCTTTTTTGGATAGCCTTAAGTAATGTATTTGTGACATTAAGGCAAATGTATGTGACTAAGGACTTTGTTATTACAATTATTGTTACACCAAGGTACTGGCTGCAGGTATGTCATCCTGATTGTTATCTAAAGGGTAATTCCTTTGCTATCCTTTACTCCCCACTGTGAACTATGTAAATGTGAAGCTGGGAACAAACCTGGTGTTGCATTAGGGTCAGGCTGCCAGAAAACATTTAAATCAGTAAATTATGTAACAGTTTATATTGTTACACTTAAAGTATTGGAATGGGGGTGTTCTGCACACTGTAGTTCACAAACACCATTCAATGCTATAGTTGTATGCTGTCGGGTACTTTTTTATGCCCCCGTATGAACTAAAAAAGTATTGTAATTTTGCACTGCATGTAAGATAACAAATAAGGAAACTTTTTTAGAAATGTGGTCCTTTCCAGGTCCATTATCTCCAACAGAAAATTTTTTGCTATGTATCAAATTATTGGTGAATACTGAATTATTAGTAAGTTATTATAGTGTAAATTCACTTTAGTCTTTATTCATTAATATAAGCA
This sequence comes from Lepisosteus platostomus, assembly GCF_059453375.1. NCBI lineage: Eukaryota > Metazoa > Chordata > Actinopteri > Semionotiformes > Lepisosteidae > Lepisosteus > Lepisosteus platostomus. The sequence continues at coordinate 63,134,703 of NC_142614.1, read as the reverse complement.
CTGTTGCACAAAATTAGTTGCTGTAAATTAGGACACCAACTCAAGGCATATTGACATCTGATGTTTGATAAAAAGTTCTGTCAGCACAAAGTTGAGCTGCATGCTATAAAAGCATAGAAATTGGGTGATAATCATGCTTTCTGTCCATCAACAGAGTGTTCACCAAATATCCTTTAGCAGCAAGATGAACCATATGAAAGAAAATGTCGACTAAAAAACTTTGTAGGCAGAAATCCATACAATATGAGCAGACACTGTAATCAAAACTTGCAGTTAGCAAGGGAAATGCCTCTGGAGTGCACACACTGACCATCAGTGATTCATGCATGGTGGTTATTTTGTGAAAAAAAAATCATTTGTGAAATTAAATACTCCAGTCTCCAAAAGCCATTTTGTTGGAGTTAATTAAAAATACCCACTACTAATAACTGTCTTTTGTGAGTTTATTCTGAACCAAAAATGAAAATGTATTCTTAATGAAATATAGTACCATATTCTTATATACTTCATATGTATTTAAATATTACATTATACTGTATGTTATATATGGCATTGTGTTAAAGATTGTATAGCTATAATGGCATCTCATCTTCTGCTTCATAGCTCATGCTGTGCTATTTGAGGTGATCTTGTCAGTATGTTCATTAAAAAACATTTATTGCATCTTAGATATTTTTTGTAAAATACCAATTCTGAATTTTCTATATACATTTTTAAATCTGTGATCTATTCCAAAAAACACAGAAGACCTTGGAAAGTCTAAAATATTGTTACAAATGGGGGTTATGAAAATGGTGAAAATTGGGATTTGACCCTAGTGGTTCAATCGATAAGTGAAATAATTTTTCATAACCCCAAACTTGTAAGTGATTTCTCCAGAATATAGCGGCTGTTGTAATTAGAGGCACATTAATTCTTTGTTCTCTGGCACAGCTTTGGTGAAAAGAGTAATAATCCAGGTGCACTTGGTTAAACAAATATTTATCAAAATGACAAGACACAGACTACACACAAGTTACTGTGTTTACACTATCTGCAAACAAGGCATTTCAGTGGCCTAACATCCTAATTAACCCCCCCCCCCCTCCCCCCAAACTTCTAAGTATTAAACTCTTAATGCCTACAGAGGCAAAATAAGAGATAAGCTGCCTTTCTAAATAAATACAATACAGCCTGCAGTTAAGTCTCTTTCTCTGCAACCCAGATGCCACAAAATAAATGGGAGCCTATCTCCCTATTCTAAAAATGCACCCTCAGCAGGAATGACATGCACAGAGTAGCAGGCTCTCTCTATCAGCGATCAAATGCTTAGCTCCAGTCGGGTTTTGTTTGGATGATCTTAAAGTAGGGGCTCTTGTCTGGCGCAAGCTTCACGTTCCAACTCAACGTTTCCCCTGCTTCTTGTCATTTCCTTTTTGGTTTTCTCTCTGTGCTCTTAATGTGATTTTATATTTTGTACTCTCTGTACTGTTCATTGACAATCATTAACCCACAATTTACCTAGATGTTCCAACATATACTTTACAATGGTTTCTGATCAAGGCACCCCCCACTTCTCAACAGACATCCTCTCTGCTATGAAGCTAGAAGTGTTTACTCTGCCAAGTGTCACAAACCTTATCTAAAATCTAAGAGATGCTTCCTAGTCAGCTAAAGTTGTAACAATGTGGTTCAATGGGATATTAGAAAGTGGATTTAGAGTCAGATTAACCTTTTTTGTTTCAGTTAAAGTAATATGTGGTCATGTATTAAATAGTATTTTCATTGTTCATCTCTACAAATGAATTACATCATTTCTTGGACACCATCATTCTTGACAAATCATAGTATATTCAGTTTACCCACCTAATTTTAATTTAATAACACCTTATGCTTTTAATTATATGAGGTATTCTACTAGATATTTACTAGTATGTTATTCCCTCTTAAATTTAAATGAATGAAAGGGAGGAGGAAACAAAATTACCATTCACTCTTTCCTCTTTCACTCCTTTTAATTGAATCGCACATGTTGTTTTTGGGTACCATGCTTGCAGCTTTGTTTTCCTGTAATGCTTTGTTTTTTTTCATTGCAGCAGGGACAATGCATTTAAGGTGTTATTTTTCTACTATAATTACATGTGTTTCAGGTGTCATTGTTTTTAGTGCATCTCATTTAATTACCAGGAAGTCCTTATTTGCATGATCCCTACCCTATTCTTCCAGTTCTTCAAATTCAAAACAGAGCACTCAACATTAATTTCATCAGTGATTTGAGTATTATCCTTCACAGTTTATTGATATTCTATTACAATGTCATTCATTGGAAAGACTGTCACACTCAAGAGCAAAAATATTGTCAGACGTTAATACAGGAAGTCCTTTGTCCACTCTTGTGTTCCTTTATTGTATTTCTGAGTTTGTCCTTTTTGTGTTTTTCTGAAAATCCTCAATGTGGACTCTAGTGCATACCCTTTCTCAGAGTCAAAAATGACATAAAATGGGTTTTTTAAGTGTAAGTGTTGTGTTTTCAGAGAAACAATAGCAGCCTTATTGAAGTGCGTAATAAGTTTCATCCTCAAATTATGAGATTGGATTTGAAAAAAAAATACTTTTGGCATCAAACAAAAAAAAAAGTTCAGAAGCAGGATAACAGTGTACTGATGAGTTAAGTGAATGTTAATGAAATGAATTATTGTCCTTTACTCTCCTTTGGGATTATTCACATTTCCTTTGCAGGTTTTGTAAACAGTATAGAAGCCATTCAGCCTTTAAGAACTGCTTTTACCTTCATGTTTTTATTTGATCAAAAAGGAGTTTCCACTGTTTCTGAAATCCTGCCAAAAGACAATCCTTTCTTCACACCTCAAAGGAAAAATCATTTTTCATGAGACCAAAAAGTAATGTGACTAAAAGCTTGGACAAAGTATAGTGGATTACTGTCACGTTCAAAAGGAAAAGAATAAAAAAAAAAACTTTAATAATGTTTAGTTATTATTACTGAAGTTAAGTTTAGTTTAGGCTTTTGGATGTACTTTATACTTATCTATGAGGCTCCGAGAATATATTGTGCTTTTGATTTTTATGCATCACACTGCCATTATTGGATTATTAGTATTGTTGATGATGTTATTGTTATTAATTAGGAGTGCCTTCCAGTGAGGACACTGGACCCGCTGACTAACACGTCAAGCCTTATTATGAGAAAGTGTTTCCCCAAGAACAGACTTCCAGTTCCAACAATAAAGAGTGTGTTCAACTTCCAACTCCCCATGATTCCAGCCAGTGGCCCTGTGGCACAGCTCTACAGTTTACCTCCAGAGGGTAGGAAAAGTGATTGTCAGGACTTAAATAACGGAATTTCTCTTTTGACTTAAAATATAACATTTGAATGCCTTCTTTCTTTACTTTTAGCAGTTTTATATGCAGTTTCTGTTTTCTACTGCACAGAAAACCTTCACAGGCACCTCTCTGACAAGTTGAAGCTCATGTTCAGTCAAACCTGGTGTTTAATTCAGCAAATGAGATACTGTATACTGAGTCCTAGATTCCTTTTAAGTTATTTTATTCTTCACAGACTAGCTGTTTGCTAGAAGTCTGTAATTCTTTTTGTGAAGTGACGATAGACTGTTTCTTGAAGTGCCGTTAGCAAAATGGCCTGCAGTTTTCAATCAACAAAGAGTTTTGTATGTATGAGTGAGGCATATAGTGTCAGTACACAGAGAATTAGCTGAGATCTGTTTTACATTTGATAGATACTTAGCAATGTCTTTTTAATCTGATTTCTTTTAAACTACAGGTGTGAGCTATCATGTAGTTAATTAAACTTATGTTTAAACTGCAAAAGAACACTTGCTTTTCTGACCCAACAGTAAATGACAAAAAAGGCTGCTCTCATGCATTTTCCATACATGTGACTAAACAGAACTGACTTCCTTACCAGAGAATACAGATGATAACGTTGGTGTGTTCTATTGATAGTGGATGATGTAGTGGACGAAAGCGATGATAATGATGAAACAGAAGCTGACAATGAAAATGATACTGAGAACGAAGATGATGAAAAGGACCAAAATTTGCAGGTGCAGTGAGCATGTGAATAGACAGGAAAATCAATCATATAATTTGCAAATCACAGGACATCAACGATAATCTGCATTTTCATGGTTTATCTTTCATGTCACACATCACTTTCAGGAAGCAGTTATACAATGCAGGGTCACGGTAGCCTGGAGAAACCCAGGAAGCATTGGGGCGCAAAGCAGCATATACTGTACCCTGGGCAGGATCCATCACAGGGCACAGACAGACACAAACACTCACACATTCACACCAGGGCCAATTGTACTGAAGCCAGTTTACATACCAGCCTGTCTTTGGACTGTGGGAGAAACCCCACATGAACATGGGGAAAACATGCAAACTCCACGCAGACAGCACCCCTGGAACTCCGACCGGGACCCCAGCGCTGCGAGGCAGAAATGCACACCACTGTGCTGCCTGTTATTTCCATGTAAAATACTTTTTCAGGCACCAATGCAGTCAGCTCATGCAGAGTGGTGTTATTTTGGGTTTACTTGTTAAACCATGAAATTAAGTATAATAAAATACAAGAGGAGGGCAAGAGTTCAAATCAGAAATAGTTATTAATTACACTCACAAAAAAGTTAAGCCCAATAGGTCTCATATTATACAGAGCAAACCTCCATTATTATATTTGTTAGTTATTGTTATTAGTATTATTTTGTGTATTTCAAAAGTTCCACTGTTCATACTATACGGTGAATGCCATTGATTCTCCTTGCGTCTGGTAGTGCCCATGAGTTTATACATGCAGTGTTGCTTATCTGAAAGTTTTGATTTATTCATGGGAAATTTATTGTCAGACATGTGACGTATGTACTGTGAGGTTATTTTAAGAAATATGAAATGCAGTCGCTCTCTTATCATTTGTCATGTTTTGTTATTGCCTTTTCAATCACTGGTTTGATTCTGAGTCACAGCTTTACCGTTTCTATTTTCAAAGCACATCATCCAGTTTGAGTACTCCTCATAACATCTGCTTCTTTTATTGTTTTAACCTTTATTACATGGTACACAGATCATCTGCATGTCCTATATACAGAAAAGCTTTTACTGATAGGCATTAGCTATTAAAATGAAAAACAAAATAGCGTAAACCTTTAGATGTATTTAATTGGGTCGTTACATCCACTTTCACAACTAATGTTGTATTTCATGAATCAATTTTACCAGAAATGAAATGACAAAAAGGACACAACAAGGAAAGGTAACATAGAGAATGTACAAGCTCGGTAGTGAAAAAAACAAAATTCCTTTCTAAATCTTTAAATGCGATGTTACTATTTTCAAAACCAATGCATGTGAATACAGTCTAAAATTTTTAATTAATGCTGGAAGAAGCTACCCTTGCAGAAAAAGCAGTAATTCACTTTTTGATGCATTATTTATGTTTTGAATTTGATTGGTCTTAACTAAGAGAAAAAATCGTGCTGGGTACTACCATTCTAAGAATCTTCAGCATTTTTAATATTTTCAGTTTTCAACTTTTTGTGTTCTATTTGCAGATTCATCTTCTGTCAATTTCCTGATTTGCTCAAGTTGAGAATTTTTGTTTTGGTCCTTACAAACCATATATGTTCTTTTCTCTCTCCCTAGAATGATGATATTGAAACTGATATCAATAAATTGTGCCCAAAGCAGGACCTTAGCCGACCTCTTGAAGAGCTAAAAATGTATGAGCGCTTTTTTCCAGAACTCACTGAAGACTTTCAAGTATGTATTGCTCTTAATATTACAACTGAATTGTTTACCTGTTGTGTAGCTATGATCTAATTTTATAGTATGTATTTTTACATTTAATCTTAATTAAAATTAAGATTAAAACCTAAATTTTAATCTTAATTTTAATCTTAATTAAAACCTTAATTACAATTAATCTTAATTACAATTAAGATTAAAACCTAAATTACAAGTTTTAATGCATCATACAGTAAATTCCACAAGATGTCAGCACTATATTTTTTTGCTTTGACATGTTGTGCATTGGCTTAGAACCAGGTTCAAGAACCAAAACTGGCTTTAAGACCTTAAGAGATTTTAATGATTAAAGGACTGGAAATTCCATGAGCAGCTGGCAGCTAATTTAGCGTTGATGGCCTACTGTTGCTTGGAGTGATATGCCAGAGTTTTTAGAATTCATACAGGATATTGTGTCATCCAAATACCTGCTAATTAACTGGTGAAAATATAAACGAAACCATTCTGTTAGTATCCTGTGCAATGTATCCTGCTATTATAAGGCATTCATAACAATAATTACAAATCTAATCAAGTTAACAAACCAGTAAAAATGCATTTCAGAAATTATGCTTAGAAATGTAGGTACCGTAGGTGTGTATTAGGGCCACAGTGGCCCATCAGTCCAGAGTTTATCCTGATTTCCATGGTTTCCCTATTTGCATGGTATAAGCAAATGGCGAACATGTGACTCTCCTATCTAGATGCAGTCCAATGCAGAGCTTACCTGTAACAGACGTGTCTGCTACAGGGACATGAATCCACAATCCATCAGTCATGTGTCCAGAGACTTACCCACTGTGCTACGCAGCCCCCTCTTATACTGCACATGTACAAGAAGATCTATTTATTGATGATCAATATTGACAAAATAGAAATAAGAAATGGTCTAATAAAAATAATCAAAATTAGAAAAGACCTTTATGTGGGGAAAAAATTAATAAGCTTGTATCAAAGGAAAATTTTGAGGTAACATATCTGAAAATTAAGAAGGTTTTCCACTTGACACATGTGGAAAGAGTAGAGCTGAGGTGTAATACAGTGTGACCAGTGTCCTGACGTGTTTAGTATTTTAGGAGAAATTGTATGCGATTTGAAACACGAAACCTGCATAGACAGCATATTCAAGCCACATGTATTGTTTTAGTTGTTAGAATTAAAAGAAACTGTATAGTAACTGTGTGCCAAAGTGTGTCACAATCAAGTGAATGAGGTGTTTCTAAACACCTCATTAGAAGATATTCATTCAAACTCCAGTGTGAAGAAGACACTAAGGGTGCAGGAACTGTATATTCCTTATTTTGATGTCCACGAGTAATTCTTTGGCATTTTAAAGAAGTTGTTCTGTGTATTTTGTTGAAAATCATCTCATGCAATTGATATTATGGTAGAAGAAAGAGCACCTAACCTGCTGTATTTTTCTGAAGAGCTGTGATCTGAAAGTGAAAAATTTTCTGCCCTTCTGTATTGTAGCGATTCAGCTTTGCAAACCCAACTGCGCTGGAACCAAAGTCATCTGGCCCAATTGTTGTTCCCACAGCGGGGGAAGAGTCTTCCACAGACCTCAGAACCAAAAAGGAAACCAAGTTTACCAAGGGAGAGCAAAAAAAACAACAGCTTGTAAATACTGTTACTCATGCAGGAGGTCCTGAAATGTCTCCAGGACTTGTGGATTTGGAAAACATTGAAATAGTAAAAGATGATGCAAAGAATTCTGGTGCTAATAATCTCTTGCTTTCCCAGTGCCTGAACCATGAGTTAGTCAGGGAAATGGAGCGGTTGTCCCTAGATGGGGAGACTTCTTCAAACAAGTGCAGTAATTCACCATGTGTAAATGGACAGAAATATAAAATGGAATTGAGCTCCACAACCTGTAATAAAACCTGCCAGGAGTTCTCAAGAAATGGTGGGTCTTTAGAAGACCACTTATCTCTTTCCTGCAGCCTCAGGGGTGAAGTTGACCATGACGACGACTGTAGCTCCCTTTCTTCTGGGGAGCAGGGAGTTTTAGAGGTGCCAGACACAGCTGCCTTACTTCCTTTACATGACCCTGAACTCTACATTGAGACTGTGAAAAACACCAAATCTGTCCCTGGATATGCAGAGGTGGCTTATCCCGATTATTTCGGTCATATTGCTCCTACATTTAAGGAGCACATCTCAGAAAGAGCTTACGGTGTTCAGAGGTAAGTGTAATTAATTGATTTCAGAAACACTTCATAGATAAAGTATAAGAATAAAGCCTGGCTTATGCTGTGGGCAAACTGTTAATTAAACTACCCCTCTTGGTGAATTTATTATAGAGAGGGCAATGCACCAGAAATAAAATTAAGATCTTTATTATCATTACTAAATAATCCTAAGTACCATCAGCACTACCAAAGAGCAGCCAGTTGTTAACTGCTGTTTAGTAGTGTTTCTGCTAGTAATAGTAGAATAATACCATTACTGTACTTTTTTTGTAAAAATTAATATCACATACAGTATATGTACAATATACCGTAATCGTTTTTGCCCTCCTAGCATAACTGTGCCCAACTTTTCTTTTTACGTGTCTGTATTTTTCTTTCAGGACAAAAATATTCCAGGATATTGAAAGGTTGATCCATTCTAATGATATTGTTGACCAAGTTGTCTATGATTTAGATTTGCCAAAGTAAGTTGCTCTAGCTGTATACTTTGTTTTTCAAAATTACATCAGACACTTCATGATGTAACCAGCAAACAACCAAGGAGTCACAGCCCATTGCTGGGAACACACAAACATTCTCAAGTGAACTAATCTAGAGACATTTAGTGTACTGTATATCTGGCATTTCATTAGAAAGTGAGAGAAACTTGTATCCCCTGGTACAAAAACACCTCACACAATAGAAAGAATATGCAACCTCCACACTTAGACTAGATACAGTATGCAGTACAGTATATTAACAAAGAAAAATAATACGTTTCAAGATTAACTTTAGTAGTAAATGTCTAACAAAAAAAATCACTCTGAACATAACATAATATTTAAAAGCATTTATCTTACTTAATTCATTTTCAAAAACTTTATTAGTAAATGTCAGAAGCTATAGTATACATTAGTTAACTAATGTAAATGTAAGCTCTGATTCTTGTATAAATGTATTTTGTTTTTTACTTGAAATGATGACAGACGTACAGTATCTATACCTAAAGCGTTAGTTTACACATTCATTTGAATGTTGTTTCTAATGGAACAATTATTAAATTAATTCAGTTGCTGTATAAGAGATATTAGAGTGCATTGAGATGTTTGAGTTTTATCAGTGCTGTGGAGTGTTCTCTTGACAAGAGACAACTGTAGCATTTCATATTTTCTACATAAAAGCCACTTAGTATCAGCTTATCTAAGCAGTTCTGTGGATATTCACATGGCTGCCACCTTGATTGACTAATCAGAATGCAACAGAGTAAAAATACATCTTCTAAGTGAGATTATAAGACTTCCTGAACTGTGATTTACTGGATGGCATTAGAGTTTGTTTATGCTTTGGCACCTACTCAATAGTCTGTGATATGTTGATGTTAGTTGATTGTAAATGGTTTAACCTTTTGCCCCAATTGAAAGAGGATGATGAATGATTTCATTGATCACTGTTCTTAAAGTGTAGGCAAACTCAGTGTAATTGTCTACATATAAATATATGTTTGCATACACAGTACACTGCATATGTGTACAACTTTGCATACAATTATTTAAGTAGTAATAATGTACTGGATGTATATATATATTTAGTTGTTAGTGTTTTTTTTAGTTATAATTTCACAGCTGCAGGCAAACAGCCAATCTTATTCACGCACTGTATGGTTTGAGTACAGTGTAAAAAAAAAGTTAGTTCAGGTCGGTAGCTGCGTCAGCATGCGTAGGCTGCAAAGGAACAAGTTAAAGGTTTATTCCATGCTGAAAACAGAAGAAAGAAAACCCAATGTTTCAGCTGTTGAGCCTTTTTTTTCCTCTCTTACTCTCATGTAAAAATGTTGTAAATTTACAACCTAGGTTTTACAAGTCTTTCATTTTATTTATTTGGATTTGTTTCTCACAGTTTAACTGTTCGGCTTACTTCAGTTATGTCCAACGAATTTTATTAAAGATCATAACTATTCTTAAAATGTTTGGCTTTGTTTCAGCTGTCCAGTGATTGAAGACAGAGAAGCTTTGAAATTTAACTCCCGGTTTGAATCTGGAAACTTACGGAAAGCTATTCAAGTTAGAAAGTAAGATTCTTTTATATTATGTTACCTTGAAAAGCAATCTCAACAATATGTTGATTGTTGTACATTTTATTTCTTATTTTTACCCTACAAGATACTGAAAAAATAAAAGTATGAACACTATAGCTTGTCTATTACAATTACAATACAATTTTACTCTAGTGTAGTGCTGAACAAGTTAAATAGGTGAGATAAATAAAGTGTAAAAATTCAAATTCAAATAAATTTGCAGTTGAGGAGCTGTGTGGTGAGAAGCTGTTGTTTGAGGTCATGCCACGAGGGTGGAGTTTTCTGTTAGACTATGATGGAAGCACCTTCATTTAGAGAAATTTTCTTCAGAAACGCAAAAATCAAGTATTAAAATGCACACTTTGTTATAGAGATGGTTGGATCAATTAAATTAGTGTTTCTCAGAGCTTACAGAACTAAGGGCAACTTGTGTTTTGCATTTGTGTTGGCTGCTCATCAGTTAATCGTTGGCCTACGTCACTGCAGGGCACACATGCAGTTCAATGTAGAGACTAGTAGGGGGCTGTATTTAATGACATTTAGCCTGTGGGTTGTGATTTGGGCAACCCTGTATTTACTACAGTATATATATACTAATTCTTAATTTCCCAAATATTAAATTAACAAATTTCCCAGCTAATACATTTAACAAATGAATACACCCTTTTTAAAATTAATATTCACCCAATGACCATTAGCTGGTTTAATTAGTTTTATTTTCAAATTATTTTTTCAAAATCCTTTTCAAATTAGACATTGTGCAAAGTAATGAAAATAGGCAAATACTTTGTAGACATAGTATTCAGCATTGTTGATATCACATACTTTTACTTCATTTTCTTCTTTCTTTTGTTTTGTTCTGTATGTTTGTTTTAATTAGTACTGTTTATGTCTAATTACTGTTAATTATAAAAAATACACTTACAGTACTGTATTTACCATTCTTTCCTGTGTGTCTCCAATTATGGCCTTTAAATTAATGGGAAATTTATTTTTGTACAATTACTTTTCGCTTTGACAAATAAGGAACATATTCCTTTCTTAAAATGAGAAATTACTTGTACAGTACATTTATATATTATAATATATATCTTATATATGCAAGATGCAAACTCCTCTTCACCACATGCGGCTGTAGATGTTCATTACAGTGGTCAGCAAGGATGTAAACCAGCTATGTTTTCCCTGCTCAGAAGCCAAATGTTATTCTTCATAATTTGGTAGCAATTTACTTTTTTTCTTGGTGTGTATAAGGTCAAAATATATCATCTAAGAGAGATGAGCAAACCCCTCCATAATTTGTTTCATTTATCAGTGATTCTTTTAAGTTAGATCTGACATCATTTTGTAAATATTCAGGTTGCCTGTGGGGGCTAAAAAAGTTAATTGCAGGGGTTCAAAACCATAGATGACACCCTTTGAAAGAGGAACTGAAAGTATTTAAAACATGACTGCATTCTGCTAACTTGGGGAAAAAAAAATCTTTGGACAAAAAATGCATATGTTTTATGTCTGTTCCCCAAAGAGTCATCTTGTGATCAGATTGAAAATTGTATGATTGTAACACAAGGTCAGGCTCTATCATACTTTACAAATGTGTTCAATTATTGGAACAGAGTAGAAACATATGGAGTTACTTGTGTCTGTAATCTCATCCAGTGACTTGGAATCTCAACATAAATCTTCTGTTTCTCTCTGTAGTAATAATTTAATTTAGCCTTTGTTTTACCTTTATTTCAAATGCTCAATGTTTCTTTTAAGAATACACTTCTAAGGGATATTTTATTTCAAGGATAATTTCTTTATCACAATTGCGTATCTGTTATCACGAGTGTTTAAAGAGCAGATTCAGTATGTCTTACCCATTTGGTTAAAGACTTGATTCTGCAACAAAGAAACCTGACTGGGAGAGAATAAGTATTATCGATATTCCCCTGTAGAAGCATTTGCCACTTAATATGTTCCAAAGTGCAGAGGCCTGACAGGAGGGCAGTTCCGATAGGAGGACACTTCTCTCGATGACAGGCCTGCAAGCATGGTGGTGGCGGACAAATCAGCCCTATTTGTCTGCTAGGCAACATTGACTAACTAATCTCAGACCTACTCTAGCAGTGCTCGGTCAGTTGTTTGCCACCCCTTGAGATATCCCAGTCGCAGTTAGCAATGTGACATGACACAGGATTTTTGAAGAGTAAGAATACCTTAACATTGCTGCAAAGGAACAAGCAAAGGTTTATTCCATGCCGGAAAGAGAAGAAAGTCACACACCCGAAGAAGGCTCCGCAGTCAAAACGTTGTGTTTCCTTTCTTCTCTTTTCAGCATGGAATAAACCTTTACTTGTTACTTTAGCGTTGCCAAACAGTTCTGACAACAAAACTGCTTTTGTCTTTTAGGTTTGAATATGACCTTATTCTGAACTCTGATATAAACAGCAACCATTACCATCAGTGGTTTTACTTTGAGGTTAGTGGAATGAGGAGTGGTGTTCCCTACCGTTTCAACATCATCAACTGCGAGAAGTCCAACAGCCAGTTCAACTATGGTAGGCACATATTGCTATCACAGCTGCTGCAGTTCGAGGAATTCTTATTCCCATTATCTAAGCATGTTGTTAGTGCATACTCTTCAAAAACCAGCAATGCAAAACTAACTGCTTCTGATTAGTAAAACGATTTCTTTTACTTAGGGGCTTTTCAATCTGATGGTGGAAATTGGTATTCTTCTAGTTACCCAATTTAATAAAAACAATTGTGCCACATCTATAAAGTAGATTATATTTTTTTATTTTGGATTATATTGTATGTTAACATCCAGTTCAGCAAATGAAACAAGTGATAGACATGCTTTTAGTCTGTGACAATGTATCCATGACAGCCGTAAGAATAATTAAACTTAATTTCCACTTGTTTCTTAATGTTTACAGAGTATTAGTATTTTCTCCATTGCATTATTGCACGATTCCATGTTATAATAAAAAACAAACAAGGAAAACCTGACACTTAAAGTTTGTTTTTCTGGGGTGGTGGGGGTGGGATCTCTTTACATTTCACTATACTTTTACATCCCAGCATCCCACAGGTGGGTGGCCCTCACTGCTCACCATACCATCCTCAAAATGCTGAAAAGTTAGATTGTGAGCAACAAAAAGCAGGACTATGTGTTCCAACAATGAAAAAGTAACATTTTGAATCATAGGTAAGATGGGAATAATCAATAGAAAATAATGGTATTCTTCTGCTTGTAATAGGTATTCTATTCAGGTATAAGTACTGTATCACTGATTTATTTTTTATATATGATACATGGTTTGTGTTTTAGTAATATTTAAAAGCCAATGTCTTATTACCCTGGTAAAAGTCTGGATTTCAGCTTTTCAATATTTCCCTCCTCTTCTTCCCTCTGTAGGAATGCAAGTGTTAATGTACTCAGTCCAGGAGGCACTAAGTTGTCGACCACGATGGGTCCGCACAGGAACAGATATCTGTTACTATAAGTATGTATCCTAAATTGTTACAGAAACATTATTCTAAATTTTCTGCCTTTTTTATTTTACTGAGTTCCATTTTTTTAAACTCTAGAATAATATAAAATAGGCAGATGAAAATTTTATATGTAACTTTTACCTTTTATGGTAACCCTGAGTTTAATGTGAGAGCACCATAAAGTAGGTATTGCTATTGATTGTCATTTTAAAATGACCTGGCCTTTTTGAGATCTTTCACTTATAATTTGGATAATGTGGAACACAATAATACAGTGCAACACACGACAGCATTCCCATTTTTCCCCAATCTCACCTTTCCACAACCCCATGTGCCTCCCAGGTGGCAGCCTTCACTCACCCCATTCCAAAAAGGACCTTAGTTGTCAACACAAATGTTAAACATGAAGGTGAATCCAAGAGTCCAAAGGTGCTTACATGGAGTCCACATAGTTTCCCTGGTCCACATAGTTCCCTCTTTGGTCCAGTGGATGTGAAAATTGAATCAGTCAGCACCCAATCAGCGTCAGGGGCAATCATTCTCATGCTAGCAGGCCCCACAGACAAAGAGACAAACCTAGAAAAGTATCATCATTCAATCTCTGAGAGGTACAGATGCAGCCATTCAAAATGGGTGAGGTATTTCGCGGCATACCCCGGTGGGCGTGTCACAGTATCACGCGGTATCACGCATTTCACGTGTGTCACGTGACTAACTATCCGGCGTCGCCTTGTAAAACCGCCAGGGGGAGCTTAACCTCTCATGTACAGCATTTGAGCCTTTAATTTTGAACTGTGTATTACAGCATGTTAATCATCAGTCATTAAAATGTTGGTATATATTATGAAAGCAAGATTGCTCAGTTGGACAGAAGTACACAACCTACCTTTATCAGAAATATTTATGCATCAAAGCCTTTACTGAAGATATTACTAATAGTATTAATAATGGATGACTTTGGACAAGCTGTATACTCAAAGTATAATTTCTTTAGCACATTTGTACAAGCACTTGGAATCTGTCCAAGCCATACTTTGTCAGGCATTTTGTTTTACTTCAACGGGGCATAAAAACTTCCTTGCTTTTAACAGGGCGTTTCATAATTTCTAGCTACGAAAATGATTTAAAATGCGACACCTATCATTCAACTAGAGCTTAAAATATCACAAGGAAAAATACACACCGGTATTCCATTTCTCCCTAAACATTGTAAGCTTCGAAGTCTTTAACTAACGTGATACCGGAGTCAACAAGCATACTTTTAGAATTTGATTAAAAGGGAATATAATATGGAATCGCGTATCTAAAGAATTTAATAACGGTATGATTATATCCGTGTACTGCGGCAGGACTGTGTAAGGCTGTTTCGCCTACCTGAACATGCGAGCTGTCTTGTAGCCTACTGGTCTAGGTGCGTGACTTCCAACTGGTAGGTTGTGTGTTCGAATCCAGCTGGTGCTGGACTTTTATTTTAACAAACATTTCTTCGAAAAAATAGGTAAGCGATATTATGGACAATCAATTGACTTTTATATTTCAAAATATCGCAACATGATCGATATTTGCGATATTTTGAATATATCTTCCCTTCTGACAGTGGTTCCTGCTTCTATTGTGTGTGTGTGTGCAACAGTAAATTTTTATAGAGAAATGGAGGCGGGACAGTATGCGTTACAATATAAACATTTATATTGATTTAAATCGTGTTCTGATTTAAATCGCAAACGCGTGTTTAATTATGTGTTTTTTAATCATGATCAGGCTAATGCATTTCTACATTTTCTGTATGAACCAGCTTAGAGGTTCATACAGAAAGACAGCTTGTGTTTAAATTGAGTGTAAGGTAATTTATGCTTCTAAAGTCATGGTCAGTATTGTTGTACTGTGCTGTACTGTGTCACATTATTTTATAGCGTTTTTATTGCGTTATTAAATCCGGTGGCGCTGTGTTAGTTTCCTGACTCACATTATTTAAACTGCGACACTGATCATTCATCTCTAAATAAACTTTATTTTATATAGCATTTTAAGCGAATAGGTAATTAGATTGCTCATAAACCTAATCACTTTTTCTTCATAAACACAGCGTGATTGCTCTCTGAAAATGCTTTTCCTTTATTTTTAAAGTAGGCTCAGATTTCAACTATAGATCGTATTATTATAAACTTTCTTGGAAAAATGTATTTTATGTAAACCATGTTTGCTATTAATTCATTTAGGGCTAAAATACGTTCATTGTCTTCTAATCGAGTCGAGTTGACATTGGAAGCCTGCCACACCCGGACCGTTAACGCATTAGCACGTCAAAGCCCATTGAGCCAGTATTGGCTTTAGTATCCCCCCCTTCTCCCCTCAATTCAATTCAATTCAAGGTGTTTTATTTACATGACAGATGGGTACAAGCAGTGTTGGGTACTGTATGTATATTGTAACGCTTACGGCAGACAGGCACTGTGTAGGAGCCGACGCACCAGAGCAGCGCCTGCAATTTTTATATTTATAACTTAGTTTTTAAAATTAGTCAAGCAATACGAAGCATCTCCTTTTACTTAGTGCCTGAGCATACTGCAACGCGTGTGAAGCCCATAAACGATATTAATTTTGGAACTTAAACATACAGTATATGGCTGGTCTCGGTACTTTAAAGAAAACATACACACCAGTATTCCATTTCTCCCTAAACATTTTAAGCATCGAAGTCTTTAACTAACGCGATACCGGAGTCAACAAGCATACTTTTAGAATTTGATTAAAAGGGAATATAATATGGAATCGCGTATCTACAGAATTTAAAGACCAGACAATCGCAAACTCGTTTTCAATAAAATTATTTAATTCATTCAGCAGTTTGTGAGAGGGACATCCAGCAGGGAGAGACACACACACCGGTTTTCATTGACAACATTGTTTTTTTTTCAATTCCTCTTGTCTAACAGGAATGTTTTGTTTGTGGACAGACTGTTAGACAAGAGGAAAAGACTGCCTCCTCCTACGAAGCATTTCGTTGATCCGATCACGAATTCTTTTCCAGTCGTACGCAGCAAGGGTTGAGAATCTCCGATTCACCATCGTACTAATGGTTTCCCGGAGATTGGGTTAAAAAAAAACAAAAAACATACTAACAACTGTGCCATCCTACTCCTTAGTTAATACATTTTATTATTCATAAACAGTTAACATTGTTAGCAAAATATTTTGAATTATATTTAACCCTATTTTTTCTTTAGTTTTGTATTTAACTTATTATATGATAGTCAGACTTAATGTATATTTGAACAATGAAAATATATTTTTACAAGATTTTACATTAAGCACTTAAAATTAATATGGTTAATAATAGTAAACTGTAACATGCTGTAACAAGATCGGTTACAAGAAGAAAATGCTTTCAGAGAAAATGTTTCAACCAAACTTATTCCCACACACCCCGCCCCCACTACCATTAGAATATACACAAACATTTTGGCGTTTCATTCTGAGCAGAAGACCCTCACACCTGAAGAGTGCTGGCTGTGACGAATTAAACCGGTTTTACAGGTTTCAATCACAGACCATGTGACATGGGACTCAGTAAACTACAGTAACACCGTATTTGATAACGCTTTAAAAACGCTATAAAATAATGTGACTTGGCACAGAACAAGTTTACAACACAGTACAAAGATAAATGCTGACCATGACTTTAGAAGCATAAATTGCCTTACACTCAATTTAAACACAAGCTGTCTTTAGCCCTCTAAGCTGGTTCATACAGAAATGTAGAGATCTAGGCTCAGAACACACAGCTTCATTAGCGAATACATATGCAGGACAACTAGAGAAGACGTTTTACAGAGGGTGGATTTTTAGAAACATCCCATCAGTGACATCCCATCATATTCACAACGTGAAATCTAGAAAATAATATTACGTAACCAAAATCCGCAATATGGAAACAGAACCTGTGTAATTGTTGATAGATGATGTACTCGTAACATTTTTTCAAGACGAACTACAACATTTAAAAAATGACTTGTATGTACTTGATATCTCTAATCAATCCACGGGTCCCAGCACAAAACGAAACTAAAACGCATACCGTTTCTCGCTTCTTATTGCTCAAAAGTAATTTGACCGTATGAAATGCATAATATAAACCTAGAAACATATACGTGAGCAGTACTTAAGCACTGTAGTATCGGTGTTAAGACATACCTCTCAAATACTGTAAATCAAGTTAAAAATATCTCAAGACCGATTCTGGTCGTAATGAAACCATGCAAGGGAGTTTTTATGTCCGTTGCAGTTCTTTTGCAACATGAATATAATTATATCGTTATTAATTTCTTGAGATACGCGATTCCATATTATATTCCCTTTTAATCAAATTCTAAAAGTATGCTTGTTGACTCCGGTATCACGTTAGTTAAAGACTTCGAAGCTTACAATGTTTAGGGAGAAATGGAATACCGGTGTGTATTTTTTTCTTTAAAGTACCGAGACCAGCCATATACTGTATGTTTATGTTAAGATTTCCCTTCAGTGGTAAAATTAGATATGAATATTCAATACTTAAACGGGCACAGTTAAGACATTAAATATACATGTACATATTGTATACAGTACAGTTTGCATACGGTAATATGTTTATGTTACGCGATTAAAAAATAAATAAATAAAACTGGAAGGTCCAGCACCACCATTATGTTTATATGGTTGTTTTTGTTGGTTGGTTGTTATTATGGTTATTAATAATTCGATCTATAGTTGTAATCTGAGCCTAAATAAAAAGAAAAAGCAAGTGATTAGGTTTATGAGCAATCTAATTACTTATTCGTTTAAAACGCTATATAAAATAAAGTTTATTATTAATTTGCTGGACAGAGCGGTGAACATTATTATGCATAAGACAAAGATAACGATCCTGATCAGTTTAGAAATCTGTGTACGCTGTAAGGTTTTTACTTCTTAAACTTTTAAAATACACGTTTAGAATTGAAAGAAATTCTCTTCCTGGTATAGCACACCAGCACGTCTTTTTTCTCCAATCAGAGGGGTGTCAGATAGTGTCAGCCAATCACCATTCTGCGTTGGGTAGCAACGGGTGACTGTTCTCAGGCGGAAGATGTAAACAGCTTAATGTTCGTGTTAAATATTTTTTTTAAATTAAAATTCATTCTATACAGCAATCGCATATTTGGGTACCGTTTCATAAAACTTTCATGCTTAAAATGTTTAGGGAGAAATGGAAGACTGGTGTGTATTTTTTCTTTAAACTACCAAGACCAGCCATACACAGTACAGTTTACATACATACAGTAATGTTTTAAATTAATATCGTTTATGACCTTCAGATGCGTTATGCTCCTCTTCTTTTTATGCTCAGCTACTAAAATTTCCCTTTAGTGGTAAAATCCATATAAATATTCAAAACTAAGCGGATTAAAATGTGCACAGTAAAGACATTAAATGATTCAATCTTTGCACTACCAACCAATGCACCACGAGTGCCCCTGTCGGTCATTTTGGCCAGCCAATCACTTGCCCTGCGGTATGGTCCGGTGCCCCGCGGTGGCTTGTGGGTAGGTTACCGTACCGCGGGTTTTTACCGCGCATTTTGAATGGCTGCATCTGTAATCTTCCTCTCCCCACCTAGCTGTCTAACAACTAGATTACTGTACTAGCTTGCAAACTAACTCTCCTACTGTAGCTAAACAAGACACCATTTGATTACAACTACTAGTTGATAATGTAGGATTCATCAAGGATATAGGCTACCCATGATGGTACCGGAGGAAGAGCTTTGTACTTGAAACACATTGCTATTTGTTAATTTCTGTCTGCATCGAGTCATTATTGTGTTCTTTTTGTTGTTGAGGCACTGTTGATTATTTTACAGTCATTTAGACAACGTCTTTTTTCACTTTGAAAATTAAATGGTAAACAAAAAGGGACACGGTATTTCTCTAAGCAATGCTGATTCATCTGCAAGGAAATCCATTTTTTTAATATAAACCCTAATGCTTGATTTTTCATAGGAAATTGTGATTGCAAGCTATTTGCGTTGTTTTCTTGTATTCACATACAAAAAAAAACACGGATTCATTCACAGAATCATGAGTCTCTACAACTATTTCAAAATTATACTGTATGTTCTTACAGTATATTACCATGAAACAGTTTTTCAGTATGGGTTCTTATGTTTACTTAGTAATATTGATATTTTTTTTGTAAAATGGGTAATAGCAGTATTAATATATTTACTAAAGAACCTCCTCTTTATAGCTGTTAACATTGTCACAAGCTGTAAAAAAACTCAGAGGTTATACAATGATCCAATGGATCAAGCACACAATGCAGGGGATTTAAAGAACCTACTGTAGGTATAGTATCTGGAGGCCATCTAGAAACTGTTTGCCACTGATTTATGACTTATCAGTGCTATACAAATTAAACTAAAAAAAACTGCTATACAAATTAAATATACACAAAGTGCTATACAAATTTAAACTTTCAATAGGAATATTCACCAGTTTTTCATTTTTTGGGATCCTCGAGCTAAAGGGAGACTGTCTTCTACCAGGAAAATAAGCT
This sequence comes from Lepisosteus platostomus, assembly GCF_059453375.1. Lineage (NCBI taxonomy): Eukaryota > Metazoa > Chordata > Actinopteri > Semionotiformes > Lepisosteidae > Lepisosteus > Lepisosteus platostomus. The sequence continues at coordinate 63,114,603 of NC_142614.1, read as the reverse complement.
GTACTGTTTTATTGATTGTTGTTTTATCTAGTAATATCTAGTTAGAGCACAGAAGTTTTAGATTAAGTGCTATTCAGTCTTTGTGTAATGAGTGCTAATTAGGATTCCAGTTCTTCATTTTTAAAGTGTTGAATAATCCAAAGTGAAATGTACATAACATTTACAGTATACAGGCCAGAGGATGCCGTACAGTATTTTGTGAATTTCCTATGATTTTGAAATTGCTTGTATTCAAGCCAGTGCCAATAAGTACATAATAATTTGAAAGGACATAAGATATTATTAGTGACTAGATATTATTTGTGTCAATTTCTAATTCTGTCAATTTCCTCTTGAAAAGCCAGTAGCCTGTCAGTCAAATATGATTGGTCTTCTTGAAGGTGTGAATCTTAGGTTTCAGGCTTAATTGAAGTAGCTTTTTTAGTAGCTTGGTAACAGGCAGTCAGCAAAAGCTTGTGCTACACCTTTAGATAAATTTCACTTTGTTTGAATTTGAGAAGCTTGTAAGTTTATTAAATGTAATTAATCTTCTCTGCTGTGTGTTGTACAGTGGAATTGTATGGAGAGAACAGTACACATTTGCTCTGTGTTCTGTGTATAACTCTTTGTTTAAAAGTGGTTAAGATAAATGAGAAGTTTTATAATTATAACCACAATAAAATTACATGTAATTGAATATTTGTCTCTCTGAGGTAAACATCTTGTATTTGAAGAGATCTTTGTTTCTAAGTTACTGTAAAACTACTTTAAATATTCATCTGTTTTGTATATACTATCCTGTCACTAATTTAAAGTGACAGTCAGATAGGAAAACACAGACTGAAGTTCTGCAGACACTCTAAAATTAAAACAATTACAATGAGATTAATGCTCTCATTTAACTAATGTTAAGTCTAAATTGACCAATGAGTGATAAAGCAGTGTAATTTCACTTAAGATTGATTGTGCAAAGTAGACTCGGAGGACTCAGAGTTCAAGATCCTAACACAAGCCTTGCAAACTAAAAATATGAATACAGTCTTCAAGTGCTGTACCAGCAAAATCAATGACATTGCTCAATATATTATTGTCAAAAAAGGCTCATTTCTGAAGCTGAGGTTCAATCGAAAGCTGAACCTTTCCCAGTATTTTCACTTTTCCAGTGTTTTCGTGACTCCTATCACCTTTATGGTCAAATAGAAATATAAAATGTACCGTACAGTTATGTGCTTATTTTTCATTGTATACGTTGAACTCTGTGTGTTAGTAATTTTGGAGCTTTCTTTTGTTTCCACTGCAAAGAAACCACTTCTCTCGAAGTTCCATCGCAGCAGGGGGTCAGAAAGGGAAATCATACTACACCATGACCTTCACAGTGACCTTCCATCACAAAGATGACGTTTGCTATTTTGCATATCACTATCCCTACACTTATTCTACTTTACAGGTAAAGAAATCATTATCATTTCAGCTTTTAATATGAAAGTAATGGATAAAACAAGTCGGTTTGTTTTTTAATAGCAAACCTCTTGCACCATATGCCTGTCATATAGTTGTCTGTTTTTGACGAATTCAGTTGACAGAAAATAAGGCATTTATTTGTTTTCATAGGTGCTTGTCTGCAGCTTTTGAGAGCGAGACATTTTATTAGGATATTGGTAGCATAAGTTCTCAGGTCCCCATTATTTATCATAATCGTGCATGTATAGTAACTGTAACTATTTGTTATGGCATATCTAGTAGTAGTTTAATTGTTTTGTTCCTAAATTCCAATACAAAAATGCACACCTATTATTTTCTTATCTTTGAAGATGCACCTTCAGAAGCTGGAATCAATGTGCACTCCACAGATATACTTCCGCAAAGATGTGCTCTGTGAAACACTGGGTGGAAACAGCTGCCCTGTCTTAACTATCACCGCAATGCCAGAGTCAGAACACTATGAAGAGATCTGTCAGTTCAGTAAGTAAAATTTTTTAATTGGTCTGATTCATTTATAAGATCATGCTTAATGGTTTTTCAACAGCCTTCACATTAATTTTAATTTCGAAGCAGAACCACTGAGAGTTAACATAAAATAAGCAACATGATTTTAATTTTACCAGTCAGTCAGCTGAGAACAAATTCTTATTTACAATGCCAAAGGAGAGGCTTGTTTATGCAGCAGGGCACGTACTGGAGCAGTCTGAGGTGGATACATAAGAAAGGTTACAGATGAGAGAAGGGCATTCAGCCTTTGATCAAAGGATATCATCCAGCTGTTTCTTAAAGGTCCTCTGGGTAGCTTGCTCCATAATCCCACAGTCCGTTTTGTCAAGAAGCACCTCCCATTCTTGGTTTTAAAGGCATTTCCATGTACCTTCCACTTGTGGGTTTCACTGTTATTCAGAATAGCTCCACTGCCAGCGTCTCTTAGGATATTGGATACTTGAATCAGGTTTCCTTGTATTCTTCAGTCAGGTGTTTGCCAAATTTAATGAAATTAATCTTATTTAAATTTTTCAAATTTAATTTCCTGCTTCTACAGTAGACTCCTATTTTGGTATCATCTGAAAACTTGACAATTTTAGTCTTAAGGAATTTAGACCGTTGATATAAATTAGAGCAGTGGTTGTTTTCTAGTTGGAGCCGTTGTGCCTTCCAAATAGGATCGACAGTGTCTTAATGATCTAGAACAATTCTGGCTGGAGGATTGGTCATAAATAGCGCATCAGGAGAGCCTTGTAGCATACTACAGGAAGCATCTTGCTGCTCTAATCTATGCCAGAAGAGGATCTGCAAAATAGAAGTAATATTAATAGTTGTTTTGATTACTATTTCTTAACATTATATTTTTTTCTTGTATTAGTTCTCAAATAGAGGGCTATAAATTATGTGATCTGTGATGTTTAAACCTCATACTGTATGGGGTTTTGATAATTTTACAAATTTATGATGATAATACTATTAATTTTATGAAGTGTCTTTCATAAAACATTCTAATGTCACTGTACAATAAATTCAGAAATTTGCCTTTGATAAATCAAAGAGTTGCACATAATGTGTCATGGGAGGCATGGTGGCCCTGGGTTCATTTCCTGGGGTGCTGTCTGTATGGAGATTGTGTGAAACGCCTGTATGCATGTGGGTTTCCTCCGGGTGATCTGGTTTCTTCCCACAGTCCAGAGACATGCTGGTAGGTAAATTGGCTTCTGTAAAATTGGCCCTGGTGCGAGTGCATACATGTTTGTGTCTTTTTGTGCCCTGCGACAGTCTTCCAGGGTGTACCTCTCCTTGTGCCCAGTGCTTCCTGAGATAGGCTCTAGGCCACCATGACCCTAAATTGGATCAGCATTTATCGAAGGTGATGTGATGACAATTTGTCAATAAACAATAGCGACATCATGAAACCTACAAGCATTCCAGTTTAAACAAGTATGTTTTATGACTAGATTAAAAAGAAAATGTAGATTTGTAGATTCCCATTCAAGACCTTAAAAGAGTCTGTATAAAATTCATCAGGAAGTCAGAGCAGGAACTGTGCTTGGAGGTCATGATAAGCTCTAGCCTAAATCAGCAGTCATCTAGAGCAAGGCAGGTTATGGCCTTGACAGGAAACCAGACCACACACTCAAGCAAACAGGGGACAATTTACCAACATGGACTAGTCCAGAGACTAATCTACTGTCTAGACTGTAGGAGGAAACTAGAGAACCTGGAAAAAAACACACCCATGAAGAGAGCATACACTTAAAAACAACAGTGCTAGCAACCACACTACTGTGCTTTGCTAGGGGTTATGCATTCACAGAAATGAGACTTAAACATGTAGCTTCAACTACATTTGTCCAACACTAGCATCTGACCAGCAACCAGGCCTGTTTTTTGGCATGCTTTTGATGCTCAGTGTACTCTGGTTTTGCACTGCACTAGCCATTGAGTAGCCAAACCAAGATTCTCATATACAGTCTAGGCTTTTGTATGTGCCTGTGTTTTGAAGACTTACAAAATTTTGTTGTTGGGTTTTTTAAATTAAGAATGGAAAACAGTGGATTTACAGGAGGTCTGATAAAACTGTGGCTGGACCTATTAAATTTGGCAACAGAATTCTGTTCACCTTGAAAGTCGTCCAGTGGACAATGCAAAGGGCAGTACAGGCACCGTCTGTCCAGTATGGTGCCCTAATACTTTTAACCTCCCTTGCCACAGGAGTAAAGCATGTTCTTGGTTGACATTACTGGTGCACGCATGAGGTTCGAGATCAGCACGCTGTATGTGTGCCATGGTTTATGTTGTTGGCCTTGCTAACATGGCTTGTGTTACTTTCCAGGAAATCGTCCCTACATTTTTCTCACTGCCCGTGTGCATCCTGGAGAAACTAATGCAAGCTGGGTAATGAAAGGAACTCTGGAGTTTTTAATGAACAATAGTCCAATGGCCCAAAGCCTGCGAGAATCCTACATTTTCAAAATTATTCCCATGTTGAACCCAGATGGAGTTATCAATGGAAAGTGAGTCTCTACGGTGTGGCTTCACATGTGTAGTTTGTGTAAATTGTTGAACATGAAGACCAAGATCCAGAAAATTACTTCTTTGTTTTTTTCATTGAACTCTTTGGAAGTCTGATTATGCAGTACAAAGCATCAAACATATTAAACAAAATATTAAATCCACTGGATTACTTCCAAGATTTCTTCAGAGCTCTAGAGCCGTTTTACTGGAATTGCATTGTGTACGCTTTTTGCCAGTTATAAATCTTAAGGCCTTTTATTTTTTAACTGATTCTGGAATTAGAAATTTCTGCAGAATTTGTTAAAGAGATTAAGTTAATTTTTGTAACTTGTAAATTTCACATTGTTATGCTTTTGTCATAAGAAGTTATACTTCAAGACCTGTGTTTTTTTTAACACAGCTTACATTTTACTTTTTTGTTGTAATGGAAGCTAATTTTAATAAGTCGCAAGTAGACAATAGCATGGGCTTTTGATGGCAGTTTCTGATACACACGTATTAAGTGAAAGTGGCTTTGCACCAGCATGCAAATGATAGTCCTGTATTTTAAAATAAACTAGGATATACAGGTATGGGTATGGGTATATTATGTGTCATGAAATAGTGGAAATTGTTAAACAATTATGTACTAAGTGGATTGAAAACATGGGAGTTAAATAGTCTTCTAGCACCAGGCCTTTGCAAACACTGCCATAGTAAACACATGGAAATACCTTGAATAAGAAACTCTCACAGCTATAGCAAAAAGAGGACAAGGCTGTAATTTAAGAACTTGCTGCTTTCACGCTTAATTGGGTTACATAATAACATGGTGCTTGTGCAGGAAGTACCAAATACTAATATATCATTTTCTGCTTTAATGTGTAACATTTCCTTTGTATATCGTATAATGTCTAATGTCTTTGTTAATCCCATTCTGAAAAATTACAGTCAATTAAAAAAGATTTAATTTTCATTTTTCTCTGACAACATTTCCACCCTGTTAATGTTGATTTCCTTATCAGTGAACTATTAAAGAATATATGTGAGGTGTATCCTTCACTTAAATTATGGTTTTATTGCAAAAGTATTCTTAATTGGAGCCTACAATGATTTTCACATTGGGTTAGTTCCTGTTTTTTTTATAATAACGTTAAGGAACAAGATTAATGTTTTCCATTTAAAAAATGTGTTTCTCTTCAACTGATTACAGTAAACCTTTTTTCCTTGTTCTTCTTTCTGAAAGCCACCGATGTTCCCTTAGTGGTGAGGATCTCAATCGTCAATGGCAAACCCCAAGCCCTGATCTTCACCCTACAATTTATCACACGAAGAGCCTACTGCAGTATCTAGCTGCATTACAGAGGACCCCACTGGTAAGACTATAACTATTTCTGTTGCAATGATATTAAAAGCTTACTCCGATTCTTTTCCTGTTCCTCATAGGATGCACAAAATATTGTGAAGTAATGCAACTTATGACTATTTTGAAAGACTTAAGTAAAACTCAGATTAAAAAATGAATCTCTCATACCCAAAAGCATGTTGCCTGCATGTCTTCTGTGGCCTCAGCTCCACAAAACTGGTAAAGGTTTCTGTAGAGACTAGATCTCATTTCTTGTTGGCTGTGGCCAGAGAGTGGTAATTAATCCTTCATTTAACCTGATAAATCAGTTTTAGTTTAGTTTAGGGAGAGAAGATTTAATCATACACATGAAAATGTCCTCATTTACAAAGCTGGATGTTTTCAGCTTACACTGCAGGTTGTTACGAGCATTAACAAATTGAAATGACTTGTGCCCAAAGTCAGTAGTAGCTCTTGGAAGAGTCAATCTATGTCTTAAATTGTAATGTGGCATAGAGAACTACAATAAATTATGAAGTCAATAACTTATTTTCCCAATTAAAGATTTGTATGTAAAGATTTGTTCAGTATGCAGTGATTAATCTAAAGTGTAAAGATCAGAATAAACAGAGTGATGGGATTGCCAGTGATAAATCTTATGGGTAATGGTATAATATATAAAGTTTTCCCCAGACAGCAAATCGACAGGAGCCTGTAATTCCTGATTTTTAAACTGTCACTTGACCAATTGTCTACTAGCAACTAGTCAGGTGACTGAGAGCAGCAGCTTATTCCCTGGAGCTTTCAGGGAAATCGCCAAACACAGGTGGAACAACAAACGGGCCTGATCAATTAGGCCATCTCATCTCGCTTAGTCTCTCAGCATAACATCCTTAGCATTCACAAAAAAAGAGCTTTTGCCAAAGTAGTTACAGATATTTAATAAGAAGTTCTTGCATATGTATACTACTTTTCATCCCAGATCTATTTAAATATAGGAAGGATCCACATCATTTTCCACTGAAGTGCAGCATCCACCAAGGTGAATAGCATCAGTAGTCTCACTGCACAGGAGAAGCTGCTTCACCAGTTGAATTAAGAAAGGCCTTTGGGTGGCCCAGGCAGGGCAAGACCAATGTGGGATTTAGCCAGGATATCCAGGTTAACTCCTACTGTTATGAACATTGCCATGGAATCTTGAATAACCTCTACTCTAATACTCTGTTGTCAAGTGAAGAGATCCAACAAACTCAGGCTACAAAGAAAGTAACCTTTACAAAAATGGTTACAAACAAACTTGAATTTCATCCAGAGAATTTGACCAAATAAGATTCTCTTAAATATGGAAGACCTGGGAAATTTTTCAAAATGCTGTAGCAACAGAATGAAAGCATTAAATTCCTGGTTGAAGGAAGGAGTTACATTATTGTGGTCCATTTTGTTAGCTCTAACTAGAAACAGTTCTGCTGTGTTTTAGAAGTGTATGTGTGAATGTTGATCCATGGAGGTTAAAAGATCATGGTGCAAATGATGTACAGAAATGAAAAAAGAGGGCTTACAGTTAACGTTATAGAAAAAACACTTTTTAAGAACAACCTAGTATTTTAGGGTGCTCCTAAGTGGGCCAAACAATACACTCTTTGTAACCGTATAGTGTCTGGCCCATATGATACAAGTCATGTCACTAACTAGCTGTGATCCAGGATTACCCAAATGGCAGTGCACATTTTGGCTGCAGAGCACCACTGGTGGTAGGTTTAGGATTATTTGACCAGGGAATATCCGGACCTGCAGTGTGTTATTTTATCCAGCTTTTCTCACTACCTTTCTCTCTAGTGTTCAGCTGTGAAGTGCTTCTTCTTCTTTACTAGGAAGATAGTCTTATAACCCTGATTCCTTTTCAACTCCTTCAAAGGACTTGTTATTAAGGACTGTAATTTTTCTTTTAATGGAAGCAGTTTTGAATGCAGACTGCCCTGCACTGTCCTTGTTTTGCACTATTTTCTCCCTTCTCTGAAACAGTGCTGAACAAGTAAGCTTTTATCCATTCATTTAAGTCACTTTTAAGAACTTTCTGTTTAATAATGTGGTAGACCGTGTACCTCTGCTTTTTTTATTTGTATTGCAGATAATTATACAGATTGCATTGTTTTTACAGGCATTCATCGCATATCCTTTGTTATAATATACAGTAACATATGCACTACAGTATATCTGTGTTTATTTTGCATTACTTTTGAATGTCTTAATGCATTATAAAACTATACTAATGAGAGTTTTGACTAAATCCTTCAGTAGTAAACAACAGTAATCAGATCAATCTGCTTAGATGAAGGCTTATTTATTTACAATGGTAATTACAAAAAATGTTGAGAAAACCTAAATCAGAATGAATAATCTAAAAGAAAACATTATTGTAACCCTGGCTTATCCCTCCCAAGAATCTACAAGTGCAATGATTAAGAAAAGTAATATTTTTATACGGGTTTTGTTATGTGATACAGTACATGCCAGTGAAACCCATTCTTTCTAACTTTCAGGTGTATTGTGATTATCATGGACACTCTCGCAAAAAGAATGTCTTTATGTATGGCTGTAGTATCAAGGAAACGGTATGGCAGACTAATGTGAGTGCATCATCTTGTGAGCTGCAGGAAGACCTTGGGTACAGGGTAAGGAGGTTAAATTTTTAGGCTACTGTTTGTCCCATTGCTGAATATTTAATATTATCACTATACCTTTACAAAATACCCTAAGAGTACAAACTCATTAAAAAATAACTGCAACAAAAATATTTCAATGTCAGTTTTTTTAATTCCTAAAATGAAAATTTGGATAAATATTGTCAATGCACTCTACATGTAAAACAATATTTACTAACAAAATTTCCTTGAGCATCTCAATCCTAATGCTTACATGAGTTCTATCATCTTTGTATATCTGACATCAACAGATCAAACAACTTGCTAAAAAAAGACAAGAATTCTGGTTAAGATATTTCTCAATTGGCAGTAGAAAAACCCTTATTCTTCTTATTTACTTCTTATTTGTGTGCCTCTTTTTGTCCGAGTACGTTTTAAAATATTTTGTCTTAAGCATAAATGTTTTTGAACCTCCTATGTGGGTCCACATTCTTCTATATTGTAGACCTAAATAGTAATTAAATCTTCACAAAAACCTAAGTAAAAGTTGAAGTTAACCCGTTTAAGAGTGCAAAAACAATGGCATTAGATATAATTGGATGAGTTATGAAATAATTCAACATTGGGTGGCACAGTGGTTGGCGATGCTCCCTTGCCGCACTGGGGAGTTTAATTCCTGGGGTGCTGTCTCCCTGGAGTTTGTATGTTCTCTAAGTGCTCACAGGGTTTCCTCAAGGTGCTCCTGTTTTCTCCCACAGTCCAAAGATGCTGGTAGGTTGATTGGGTTCTGTAAAATTGGACATGGTGTGAGTGTATGCATGTCTGTCTTTGCCCTGGGACAGACTTGCGTCCCATCCTGGGGGTATCCTGCCCTGCGCCCAATGCCTCTTGAGACAAAAATCGGGGATCGTGTGTCCCTGAATTAGATAAGAATGGTTATTGAAAGTAATGTAGTAATTCAGCATTAAATATTCTCAAATGTGAGAGCCATTAAATTGAGTAACTGGTGGCACCTTCTTAAGCAGCAGTGAATTAAACTAGATGTTTCCAATAGCTGTTTATTAGACTCTCACATCACTTTGATTCGGCCAATCCAAAATGTGAAATGTCATCTTCAGGTATTCTGTAGATCTGCTTGTTTGTTTAGGATGCTTCATGGCCCATTTTTGTCTCACCTTCAGCTAAGGAATGGCTGGTCTGAAATTCTTCTCCAGAATTTTCTGACAAAACACCAAATTTATGATCGTGTTAAAGAATACAATTCAGTCAACAAATAGCAATTTACTGTCATACAAAACATTTATCATTGTGGCCAAAAAGTTCATTTTGTGGCTTACCTGTCCAGAGAGTAGTACTTTTGTGGATTATTCAGGTGCTGTTTGGTGCAGCAATGTTCTTTTAGAGAACAGTGGTTTGTTCCCAGCAGTCTTCACTTATTACAGTATATAGCATACACTGATTCTTTATTATTTTTTCTATCTCTTACACTGTTGTGTCTCCCAAAATGATTGAATTGGTCAATACAAACTGTTTTGATTACTTAAGGAAAGACCAGTTTTGATTAAACAAGCTTATCATGAAATTGTAATTCCTATAATTATATGGGAAGTTCATAAACCTTTTTTTTCTGCAATGTATATTTTAAGTGTACTTTGGCGAAAAGCCAGCCATTCAGATGTCTCTTTTTTAATTATGTTTCTTGTGTTTCACTTCATTGTCGTAACATTTTTATTACTAATTTAATTTACGTTTGTTTTCTTAAGTTCTATTAAATAAAACGGAGCTGTACGCTATTCTATAAACAGCAGGAAAAGGACCCTGTTGTATCAACAAGATAAAGCCCCCTGTAGGGTATTTAATTATCCTCAGACTATATGACTCTTCAGTATAGGTTACTGCTTTGGTACCAAAAGAATGGGTTATCTAATTAATCTCATTAATTGTAACAATGTAATATTTATTCAGCAGGTAGTGGAGTAGCTGATTGTTTTGTGTAGGGTGGAAATGTTTCCTCAAGATGGTGCTGTTGTCTACAGCAGATAAGACTGACTCATTGTATTGTCAAATTTCCTTTTTCTTTGTAGGAACAGGACCTTTAAAATGTACTGTTTGTTATATATTTTCATTTCTAGTTAAAATATGCTTTGAACCATTACATTGATTTCTATTGTTTTTTTTTCAGACTTTGCCAAAGATCTTAAGCCAAATAGCCCCTGCATTCTGCATGAGTAGCTGCAGTTTTGTGGTTGAAAAGTCCAAAGAGTCTACAGCTCGAGTGGTGGTGTGGCGTGAAATAGGGGTACAGAAGAGCTACACTATGGAAAGCACTCTCTGTGGCTGTGACCAAGGGAAATATAAGGTAAAGTTATTAAAGGGGTTTGGAACAATTGATTACTTTACTGAATAAGGGCCCAAAAAGTCATTACCAATCTCGGACGTTCTGGGTTACAAGTAAGATTTAAGATGAGTGAATTGGAGGAACTTGTTTACACAGAACTGTGTGTAATAAATTACCAAGCTGCACTATGGAATGCAGATTCTGCAGAATCTTATCGGGAAAGGGAGGCTGAATAAGGAATTTGCCATTGAATGAGCAATGAAAGCTATATGGTGTCCTCTCATTTATAATCTTTGTTACTTTCCTCTTCACAGCAAATTAATTCAGCTGTCTTTATTTTTTTTTCCATTCAAAGCAAGTGGAAATTTAGAATGCAAAACTACTTAAATACACTTGGGTGCCATACTTGATACGTCTCCACAGTTTACAGTCTAAAATGTTGGAAGCATTTTTTCTCACCATTTATTAAAGATGTAAGCAAGATTATAAGCAACAGGATGTCATTTGGTCCAAGCTAAGAAGTAGGACCTCCAATCCATTAAATTACTTAAGGAATCCCACAGACTCGGTTTCATAACTTTTCGGAGGAGTTTCCAAATTTTCATGAAATGTTTCCAAATCTTTGTAATTATCTTTGTAAAGAACTACTATTCCCCATTTACTGTCCCAAATGCTCTACAGCTTCCAATTATTAGAACATCTCATCTTAATTGTTCACTTACTAATAGCTAAATGTTATTGAACATCAAATTCTACTATTTTCTTATAGGACCCTGTGGATTTAGGCACTTGAATTGAGATTTAGTTCTGAACTTCAACCTACTGAACTTCAAGCTTAACACCACCCATTTGATTGAAAAAAACTATTTGTCCTTCAGATCTTATATCTTGCTTACTGTACTTTTAAATTTCTCCCTTTAAACTTTCTCCATTTTTTTGTGAATACCATACACCCAAATAAAGCCAATACAGTTCTCTATATCTAGTTTTGGTTTCCTTAATTTGTCTGAGTGTTACAAGTACATCCCTTTTCAGAATTACAAATGCTTTTAAACTATTAAGCTGTGCAACAATGTATATCTGCGACACAATAGTTTTGACAGTTTATTTTAAAAACATGTCATTAGTGCCATGCCTGAATCTAAGGTTGAACTGAACTAGACATTGATATTCAGACATTCTTTCTGGTAAAACAGTGTATTTATATAGATCACATTCTGTACTGTATAAAGTCTTATGAAATTTGTTTAGGTTCTTAGTTTATCATCTTTTGGACAGGTGATATTGTGCTGTAGATTTTGTGTTTGAAAGCAAGATAGCACATTGAATTGATATACAGTATGGGTGATAATTATAAATGAATGTTAATCAACACCTTTGATGCTGTACTGTATTCTGATTAACCTTAACCAGGTGTTCTTACACCTTCATCCTCATGACTGAAAAATCACCCATCAATCAGCAGTTTTGTTTAAAAAGTTGTGTAATTTCCCTGAAAATGGAAATTGAATTGGGCAGAAAAAGGTATCGCCTCAGCTGTCTGATTTAAGGCTTTTGTGTAATGTTAAAATAAAATCAATAATACCTTTACATTTTAAGAATACATTTAAGAAAGACACTAAAGAAAATAATCTTAACCTCTGCAAATAAACAGCACACGATGGCCTTATGAAAGTGGGAGATTCCCTGGGGGTTGAGTTTAGATGCTGTGCTCCTGGCTGTGAAAGGGAATACTGAGACAGATGTACACAGCCAGTCAGACCTAGACCCTTATGAGCAGCCTCAATACAGACAGCTGACAATGGGAAATTGTTGGAGTATGACTTAGTTTGAAGTAGCTTAATTTGTGTCTGTGATTACTTTTGGTTTTCATGAATGGTAAAGTAGATTCAGTTGGCAGGTTCTGTATGTAAAACAGTTTCTGTTATTTGCTTTTGCTTTACTAAAAGTAAAAACTTTATTTTTCTAAGGATGCTGGAATGGAATACTGTATATGTATGGCTGTAAGATTCCTCATCTGTTCTCTGGCATTCTTCACACACTGCTTTTCTCTGATAGTTCCATCCTATCACCATTTGCCAGCAGCCATATCACCCTGCAACTCACAACTGGCAACCCACTGAAGCTAAGCAGGTGTGAGCCTGGTCAGTACCTGGATGGGAGACCTCCTGGGAAAGACTAAGGTTGCTGCTGGAAGAGGTGTTAGTGGGGCCAGCAGGGGGCGCTCACCCTGTGGTCCATGTGGGTCCTAATGCCCCAGTATAGTGATGGGGACACTATACTGTAAACAGGCGCCGTCCTTCGGATGAGACGTAAAACCGAGGTCCTGACTCTCTGTGGTCATTAAAAATCCCAGGGCGCTTCTCGAAAAGAGTAGGGGTGTACCCCGGTGTCCTGGCCAAATTTCCAATTGGCCCTTACTAATCATGGCCTCCTAATAATCCCCCTCTATGAATTGGCTACATTACTCTGCTCTCCTCCCCACTGATAGCTGATGTGTGGTGAGCGTTCTGGCGCACTATGGCTGCCGTCGCATCATCCAGGTGGATGCTGCACATTGGTGGTGGTGGAGGGGAGTCCCCATTACCTGTAAAGCGCTTTGAGTGGAGTGTCCAGAAAAGCGCTATATAAGTGTAAGCAATTATTATTATTATTATTATTATTATTTAAATAAAAAGGTGTTGCAGAAATGTAAAAATTTTGGTTTCTGCCAATTTTTCACAATCTTTTTTTTAACCACAAAAATGACTAAAATGGTGGTCCCACATGTTTCTTCGGGAAACCTGAATCTCATTTCAAAAGCCCCAGGTTTCCCAATAGATTCAACATATCAGTAAAGACGTTGTTGTCCAGAAAATGTGACATGACTGACATAAAAGAGCTAAACTTGATTCGCTTAGCAGTTGTTGTTGAAATTTGATGGACTGGAGTCTCATGCAGGATGTATCCATTGCTTGCTGGGATAGTCTCAGGCTCCCCCATGACCCTGATTTGGATGAGGCAGTTAGAAAATGGATGGATGGATAGTTACTTACTGGCAGAAACCTTGCAGCCAGAGATGGCACAAAGTATGTTTGCACAGATGTCATCTAAGCCACTGTGACATTTCCATCCTAACGACGTTTAAGAAATATCAGATAAATATAATGCCTAAAAATTGTTGTTCAGAAACATTTTGGATGTGACAAAACTTTGCTGTTTAGCCAAATCTGGAAAATTATAAATATTCAGCCTCTAGTTGAAGTTTTGCAATAAAAAAACAACTAAATCTGTAAATGCTGGCACATGTGTCCCTGTGAGGTGTTAAGTTATTTTTCTATGATATCCATTAATAATGCCTGCTAGTATGTCTCTCAGATCTATAATTTGCCAAAATAAATAGTTTTTTTGGCACAGTGCTGTTGTACAGTACATTAGCTTCTATAATGGAAAACTATGTGTTCTTTCCAGCGCTTTCTTTTGGAAATAGCCACATGCTGTCCAACTTCCCACTAGCATAGGTAGTTTGAAGAATGTTTGCACAGATGTACAATAACCCCTTGAATCTCAGTCTTTAGCATCTAAAATAGCAAGTAGGATTGACATTTTTGCTTAACCATTACTGATTTATTTATTGTTTTACAGTATAGCTCTTAATCTTGATTTTTGCTATCTTTATTTATTTACCTTAAAATGATTAAAATAATTAGGAGAAAATCCCATTTGAAAAACAAAATAGAAGAGAGATATGTCTTATGATCCCTTGGTTAATTATGCAGTATCACTTATTTTATTATTTTAAAGTACACTGTCCACAGTTTGTCTCAATTCACTTAAAGATCTGGAAGAAAAACACTTTATCTTGTTTAAAAAAAACTACAGTGCAAAAGTACAAAAGATGATTAGAAGTAATGACTTCAATGTACTGTACTGTGAGTCTGGTGCTATAACAGAAAATAGCAACTTCTGACCCCTTCATCATTTCAGATTTTTGGGGGGATTAAGATGCTTTTGTTTGTTTACTCTGCAGGGTCTTCAGATTGGGACAAAGGAACTGGAAGAGATGGGAGCCAAGTTCTGTGTCGGACTGCTCCGCTTAAAAAGACTGACCTCTCCACTGGAGTACCGGAATCCTTCCCACTTCCTGGATATGGAGAATGATTTGATTGATTCCAGCTGTAAAGTCACAAGGTGTGTCAAGTTTTCCTTCCTTCATTTTCTTTAAAACAGAATCAAAACACAGCCCAATATGGCTTGTTTCCACACAAATTAAGTGTTAAGCTGTATAACACATCATGAACACCTATTTAAAAGCACTTGGTTTTGCTTCTTGTTTCACCAGATCACGGAAGAACATCTTTCTTCCCTTTAGCCCTCTGCTGCAGCTCACTGTAATGGGTTTATTCTATGAAGGCATACACTACTTTATGGTATTTCTTAGACTTTTTCTGTACATTATGTGTAATTTGTCTAAAACTAACGTACGTGGAGGAAAGCTTATTTAGTCAATCCGAGCATCTGTTGCAACAATTAATTGTTCATGCAGAATGATGACAAGTAAAATGTCCAGGTAACTCCACATGTTCTCGGATGGATTTTAATATTTGCTGTCCAGAATGAGGAAGATTGTCTTTTGGCCATACAGTATGTACAAGAAGGTCCTTGCTGCTATAATATCTGCTTGAAACACATCCGGTATGATTAGGAGTATATAATTTAATATTGACCATTGCAAATGCCCAATACATAGGGCTGAAGTAAAGGCACTCATTTGGAGCAGAGGTCGAGTACTATGACTAGGATATCCTATGTCCAGGTCTGCTTGAATCAGCCTGAATATCCCTGGTTTGCCATCGCATCAGTTGTCTCTGTGACATGCTGGCACTTCTTCAGTGAGCTGTGTGGAGCTCACATTAAGAAAATAACAGGACATAAACATATGGCTAATTAATACTGGGAGTAAAAAAATATATACATTCCAAATTGTCTGCCTGCATCTGTGTTTTCATCTTTTACTTTTCATTCCTCTTATGTGAAAAAGTGTTTAAAAGTACCACTTAGTTGAACTAATTGAATAATGATGGAAAAAAAGGAGATGGCATGAAAGTGCTGCATTCAATTTACATTTCTAAAATTTAGCTAAAGGTACTTAAACGAAAGCGGTAATATCATCCAATAACAATAGCAATGTGAGACTGAATACAGAGAGTTTAGATTAAGCCAGCTGAATAGAATTAGCAAAAGGTAATGTTCTGGAATAATAAAAGTATTATCAATGTTTAAGTCATAATGGTTCAGAATATGTTATTTACACCGCATAATTGGATTTAAGATGGAATAAAACTTTCAGCTGAAGGGGTTTTCATTACAAAGAAATAAACGTCTACCTCAGGAAATTTCATCCACAACCTGTGACGCAACACTCAACAAATACTGCTCTGGGAACAGGAAAAATCTTTGTCACAGTTGCGGACAAATTGGTATTAATTTTTTCTCATAAATCCAGTCAAATTCAACATTAAAATTAACATCTGAAAAAGCTAATATACTGTATGTAATTGTAATTACCTTTATTAAGTAAAATAAGCAAAATAACACCATTTGCCATTAGTTTACATTTGCTTTTTATTCTAATGTAGTTCATTGATTATTAATTATATTCTGTCAACTAGTCATTCTTATTTTACAGTAATTCAGTTTAAAGGACGGGATTGCAACACGCATCTCAGCTGTGTGGGGGATACAGTGTTTTCATAGCATGTGTTACAGTATATTGAGAAAAGCATGAAAAGTTATATTGCCATTCTTTCTAAATACTCTTATATACCTTATATCACACTATCAGCAATTGTTTCAGCATTTAAATACCGTATAGAATTTACTGAATACATTCATCACAGAATTATTTTATTGTTATGCTTATGATGCCAAACATTTTGTGACATTGAATTAATCTTGATAAATGTTGAAGTTTCAAATAGACCTATCTTAGTTTTTTAATGTGTCAAGAGATCTTTGAAATGTTCATAATTTAGACTACAGAAATACAAATGTAGCACATAATAAACTGTTGATCACAGCTTTTAAAACATTGCTAGTATGTCCTTGTATTTAAGAGTGAGAATTGGATATGCTCATTGAACAACAGGCAAGGGATCATGTCAGCAGAAACCCCTAGCCATATGTTATATGTAATTTTTACCAAGGATCTGACTTAGACTGTTCTTGTTTGTTAAAATAAGGCATGTTTGCAAAAAGAAAATGTTACAATTAGTCTTAGGAATCTGTCATTCAACATAGAAATAACCAATTTGTGTTAAGAACATTTTTGTAAACCTTGTGCAAAGATTAGCTCATTATCCCACATAGTCTTGAGTGGCTTTTAAATGTGAAAACATCCATTTCTTTTCTTATGCATTTGATGCTCTTACATTTTCTGGCATATTGTGTTGCATTTTTTTCGTAATATAAAATTCACAGTACCGTGCTGAAGTAAAGCAAATAATTTTATGCGAGTGGTATTTGTGGAAATGCGACTGTAGCTGTGGCTGAGTTCATTATTCTGAACTTCCTCTCTTCTCTTATCTACACATAGGCTATGTAGCTGAAACTTTCATCTGAGACTAAATCGATTAAACACGGTAGAAAAACTTGAAAATTAAAAGTTTACCCATGTTTCAGAATTTTCTTTGAAATTAAAGATTGTTTCTGTTTCTGCATTAATAACAAATTAATGAATAATTGTTTGTCTCATTTATTATTTTTGTTCATCTGATAAGAGATTGGAATTTTGACATTTTTATTTTTTATGCAATTAACTTACTCACAGAACATCTTATTTAAATTTAGTTTGGGAGCTTTGGTACTAACCAGCACTCATAATGGGAGGAAACAAGAAATGTTGTAGATAAAGTATCTCCTTTATAAATAATGCATGGATCTAATCTAGCATTCACAAACTAACAATTTCAATTTGTAAATACATTCTGCTCACCTGTTGCTGAACTTTAAATCATGCCATTTGTTGAACTATTGTGCCATTTTACATTATAATCCTAAAAAAGTTGTTAACAACATAGTTGTGAACTATTAATATTGACTCACTTCGTTGCTCCCCACTCTCCTCAAAATGTTCATTAATTTGCGCTATGTGCCACAATAATGCTTTCATAATGCTTATGCGTGTAAATACATGGCATATATTATTCAAGGGTTTATTGTCTGTTCTTGTGTAAGGATTTACTGAATATCCAGCAATATTCTGAGATGCACTTTATAGGCTAGTATTGACCTCTCTAGCAGTTTCTGAGCTTGGTGGAATTGAAAAACATTCATGATCTATTTAGTAGTCATTGTATTCAAATTAAGGCATTGAGATGTTGTTGAATGCTACTCGACTGGAAAATTCATTTCAGTTTTTAAGTGGGGTTAGAGGTTCTTCGAGTATTGTTTGCAGTCTGTTTTATGAGGCCGGTGTGAGATCCACACTAGCCTAAAACTCGCATACCTTCTACAATCCAGTAAAGTCTGAGATGGCGTGGGCCATTTGAACATCAGTGAATAAGAAGTATTCATTGGTTTATGCAGTTTTCTCTTCCACAGGAAGGAGAAAACGGTGTGGCTAATCAGACCTCCCGTTCAAAATGCAAGCAGTGGGGACAAGGCAGAGTGCACCCTGGATGGGACACCAGTCCATGACAGGACAGACACAAACATACAGATGCAGCCATTCAAAGTGCGCGGTACAGACACGTACCGGAGGTAATTGGCTACGGCGTCGCGCATCGTGATGCAAGATGACGCGGGGTACCGCGGTACGTGACTGGTTGACCGACAGGGGCACTCGTGGTCCGTTGGTCTGTCGTAGAAAGATTTACTGTAAACGTCTTTACTGTGCCCGTTGTAGTATTGAATATTCATATGGAATTTTACCACTGAAGGGAAATCTTAGTGCCTGAGCATAAAAAGAATAGGAGCATACTGCAACGCGTGTGAAGGCCATAAACGATATTAATTTTGGAACATAAACATACAGTATATGGCTGGTCTCGGTACTTTAAAGAAAACATACACGAAACATGGTTTCATTATGACCAGAATCGGTCTTGAGATATTTTTAACTTGATTTACAGTATTTGAGAGGTATGTCTTGACACCGATACTACGTAAATACTGCTCACGTATATGTTTCTAGGTTTATATTATGCATTTCATATGGTCAAATTACTTTTGAGCAACTGATAAGAAGCGCGAAACGGTATGCCCAGGGCGTTTTAGTTTCATTTTGTGAGGGGACTGCTTTAACTATATCGCCGTGGATTGATTAGAGATATCAAGTACATACAAGTCATTTTTTAAATGTTGTAGTTCGTGTTGTAAAAATGTTCCGAGTACATCATCTGTCAACAATTACACAGGTTCTGTTTCCATATTGCGGATTTTGGTTACGTAATATTATTTTCTAATTTCACGTTGTGAATATATGATTTGGGCAAACAGAGCCGCAAAGAAGTACATTATAGGTTGTTGTTTTTTTTTTTGCAGTTTTATCTAGAACAAGCGATGCTTAAACCTTTGTCTGATTCTTGTGAAACTATCCACACGACAGTTACCTAGGAGTTGACTTCAGTGATCTCACTGATGGGATGTTTCTAAAAATCCATCCACTGTAAAACGTCTTCTCCAGTTGTCCTGCATATGTATTCGCTAATGAAGCTGTGTGTTCTGAGCCTGGTTCTCTACATTTCTGTATGAACCAGCTTAGAGGGCTAAAGACAGCTTGTGTTTAAATTGAGTGTAAGGTAATTTATGCTTCTAAAGTCATGGTCAGCATTTATTATTGTACTGTGCTGTAAACTTGTTCTGTGCCTAATTACATTATTTTATAGCTTTATCAAATCTGTACATTGTCTGTCGATAATGTTTCTGTAGTGCTTTTTCAGCACTCAGCATGTGACCGTGCCGGTGGCACTGTGGGTTAGGTTCCTGACTCCCATGTCACATGGTCTGTGATCGAATCCCATGGAACTATGACTTTATTTTTTAACAAGCATTTCTTTGAAAAAATGAAACGTTTCCCTTGGTCAGAGATTAAATAAAACCTCACTCGCACCAAACAAATTTATATTTCTAAATATCACAACATGATCGAATTTAAGTCTTTTTAATAACAATGAATAGTCACCTATGCGTTACAAAATAAACATTTATATTGATTTGAATCGCGTTTTGATTTAAATCATAAACGTGTGTTTAAATATATGTGTTTAAAGGCGATATACTGTATAAAAGCGCTGATTCTTATGGAATGTGTTCCGCCGGGGATTCAAAAAATTTATTTTTTTTAATCGCGTATCTAAGGAAAATTGCAGTATAACTTTGTTCATGCACATCATTATACAGTATCTCATTTTGTATTTCTTTAAAAAAAAGTGTTTGCCCAGCCACTATTGTTGTTATTGTTTTTATCCTGTAAAGCGCTTTGAGGAGCACAGCTTTCTCACCACTTAGATTACTTTTTGACACCATCCTTACACAAAGCAGAAACTGATTGTATTTTCCGATGACATACAAGTGCAAAGATTACAGATTTTAATCGTCTTTTTTCTGAACCTGGGAAAATCTGATCATGTTTCTCTATAACAATAATAAAAAACTTTATTTTACATATCACCTTTAAAAGTGGCATCTCAAAACAATACAGTAGATGTAAACCACAGATTACAAAGTAAATACCCAGACAAACGCAAACGCGTTTTTAATAAAATGCTTTCATTCATTCAACAGAGAGAGAGCGTAAAACCTGGGTGTAACAGCTGTTCCTTTTTCTGATCACTCGCTCTCTGGATAAACGTCTCGCCTGTCCTGTTCTTTGTTTTCCTAATTTGCCGATTATGCCTGCTGCGATCCACTCCTACCCTCACACCTAAAGAAGACTATTTTAAATTTCTTTGCGCATCCTTAAGGTGATATCACATAAAGGTGATATGTAAAATTATGTTTTTTTATTATTGTTATAGAGAAACATGATCAGATTTTCCCCGGTTCAGAGAAAAAGATCTAAAGTATACTAGTTAAGAAAAATAAATCTAAACGGGGAGAAAGCTATGCTGAAAGTTTATTAAGATACTTAGAAGACCAAGATATCAATTTATTTTAGTTAAAATTTTATATATCACCTTTAAAAGTGGAATCTCAAAGCAAAGTAAATACCCAACACTGATTGTACCCATCTGTCATGCTAATAAAACACCTTGAATTGAATTGAGGGAGAGGGGGGGAGGGCGAGCGAGATAACCAGGACGTAAGGCAAATAAGATACACTCCACAGGCATTCACAACAGCGACATATGAAACGTTTGCACATATAGTTAAGTTATTACTTGGTTTTCAAAGTGCAATGAAATACAATATTGTTGTTGTTGCTGTTCTTTTTTTTTATCCTGTAAAGCGTTTTGAGAAGCCACCTTTAAAGGCGATATATACTGTAAAAGCACTGATTCTTATGGAATGTGTTCCGCCGGGGATTCAAAATTTTTTTTTTTTAATCACGTATCTAAGGAAATCTCAGTATAACTTTGTTCATGCACAAACAGTGGCATGTTACATTATTAATTTGGGTGTCTTAATTCGATGTATTTAAAGCAGTGAACTACTGTAGGTGTAACATAACATTCAGAAATACAATCGAGAATAGTTTTGTGGTGTTTGTTTAGATGAAACGTTCCTAAAACGTATAACGTAACCGGGCATCCATATGAATCAAGTAACAGGTTTATTCCATGCTGAAAAAAAGAAGAAAGAAAACACATTCCATAAGAATTGACTGAGCTCCGCTCTGTACCACGCAATGATCCCCCCAGAGTCTCTTCCCCGGGTTATTTGGGTTTTTAGACAGAGGGTAAAAAACTCTCTCTCTCGCTTGACCTCCCCCACCCTGTGTATTGTCTGTGTATTGTCGCCAGCTAATGTGAATCGAAACCTGTCTTTCTAGCTTTTAAAGTCGTGCGATGTGTAAGCCACAATTCAAATAGAGAAAAAAGAGCTGACTGACAAGATTTAAGATGTGGCTGTCAATGTTGGATTAAAAAAAACACATTGCCCGACGTTTGTTGCATTGCTTGAAAAATAACTTTATTTCGAGAGACTGGATAAGTGTGTGTGTGTCTCTCTCTGCTGGATGTCCCTCTCACTCTCTGCTGAATGAATAAAAGCATTTTATTAAAAACGCGTTTGCGTTTGTCTGGTATTTACCTTGGTCCCTTTTAACTGTTTTTCCATCTACTGTATTGCTTTGAGATGCCACTTTTAAAGGTGATATGTAAAATAAAGTTTTTTATTATTGTTATAGAGAAACATGATCAGATTTTCCCTGGTTCAGAAAAAAAGATCTAAAGTGCTACACCTAACTTTCTTAATTCGATGTATTTAAGCAGTGAACTACTGTAGGTGTAACATAACATTCAGAAATACAATCGAGAATAGTTTTGTGGTGTTGTTTGTTTAGATGAAACGTTCCTAAAACGTATAACGTAACAAAATTAAAGACGATTAAAATCTGTAATCTTTCCACTTGTACTGTATGTCATCGGAAAGTTTCTGCTTTGTGTAAGGATGGTATCAAAAAGTAATCTTAAGTGGTGAGAAAGCTGTGCTCAATGTATTTAAGGGACTTAAAAGTAAAAGGAGATGCTTCATATTGCTTGACTAATTTTAAAAACTAAATTATAAATGCAGACGCTCCCTCGGTGCCGCGCCGGGTGTAAATATCAAAATATACATTCGTCCCGGGCAGAGGCCGAAGAGCGCCCGGCTGGGGTGCGCGGGGAAGAGCAGGACAGGAGTGAAAGGCGGGGTTTAGGAAGGCGTACAGTCTGGGCAGGTATAGATTACACTTTTCTAAAATGTATTTGAAAAATAAAAACAATCTAATCCTTCCACGTTTGATCCCAAAATCCCAAGAAAAATAAATCTAAACGGGTAGAAAGCTATGCTGAAAGTTTATTAAGATACTTGGAAGACAAAGATACTGTATCAATTTATGTTGCATTACCCTGATTATGATTAAAAAACACACATAATTAAACACGCGTTTGCGATTTAAATCAGAACACGATTTAAATCAATATAAATGTTTATATTGTAACGCATACTGTCCAGCCTCCATTTCTCTATAAAAATTTACTCTATTACACACACACACAATAGAAGCAGGAAGCAGAAGCAGGGACCATTGTCAGAAGGGAAGAAGGTGACTATTCATTGTTATCAAAAATGACTTTTTTGACAAGAATCGATCATGTTGTGATATTTTGAAATATAAAAGTCAATTGATTGTCCATAATATTGCTATTCTATTTTTTCGAAGAAATGTTTGTTAAAAGAAAAGTTCAGCACCAGCTGGATTTGAACACACAACCTGAGTTGGTAATCGGGCACGTAGACCATTGGTTACAAGGGAAGTCGCATGAAGAGGGAGGCGAAACAGCCCTACACAGCCCTGTCGCAGTACACGAATATAATCATATCGTTATTAAATTCTTTAGATACGCGATTCCATATTATATTAGCAGAAAAGCTTAAAACTACCACTTTTTCACACGCTATTTCACATGTTACTTAAATACTTCGATGCTTAAAATGTTTAGGGAGAAATGGAATACCGGTGTGTATTTTTCCTTTAAAGTACCGATTCCTGGAATCTGACTGGCTGACACCCTTCTAAAGTGGTCCCATAATATCTGGTATACGGAAAAGAAAGCGTTGATAAAAAAGCCTGGATTCTCATGTATCTCATACAAGTATCTTTTAATACAGTCTTTGCTGTGCTCTTGAGGATCCTTGTGATATTTTGAGCTCTAGTTGAATAAGTGTCGCATTTTAAATCATTTTCGTAGTTAGAAATTATGAAACGCCCTGTTAAGCAAGGGAGTTTTTTATGCCCATTGAAGTAAAACAAAATGCCTGACAAAGTAGGGCTTGGACAGATTCCAAGTGCTTGTACAAATGTGCTAAAGAAATTATACTTTGAGTATACAGCTTGTCCAAAGTCATTCATTATTAATACTATTAGTAATATCTTCGGTAAAGGCTTTGATGCATAAATATTTCTGATAAAGGTAGGTTGTGTACTTTTGTCCAACTGAGCAATCTTGCTTTCATAAAATATACCAACATTTTAATGACTGATGATTAACATGCTGTAATACACAGTTCAAATTTAAAAGCTCAAATGCTGTACATGAGAGGTTAAGCTCCCCCTGGCGGTTTTACAAGGTGATGCCGGATACTTTCCAGCATGACGTCAAATGACGCGATTAACCGCGTGATACTGCGTGATACTGCGTGATACTGCGTGATACTGCGTGATACTGCGACACGCCCACCGGGGTATGCCGCAAAATACCCCACCCATTTTGAATGGCTGCATCTGTATTGTAGACACACTCACACCCAGGTCAAATTTTTCTGAAAGCCAATTAACTTACCAGATTTTGGAATGTGGGAGGAAACCGGGGCACCTGGAGGAAACCCACAGGAACGTGGGAAGGACATACAGATTCCACACAGACAGCAGCCCAGGTCCAGAATTGAACCCAGGGCCTCAGCAATGCTAATCACCACAGCACCAAGCTGAACAGATAATATGAAAGAAAAATGGAAAGCCGTGATTGCTTAAATATTCAAATCCTTTGCTGTGGGAAACCTAAAGGATTTTTTTTTTTTGCATTTACAGGTAATTATATAATGAACCACACAATTAGCTGATAATACTGCTTTACAGTACAGGATTTCAGAATATATACAGCTATCTTCAGTCAGTCAGTCAATCAGGTCCTTCAGTCAGGTAGTGAATATCAAGAACTATTGAAGCTATACAGGGATAGAGATGAATAAGGCACTCATCAGGAGAAGGGTTCTAATAGATTTTAAAGGTCCTTAAGACAGTATCTCTTTGAGCATGGTGATGTTAAGAATTGTAATTGACCCACATACAGTACGTCCTAGACAGGCTGTCCTCCATACTGAGTGGCCAGCAAAGAAGTAACTGGTTAGGGGTGCCACCTTGAGTCCAATTGCAACTGAAAGAGTAACAGAGTTCAGGGGCTGAGATCGGATACAGTGTCCATGGGTCACTAATATCCATGTCATTCCACAAAGGAAGCATGTATGAAACCTAAAAAAAACGATATCAAATCTGAAACTAAAACAAATTTAGAGGCAAAATATAAGGTACAAAAACAACATAGAGCTTCACTCAGTCAGCACCATCCTATTCTCAAGCATGGTGGTGGCAGAATTATGTTATAGTTCTGCTTCTCATAAGCAGGGACTAGGGAGTCTGTAAAGAGTGATGGGAAATTCGATGTATCAGTGTACTTTGCACATCTTAGAGGAAACATGTTTAAGACCTAAACGTTTTAGTTTGAGGTTATTGCTGCTAAAGGAGGTTCTACCAGTTACTAAATACAAGGGTTCACATACCTTTTCCAACCTAAGCTGTGAATGTTTAAATGATGTGTTCAATATTGTCAAGAAGATGTTTTGTTTCTGTTATTGTGACTTAGTTGAAGATCAGACATTTGTATGAGTAATTAATGCTGAAATCCAGCTCTCTATACAACTAGAGAGAGCTTGAGCAAATCTGAATCGAAAATCAGTGGGCAAAAATTGCACCAAACAGGTGTGCAAAGCCTGTCCAAAAAGACTTGTATGTATCTCTTATTTCTGCCAAAGGTGCTTCACTTTGTCAGAATACTTACACAATCAACATATTTTTGTATTTTCTCTCTAGTTTTTATTGACATTTACTGTATCTTATCTCACACTAAGAAATCTTCAGTTTGAGTCTTTCATGTCTTCAAAAAAACATTAAGTTTCAAAACAAAGCATAAGTATCAATAAAAATATGACACTATAGTAGTAAATAATTTGGCAAGACACTTCAGGTGATACTGATCATATGCACACCTAAGGGCAATGGCATTTTCATTACTTGGAATTTCCCTGTTAGTAAAACCCTGTTATCAACAATGTTTATGTAGAAATTCTCATTACAAATCATTTACACTTAGAAAAGAATAGGGGCATCTGGACTGGGATACACATTAGCCACTGCCCTTTAACCCAACAGGCCAGGGTTCAGCTCATTTTCAAGAACTATCCAGTTGCTGTTCATTGGTTGTAAAGAAAAGAGATATAGAATAAAAAGCTTCACTGAGTGTAAAACTGCTGACATTAGAGCAAGGAATCACCATTATAAGACGTCATGCTGATCAATATTATGTTCTTTTTTCAGTTTATTCAATCAGGATGTAATTTTTTTAACATATTAGTTTTTTGTGTACTTTGCTAATTGATTTTCTGTCTTCTCTTTACTCTTATTTTCTGTTTAGCCAATCGGAACAATTGGAATTGAAACAAATGTAATTAGGTTTTGTTTTTTTTATTCTACTTTTACCACATTCCCGTACATGTGTGCAATTTTGCCTTTTTTAATTCAAAATTAAAATCAATACAATTTGTGTCCAGGACGTGAGTCAGTGAAATGTATGAGGTGGTGGTCATGCTCGGGACAGGATTGGTTGAGGAATCTTTGGGCTGTTTATGATGGAGTGGTCTAGTCAGTGGACCTGTCAGAAGTCCCATACCAAGTTTGTGGCATTTATCAGTTGAAACTTTGTATGCCCTTCAAGCAACACAGGGCCTTATGGCAAGTGGTTGAAGAAGTAAGTCTCAGAGGATACAGTTACACTTCACTGTTTTAACTTTCTTCGGCTGCTCCAGCAGTTACTGTTGAGGTTTTAGTGTTCAGTATACTGTCTGTAAATGTAGACGCTAGAATGTCAAATGACATTAATTTTGACATGTATCTTATCACCAAGATGCAAACCATTCATATTCCTGACCTCCATCATCTGGAGTAAATCACCAGTTTAAATAATGGATTCCTTTTCTAATAAAAGATAGTGCACTAATTCCAACCAAATTGTATTTTAAAAAGATTAATGGATGCCCCTAGGGTTTGTTTCACTTCAGTGTGCTCTGTAGAATGAGTCTTGTTTTACCTAAGTTACAGTATACCTAAATTGAAAGCATACAACCTCTCTGATTTACTTTGTGAATGTATTATTTCTAATAATATCTATAAGATAAAAAGCTTAAAATGGCAGTCAAATAAAAAAAAAATGAATGGCTCAAAAAGAATTAAAAACACCTTAGGCAGATAACATATTAGTTTGTGTGTCACATTCAAACACTTAAGACAAATTAACTCGGCAAAAAGCATTTGGGGTAAGAGGTCAGGAGAAAACGGATTAATTGACCTGAATGTCACATTGCAGAAAGATTGATGCAGGGGAAGAGTATTCATCATTTCTTAATTGTTAAATGATATAGCTAAATGGAGACTTATATTTCCTTTGTGGAATGAACAGACTTTTCTATTTTTTATTTAGTTTGCATGCCTTCATATATATATTCATGCTTTGTTAGTATACTGAAAAAATCTTGTGAACATGTGCATTTCAACATTTTTGCATTTGTGC
This sequence comes from Lepisosteus platostomus, assembly GCF_059453375.1. Taxonomy (NCBI): domain Eukaryota; kingdom Metazoa; phylum Chordata; class Actinopteri; order Semionotiformes; family Lepisosteidae; genus Lepisosteus; species Lepisosteus platostomus. The sequence goes on along the minus strand of NC_142614.1, from coordinate 63,087,303 downwards.
TTTAAATAAAATTATAGTCTGATTCTTACAACTTCTGTTTCTGCATAAAATACATTTACTGTTGCATGCATATATATTCAGTCAGTTAAAAACTAAGACATGGTTGTCTTATTTGTGCTATTGTAATATAAAAGGCATGGAGAATCTGCTTAATAACAAACAGCCATATTGTTCAAACCTTTCCTTCTTGGTTTGGTTCTTAACCCTAACTGTTTCACTTTCCCACATGTTAAACTCTTTATTAACTGGCTGATCCTGTTTGGTCAAGGGCATACATCATGCTGCCCCTGACACAGCAACTGTCGGAAATTACAATTTTTCACTATCGTGTAATCTGTCTAACCTGCCTGTATGTGACTTTTGAGTCTTGTTCAGTCTTGCATCGCATCATAATACCATTTCTTTTGTCTTGTAGAGACTCCCAAAGTGCACTGGACAGTTTCTGTCTTTTATAGAGAGAAATCAGATAGGTGTCTATAGGTGAAGCCAATTTCTCTAACAACCTTGTGAGGAATGTTACATATTTTTTATGCCTCTTCAGTCTGGAGAAACTAACACTTGAGATCCCTGTGCTCTATTGTAAGATTTTAAGAATGAATTCCATATTTAGACGAAAGCGTTTGAATAACCAAAATATTTTACTCTTCTTTGACGTGTGATTGAAAACTATCAGTTGTCGATTAGACATTAAAGAAACACCTCCCTTGTGTTCTCGTGTTTTCTGTTTCCTTTTTTAATTGCCCAAGTACTTGTCTATGATTATATGCAGTGTATTAAATAACACACCAACATGTGAAATGCCCGTGACAGGTGAATGTCACTTACTTTTTTTTTTACAATTCATAGTCAAGGAATTAAACCTTATCATTGAATGATATTGGGCAATAGAAACTAAAAGTATTTACTACATGGAATTCCGCTTGTATCCAGAAACAAAAAGTGGTAAAAACAAATAAATTGAATTTTTACTATCCAAGGACAATATTTATTGATAGTTCAGTAAAAATTGTTCTTGTTCATGAACAAGTTCAGTCTCCTCAATGAATGGTGTGTAGAAGCCTGTGAAAGATGTAATTAAGAAAAACAAAGACAAAATATGGCAAAATGTATCTAATATAGATATAAAATTTAAAAGATTTTGATATTTAATTTAATAGCACATCAATCAGACTGGTTTTGATTTGAAAAAGAAAGTACTCTCTTATGATTAAATACTTTTATATATACAAGTGCACCCCATAATTCAGTAACGTGTAGAACCCCGTTTAGCAGCAATAACTTGAAGTAAACAGTCCTGTAAGAGTTTATCAGTCTCACATCACCTAGGAGGAACAAAACTATGAATATTCTTGTTTCATTAAAACTACCCAACACTGGATGACTATGCTGTTGACCTTTACTGTTGGAATATATTAGTTGCAATGTTTGCTAAAAAAATTCTACAAAAAAGCAAAAGTTTTTTCGGGGAGAGGCAGAGAATACGTGTTGAATAAGTGTTACAAATTGTGGACGACATGTAGAGTCTTGCTGGGATTCATCTGAATTACTTGCCCTTCAAGTAATCCAATCCTTTGTCTTCAGTGGTCCTTTGGATCAGAACCAATGCTCTTTGTCCCCAAGGAAGTGTCAGGTTTCTCAGTATTTCCATTACTGCGTTGGTGGAGATTTCACCCCATGCAAGAGCTCTCAGCAATCACTTCTGATGTGTTTGCCAAATATCTTTGTTGCCTTGCTATTCTTGCAAACTGCAAAAGTGGTGCTGTGCCCCTGTACATTTGATTCATATCATTTTTCATTGTTGTGTTCGCCAAAAATCTGTTGTTCCCATTAATACAGCCTATTCCATTAATTATATTAATTATATTATTACCTTTGTGCTTGTCAAACTATTTAGATTCCGGGGTATTGCTAATATTAATGGCTTAGTAATTTGTTCCAAACCCCCACCAGATGCTTTGAATGCTCTCCCTCATGTTTGCATAGATTTCATCTGGGTGCTCTGGCTTCCTCCCACTTTCCACAAGCTTGCTGCCTCATTGGAGTCCCTGTGTCTTCACGTAGTGTCCTACCACATCCTGGCCATCCAGGATGTAGGCCTACTTAGCCAGATGGGCTCCAGGTTGCCGTGACCCCTATTTTAGAAAAAGCTTTTCTAATGTGATTATTCTGGTTTTTAATTCAATTTTGCAGTAGTTGAAAGATTAATTTTGTTCTGTCAAATATTTACCTGATTATGTAAAAATTGTAAATAATATACCAAGAGAGCATTACAATGCAAGAAATGCTATTGGGGCTGGTACATAGTTGTTTGGTTTCTAATACATTTACAGTAAGTATATTTTACATGTAAACAATTGGTAATTACAGCAACACTGTGAAATTGAGATCCTCAACCATTTTTACAGCTAATACATATTATATTTTTATAAATAAGTTGTTTCACTACGTTCTTCCATCTTCAGACATCTCTTCACAGACTTCTGGCATTTTATCATCAAAAATCCTAATTTATTAAACTTAACAAAATCTATCAATAATGAACAAACAAACACGTGCCGATATCCTTTTTATCTTTAATGTATTTATTGGAACAATAAAAAAGTAATTAGTTATCCTTTAATATTTGGCGTTGCCTCCATTAGAGCTTATGGGGCTTGCTCCTGTTTTGCAGTGTGGCTGTGTGCTTTTATTCCAGTTTGATCACAATAGTGGGCCTGCAACACCTTGGTTCTGTAGCATCTATCTGTGAAGAAGCTGTGGAAAAAAAAGTTTGAAAATCCTTTTTGCTTTTGCTTCCAGGCAGGTGATTTGGAGATGAAGCAACTGGCCATTGTCCTCTTGTCATAACAGATTGAATAGTAACTTGATAAAACAGCGAAGAGCTATTAACAATAGAAAAGAATGCTTAGGCATAGGGGAATGTTTGTGTACTAGGGGTAACTCTGTATGGTAGTGACATTACTTCAAGTCATGGTTATTGTATTTCTTATTTTGTGTTCTGCATATTGTGGCTGAAAGCACATTCTTGCTAAAAAATGTTGTTATAAATTGTATTGAATTTTTAAGGGATACCAAGCTGACCTTGCCAGGTTACCAAAAGTGAATGAAGGGCCTGAACAGCTATAGCATCATTAGCATTAGGTTCTAGGGAATGTTAGTCTTTCAGGATAAAATAATCCTGTCCCATAGCGGTTTTGAAATAAACATTCTCTAAGTATCTGGGAACAAATCCAATAATAACATAAGTTTTACTGTGTAAGATATTAGTTAAAAGACATAAATTTCTGTGACTGGACATATATTTTTTCTGTACCCTGATGCTCTAAGGGCACTGAATTCACCATATGATAAACAGTATTTACTGTATATTGTAATCATTTTGATAATTCTGATCCACGCCTTTGTTAAATATTCACTCTGAATGGGCTCAGTGGAGTATGAGATGAATTAACTGCTTGACCTAGACTGAATCAATTCCAAGCTGTTCATAAAACAGTATTGTACAACCAGACATTGCAAAAGGTTCAAGCAATATACTGTATTAATCCCCTGTACCTTGACTTCAGTTATAAGGATGTACATGTTCTGACCCCAAAAAACAGATGTCTGATAATTTCATTATACAGAGCAATCTATCACAGTGAATACAAGAAACAAATTCATGATATTTGCTGCCAAAACTGAAAGAATCAGCTTATTCAGGGTTTTTAGTGACAGTTCAGATATGGGGAAGAAATGTCTTTGTTACAGTTTCTGATTTTGCCATGTTATTTTTAAAGAGATTTGTTTTGTTGTTTTTTGTTACTAAGCTAACTTTACAAGGTTAAAGAACAAAATACTTTTTTTTTCTTAAACTGAGTTGAGTAAGTGTGCTTTGGTCTCCAATAGCATTAAGCAGGATTTACCCTTGAATCTGTCTTCTTTACCTTTGCAGCCAATATACATTCCCTCCACACCCAATTCAAAAGATTTTGTTTTTTTAATGAATGGGAGACTGGAAAATTTGATTTAAAAATAAAAAAAGGTTACAGACCCTAAAGGGGGACCTCATCTGAATTTTGAAGTACTTATCTAATGAAATATTAAGAAGCACTTAGAGCTTCTGAGCAAATATCTTTATCTATTCCCCTGGGAGACTAATGAAACTGAGTATGTGTTACTTACTCTCCTCCCCCTGCTCTCCCTTACCATTCCTTCAGGGCTCCAGAGAGGCTTGACAACTCTTGTTTACAACCTCTCACATTTTCCTCTAATGGCCGATAATCGCTTTAGCTCTTTCGAAGAAGTATTTTAACACATTACCAAAGAAACCAATTAGATGCGTCTCATGGTCATTACACATAACTGAAATTACCTGATGCCCTGAGGAAAATTGAGTTTGTTCTCTGGAAGAAGTGGAGGTCTTCTCTTCAGGAGCTCCAGTCATTAGATGTCAGTGCCCTCCGTGAAGCTGCCAAGATTATGTTTCTGAATTTGCAGCGCTATTATATCATTACTGAGATGCAATGTATCATTTTGTGTATCAGGGGTAATGCTGTATGGTAGTAACATTACTTCAAGCCACGGCTATTGTCTTTCTTATTTTGTGTTCTGCATATTTGTGGCTGAAAGCAAATTCTTGCTTAAAATGGTCTTATAAATTGTATTGTGGTTTGATTCAGGTAAACCATTGTTACCATATAACAACAAGATTTTCGGTTTTTATTATTGCACACAGGGACTGCTTAGCTTTGGCTGTTTCCTGTTGCTATGAATGGATATTTTTTTAAACTTTTGTGTGATGGTATTGACACTAGGAAAACATGCCAGACAAGTTAATACATACAGTATAGTGTCCACTGCATATATTATTTTGTTCTTGTGAATGAACACTGCTGAACAAATGGTTATTTTCCACTTATTCCTAGGGAAGGTCTGTCTTAAATACTTTTTTTTGTGATAGTGATACATCATGTGAAACGTTTTTTTTTTTTCCTGTGCAGCACTACCACCTATGTGCTTGATGAGGATGAGCCGCGTTTCCTGGAGGAAGTGGACTACAGTGCAGACAGCAACGAGGAGAATGAGCCTGACCTGAATGAGTGTACTGGAGACCTGGACCCCTGCCCCCCTGAAGAGGGTCTCTCCGATTCAGAGAAAACCAGGAGATACTCCTTCAACTGATTACAGTACACTAATAACCTGGAATGAAGCGAAAAATATTTCAAGGCTGAGAACACAAAATATTTAATAGACAATTGGGAAATTAGAACCATAGTTTTTATTTAAAAAAATATGAATCCATTTGTAACTCAGGGCCTCATTCCTGGCGTATCAAGTGGACTTGTGACTGGCAGACTCGGAGAACACTTTTCTTTATTTTAGAGGACTTAGGCAGCAAGGTATTAAATACATGGTACAAACTACAAACCTGGGTTTGTAGAAAGAAAATAGAGTCTAAGAGCAAAGAATGTAACCTACATCTATTTTCACTTTTTTTGCCTTGGTATGTTTTCTCCTTCCTGCAGATCACTGGTTAGCAACCTAGAAACTGTAGAGGACCAACTACAGAATTAAGAAATAATAGAACCATAAAAGTTCATTTTCAGTAAGATTAAGCTTTCATAAGGATAAACTTTTATGAAAAAAGAGCCACATGTAGCTATTACAGTGTATGCTGTAAGTTAGCCACCACTATTGCATATATTTATCACTGAACTATATAGTCACTAAAACATGTATCTTAATGTAGTGACTTTGATCACATCAAGAAGGGCATCTGTACCACGAACGTAATGTACAACTGGATTCATTAGTAACTGGATTCTAACTTGTACTTAAATCTTACATTTTCCATATTAAGGCTGATTGGCTAACAAAAGAATCAGTAAACAATGGTTAACTGTAGGCGCTGTATAAAATTTTGTTTCTTTTTGTGCATATATTGCATGAGTTAAGTCGAAGTTTTAATTTATTTTTATTTGTCTACTATGTGTTGTTTTAAAGAAATCTGTGTGGTTATCTCCGTGTAGTGCTGTGTGTGTATTGTGAAAACACAGATCAGATCTTCACAGCTTTTTGCTGATCTTGAAAAGGTAAAATGTTTAACTTGATTGAGATGAGAATAGTGGGATGCTTGCTATGAAATAATGAAAAATAAATTTAAAATGCCTCAGTTTGCATGCTTTGATCTGTGTGATGACAAATGACCAAATTAACTTTCATGTTACATTTGAAGTGGTTTTTCATTACAGTTGAACAAATCCTGATTTAAAAAAAATCAGAAGTCAAGGAAGTTCTATACCTGAGAAAAAAAGGGAAATTAGAACAGAAGCTCATACAGCTTTCAAGAGGGCTTAAAGGGTCAGCAGTGACAGTTACAGTAGGATGATCATGATGTACAGTATATGGGAGATCACTTGGTAACCTAGCTACTACTTATTATAGTACATGACAATAATCATATATGTATATTAATTTACCCCCAATAAATGTTTAATATTTAGCCATTAGCCCTCGTTGTTTTAGTTCACCTATGCTTAAATATATATCTAAATATTTCTTCCCTTATGTCTTAGAATAAAGAGACCAGTATTTGTGCATAGTTATGAGGAATATTTATACAATCAATCACTTCATTGATTTCAAAATATGCATTTTAACAAGAGATGCAAGTAAGAATTCTTTGTGCAAACGTGTCCCATTTAAATAAAGTAACTCCAAAGAAATCATGATTCATTTGTTGTTTAGGGACAAGTACAGGACGAAGTTAAGGAATTGTATAATAAATCACAAATCTCACTTAGAGTTTTCCATCCACCACTGAAGTACAGCACAGTGTATGAGGTGGAGAAGTGAAAAATCACTTCACTGCACCAATTAATTAAAGAGGATCTTTAGGTAGATGAGATTGTTCAAGACCAGAGTATTTTTTAACAGTTTCACGGAATCTTTAATGACTATTAATCATTAGTACATCGGTTTGACATCTTAATAGGACAGCACCTCCTATAATACAGCATCCTTGGTCACCATACTTGGAAACACTGGTGCAGAGGGGAGAATGTCACCAACAGGTTCTCTAATATTGCTTAAGACGGCAATCTTATTTACCTTGGAGGTCTCCCACCCCATTACTGACCGGGTCCAGCCTTGCTCAAAATCTGAGCACTGATGAAATCAAACTACAAATTGGTACCTCACTTCATTTTAATTTTCCTCCCATACATCTCTGTGTTTATTTGAAAAGCATACAGAAAAGCTACTTGCATCTAGTTTTCTTGCTAGAAACTACAGAAAGAAGCCCTAAAAAAGTCAAGATAAAATCCAAATGGCTAAATAGATTTAAGATCGGGCTGTAGCAGTAAAATTCAAAACTATGTATTTCTGTGTTTACAAATTCAATTGTCTTTTCTTTCTTTGACTTGGAAATACTGTAGTGGGCGGAAAATGGCAGCAGAAGACCCACGTACATTATATGTCGGTTAGAATTGAGAAAAATACATGAGTAAAATCTAATTTAAAATAAGTTTATTTTGCAGTATAAAAATACCATTTTCTAAAACAAACATTAATTGAATTTGATTTTCTAAAAATATTCTGAGGTATCTGTCTATTTCTTTTGACTTTTTTTTCTTAGAGACTCGTAAGGTGTAACAAACCAGAGAGTATCCTGAAAGAGACAGGGCAGTTGGCAATGATACAACCTGGATAGGACACCAGTCAATCTCAAGCCCATGCATATGTAGGGCAAATGTAGAGATACTAGTAAACCTGGACAGAGTATCCCTTTGGACTGTAGAAAGCAATTGGAACACCCCGAGATAGCACATACAGTGCCTTGCGAAAGTATTCGGCCCCCTTGAACTTTTCAACCTTTTGCCACATTTCAGGCTTCAAACATAAAGATATAAATTTTTTATTTTATGTGAAGAATCACCAACAAGTGGGACACAATTGTGAAGTGGAACGAAATCTATTGGATTTTTGAAACTTTTTTAACTAATAAAAAAATGAAAAGTGGGGCGTGCAAAATTATTCGGCCCCTTTACTTTCAGTGCAGCAAACTCACTCCAGAAGTTCAGCGAGGATCTCTGAATGATCCAATGTTGTCCTAAATGACTGATGGTGATAAATAGAATCCACCTTTGTGTAATCAAGTCTCTGTATAAATGCACCTGCTCTGTGATAGTCTCAAGGTTCTGTTGAAAGCGCAGAGAGCATCATGAAGACCAAGGAACAGACCAGGCAGGTCCGTAATACTGTTGTGGAGAAGTTTAAAGCCGGATTTGGATACAAAAAGATTTCCCAAGCTTCAAACATCCCAAGGAGCACTGTGCAAGCGATCATCTTGAAATGGAAGGAGTATCAGACCACTGCAAATCTACCAAGACCTGGCCGTCCCTCTAAACTTTCAGCTCAGACAAGGAGAAGACTGATCAGAGATGCAGCCAAGAGGCCCATGATCACTCTGGATGAACTGCAGAGAACTACAGCTGAGGTGGGAGAGTCTGTCCATAGGACAACAATCAGTCTTACACTGCACAAATCTGGCCTTTATGGAAGAGTGGCAAGAAGAAAGCCATTTCTCAAAGATATCCATAAAAAGTCTCGTCTAAAGTTTGCCACAAGCCACCTGGGAGACACCCCAAACATGTGGAAGAAGGTGCTCTGGTCAGATGAAACCAAAATCGAACTTTTTGGCCACAATGCAAAACGATATGTTTGGCGTAAAAGCAACACAGCTCATCACCCTCAACACACCATCCCCACTGTCAAACATGGTGGTGGCAGCATCATGGTTTGGGCCTGCTTTTCTTCAGCAGGGACAGGGAAGATGGTTAAAATTGAGGGGAAGATGGATGCAGCCAAATACAGGACCATTCTGGATGAAAACCTGTTGGAGTCTGCAAAAGACCTGAAACTGGGACGGAGATTTATCTTCCAACAAGACAATGATCCCAAACATACAGCAAAATCTACAAAGGAATGGTTCACAAATAAACGTATCCAGGTGTTTGAATGGCCAAGTCAAAGTCCAGACCTGAATCCAATCGAGAATCTGTGGAAAGAGCTGAAAACTGCTGTTCACAAACGCTCTCCATCCAACCTCACTGAGCTCGAGCTGTTTTGCAAGGAAGAATGGGCAAGAATTTCAGTCTCTCGATGTGCAAAACTGATAGAGACATACCCCAAGCGACTTGCAGCTGTAATCGCAGCAAAAGGTGGCTCTACAGATGCAGCCATTCAAAGTGCGCGGTAAAGACACCGCAGTACAGATACCGCAGGTAAGATGACACGCGATACCGCGGTGCGTGATTGGTTGACCGACAGGGGCACTCGTGGTCCGTTGGTCTGTCGTAGAAAGACTTACTGTACTGTAAACGTCTTTACTGTGCCCGTTGTAGATATTGAATTTTACCACTGAAGGGAAATCTTAGTAGCTGAGCATAAAAAGAATAGGAGCATACTGTAACGCGTGTGAAGGCCATAAACGATATTAATTTTGGAACGTAAACATACAGTATATGGCTGGTCTTGGTACTTTAAAGAAAAAAATACGCACCAGTATTCCATTTCTCCCTAAACATTGTAAGCTTCGAAGTCTTTAACTAACGTGATACCGGAGTCAACAAGCATACTTTTAGAATTTGATTAAAAGGGAATATAATATGGAATCGCGTATCTCAATAATTTAATAACGGTATGATTATATCCGTGTACTGCGGCAGAGCTATGTAGGGCTGTTTCGCCTGCCTGATCATGTGAGCTCCCTTGTAGCCTAGTGGTCTAGGTGCGTGACCACCAGCTGGTAGGTTGGGTGTTCGAATCCAGCTGGTACTGGACTTCTCATTTTTATTTATTTATTTTTTAATCGCGTAACATAAACATATTACCGTATGCAAACTGTACTGTATACAGTATGTATATGTATATTTAATGTCTTAACTGTGCCCGTTTAATTGAATTTAAAAAACATATTTAACACGAACATTAAGCTGCTTACATCTTCCGCCTGAGAACAGTCACCCGTTGCTACCCAACGCAGAATGGTGATTGGCTGACACCATCTGACACCCCTCTGATTGGAGAAAAAAGACGTGCTGGTGTGCTATACCAGGAAGAGGATTCTTTCCATTCAAAACGTGTATTTTAAAAGTTTAAGAAGTAAAAACCTTACAGCGTACACAGATTTCTAAACTGATCAGGATCGTTATCTTTGTCTCATGCATAATAATGTTCACCGCTCTGTCCAGCAAATTAATAATAAACTTTATTTTATATAGCTTTTTAAACGAATAAGTAATTAGATTGCTCATAAACCTAATCACTTGCTTTTTCTTTTTATTTAGGCTCAGATTTCAACTATAGATCGTATTATTAATAACCATAATAACAACCAACCAACAAAAACAACCATATAAACATAATACCAACCAAAAACATAGATAACAACCACAATACAAAATCAAATAATCAAACCATTTTACACTCGCAAAGTCATCCAATTATCATAATCCCGCCCCTTATGCAAAACCAAACCTTCCTCCCATCCCAGTTTATCCTGTTTATCATAAACAAAATCCACCTCAATTTTCAACATAAAGCATTACACAAAATCAATACCTCAACACTCCATACTCAACAACGATAATTCACAAACAGCCAGAACATGTAACTACACATTCCCAAACATACCTACTTTCCATAGCCCCGCCCCTTATGCAAAACCAACATCCCTCCCCTGTTCTCTCTCTCCCCTGGCGGTTGTAATTGTTTTTATTTTCAAATAAATTTTAGCAAAGTCATGTATTTTAAAAATCTTAAGATTTTTCTATTTATGTCTTTATTTAGTGGTTTCATTAGTGACAAAGGCTAAACTTTCTTGGAAAAATGTCTTTTATGTAAACCATGTTTGCTATTAATTCATTCAGGGCTAAAATATGTTCATTGTCTTCTAATGAAAGAAGGGTTCCTTTCGCCGTAGTCGAGAGCCTAGCCTTTAACTAGTAAGTACTGTATTTACTGGGTTTTTGAGGGGGGGGGGGTGTCTTTCGCTGGAAATCTCGCCTCCTACTTTGAAAATACCCGTGAAACCGGTTCAATTCGTCACAGCCAGCACTCCTGCAGAGAGTTGGGTTGTACTTGCAGTGTATACAGTACACGCGTTATGCTCTTCGTTAATGTCTGTGAAGTTTTATTTAATCTCTGAGCCATACTGATTCTTCTGGAAGCACACCAGTATTCCACTTTCTCCCTAAACATTTTTAGGATCAGAGTCTTACATGTGGTTATTTCGAAAACGTTTGTACGTGCTCCTTCTTACCATGTTACTGTTTACCGTTACTGACCATATTAAGTTTAAGTGCCTGTGGGCACTTTTACTGTCCGTGGGGGGTGGACTGTCTTTCATTAGAAGGTTAGTCTGTTCTACTTTGAGAATGTAGGGGGGGGGGGTGGGAAGTGCCCGCGGTCATTTAATTAGTATTAAAATCTTAGTTATCTTTCTAGTTCACAGGTTTGCATGCATAATTTAATTTTGAAAGCCACTGAGACATCAGGTACTACTGTTGTATTTATGAAAAAGAAACAAAACAAAAAACATACTAACAACTGTGCCATCCTACTCCTTAGTTAATACATTTTATTATTCATAAACAGTTAACATTGTTAGCAAAATATTTTGAATTATATTTAACCCTATTTTTTCTTTAGTTTTGTATTTAACTTATTATATGATAGTCAGACTTAATGTATATTAATGTATATTTGAACAATGAAAATATATTTTTACAAGATTTTACATTAAGCACTTAAAATGAATATGGTTAATAATAGTAAACTGTAACATGCTGTAACAAGATCGGTTAAACTTCGAAGAAAATCCTTTCAGAGAAAATGTTTCAGGTGTGAAGAACAAACCTGTTCCCACACACCCTGCCCCCACTACCATTAGAATATACACAAACATTTTAGCATTTCATTCAGAAGACCCTCACACCTGAAGAGTGCTGGCTGTGACGAATTAAACCGGTTTTACAGGTTTCAATCACAGATTGGGACTCAGTAAAGTAACACACAGCGCCAGTGGATTTGATAATACTGTACCTAACCAAAATCCGCAATATGGAAACAGAACCTGTGTAATTGTTGATAGATGATGTACTCGTAACATTTTTTCAAGACGAACTACAACATTTAAAAAATGACTTGTATGTACTTGATATCTCTAATCAATCCACGGGTCCCAGCACAAAACGAAAGTAAAACGCATACCGTTTCGCGCTTCTTATTAGTTGCTCAAAAGTAATTTGACCGTATGAAATGCATAATATAAACCTAGAAACATATACGTGAGCAGTACTTAAGCACTGTAGTATCGGTGTTAAGACATACCTCTCAAATACTGTAAATCAAGTTAAAAATATCTCAAGAACGATTCTGGTCGTAATGAAACCATGTTTCGTGTATGTTTTCTTTTTCATCTTGAAATAACTCATTTCTAAATACCTTTTTCACTGTTAACATCTTGTAGCAACTTTGCGACAAAATATACACTCTGACAGTTCATCCTGCTACCAACATTAAATAAAACAAATCTTAAGATTTCTATATTTATGTCTTTATTTAGTGGTTTCATTCGAAGCTTACAATGTTTAGGGAGAAATGGAATACTGGTGCGTATTTTTTTCTTTAAAGTACCGAGACCAGCCATATACTGTATGTTTATGTTAAGATTTCCCTTCAGTGGTAAAATTAGATATGAATATTCAATACTTAAACGGGCACAGTTAAGATTGTATACAGTACAGTTTGCATACGGTAATATGTTTATGTTACGCGATTAAAAAATAAATAAATAAAACTGGAAGGTCCAGCACCACCATTATGTTTATATGGTTGTTTTTGTTGGTTGGTTGTTATTATGGTTATTAATAATACGATCTATAGTTGAAATCTGAGCCTAAATAAAAAGAAAAAGCAAGTGATTAGGTTTATGAGCAATCTAATTTCTTATTCGTTTAAAACGCTATATAAAATAAAGTTTATTATTAATTTGCTGGACAGAGCGGTGAACATTATTATGCATAAGACAAAGATAACGATCCTGATCAGTTTAGAAATCTGTGTACGCTGTAAGGTTTTTACTTCTTAAACTTTTAAAATACACGTTTTGAATGGAAAGAAATCCTCTTCCTGGTATAGCACACCAGCACGTCTTTTTTCTCCAATCAGAGGGGTGTCAGATGGTGTCAGCCAATCACCATTCTGCGTTGGGTAGCAACGGGTGACTGTTCTCAGGCGGAAGATGTAAGCAGCTTAATGTTCGTGTTAAATATGTTTTTTAAATTCAATTAAACGGGCACAGTTAAGACATTAAATATACATATACATACTGTATACAGTACAGTTTGCATACGGTAATATGTTTATGTTACGCGATTAAAAAATAAATAAATAAAAATGAAAATGAAAAGTCCAGTACCAGCTGGATTCGAACACCCAACCTACCAGCTGGTGTGCACGCACCTAGACCAGTAGGCTACAAGGGAGCTCACATGATCAGGCAGGCGAAACAGCCCTACATAGCTCTGCCGCAGTACACGGATATAATCATACCGTTATTAAATTATTGAGATATGCGATTCCATATTATATTCCCTTTTAATCAAATTCTAAAAGTATGCTTGTTGACTCCGGTTTCACGTTAGTTAAAGACTTCGAAGCTTACAATGTTTAGGGAGAAATGGAATACCGGTGTGTATTTTTCCTTGTGATATTTTAAGCTCTAGTTGAATGATAGGTGTCGCATTTTAAATCATTTTCGTAGCTAGAAATTATGAAACGCCCTGTTAAAAGCAAGGAAGTTTTTATGCCCCGTTGAAGTAAAACAAAATGCCTGACAAAGTATGGCTTGGACAGATTCCAAGTGCTTGTACAAATGTGCTAAAGAAATTATACTTTGAGTATACAGCTTGTCCAAAGTCATCCATTATTAATACTATTAGTAATATCTTCAGTAAAGGCTTTGATGCATAAATATTTCTGATAAAGGTAGGTTGTGTACTTCTGTCCAACTGAGCAATCTTGCTTTCATAATATATACCAACATTTTAATGACTGATGATTAACATGCTGTAATACACAGTTCCAAATTAAAGGCTCAAATGCTGTACATGAGAGGTTAAGCTCCCCCTGGCGGTTTTACAAGGCGACGCCGGATAGTTAGTCACGTGACACACGTGACACACGTGATACCGCGTGATACTGCGTGATACTGTGACACGCCCACCGGGGTATGCCGCGAAATACCTCACCCATTTTGAATGGCTGCATCTGTACAAAGTATTAACGCAAGGGGGCCGAATAATTTTGCACGCCCCACTTTTCATTTTTTTATTAGTTAAAAAAGTTTCAAAAATCCAATAGATTTCGTTCCACTTCACAATTGTGTCCCACTTGTTGGTGATTCTTCACATAAAATAAAAATTTATATCTTTATGTTTGAAGCCTGAAATGTGGCAAAAGGTTGAAAAGTTCAAGGGGGCCGAATACTTTCGCAAGGCACTGTATGGACAAGGGGTGAACATGCAAACTCCACATAGTTGCCTCTGGTCAGAATCGAACCCAGGACCAGTAGCGATGTGAGAAAGCAGTGCTCTAGCAGCCCTGCACTAAGGTGTGGCTTAACATATATGATTCAGTTTCCTTACCATCTTATTTACCCATTTCATATAATCAACAGAGATCTGTGAATGATTTATTTGAACAATGTCTTAGTACTTAATTACCAATGTTTAATGCAAACAAGAAAGATGTAATTCGGTAATATTCCTGTTTCTTGGGATCTGCAACCCTGAAGATTCTTTAGGTAACTTCAAATTTCTCAGTAGGTACTCAGACTTTCATTCATTAGGACTTAACATGACAACATTCCAGCAGGACAGCACACACCCTTTTGCTGCTCATGTAAAAGTGGCTTACAAGATTAGAATGTGACAGATACAGTATGCTGCAGACAACTTGCTTGCCAGACTTGGGTCCTATTGGACATACGTGGGATGATCCTGGGACTACTTGTGTTATCTAGGATTCAGAGACCTGTGAATAGGCAGATGTGTGGCCTAGCATTGAGACCCACATTATGTACAGTATTAAACTAAATGGATGATTTGTTCTGATGACAAATTAACCATATTTAGCAGCATTATGAATTTACCTATGCCCTATCTGTTCATTTAAATTTCAGTGCAAAGACAGAAAAAATATTTTATTGTTCTGATAATTTGAATTCAATGAAGGTTGCAGATGTAAGTGATAGATTTATTTTGATGCAGAATATACATTAAAATAAAAAGACTGCTATAGAAATATAAATGAGTAGAACTGCCTACAACCAATGCTTTTCTTGTATATAAGTCTGAAAGATTAAACATTAGTTACAATAGCAGAAATCATGGTGTGATATACAGTGCAAGAGATGTGCCATAAAAATGTACTAAACCATAAAAGATTTTCTATGAAGTCAGCATTAACCAAAAAACAAAGTATAATACTGTAGGTGTTTTACTTAATGTTGTTAAACATAGCTGAGAGTAATTATTAAATGTTTAAGCATGGTTAGACCATTCTTACTCAAAATCACACTCTAGACTACAAAATTATTGTTTTTTTTTTTACTTTCTGTCCATGTGCATTTTCTTTCTTGCACCATTAAACACTTTTAAAACCTCTAAAAACTTTTTCTTGAACATCAATTCAGACAGTACACTAGAACCATATTCTGAAACTCAATGGAAACATTTACATCTGTACATCCCGAACATGAAGGATGAATTGTTCACATAGTGGTTTATGGCAATATGGATGGTTTGAGGAGTATACAGAGAGTTACTTAGTGATGCAGGAGGTTTTAGATGTAGGCAGTGTGGTATATAGTGATATAGGAGGTGGTGTTCTATTTCAGCTTCTAACAGAGCCTGTAGCTCTGATGTGTCAGCGGGGATTATACTAATCCTTTTGTTTGTTCTTTGTGTTTTTAAGCTTGGCAAGCATGTCTTTAAAACTGTCACATTAAAAGGGCCAAGACATTTGCTGGACATTTGATCCCACTAATTCTTGTGCAGTGGCAGTATCTTCCTAGCTATGGAATTTCCAGTATTTCTTTGGAAGTGACTTTTCTATATGTTTGTTTTTCTCCAGTTGACTTGTAATCTTTCTTACAGTAAATATTTCATCCTTAAGAAAACATCTCTTGCAGCTGAAATAGTCCTGAAAATATGATTTTAGACCATGTTACAAGTTATTACCCATTAGAAAAAACAACTAACACTCAATCCTGTTTTTCAGTTTACTGTTGGTAATAGGTTGAAGTATTATTGGTTAAAGGACAGACACAGGGTTATGTTTTCACTTCCCAGAAAGGTACTGGTTATATAATTATTGGTCATAAATCCTGGAAGCCAAACAATGAAGCCATGTTGGAGAAAACTTGAGAACCTGGGAAGAAGATAGAAGAAAAAGTCACACAGAAGTTTCCAGCAAGAACTGAGACAGCACTGCTCATCTCCATACCACACTTAAAAAAATCAACCAAATCTTATACTACAGTCTAATAGTCTACTATTAACTGATCAAAGACTCTTTGTCATATCATCCCATAGATGATAGATCTAGGAATCCACGAGCCATCTGTTTCACTAGGCAATCATGAATTACTGTGGGTGATGTCTGCACTTGATTATAAAATAGCGCTTGATGATGAAGCAACTTCTCTTTACATACAGTACGTTAGCAGGGCATCACTGTGCTTAGATGTTGTGGAGCACATAAAGGTACAGTATTTATATAATTACAAGTGCAATAAAAAGAGTTGCACATTTTCAATTAAGAGAACAATTTCCTTTTTGTATTTTGTATTATTTTGTATTTGTACTTTCCTCTCAAATGCAATATTTAGGGAGTGAACTCTGATCCATCTATATATAGATTATATATAGAGTATACAGCAAATGTTCATATACAGCAGCTATGACATATCACATAAACACCCAACTCTAAGTGTATTATGTTTATTAGGGACCTACAGAGATTTGCCGTGCTTTTAGAAACCCCCCATGTGTTTCCTGACTGCACGTAGAGAAAGCTCTGTTCTGTTATGATCATGCTGAAGTAATTATTTTTTCAATTAACTTGAACATACAACAGTAAATATGCAATTCTTGAAAACTGGTGTTTCAGCTGGTATAGTAAAGGGCTTAAAGAGAAAGATTCATGCTTCACAAGTTCAGATAAGACAGGTTCAAGTAAGGTCAGTCTTAATCCAAGAGGAAGTGTAGTCATGGCCTTTTTCTCAACTCTGCTTTATAGAATTTTGTTTTTTTTTTTACTAAACAACGTTAACAGTCATTGACCACAGTCTGTGTGGCAGGTAATCAGCTAATGAACTGGAATAGGAAAAGAGAGAGAGAGAAGACAGCATAGAAGGAAACTGAAACATCATTTATGTCAAGTCATTCATTTGGGGGGATATGACTTGACATAAATAGGAGGATTTTAAAGTCATTCCTTTTACTGAATCCAAGCAGTACAGCTGTTTCTTGTACAAAGGAAATGGGTGTGGTTGTGCTGTTTGTGACCAATTTGTTCCATTTTGTTTTTTTGTGTTTTTTTTAAGGAAAGGGGGGGTTAAAGGGGGTTGAAGGTGTTGACTCTACTTATTGTATCGTTTGACATAATAGGCTTAGAATGCATTGTTTTATTTTTTTTTATTTGTAATATTTTCTTTTTAAAAACTTTGTTTTCATAATGCAAATTCAACAGCAATGTAAAAAACTTCAGGAGATAGGACAGGGCATAGATGTGAGACTTAAAAGAGAAACTTCATTGCTAAATTCAGTACAGTTTACTTACATAAACGAGTGGAACAATTATCACCACAACAAAAGTGAGAAGGATTGTTAATAAATCTAACAAGAAGACAGAAATCATAACAGCCCTTTAAAAAAAGGGGAATGTGTGACATGGTAGTGATGCATGTTACATGCTTTGCGAGTATGTGTATATACAGGTTACCGCCAAAATAAAGGAAATACTTGAGTAAATGAGTAAACTACAGTATTTTGAAATACTGAAATACTGTACTTCCACACAGTTATGGTTCCTGACTTAATTAAGCAATTATCATGCTCAGAGTTATGTATAAAATGTTGGGCAGGCCCACTTGCCCATTATTTTGGCTACCATGGCTAGAAGAAGAGATCTCAGTGACTTTGAGAGAGGGGTGATTGTTGGGTCTCGTTAGGCAGGAGCTTCAGTGATGAAGACTGCTCAGCTTGCTGATGTTTCATGAGGAACAGGGGCGAAAGTGATGTTCGCATGGAAGTCTGAGGGAAAGACGTCAACTAAGGGAAACTGTGGACAAAAGAGCACACTCCTTGACTGTAATATCTATGCATTAATTAGAGAAGCAAAGCAAGACAGATGAGTAACTCTGAATCACTTGACTGCAAATGTCAATCTAAGGCGTGAGCAAGCAGTTTCAACAAGTACAGTCTGTCAAGATCTTCACAGAGGGATACTATGGTTTGGTTGTATTTCGTGAACTCCTTATTACAACCAAAAATCTACTTTTCCAAGTAAAGTTATATTATTAAAATTATATTCTACATTATATTAATTGTGAATTTAATCACCATTTTAACTAATGGTATTGAAGAAATTCTGCTCTCCCCAAGTCAGATTTCTGGACTGGGTCTTTAAATATTATAAAAGTGTTATTTTTAAAAGATAGTGGTCAACATTTGTTACACTTTTGTTCTGGAGAATCACTTCCCCTTTTTTTTTGCTGAAAAACATGCTAAAGTCCCCATTTTCAAGCAGCAATGTAAGAACCATTTGGAAGTGGGTTGTTTAAATTGTTCACTATTTAAATTGAAGGAAACAGGGGCACAATCAGTAATTTGGTATCTGAGATGTCAGATATAACTGATGTTACGCTGAGAGTAGCTGATAGTAAGGGATGAACCCTATGTGGATACAGGGAACTCGAAGAGCTATGAGCAGAATAAACAGGGAGATCCAAGGTCAAAGTCCAAACAAACAGAAGGTCATGAAACCAAAAGGTCTTGGAGCAATAAGTATCAGAGGGAGAATTCAGAAATCATGGTCAAAACACAAGGCAAAAATCCTGGGCCAAAAAGGGAAAGCAGAGATTATCTCGTGGAAAACAGGATGTGTAGCTCTCAAGATAAAAACCTAATACTGAGTGAGACTGAAACCTGGAAGGGGAGGCATGATGATTGGTTAACGAGGCCTAAATTAACCCACGCTTCCCCAGAGTGGATGAGGTACGTACTATCGGTTTGAGTGCCATCTGGTGGCAAGATGCTGGTACTGTAACAACTGAGTTACTAGTGAGAAAGAAATCAATATTGGAAAATGACTAATGAAGGGGTAAAAAGTAAGAATATTTCCTTGATGAAGTGTTCTTCAATCACCAACCAATATCTCTTTATCTGTCCAGTGCTGGGTTGATAAAAGAATTAAATGTGTCACCTATTATAATTGTTGAGTTTGCAAATTTGGTTAATGATAAGAAAAATGGGTGAAAAAAGAAGGGTCATCATTATTTACAATGATAAAGTTATTGTTGTTAATGGCAGCACTAATTATAATATACCACCCACCCCCCCCACACACACCCGCCCATTAGGGTCTGCAATGGAAATTGTAAGGCTTAGTGGTATTCTTTTATTTATCAAAATGGAATAGAATAGTCTTAGAATAGTCACTAAAATTGTTTGATTGAATGAAAGGTTATTAATTTCTGATGCTCTGATTTTGCTAAGTGATATGTCTGTCTATAATTTAATTAAGTGATTGAAAATTGCTTGCATACCAATGCCATAAATATTCCAAGTTACAAATTAAGTGATAGCATTATTACAATTTTTTTTGCAATTCTTGAGTCTGTTCAAATGCCTGTTATACAGTATATGCCCTTTGTACAGTGTGTTTGTGCACATGTGCATGCATTAAGAAAGCCAGTGTCATAATTCATAATTGTTGGTGTAAACATTGTTGTCACAACAGCTTTAACATTACAAATAAACTTCACCACAGTTATTCCAGTCAAAGACATCCAACCCCTCTTAATATCCTCCATTTCCTCTCTTAATAGCACTCTTCCCACATGTCATTATGAAAGTACCCAAAGCAACAAATAAACAAATCAGATACAGAACCCAACGATAAATCCCAATCAACGTTACAGTCACACAATCAACAGTACATGAAGACATAAAACACTGAAACATATACTGTATACAAAACAACAGACAATGGGAACTGGGTTTGCATCAAGTAGCATGGTAGAGTTTGCGCTATAGGGTAAAGTATATTGTTTCCTGTTTTTTACAGCATACATTGTAAATATACATCTTCTTCTGTGTACAAGCTTCTATGGGTGACATCTGTGTCACAGTAAAGTCGTAGGTCAACATTTTTGCTTTTCTTTTATATAAATAATAAGAAAGTAGGACTTGAGCCTTTTTACAATATACTATACTAGTAAAAATGTTACAATTTATAGTTTAAATCAGGGGTCTCAAACTCAAATAAATATGGGGGCTGCATTTGATAAAATGCTCAAATTGGCGTTCCGCATTCATACACATATTGTACAAAATGCATCAAATATTAAAAACTTAATTGAAACTGACATTTGTATTTCAGATATGTTGGTTAAGTTTACTCAACGTACTCCACATCATGTGAGTTTATTTCTGAAGTTCTTCATTCTGGCTACTTTGTGACAGCATTTTGCAGAGACCAGAATGTCAACATTAGGCCTGATACAACGTGAAGAAGCCAATCGCAATCGTACTCGTAAATGTTCATCGGTGAGTCTTGACTGTAAAACTGATGTGTCGATCTTCATTGATGAGAAAAACTGTTCACATACGTATGTAACTGCCAAACATTGCAATGATTCTAGCAGATGCAGAGACTAACCCGAGAACCCATTCTTCTACTTCTTTCTGTCTACTTTCTTTATTGACAGCATTCCATCGGCCAGCAATCAGGCAACAGAGACATACTCACCAACTCTCTGGGTTAACACACTCACAAGGGCTGTGAATCGGACACTTACGCAGGTTTAGGGTGGTTACAAGACAAGGGACAAAACAGGAGTAAACAATTAACGACTATTTACATGAGGTTTTATAGTCACTATTTACATAGGCAGGGTGACCTAGTGGTCACTCTGTGGACCCTCAGACCATCTCCTGGCTACAGTTCCCAGCCTGCGCTGCGGCGCATGCATCAGCCAGGTTTGCCTCCGCTTCATCACCTGGCGAGGGGGCTACAATATTTCCATGGCGATTATTGAAAGAGAAAATGAATCTATAGAACAAAAAATGTATTAAATGACCAAAACGACCAAAGTTTATTTTTACTTTTTGTTAGTCCATGTGAGTCGTTGTAGACCGCGTGTTTGAGACCCCTGGTTTAACTGAATGAATAGCTTACATTTAAAAATAATTTGAAAATTAATACATAGTTTATAGTTGAATTAACAATGTTTTTAAAAACAACATAAGAAGGTGTACAAACAAGAAGAGGACATCTGACCCATTTTGAGGTTAATGATTTACTGTATGTATGTAGGGATATACTGTATGCGATGCCTTAGAAGAGTATCAGACCCTTGCACAGTTTTCATATTTTATAGCTTTAAAGCTTGCAGTCATGACAAGCAATTGGACATTTGTGGTCTAAATACGAAGTCTTACTGTACACCTGACACAACCCCAACATAATACCTCACTCAGTCAAAACCATCCTAATGTCAAGCATGATGGTGGCAGCATTATTTTAGATTTTTGTCAGGAAGCATCCCAGTGTGGCAAAGTGTTTAAAATTGTAAAACTTTTAAGACTAAAGAAAACCTGCTTCAGACCCAAAACTGGGACAAAAGCTCACCTTCCAGCAGGACAGTCGTCCAAAGCACAAGGCCAGAACTACAGAGGAGTAGCTTCAGAAAGAAAGTGAATGTCCTTGAGAGGCCCATTCAAAGTCTTCAGTCCTCAAGGTTCTCAATCCTACTGAGAATCTTTGAGAAAACTTGAAATCTCAAAGCAACTTGAGGAAGCTCGAGAAAATCTGCCAAGAAGTAAAAGTAAAAAGTGCAACTAGCCAGTGCAGAAAGTTGGGAGAAACTTACCCAAAAGGCAGCTATAAGAGCTTCACAGGTCTGAACACTTCCACGCTTATATTCAATTAACATTTTTTTTTCTTTAGTTTTTGCAAACATTTACTGTAACATATCTTACACTTGGAAGTCTTCAGTGTAAGCACTCGGGTTTAAAAAAATACTATGTTTAAAAATACGTATATGCATCATTTTGTAATTTCACAAAATGGTAAATCATAGAAAGGGTCTGAATACTTTTGTAAGATGCTTTATATAAAGTATGCATAACTGTATTTTTTTTTCTATTGCAAAGGTCTTTATATCCATTGTGCTGCAAAGGAATGTTTACTCCATATACTGTAGACCTTTCGATACAACTATTATCTTTCTGTTTCCCTATTTCAGTTTATATGAAACTGGGCAGAAAGTGATTGACTTATTAGACTGACAATTTAACCATGATTACCTAACCCTCTGTGCATGTTAAGCCATGTGTAAAATGTTTCCGTTAGTTGTATTTGGTGTTGATTGCTTAAATAACCCGCAGCTGTATTCAGCTTCCTTTTGTGAAGCGGCTCCTGAGAAGTTCATCCCTTCAAAGTTTTTAACCATGCATCTGTGGAGTCAACAGGAAATTATTCAAGAGTGAGGGCTTCATGATTGTGGGTCACTAATACTCTTGGCTTTTTCTGCAGTCTGCTTTGTTTTTTCCAGTGCTAATCACTACATCTTGTAAAAGTAGACAAGCCAGGTCTCAGGAATTTCTGATCAAAGGAAAGACTACAAAACAACATCCTAGTAGGACAGCACATGCCCTTTTATCACGATTCCTGCATAAATAAGTGTTATTTCAGTTGATTCAGTGGTCTTTGGAATTATTGGTACCTCTTGATAAACATGAAGAAAAAAGTAATTATAAAACAAACCACATACTGTGGGTAATGACGGATTTTTAATTATGATGTTATGTGAATAATTGTCTTTTTTTTCTAAAACATTTTTTTCATTTCAACATTTAACTGTAAACAAGTAATGCTGTATTACCTGAAAACCAAAATTATAGGCACCCTTCAAGATCCCTTCAAATACAATCAAACACATCTGAACAAATAATATATTTATCTTGTTTGAGTTCAATTTTGTCTTAAGGAACTAATGTGTGTACTGTAGTGACTTCCTGTTTCCCTAGGGTATTACAATGACGAAACACGCACAGAAAAATCTTTTGTCATCCATCAGCTTGGGGAAAGGTCAAAGAACTAACAACAGAAATGAGGCAAACCATTGCTGATCTTCACAAAGCAAATGGGTACAAAAAAAAAGTAAAGCCTTAAAAATACCAATATCGACTGTCAGAGCTATAATTAAAAAATTCAACACCACTGGAACGACAAAGCCAGGAAGCCTATCTCATCCCCAGGCACAGTGAGAAGGATGGTGAGGGTGGCAAAGAAAAATCCAAAGGGTTCAGTTAAAGAAATACAAGGATTGGTTTCATCGTGGGGACATCTCATCTCTACAACGACTATTAGACAACACCTCCATGCCAACAAGCTATTCTTCTGGCACCCCAACAAAGGTTGCCAGAAGAAAGCCCCTGCTGTTGCGGAGGAACAAATTGAAGCACCTGGAGTTTGCCCAACGCTATTGGCACTTGGACTGGGAGTGAACCTTTTGGCCACAAACATCACAGGTATATTTGGCGTAAGGAGAGGGATACATATAGCAAAAAGAGATCATACCTACTGTCAAATATGGTGGGGGATCTTTGATGCTCTAGGGCTAATTTGCTGCCAGTGGTCCTGGAGCCCTTGTTAAGATCGATGGCATCATGAATTCTCAAAAGTACCAGGATTTTGGCCACAAACCTGGTTGCCTCTGCCAGGAGGCTGCGTCTTGGCCAAAGATGGATCTTTCAACATGGCAATGATCCAAAACACACTTCAAAATAAAAAAAGAATTGGTTGACAGAAAAGAAAATCAGTGTTTTGCCATGGCCGTCTCAGTCCCCTGACTTGAGCCCTACTGAAAACCTGTGGCCTGAGCTGAAGAGGGCTGTCCATAAACGCACACTTACAGTACAAAACCTCAAGGATCTGGAAAGGTTCTGCTTGGAGAAATGGTCTAGGATCCCTCCCAGTGTGTTCAACAACCTGATAAAGTATTACAGGAAAAGACTTACTGCCGTTATCCTTGCCAAGGGAGGCTCCTCCAAATACTAAAAACAGGGGTGCCAATAATTGTGTTTCTTAAATTTTGGGGAAAATAATTTATAATGTAACAGTTTTTTGTATTGGTTGATTCCCTTTAATCATTAATTCAAGATAATTAATTTCTTATGTTGGAAATATATTTCAGGGCTTAATTAATTTAGTATTTGTTTTATACTTATTTTTTCTTCATATTTATCAAAGGGTGCCAATAATCCCGGAGTCCACTGTATATGGCATTTCTGAGCCGTTTGTGATCACCCACAGACTTCCATTTGAATGGCAAAATGACATTCACATCCTTCAGTAAAGCTGAAGTTTACACCTGGAATGAGATTAGCATTAAACAGAAAAATATTATGATATGATTGACAGAAATATTATGATTATGAAAAAGGCTAAATTAGGGTCAGATGATTTGGGTGAATAAAATGTTATAAGCAATTAGTGTATATTTATATGATCTTTGTGGCCTTTTTTGGTGAAAGGTTGCGTGATTCCGGTTTAAATGAAATGATTTGATTTGAAATTGATTTGATTTCAGCATGTCATTACATCTTTCATTGAATACCTGATGTATACAGCTATGCTATCAGAATGATTTATCAGACATTCCTGATGAGGTATACAAGGTTATTAGGTTATTGCGTGTAAATACTTTTAAATAGCCGTATATACAGTAATCCCAATTCCCCAATTACCAAACTGTGGATAAGGGGTACAGATTTTTTTTTTTACTTCAAATAATTAAATGCTTCTGCTTTTCCTAACGTGTACTACCTGATATCAGTCCCACTACGAAGAAGAGCTCCAATCACAAGCATACAGTAGTAGCATTAATCATGAGGTCTGCTGGATCTAAGATCAGAGACGTCTGTGGTGGAAAACAATTTTCAACCAAGTGACAGGGCTACTGAAAAGGATGGCAAAATAGACCAACAGTAGCTCAAAGAACAGAGAACAGGATAAGGATAAGAGAGAAAGCAAGGCATGTAGAGAGCATTCAAGAGCAGTCTAGGCAACAGCTGTTTGAGCAGTCATTACAGCTAAGAAAGTCTGACTTCTATTAAACAGGTGAATGGTAGGATAATGGTTCCTATAAATCTTTGTTTAATAAATCTGTTAAAAAATAATAAATAATATTTAAATGCAATTATGTGGTACCATTATCCCAAAGGGTCCCAAAGTACTTTACATACTGTCCAAGAGGGAACCCATTTCATCTACCATGGAAGTACAGGACAAACCTGGATTACATAAACTGTGAGCCGGATTTAGCCAGGGCAGATTAGCACCACTACTCTTACAAACAGTGCAACGCAGTCTTTAAAGGCCAAGTAGTCAGGACCTCAGATTAACAACTAATCCGAAGGAGGACAGCATCTCCAACAGAACAGTGTCCCCTGAGGCAGTGAATTGGAAATTCTGTTCCTGAGACGGTGCCACCTAGTGGTCCATCTACACCACGTCCATCAGCGACCTGGTTTCCTTCGAGCTCTTCCGTTTCATTGCTCGGCAAGTTCATCAGACAAGGACATTTCTGACCACCTCTTCTTCCTCAAACCTCAATATACGAGTCTATAAGAAAAGGAAATGTCTTTAAATGTTCTCTTAATTGCCAGGTGACCCCTTCATAATAATCAGCAAACTTTACTTCTGCTTGACAATTGAGATTAAAGCTGTAAAATGTGTGGTATATCCAGATTTGCTATATATTCTTCAAAGCATACCCACCAAACCCTGTGACAGGAACCAACACAAATAATTATTATAATGCTGAAAAAACAACAAACAATGGCTGTAATATCTGAATTATTAAAGTTTAGATACAATACTGTAATATTACAACATTCTTACTTGCTTTTTAGGACTCTTTCAAAATAATGAACACAGAAACCTAAAGCATAAGGATAATACATGTTTTTATGGATATAAGATTTTAAGGGGGACATGTAAATTCAATTGATCCTAGAGAGAAAAATAATGAAACACAAGAACAAGATAGCTGTTTCTGTTCTTACAATATTCCTTTTGGTGTAAAAAGAACAAAAAAGCATCACTATACTGTATATAGCATTATACTGTATATGCTGTTACTCTTTACAAAACGAGAAAATGGATTCCAGTTAATAAATGGCTGAAACTCAAAAGTGGGCGATTTCCAGACATACGACGATACAATAAGCTGCAGATACTGAAATCTAATTACTCCCTGTTGTTATTTATTGATTGGATTATTGATTGATAGCAATTTAAAGACATTTCACTTTCACTTTATTTAGAATTTCAATTGAAACACAAAAGGCTATACTGAGAATTTTTTTTATCAACATTCATTTCTGAATCCAGTGAAAGCAAATGTACGGAGAACATTAAAATACACTTCATACATTGATCTATAATGAAATTGATCATGATTTTTCAAAACAAATTCTTAAAAACATAAGGACAACATTAAAAAAATATAATAATGACTGGTCCATCAATTCCTCATTGAAGTCTGAAAGCTTTACATTTAAAATTACTTTCTATTTCACATTGCTCTAAAATAATTTACTTACTAGGAACAGGATTTTACTCTAATGATAATGTGGAGGGGTGACAGATGTCCAGTTGTCACTGTTTTATAGCCTTCCAGTACATCACACTAATTGTGCTTTGTGAATTCCCCCAACTGAGTAGTGTAACACAAAAAAAGGAATTAAAAATTATTTATGAGTTGCTGTATTTTAAAACAAGGTCTGGAACAAGATGCCTTGCAATGCTGTTGAAGCAGTCTGTCTTCTTTCAAGAAACGACTGGATGAGATCTTCAAATCAATTAGCTATGAGCAAACTATTGGTTAAGACAGGCTGAATGGCCTTGCAGCTTTGTAACCTTTGGTATGTTCTTGTTAACCAAGAGACTCTATCTATTTTAGACTGAGGAAATAGCTTCTTCATATTATAATCACTGAATCAAAGTTCCAATTTCAGGAGGGATGTTTTAGTCGGCAGAAACATGTAAACCAAGTGGTCACCATCATCCCATCTCTTAACTTGCTCAAAATTTCGATTTTTACCTCCAAATCAGGCTGTTCTGGACTTGCTTTTCCCATTTGTACTTGTTCCTTTCCTCTTAGTACTTACCATATTGAGGAGAATGTCGCACGATAAAGAAAGCAGCAACGGGCTATAGGCTCTGTAACTAGTGTAACTGTGGGGTTTGTAAAGGGGTGGTTAAACACTCTCCCAAGTCTCCCGGAAATAAGCGTCTCCTCCCTAACTCCCGCCGGTGATCCATAATCTCCCGGAAATCGCCTCCCGCTAAAATTTTCCCAAATCTGCTACACAAGCCGCATCTCTGCACAACGAAAGTTTGCAAAGAAAGTGCGACTATTCAGCTGGGCGGGTGAGTTATAGCATTTATAGTGTATTGCATCTATATCAGCGAATAATTTAATTATATAGCTGTGATTGGTTTTCAAGGAGGACCAACCCCCCCTCTGCGATCCGCAACTTTTCGCGGGAGGGACGACATCCCTCCCCGCCGCTGAAATCAGTTTTTCAAAGTTGAGATATCTGGGATAGAGACTGGTATTCTCTTTTTAAAATGTATTTTAACAGTCGCATTTCCAACTGCTTCGTTCTCCTCTCTCTTCCTGGTATCACCCTTTTTCCTTGTCACATTATTTAGTGTGACCTATCAGCTAACAATAACGTTTTTTAACGTGAGCGTAATCTACAAACTGAAACAGAGAAGGTTATGTAACTGAAAAATAGATAAAATTTCCCAAAACGTAGTTTAGGTGTTTGTCGCGCCATATCTGAATCTGGGAACTTTCCCACATTATTTTTCATTAATGTATTCGTTGCGTGAAAAAATAGTTGTGTAAAACGCGAGTCTACTGTATATCTATTTCCTAATGTTCCAACCTGACAAAAAAAAACTTTGTCAGGTAGCAACGCTAACATCCACATTACAATGGGTAATGTTTAAAAAAAAAACATGCATTTGAACAATAGTTTAAATACGAATACCCAGTCATATAATGAAATTTGGTCTACATTCAACCCACAAGGTGTCACTATATAAAAAAGCACAGGGATGCGAAGCCCTGAATTGTATACCATATTTATATATATATTCAGTTTAAATGACCTCATGCAATCAAAATTGGAATAC
The DNA here is from genome assembly GCF_059453375.1 of Lepisosteus platostomus. Taxonomy (NCBI): domain Eukaryota; kingdom Metazoa; phylum Chordata; class Actinopteri; order Semionotiformes; family Lepisosteidae; genus Lepisosteus; species Lepisosteus platostomus. The sequence goes on along the minus strand of NC_142614.1, from coordinate 63,058,752 downwards.
TGTAGCTACAGTATATACTTTTACTTAAGGATTCATGTAAAATTCAAGGTGTGTTTCTTTCTTAGTGTGTATGACTGACGGCTTCTTTTTGAAACTAAAATAAAGATTTTCTTGGATTTCTTTCTTGGAGAAAGCTGTGCAAGTTTGACAGGCTAAGGAATGCACTTGCTAGTTCTGGTGAAGGCAGGCTGGCAGGCAAGAGCGAGAGATGTGCTAGGATGACTAGCAGCGAAGGGGATGAGCTGGACAGGCAGACCGGAGGCGGACGGTGCAGTTAGGCAGAACTGAACAGGGTGGCTGCACAACACCGCCGGACAGGACAGAACAGGGTATACAGGGTGCATCTAGCAGGCAGACAGGTGTAACACTGATTCAGGCAAGGAACTGAGCTGTACTGGCAGGCTGGTTAGTACAAGAAGCACTTTCATTCACAAGTAGTAAGCTCAATGACAGAGCAGCTGACAGTGGGCAGGGTAGGGTTTAAGTATCCCGGAACTGATAATTAACTGAGGCAATTACCCTTTAAGTGGGAGCAGGGGATTGAGAACCTTCATTAGAAGAGTTATCAGTAAATCATAACACTAGTTGATAAATACTGTATAATGTGGATTTACAATTTGTTAGGGTTACAAATTCTTAATAAGGAGACAGATGCTGGATTATTGTTCCTCTTACTCATCAACTATACTTGCACAAGGTGATCCCTTTCATTATTTCTGGAATGAATCACTTAACTATTTGTCATGAATGTGCTACATCAGGACTATTCAACATGTGGTCTTGTGGTCCAATCTGCTGTAATGCAGTCACCTTCCATACTGCAAAATGGCAATCAAATAATTAAGGTGCTATTTGGGCCAGATTTCTATCATGGAGTGGATAGGTGTAGGCTCTGTGGTGAATATTCTTGTGCTACGTTAGATTAAATGTATAGATTCAGTCTCTTCCAAATTAACCTTTATTATCAAATCTTAGCTTTTGGGGCCTGAGATACACGTTTTGTACAAATACAAAAAAAACATGCTACTGTACATACAGTGGGTTAGTAACTAGTGGTGCTAGCTACAAATGTCCCCCAAACAGATCACATTCTGATACAAAAACATCAGGTCAGGTGGAAAAACCCTGCTGTACTCTGCTAGTGACCTTTGTTCTTGCATTTCAACTTTACATAGTCATCAGTAAACCAAGGCACAGTACCTGAAAACATGATGGACATTTACTAGTCCACTCTTTCTGTTTGGCAAATACAAGCATTTAATTCTGAGAAACCTCAGCTCACACTTAGTTAACAGTATGGCCATTCATCCATCACTTTGCTCTTTAAGCATTGTCATGCAGTACATTTCTGTATTCACTCTACTTGCATATCAACACATGCCACTCATTTCTTTGCAATGTACCATGGCCCATTATATGAGTTGATGTTAGATTACTGGTATTTTTCATTTTTCTACAACTGTAATAAATTATATTTACGATATAATTTTATATTCACCAAAATATCTGTAATTTTAAAATTGAATAAGATAAAGGTACTTCTGTCTGAAATATATATAAAAAAGTGAATGGACCAGACTTGCAAAGGCATTTGGTCATTTTCACTCTAGACTCCAAGGTTATCTTCCCCCAGTTTAACTAAGGCAGTTGCATCAGAGGAGGTCAGAAGGACCATTACAAAGCAACTATGGAAAAAATGCAACATTTATATTACCTCCTGGGAGATTATGGCTCTTGACTGGTCCAGATGGGAGAATATCTGGCAGGGAACCCAGCACCTTGAGTAAGGTTAAAAATGATTGGAGGTCATTCAGCTCATTTTACTCATTTGATTAATTTGCTGTTAATTTATTGGAGGTCCTCATTCAGTGCGCCTCTTTAAAGAAGCGTCAGTATCAGCATTGAAGGCATGACATCTATACTTTAGAATCCTTCTGCATGTGTGGAAGCTGCTTGCAAGCTTATCACGGTACTCAACTGTACATCAACACATAATTGTATTAGATTTATTACATATTTATATGAGAGGTGAGATTCTTTCCATTAGTTTTATTTATTTCAATACTCATTTTTTGTATACTACTTGTCTGAGGTTAGCAATCAGAAGTCAGAGTAGGAATTTCTAGACAATATACAATATAAAATGAGACCCGGGCACTATTTGTGTGCAAGAGAATTTCTATAAGCAAGTTTGTTGATAGCCGTTTTGTGTATTATGTTGAACTAAATCTACGTTTTTAACTTGGAGTTTTAGAGAGGAAATGATCAACTAAAAAATTGCAAAGATATCAACTTTCCAAATGCATTTTTAGATTAGGTAAAGAAATATGTGACTACAGAATAACAACTGGCAAGAAATGTTTTGCAGTCATTCACCATTTGAAACATGCATTAGGAAGACTAGCAGGTCCCCTTTAACCCAGCAGAAAAACAGGCACGCACTTCACATCCTAAAATTTATGAAGGCTGCTCTTAAAAATACTTCCACCCAGAAGACCACGATGAGCTTTAACAAAATTATTCTGGATTTGAAAACATTCCCTTGTCTCGTAGTTAAGCTAATTCATTTGACTTAGCTTAATATTCCTGGCATCTGTACCATGTGAGTCATTGAAACGTAAACCATTACCCCATACTAAAAAAAGAGGTTTGTGGTATATGAAACAGGGGACATAAGTTCAGCAATATTCATGTCATGAACATTAAATCTATTATGGCTTTGCTATTTAAGAAGAAAATGCCCTTACCTTTTGACCCTGTTGCCTGTGGAACATGGAACATGTAATGGCAAGGTAGTTTAAAGACTTGCCAATGTCTGCCTTTGAGCTGTTTATTATTATAGACAATGTTTAATTCCTTTCATTTCATGGCTTGTATAAACATTGGAACACAAATCATATTTTAATGACTCAATGCAGAAATCATTCATTATTTTATAACTCACCTTTTCATCTTAAACTACTTTGCAAACGTGATGTTAATATGGGGATGTCTAAAGACATGGCTGAACAGTGCCAAAGGCCCGAAATTTAAATAATATTAAAATAATAAACTAAAAATGTTTGGGGGATCTTGTAATTTTGTGACAATTGTTTCAAAAGGTACAAAAGGAAGACAATTTTTTCACTGATCCAACTTATATGAGTACTTTTACACAGAGTAGAGAACTATTACAAATTATATTTTAAGACGGAGGGAGTTATGCTTAAAGACTGTTCAATTTCCTACTCTACCAGAAAAAGACTAGTAGACTGGGACTATGTGCACAATAAAAAAACAACAACATTTAGAAGGTGTTCCAATTCAAAGAATGATGCTTCTAGCAATGTCAGTTTTTTCTTAATGTCCTAGAAAGTGACAAATGTACACTTAGATGAAAACAAAAGTATGCAGAAGACAAGGGAGGTCAGAAACATTCTCTTTTCACTGTCTAGCTTTTGATCTTGCCTAATTGTCCTTGAAAAAGTCCAGTTGCTCATTAAATTAGAACCATGAACCATTGGTCACTACAACTCTACATCCCAAGTAAATCTCACATGTCTGAAGTAATATATAGGCTGGGACTGTCTTTTTTCTGTTAATTATTTTATCTTATCTTTACAAGAGGTCCGAGGCTCAGAGGTCATGATCAAATATGTTTCTGGTGGAAAAAACACCACGAAACATCTTTTAAAAGTTACTATGAGACTCTTACCAAGATTTCAGACTTCACATTACTGAAAACAGAGAACACTGCCTCCTTTCAAATTCTCCCTAATGGCAGCATGTCATTGGTTCAGAAAAGTAGGTGTTCCACTAGTGTGCTTCAATTGGTAAACACTTATTAAGATTCTGAACATATCCGCACAGCTTTCAGGGAAAAAAGGAAAAATAAACACCCTCTTACTACAGCTGCACTCCTTTTTCAACAGATGGCCATTAATAATAGTCTTTAAAGTAAGAGGGTCTTCTATCCACAAGCACAAAATAAAATAAAACCTGTTTTCAACAGATCTCTCACAATTACGTGGAAGGTACAGTACTGACTTCTAGTACATGTTACCATGGTAACGTACAGGCTATTATTTTCTAAAGGCCAGGGAAATTTTGCTATTTAAAACAGGGAAGAAGAGATTGACAGAAAGAGAGAAAAGGAAATTAAAATATTATATTTTATATATAATTATAATTAAAAAATACAAAATAAAATACAAGTGGAATGAAGCATAAACTATGAATAGGTGAAAGATTTTTATGCCGTACACAAGGTTTAAAAGATTAAAAAATAATCTGTTTCACACTATTTCAGACAAAAATCTGGCTTCAGCTATTAAGAAAGAATGTTTTGGGGGAATCTTAAATTCATATGAAACAGAATTTTAAATTATGTCTTTTTCTTAAGAGCAGAAGACGAACTTTGGTCTGAAACATACTAAAACGTTTTTTTTCAATAATTTTAACCTTGTGTATGAAAAAAAACATTGTTTTGTCTGTCTATCGTATAAGTCTTTAAAACAAATGTGGACAAAGCATATTGAATATGCATCACTAAATAAGTATTCTCTTTAATGTCATTTAATGGTAGTGATAGCCTATATTAGAGCATTTTTACCATGCGTTGTCATGACACAGTTGACGTTGGAGCTAAAGCAAGAAAGCAAGTAGGCAGGTCTATTTTTGCTGCTTTGCGTAAAAGTGGCAGGCTGCTGTTATTAAGGAGGCTGCCAACAGAGATCAGTAATTTTGTTTTCTATTTTGGATCTTTCATTAGCACTACCTAACACGTTTGCTTTGTTTTCTTTCAAGAAGCAACAAGCACATGATTTACACCTCATAACCCTGTGTCGGAAGAGGTAGTTTAATTTTTATGACAAGATTTCTTCAACCAGAAATGAGGTACAGTACATCCAGCTATAAGTTACAAACATTTATTGTATCCCTTGCCACCTTGCACAGCTTTGACTCTACTTCTGAGTTTTATATTTGTCTTTTATCTTTAATATCTTTTTATCAATTATTTTATCTTCTGTTTACAATAGATCCTAAGCTTAAACATTTGAAGAATTCCACATTTGTTGACTTCTCACTCTTGGTTACTTGATGTTAATTGTAAAAAAATATAAGGAGAATGAGACATCCAAATAACCTAAAAACAAATGTTCTATTGTTTTATTCTTATAAATTCAGAAGTGGTATTAGTTTTCCTTATTTTTTTGTGTTTAAAGGTTTATGAAATAACCCCTGGACTGAAGGCCTTAGTGCGTTTTTTAAAGATGCAGATAAAATATTCAATTAAGAAAGTAAGAAAAAAGTATAAATACATTTTACATTTTTTTATCATTTTCTAACTATATACTGTATGTAGTCTAAGACAAGAAGATAATATCACTTTATTAGCCATATACAATTTTTTGCATTAGGAATTTATCTTTTTGCTTGGACTTGCTCTCCATTAAGAGAAGCTTGAGGTCAGGGTCAGCCATTTAGACAGCACCCCTGCAGCAGCTGGGGTTAAGGGCCTTGCCCAGGGGCCCAATGGAGTAGGAGTCCTCTGCCAGCCATGGGATTTGAACCAGCAACCTTCTAGCCACAGGCACAGATATCTAGCCACAGTGCCACCATTCCACCCTTTATTAAGCTCTTCTGAATCAAAGAGCTGAATGGCCTCTCATTTATAACCTTACTTTTATTCAAATCTTCAGTTAGGCACAGTCTTTTCAGATAGTAAAGCCAAGTGAGTGCCCTTCAGTCACAACATAAACAGCTAGAACATCTTATTGTGAGATGTGCAGTAGTCATCTAAATACTGACATACGGTACATCCCACTTAGAAACAGATCTCACTACGGTCTCAGAGGACAGCATGTCCCTGCCAAAGCTCAAAACCTCAAAACTCACTAGACCAGCCTTTGAATCTTCACACCTTTGAGACCTGCCCTCAAACAGTCTCTGTGAACTTAGTTTTTTAACATTCCTAATAGCATATGGAGTATCTGTCTAAATGATAAAACTCTTAAATAAAAATCATGATAAAAAAATAAAATAAAAATAAAAATGATAAAAATCAAACACATTTTGTGACCTCTAAGGGTTTCCTTCAAAAAAGCCAAAATAGTACACAACCATGTGCATGGAAATGGGAATCCATTAACTTAAACCCATCTTACCCTCTTCTCCCTTTCTTTCTCAAGAATTAAAGGCTCAGGCAAATACCCTATCTCATTGAGTCTGATTGGAGGAACTCCCAAGATTCCTTTGAACCAAATGGAGAAATCAAAGCAGGTGCAGCTAATGACTTAGGTAAGATTCACAGACCTTCACTTTTTTGCTTGGCATAAGATGATCTAAATCTAAAATACCTCTCCCTTTTCTTATTCTTCTCTCAATGGTTAGACATGCAACATTCTCTCCTCCAAAACAGAAATTGCAGCCAGGAGAAACTGAAGTCTCATTTCACTAGATCCATGAACAGAGCTGTAATATGTTAATTCCTTAGATCACTTAACTTGTGTCTCATCCCCTTGAGGTCACTCCCCACAGCTTGCTTAGGGGTTTTTAGAGCACCAATCACTTCATTCAGACCTAAACAGTCTCGTTGGAGGGAAATTTAAATAGGACAACTCCACACCCATATCATAAGACACAACTGTGTCTTGAACTGCCACAGAATAATTTCCCTGAAGTTTTTTATCTCTATACCCCCTCTGTTCTCCCCTAAGACAACCCTACCACTAGCTTGTAGACAGTTGGCAAAAGACTGTGTATAGTGTAAACAAATGAGAAGACTTTCCCGAGAAATTACTCTTCTTCCCACAGTCCAAATGGCTTAACCCTTTACAATTCCCATAAACATGTTTTTACAGTACATGCCAGGGCTCTATACAGTACATCTGAAAACATATGGGCTAAACATTATAAAAAGTAAACCCTTTTATCCTCCAACTTAATCAATGAAGGAATATGTCTCAAACTGTCATACGCTTCAAGGTTTGAAGATAATATTACAGGAACCCCCCATGGTCAAGTCCAAACTATATTCATGTCCAGTACCTTAACAGGAGGTGCTGTTCCTTTTCAAAATTTTCAGTTACACTATTTTTTTCATCAGAAATTCATTAAACATTATTACCACTACAGTCATAAAATAATTAGTCAATTTCTTTAACAAAAAATTCACTGTCATCACACTTCCTTTTTTCTGTTGCATTGAACACCTGGAAGGGCTGTGAGTCTCCCTCCAGGAGATTTCTCTACTCTTCGAGAGCTATGTTCACCACCAGTAGTTCCCTATCCCCTGCATTGCAATTGTGTTCTGCGGGAGAATGTTTACAGGAGAAGAAGGCACATACAGTGCCTTGCGAAAGTATTCGGCCCCCTTGAACTTTTCAACCTTTTGCCACATTTCAGGCTTCAAACATAAAGATATAAATTTTTTATTTTATGTGAAGAATCACCAACAAGTGGGACACAATTGTGAAGACTTTTTTAAATTATAAAAAAATGAAAAGTGGGGCGTGCAAAATTATTCGGCCCCTTTACTTTCAGTGCAGCAAACTCACTCCAGAAGTTCAGCGAGGATCTCTGAATGATCCAATGTTGTCCTAAATGACTGATGGTGATAAATAGAATCCACCTGTGTGTAATCAAGTCTCTGTATAAATGCACCTGCTCTGTGATAGTCTCAAGGTTCTGTTGAAAGCGCAGAGAGCATCATGAAGACCATGAAGACCATTTCAGGTTTGAAGCCTGAAATGTGGCAAAAGGTTGAAAAGTTCAAGGGGGGCGAATACTTTCGCAAAGCACTGTAGATACAGTTTATGTCATGATTGTAGTCCCTCCCCGTTAAGGGCGCTCCGGCCCTTTCACGTTTTCGTTGATTTTGTGCACCTGCTCCCTGTTCCAGCCCACCTTAAAAGCCAGACACTCACTCTGTTCCAGGCTCTGCACTGGAACACGGATGCCTGGAGGCCTGCCCACCACCAAGGTGCCTTACGTCCACGGCTTGAGGGCGTAGGCCTCCTATCGGCGTCCTGAACCAGCCTAGTCTGGGACCTGGAGCGCCTGGTCCCATCACCCCTTTTTATCTCCCTGACCCTTCGCCAGATCCGCTCCGGTTTTTAACTTTGTCCGCTGGATCCTGCTCAAGTTTTTAACTTTGTCATGTCTCTTGGATTGGATCACCCGGCTCAGGACTTTTGCCTGCTCTGGATTTCCCTTCAGACTCTCCTTGGACTGTTTGCCTGGACCACGCTCCCTCGAGCACCTGCACACCTTCGTCACGCTCCCCTGTTCGTCTACCAGCCCAGTTCCTCGTCTCCTCCCCATGTCTATTCACTACCTTCCGGATTGTGCTGTCTGCATAGGGTCCTAAAAACGCTTCGTAACAATTTAGGAGGATTACTTGACCTTTGGGATGAAACAGCTCCCCCACATCCGATGCATCAATCTCAACCTCGAATGGAAAGGACAGATATGGATGATGTAGAATGAGTGCTGAAATGAACCGTCTCTTTAGCTCCTTAAAAGCCCGCTGTGCCTCCGGGATCCTTTCTTTGTGAGTTGGTAATAGGGGCGACGAGGATGCTGAAGTTGCAGATAAATCTCCTTTAGTAACTTGTGAACCCAAGAAAGTATTGCGTTTGTTTCAAGGAGGCAGGGGGTGGCCAATCTCTGACCAGTCTCTGGATTTATTTTGAGCCTAGAGGAAGAGATGACGAGCCCTAAAAGGTCACTTCTCTTTGATGACATTCACACTTAGATTGTGAATGTGCATGAAACCTCAAGTGTAAGTGCAGTTAGTTACTGCAAGGGCAACTATACAGTAAATATAATTAAATTGACCAGACTCTAAGAAACACCTGTGGAAAAAACCCACATACTGTTACTGTATGTACTGTGAAAGACTATAATTGCATAAAATCTGTGTCGGAACAAAACTTTATTTTTTCATCCATTCATTTCCGAACAAGGTCATTCAGGGGCACTAGGGAACCGGAGTCTGTCTCGTCAAGCAGTGGACAAAAAGCAGGGTACACCCTGGACGGGACGCTAGTCCAGCGCAAGCCAGACACAAAGGGAGAAGCACACACTCACACCTAGGTCCAATTTCCCAGGAAGCCAATTAACCTACTAATATGTTTTTGGAGTGTGGGAGTAAATGTATCGCCTAGAGGAAACCCACAAAAACACGGGAAGAACATACAAAGTCCACACAGACAGAACCCCATGCCTGGAACTGAAGCCCCGGCCCCAGCAGTACAAGGCTGCAAAGGCTCAATACTCATGCCACCTCTCAAGCCTTTAAATTATTAAAAATACACAGCTGAAATTGACATAAGAGGTTGCTACACAGCCAGGGAGTTTTGCGGAACTATGGGAATTTTAAACACATGGCTGAGTATTACAATGTCAATCACATAAATATAAGTATCATGATGTTTTACACGAATGTACTAATAATAGGTTCATTTATCATTCTAACTAGATAGAGCAGAGTGAAGGCTTTTAAATTCGTATAATAAAATCTAAAATGGTCAAATTGACACAGTTTGGTTCTGTTCCAGCACCGAAATACTGTAGTCTATAAAATTTTGTATGCAGTCATTAAATTTACAATCTATAATTTTATCTGTCCTAACAAATTATAATTGTATTTAAGGATGTGTAAGGCCCTGCCAGTGGGGGCAGGCTTGCCTCTGAAGTTCAGATAATACGTTAACTTCTGGTAATCTAAAAGTGAAAAACCAATTTTCCTAAGACAATTTATAATAAAGGAACAAGTACAGGTTTATTTCATGCTGAAAAGGGAAGAAAGGAAACGCAAAGTGTTGTGTTCCTTTCTTCTCTTTCCAGTATGGAGTAAACCTGTACTTGTTCCTTTGCAGTCTACGAATGCTGACGGAGCTACCTACAGTACTTCAACTAATTTATAATAAACTCCATTTGGCAAGAAAAGTGACACAACAAAGGATTGGCTTAAATATTTCTATTTATTAATATTACCGGTCTATTCTAAGTGTTTTGTTGTAAGTACTTGTGCGATTATGTCTTTCGTATTGGTAGAAGGACTCAAACCATCACATAACAACAAGGGCTGGCTTGGCCTGTTGCCTTTTTTAATAATAATAATAATAATAATAATAATAATAATAATAATAATAAACTTTATTTTACATAGCACCTTTAAAGGTGGCTTCTCAAACCGCTTTCTGGGCTGCTGCACCCGTAGGTCTCTCTGAACTGTGAAGAACATGCTGTTGAGGTTGTTAATATTAATGTGTTTATATATTTATATAACGAAACATTAATATTTAGTTAATATCTATATTTAAATGTATATGTATAATACATGAATATTAATTAATATTTATAATATAAACAATATTTATATTTCATATTGTTAAAATGAAATGCTGATGCTTGTTTAATGAAATTCTATTTAGGTTTTGCAGTGGGAAATTCTAGTGAGAGGGGCTTCAGGTACAGGAGCAGTTTTGTAAAGGAAGTAGTGCTAAACATTAATGCAAGAGACTGATAAACAGTGGTTTACTCCTCTATAGCATTCAGAAATTGATCTTCATTTTGCCAGAACGTTCTGCCATCTGAAACCCTCTATTTATAGCAAGTCATTTATCAGTTAAGAATACTACCATCATAGTTTTTTTAATTGAACACCCCTGTGAAAGAGCCCCCTTTTATTGAGTAGCGTGACCAGGGGTCACCACATGAACCGCAACCTTGTCTTTCCATAACCAGTAACCATTTCTTAGCAGTGGCAATAACCTCTCCCTTCTGGAGAGGCCAGATTCTGGTTGGCCGGGTGCGGCCATTAACCATTTTCTTATTTGCCGGCGTCCCAGCCAGGAAAACAACCGAGGCTGCTATCAATATTATTCCGCTATGTTCACTGATTCATAACCTTGAGGGTTTGCAGAAAGGCTCTGAAGAAAGGTAACCTTTACTGCCTCAGGAACCACTTATATAGGAAGCTAAAGTTACCAGGTGCAGCCTATTCCATGATTTCCCTGTGAGAAACCGAAGAATGTGGCTCTCCTGATAAAACTGACTCCGCTGCTTGATGACTCACCCGTGCTCCCAACAGCAGCTTCGCTACAACCCCCCACTTCTGTCTTAATGCCATTTCTTCACTCGTTTACTGTATCTGGTAGAATCCTGATAATGCTTTGCTCTGTACTGATGCTTCTTCATACATAATGTGGGGGGCTGATCCACAGCAGAGCTAAAATTCAGACTTTATTTTTAATGAGTCAAACACAGATGTTTTAGGCTAAGGGAGTCACTTAAAACCATTAAATACATTAAAATTTCGCGTTGAATTACTTCATGCTTTACAATGCTATCAGATTTTATAACATTTTAACAAGTTTCAAAACATATCACAATATACAGTAAGGAATGTCTTTCTGCACATTAATCTTGTTGCTAGCTGCTACCTGTATTTTTGGCTGTCTGACTGGGGAAACTGGCAACTAGACTGCCTCCCTGCACAGTGATTGCAGCTGGTTAGACACAAAAATTATTACACAAACACAGGTTTTCTTCCAACTTTCCTTCTGACTCAATGTTGGAATATAACTACTGAACATTGCAATATACAGTGTAAACAGCCAAAGTCTTTAGGAAAAAAAAGTTGAAGAGAAGCAAACTACCACTTGTCCTAAAGTTCACTTGAGAACTAAAATGCGGCACAGAATGTAAAAAGTGTCTAAGTAATGTGGGAATGCTAACCCTAACCCTAGCCAGGGTTTCAAATGTGCAGTCCTGCAGGGTGTCTCAATCATCTCCAATCATCAGATTTGAATTTTTTCCTCAAACCAAAAAAATATGAGTCTCAAACAATCAAAACGTTTTTTAAAACCTCTTGGAAATGTATATTCTTTAATAATCCATCTTCTTTTCATTGAATTTTCATTGAAGTGAAAAATGCTGTCAAATGGTAAATAAATTGGCATGCTTTTAATGCCTGGCTAGGGTTAGGGTTACAAGAACCATAGAATTTTGCCCGCAGTTACACTTCTAGCTGCACTTTAAATGTTAAATGAAGAGAGTTTACCCATTAGAACAGGTATTCTTCACACTTTTCATCTGGCTCACTTTTGGGATAAAATCAATGAATAAGGGCAAAATCCAAAAAGGTGGCCAAAACAGTCCAAAAAGTAAAAGCGCAGATAGGAGCAAATTATCACTCATCCTAAGGATAACTGGGGAACCAAAATCCAGCACCGAGTGTAAAAGTGTCTAAGTAATGTGGGAATGCTAACCCTAACCCTAACTACGGTGTCAATTTTGCAATGTGTCGTTGAAGCCCTCCAGTCCTGTGACAAAACCTCTTGGAATTGTATCTGCTTCTATCATGTATCTTCTTAAGAAAACATTTTAAACTGCTGAAAAATACTGAAAAAATTATATTTACATGAGCATGCATTCAAGGCCTGTGTAGGAAGAAGCATTACATGTTGACTCATGTTGAACATCTAGATGCATGAGAAATTGCAAAATGAAAGGGTTTTACCCAGTACAACAGGTTTTTAACCACCTTTTCATCTGACTCAGTTTTGGAATGCAACTACTGAACGGTTCAATATACAATATAAGCAGCCAATAGTCTTTGAAAGCAAAGTTGAAGATAGGAGCAAACTACCACTTGTCCTTCAGTTCACTTGGGAACTAAAATGCGGCACAGAATGGGAATGCTAACCCTAACCCTAGCTGGGGTGTCAACAGAGCAATTTTGCAATGTGTGTCTGAAGCCCTCCAATGATCATATTTGAAATTGTTCTTCAAACCAAACAAATATGAGTCTAAAACAATCAAAGCCATTGAAAAAAAGATCTTGGAATTCAATCTGCTTCTATCATGTATCTGTAACAAATATTGAATGACCCTCCCTCCTAAAAATGTATTTTACATACAGAGTGTTATCAGTTTCCCAAGTTGTATTATAATGTTAATAATTTATATCCTTGAGTTATACAGTATGGCCTGAATATTCTGTTTTTGTTTTATTTGGAGCAATTAGACCATCTTTGCAATGGTCCTTTCCAATTCTGTGGAATCAGAAAAGAGATTAAAGTTCAGCTCATATTTTAGGAAATGAAGTGTGTCTTTAGAATCATTAGAAAAAACAGTGAAACCAATTCAACCAGAGCCTCCTCCCCAAACATACCTGTATTCACCTACTTTCTTACATAAGGTTTTCTATCCGCAGGAGGGAGTAGAGAGCAGAAAATAAGAAAGTATGAGTCATTTCATGTTAGATTCAGATTTTTTAGTTGAAACATTTGCTGAGCTTTTGTTGGAAAAAAAATCACACTTTATAAGTAGCAGAGTTTGTGTTTGTCAGATTCTAAAGAAGTTAAAGTCTGTGTGTGCTTGTAAAAAAACATCTCTCTTAGGGACTTCATGTCACTGGTAAACTTAGTGGTGCATTAAGAGTATCATGCTACATAGACTGTTTGACAGAAAATAATGCATGTCTTTGGAAAAGATACCCCAGAGGGAGGAATGCAACAATTGACCTAACATTACTTAAAAGTGTGCAAGAAGAAAAACATAGAACAAGCCAGCCAACAGGCAATGTCAACAGGGAATTGTATGAGTGGGAGGTCAGATGTTATCTTTAACCTGTGTAGACTCACAACAGAAGTCTAGCTATTGGTGAGGATTAGTGGAAAGAAAAGACTTGACCGAATGTTTTTGAACTATACTGATCATCACTGAGAATATGCATGCAGTCGATTTACAGGGATGCAGACCCTACTTTAGATCTCTGAAGGCAGAAAAGCTAGGTGTCCCTATTTGTATCAGCAAAAATTATTATGCAACAATTACTTTCTTTTTTAATGATACATAGTGTACAATACATTCAATCACAGCCAACAAATGAAATATTTTTTTGAGATACTGATTTAAAGATCTTTCAGCCATTCCAAAGACAAACTGAATCCTACTTGTTAGGGTATTGATCCGTTAAAAGACACTGGAAAGGAACATAAACACATCTAGCTTTATATTGAGGTGAGTGAGTGGGGATCAAGCATAGATCATCTGGTTTTAGGACAGACAGGTTGTCTGTGTAGCTGAGAATTTCCAGATCCTCTAAACTAAGCAACAGACACAACAAAACTATTCCTCAACTGACAGGGAGCTCATATCAATATTTGGCAAAGGTATTATGTCCAAAACTTGAAATAAACCATTTTTATATTTCTGGAAGTCAATGGATCTTAAGAACAGCTGAGGTGTTATTTGTGCTATATACAGTATACTCAGTTACTGTAGGTACAAAGACATACCTCAGCAGAGACAAATAAATCATGGATGTGTTTTATGGTGAACTTTGAACTGTGCTGAAATTGCATTTTTTATACTGTAGTAGATCTAAAAAATCATTAATCTCCCCATCTCTTTTTTGGCAAAAGCAATTAGTAGAATCTGAAATGGATTTTCTCAAAATTAAAAGTTCAAGACTATCCAGAAGCCTTGATATAATCTTCTTAAAATGTGACCATACCTGTAGCTTTAATATGGACATTTCTTTACTGATTACCAGAGAAGAAAACCTTGGATTTCATGGTCTGTAGAACCATGATAGCCTTGGGATGTATCAGTTGTAAACTGGCAACCTTCGCTTTAGTCATATAAAAAAAGAATAACACATTTGTTAATTTACTTCCAGATATTATTCAGGGATGTTTTACAGCCACCCTTTGCACCCTGTAAATGATGGATTCTTACTTTTGTTACTCATTAGCTCAAAATGAAACCAAATACAGTGTAGTTAAAAGTGTAGCCTTTTTCCTTGATTTGGTGGATATATGATCAACTGTCATTCTTATTAACACAACCATAAAAAGAGCATTTCAATTGAATCAGTTATTTTATTACTAGGTGTCATGATATTAAAGCAACAGCACCCATTCTAAACACACTGTTTGCATGTACAGTACAGCATTTATAATTAAACTGGTTTGACATTTTCAGGAATGCTCCCATTCATTCTTGTTTGCATTATGCACACACAATTGTTTGGATAATCAAAATCATTTATAAATCCATCTAACTTTTGCAATACTGAAAGAAATAAAAACTAACTTCAATCTAGAGACAATGTGGACATAGTACATTTACAATTTTAGAATTTCTTTTTACTGTTTTTGTTCAGTTTCAATTTCCATTACAAGTCACAGCAATATTTGTTTGCATTTATGACTGACCATAGAATGCCTACACTCTCAGGAAATTCCTTAGGCAGACTCTGCTCTTTCTAATTATTCACCTCTTAAAATATATAGGGTATTTTTGGTTTTCCTGTTTAAGCTTCATCTGGGGGATTATGGGCTTTGCACAAATGTAAACGCTCTACCTAAAGTGGGAAAAAAGAAAAATAGTTATTTTGTAAAGATTTTCTAGCACAAGCATTCACCCCTGTTAGTTGACAGAAACTGTCAATGTGTCAGGTCCCACTTAAAAGAAATAAATGCTGCTCCAAGTTTGGCAAAGATTGTAAGGCGCCAAAAGAAACAGACGGACGGTTCATTTCCAGATCCATCAAAATTAGCTGTACAGCTTGTCAGCTGCATTTTTATCACTTTAAACGTGAGCCAAGCTCTCAGGGCAGCACCTACTCCTGTCTTTTGTTTAAAAAACGGCTTCCACAGATTTGACCACTGACCTAGAAAAACATTTTCCCGTACACTTTATTGATTTATCAGATATTGCCCTCCACACACAACAAGGGCTGCCTGACCTGTCTACGTGAACAGTTGCTGCAGAGACAAAAAGACTTCAGATTATTATTCGGTTGTAAGGTCAGACAGTTCAATGCTGACGCACCTCTTATTGTTCATTAGAGAAAACCAGTGTAAGGGTCACAGATAAGAAGAGTAGAAATGGTGAGATAAAAGCCTGTTTATCATAAATCCCCTTGGTGTTAAGCACTCAAAACTGTACCTCCTGCTCTCACAAAAGGTATAGTCTATGTCTTGGCATGGCACCCATGATTCTGTTTCAAACACAGTGTCAAGAAAAGGTGGTCATTCAGCAGCTCTGTGCCTGATGTTCAGGCTAAGGTCTTTACTATTTCGTGCGCATAAAAACTGATGCAAGAGACAAACAGCTCCCCATCCTGGGGATTCTCTAACACTGTTTGAGTAGTACTAATGCCGAAAGTCTGAGATCTCACAGGTTTTATAATATTTTACTTGTGAAAACACACTATATCCCATCCAGGGAGTATCCTGCCTTGTGTCCATTGCTTCTCTAGTTAGACTCTGGCTCCCCCAAAGCCCTGTACTGGATACAGCAGTTAGAAAATGGCTGGCTGGAAAATGTTAATGTTTTAGCTGCTAGATTATTCACCCATATGGCCAACAGTCATATCACCCTGAAACTCACAACTGACAACCCACTGAAGCTAAGCAGGTGTGAGCCTGGTCAGTACCTGGATGGGAGACCTCCTGGAAAAACTAAGGTTACTGCTGGAAGAGGTGTTAGTGGGTGCATGTGGGCCCTAATGCCCCAGTATAGTGATGGGGACACTGTACTCTAAAAAGGCTCCGTCCTTTGGATGAGGTATAAAACCGAGGTCCTGACTCTTTGTGGTCATTTAGAATCTCAGGGCGTTTCTTGAAAAGAGTAGAGGTGCTACCCTGGTGTCCTGGCCAAATTTTCCAGTGGCCTTTACTAATCATGGCCTCCTAATAATCTCCATCTATGAATTGGCTTCATCGCTGTTCTCCTCCCCACTGAGAGCTGATGTGTGGGGAGCTTGCTGTGAGCACTATGGCTGCTGTCGCATCATCAAGCTTTCTAATAACATGCAACAACTTTCCAATGAGAGTTACTGTCTCATTATATTTCACGTTGTTCTTGAAGATCATCAAAATAGGAAATGTATTCATCATTCCTGCACATTTTCCCAATTTAGTGAGGCTAGAGCCTAACAAAGATGGGCTCTTTAATTGTTAAATCTGTTAACATTCATCCCAACACCACTACAGTAGCAGACTGAAGGAGTGGTTGGGGTTTTAGACCTGTAGCTAAAAGGCTGAGTGTTCAAATCCCTGGTGGGACACTGCTGCTCTATAACTGAGTGAGGTACTTCAGTCAGATCATTCCAGTAAAATGCTCAGCTGTATAAAGGGGGTACAAATGCAAGGTGCTTTGGATAAAAGCACCAGCCAAATAAATTAATAACAATACCATCTCAAAACAGACTCTCACACATCAATTTAAACAGAAGAGCTGTGTGAAAGTGAAGCCAATTCCCCTGTTTAGTCTCACAGTGTTACATTCCTCTGACTCAGTTCTGTCTGAGCACTGTACAGTGCCTTGCGAAAGTATTCGGCCCCCTTGAACTTTTCAACCTTTTGCCACATTTCAGGCTTCAAACATAAAGATATAAATTTTTTATTTTATGTGAAGAATCACCAACAAGTGGGACACAATTGTGAAGTGGAACGAAATCTATTGGATTTTTGAAACTTTTTTAACTAATAAAAAAATGAAAAGTGGGGCGTGCAAAATTATTCGGCCCCCTTGCGTTAATACTTTGTAGAGCCACCTTTTGCTGCGATTACAGCTGCAAGTCGCTTGGGGTATGTCTCTATCAGTTTTGCACATCGAGAGACTGAAATTCTTGCCCATTCTTCCTTGCAAAACAGCTCGAGCTCAGTGAGGTTGGATGGAGAGCGTTTGTGAACAGCAGTTTTCAGCTCTTTCCACAGATTCTCGATTGGATTCAGGTCTGGACTTTGACTTGGCCATTCAAACACCTGGATACGTTTATTTGTGAACCATTCCTTTGTAGATTTTGCTGTATGTTTGGGATCATTGTCTTGTTGGAAGATAAATCTCCGTCCCAGTTTCAGGTCTTTTGCAGACTCCAACAGGTTTTCATCCAGAATGGTCCTGTATTTGGCTGCATCCATCTTCCCCTCAATTTTAACCATCTTCCCTGTCCCTGCTGAAGAAAAGCAGGCCCAAACCATGATGCTGCCACCACCATGTTTGACAGTGGGGATGGTGTGTTGAGGGTGATGAGCTGTGTTGCTTTTACGCCAAACATATCGTTTTGCATTGTGGCCAAAAAGTTCGATTTTGGTTTCATCTGACCAGAGCACCTTCTTCCACATGTTTGGGGTGTCTCCCAGGTGGCTTGTGGCAAACTTTAGACGAGACTTTTTATGGATATCTTTGAGAAATGGCTTTCTTCTTGCCACTCTTCCATAAAGGCCAGATTTGTGCAGTGTAAGACTGATTGTTGTCCTATGGACAGACTCTCCCACCTCAGCTGTAGTTCTCTGCAGTTCATCCAGAGTGATCATGGGCCTCTTGGCTGCATCTCTGATCAGTCTTCTCCTTGTCTGAGCTGAAAGTTTAGAGGGACGGCCAGGTCTTGGTAGATTTGCAGTGGTCTGATACTCCTTCCATTTCAAGATGATCGCTTGCACAGTGCTCCTTGGGATGTTTGAAGCTTGGGAAATCTTTTTGTATCCAAATCCGGCTTTAAACTTCTCCACAACAGTATTACGGACCTGCCTGGTCTGTTCCTTGGTCTTCATGATGCTCTCTGCGCTTTCAACAGAACCTTGAGACTATCACAGAGCAGGTGCATTTATACAGAGACTTGATTACACACAGGTGGATTCTATTTATCACCATCAGTCATTTAGGACAACATTGGATCATTCAGAGATCCTCGCTGAACTTCTGGAGTGAGTTTGCTGCACTGAAAGTAAAGGGGCCGAATAATTTTGCACGCCCCACTTTTCATTTTTTTATTAGTTAAAAAAGTTTCAAAAATCCAATAGATTTCGTTCCACTTCACAATTGTGTCCCACTTGTTGGTGATTCTTCACATAAAATAAAAAATTTATATCTTTATGTTTGAAGCCTGAAATGTGGCAAAAGGTTGAAAAGTTCAAGGGGGCCGAATACTTTCGCAAGGCACTGTATCTCTCTTTTCTCTGTCTCTCAGAGAACCTAAGGGTATTACATGTATGCACTGTAAAGAAGCTGTGAAATGCACTGTACAGGTATGGCTCAAAATAGAGTCACACAAAGACATGTTTACAAATTTGTTGATCTATAATCACTGTGAACTAATACTGACAATATACACCAGCATTCAGTGCTGTTTAATTTGTGATATGCTACAATAAGATTTCGCTATTTCTTTATGGTTTTTAAGTGTTACACACCAGTTTGAGGATCTTCCAAATTCTGAAATGATGTAAACATTATTTGTTTTCCCTAACACCTGCAAGTGCAGTAACCATTGTTTTTCATTTCCTTCTGAAAACCTCATGTTTTCAATTAGCCACAGCTTGTCATACTCATTTCCACTAATTGGATAAAGGTTTAACCAACATGAGAGCAGCAATCTATTAACCTGGGATCATAAGCCTAGGCTTCCTTTAACAACCTTGGGGTTTCCAAAAAAGCACAGGAGTGCTGCAAGGTCTTTATAGATTTTTGAATTATTAACATGTCTAACTCTTTCAGAAAGAGGTATTGATAGAATATCAATAACATTAATTATTTAATTGCATAATGCTGGGCGGGTAGCCATTTGCTTCTCATTTGTCAGCACAGACCTTGAAGAAGTGCACTATAAGGGTACATGTTCCTGTGCTAATAAGCATAGTAATAGCTTCTTGGGGTACTGACCTACAGGCAGATGTAAAGGTTTGTAGACTACTTGGCTTTCATAGCTAACTGACTTCTGCAACTCATCCAAATGAAACAATCAATTAACCTTGGAAGAACATCAGAAGCAAACATTTGGATAAAATAAAGTTTTTTATGATACAGCATTAAAAATCACCAGCTGGAGCTCTTCAGAAACATACAAGGAAAACCCCATGCTGTCCCAATAAATTCTTAATGAAAAACTAGCCTTTTTGGAGGCATGGTATTTCCAAGGTATATCTACAAAGGTAATTGAGTTAAATGAACTGCATATTTCTTGTAAAGTGAGCTTGCTTTGAATTATGTGTAGTTCTTGATAACACAATGGCTGCCTTTTAAATGGCGATTATCTTCTCTTGGTTTACAAATGTCTGTAACACAGAGTGAAAAGAAGCAGTGGCCAAGGAATTGTGGGACTTGAAGAAATATTTCCAGAGTCAGACACCGTAAAACATTCATCAAATAACGGCAGGATGCTCCATCACACGCCCCAAACCTTTGTAATCATTTGTATCTGACATGGTTCAATGCAAAAAGACTTCACATACAAATTTATATAAAGTCAAATATGTAGCCATAAATATCAAAACAGTGAGAACTAAATGTGCTGGGCATTTTAGAAATGTAACAGTGATTGTGCCTTAAAATTTGTGATGATCACAATTAAGGTTTCTATACCTTCCTCCTCTCAATACTTGTTAAATGTGGTGTTAGTCTCACACAGAGCCTCCTGTTCAGCCATCTGTGTTGTGCAGTGCAGGGGCACACTGTGGCTGATAAGAGGTGTGGGGGGCAACATTCATATTTTACCTCTGTACTGTGTAAAGGATGCAAATTCAGCCTCTTGCAGATGTAATTTCACATTATCTTGAATTGCAGGTAACGGTCTGGAATTGCAGATAATTGGTCTGATATCTGCTGCCGACTGGCCTCTCACATATTATACTTCTGAAATCATTTTTTTTATTAGGATTCTAAGCGGGTGTTCAACGTTCTGTGTTTGTATATAAATGAATAGAGACAGAGATGATTTCCTCTAGGTACAGGCAATAGTTGATTTCTATTTTTGCTATAATTGTTACTGATTTCCAAGAACATAAGAAATGGGAGAAGGACATTTCTCCCATCTAGCTCATTTTGTTTCTAGCCAGTGATTGATCAGAGGACCTCGAGGCATATCAGCTTTGACAAAATGACTGGATAACTTGTTTCAAACTCTTTGTTTAAAGATCTGCTCCTAAGACTTAAATGCACTTCCTCTTAGCTTCCATGTGTCCTTGGTTTCTGTTTCACTGTTGATTTTGAAGAACCCCTTCGGACTGACCTCAAAGTGCCTTTGAGGATTTTAAATACCTGAATCAATCCCCTCTAGCTTTCTCTGTTCAAGCCTGAGAATACATTTAACTCTGCTGATTGGCAAGTTTTTTTACTCATTTAAATGACAAAATGTATGTTTTATTTGTATTTTTACTATTTCCTTCAATAAGCCCTTAAAACTCCATTTCAGTATACTTTTTAATAATCAAGGAATGTGTGGAATCTAAGTTTAAAAGACAGTGGTTCTCTGTGCAAAATGTCTAAGTGAATCCAGGTGCTGCCATTTACATTTCGAATGTTGAGAATTTGTCCATTGGGTTTTCTTATGTTACAAACTGTCATTTTTCAAAGAAAGACCATTTGTTGTACTTGAATATATATATATAGATAGATCAGATAACTTATACCAGATGTTTAAACCTTCACAATGGATGCTGTTTGTACATGTACTGTATCTACAGTCACAGACATTAATATAGACATACTGTAATCTCCAGCAAACATATGCACTAATTTATTAATTAGTTGATTTTTGTAATGACCGATATTGTCGAATCCATTTTATGACCATGTGAAATACAGTGCTTTTTCATTAAAGTTTATATTACTTAGATGTATTTATTGAGGCAATATTGTAAAAGCATGCATTGGATGATTTTTTCTTGAGCTACTGGATAGCTGTTTGACAATAATATCTCGGCTTAAGCTTGTGAGGATCTAGGAATATGTATTCATACTTTTAACTTTTAATTATCTTGTTAATAAACACAAAATAGAAATGTTGAATTAGTTTAACAGCATTTTTTCAACTTTGTGTAACACATTAATGTACAAAGTACAAAGCAGGACTTCAAAGACACTAACCCACATACAGTACAATACCTCTTTGTGTAAACATTCAAAGGACAGTGCTAATGTGTATTTTTTAATGAAAAAGGTAAATTCAAGAAACTCATTGAATTTGTGAAATTTGTCCAACTTCAACACTAAGTATTAAAACAAGATCAGTCAAAAAATGTACTGAAAAATGTTTATTGAGTGTTTTAGCCACAGTAAATGTGTCTTAACCCACACTTGGCCACAGGAACAGGATGCTGGATCCCCCATGCAGAGTGAGAAGTTAACCAAGTTAACCACTGCATGGGTGGAGATGGGCTGAAGGAGGGAAGCAAAAGACAAATGTGAAAGACAAAAGACTTATGTACAGTATTTTAAAAAAATAGGAAATGGTGTCAGGAATGATTATGATTTTGGACAGCTAAGGGAAATTGAACTTGAATGCTGTCATCCTTTCTAAATGTCCATTGTAAACTCCATTTTGTGTGACATTTTATTTTTTGAATGTTGAAGGGGTTATTCCATTTATAGAGTATATATATAGCTTTTTATTTTTTGTCATATTCTGCGGCTTGCTCATGATTGTCTTTGCAAGCAACATCATTTCTATAATCTGACCTGCAACTTGCATGGAGGACAGAACCCAGAGTGCCTTGGCTTCATTGTAAACAAGAATAAAAGAGGCATCTGCTTACAGCTAGTGTTCAGCAAGCTATGCATGACATCACATAGGAACAATTTACAAGCCTGCACACCTGCACAAGTTATTTGTCTGTGAAAAGGTTATTTAACAAATATTCCCGGAAAGGTGCTGTTTGGATGATTTAACAGGTGTTATCTGATCAAAGCATTGTACTTTTACTTTCATCCGTATATTAGCCAAATAAAGAAGTCAATATAATGGAACGATCAAAAGTGCACATTATTTTTTTATTCCTGTACATTATTCCTGAGAGTAAAACAGGGAAATGTCTTTTTGGAGCATGTACCACAGCTCAATATGTGTCATTTGTATCACAAATGCAGTATATGTTTCATTGTGTAGTGTTTACTTAAGGTGTTTTGCCGTCATTTAGTTAAAATGATGAGGCAGCAAAATATAACACCACAGAACCCTTGTCTTTTTCCATGTAAGTGCAAACTGGGTGAAGCTGTAATTAATTAAAGATTGTTTGGTCTGAAATAATGTGTGTTGTGGGCGATGTTATGTATGCCACTTAAACAAATTCCCAGCCTTTGTGCACCGCAACCTCATCTGTCACATTAAAGTGATCTAGTTGACCACAAATTTACCAAAAGAAAGGGTAGGCTGCTCATTAAGTGCTTAAAACCACATGCAAAAACCAGAGAGCTTCAGTGGTTAATGAGTGGTATTCTTAACTCCTTTTATTACATGCTGACAGAAGTGATAACATTGTTTTGTAGTACCATCTTTTATGATTTCCTCTATTTTAAAAAATGTATGACCTTCCAAACTAAATGGAAAAGAAACCATTTCAGATCTGGAGTACTCTATATGCCCATTAAAAATTCATCAAGACAAGGCTTTCTCTTTAGAGGGAAGACTGAGACATCAATTGAAGGCCAAAAGGTTCTCAACTGCTGATCTTTCTATTGTATTTGCAACAGGCACCAGTATCTAATTATTTATCAATTGATCTATATTATTATTGAATAATATATATTTTGTATTGACCTTCTTGATTTGAACTACTTTCCTGTCACTTGTGAAGGATTTATGCTCTGCTGGAGCCATTTCTCTCTTCTCTGTGAGATTCTTCTCAGTTTAGCTACAGTTTTGACACTGTGAATCACTAGATCCTCCTCAATATTCTAGTCTAACCTGTCTAACGAACTTGCTTGGCTCCATCATATTCTCAAAGGCTTTCTTATATCATTTTTACTGATGATACCCAACTCTGCTTGTCCTTCTAATTTTCTGACACACAGGTCTCCCCCCACATTACAGCACGTCTACCAGACATCTGTACACACTCACAGCTCCACCAAGACCCTTGGTGTTTTCATTGATGACAACCTCATGCTCTCGCATCTCCCACTACATCTCATCTTTGACTTCCTCCTGCAGATTCTAGTGCAGCAGCTGAAAGGTCCATCCAAACCTAATCCCCTACTCAACTCAGCCTCTCATCCAAGCCCTAGTTATCACATTCCCAGAGCTACTGCAATTCTCTTCAAGCTGGACTCCGTACATGTTCCTGTACCAACCATCAGACAGCTAAGGTTCATTCAGAGCGCTGCAGCTGATCTAATCTTCAATCTCCCAAAATACATTCATTTGGTGCATATCTCATACAGATCCAGCCATTCGAAAATGCAAGGTGGGCGTGGCGCAATATACAGCATATACCACGTTAATTGAAATATGATAATAGTTTCCAGAAGCACCTTGTAAAACTGCCAGATGGAGCTAATAAAACTTAACGTCTCATGTACAGCATTTGAGCTGTCACCAGAAAACGCCCGGTTTCGAATCCTGGTCACTGCTGAGGGACAATCTTTTTCCACTTAAGGATTTAATATACTCTTTAGACTTTTAATAATTTTAAACTGTGTATTGCAACATGTTAATCATTAAACATTAAAGTTGGTATATTTTATAATAGCAAGATTGCTCAGTACACAACCTTCCTCCTTTCATCATCAATATTTTAATTAAGTCTTTAACTTGGTAACTTACATGGGTGCTGGTTTTAATGTGCTTCTTCTCATATTAATATGGAGTCATGTAACTAAGCCGCCAAAATATTTTGGAAACATATTTTGGACATTTTGGAAACATTATGACATTCGTTTTTTTTTTCACCTTCAAGTATGTAACTATTACAATATGTAATTATGTAACTCTTCGGAAATTATTCTGTACACTGAAGAGTTATAGAGCAGACACTTTCTATATCGCCTCATACACTTGTTAAAATGTTCCAATTTTGATGCGATATGGAAGATATTATTACTAATATCTTGGACAGGCTGTAAGCTCAAAGTATTACCATGGTCCACGTTCTTTGTAAACGTCTGCATCAGTTTAACTCATTCAAGTGAGATTACGTGAAAACATTTTGCCCTTTCAGCTAAAGCCTTCCCTATCGAGCCGCGCGTTGGTGTAATGGCTTTGGCATGCGACTCCTGTGCGGCAGGCTGGGGTTTCGAGCCCAGCTCCCGGCATGAGCTTTCCTTTAACATCTAAACTTTCCTTTGAAAAATTAAAATAGCAAATATTATGGACACTTTATAGACATTTTTGATATTTCTAAATATCATATGTTCGAAGTTAAGTGATTTATTAATAACAACTAATAATTTCAAACTGCTTGTATTTTAAAATTGTATTTTGTTTGGGGTGATTTGTCACTCGCTGTTTTCACAACCTTCAATTTATAGAGGAGACACGATGAGTCTTTTCTTTTCAGCTTGGAACTAACTTTGACCTACTACAGCATATTCAATTGCAGCCGCTTCATGTAACGCAGCTCCGTACTTCTCGCAGGTTAGGACTGTTACACCCGCTGTTTGTTATGTAAAATAGACAGTTCTGCTCTGGAGATTTCCACTAGCATGCTCTGTTGTCTTTGCTGCTCTTTAATAAGGCAGCCAGCATTCAAACGAATGGCCTCTGACGGCCATGACCACTTTAATCTCTCCGTCTGTGTTCTTAAAGAAGGTTTTCCGAACCTTACATTACATCAGAAAGACTACAGAAACCAAAATTATCCTGAAGCTAGGATCACACCTTCCCCCTTCTCTTAACGACAGCCTACTTTTCTTCTAAATTTTCTCCATTCATTGAAGGTTTTATTTCACACCTCTCTACACCTGTTCTGACTTCACACCTCTTGATTGGCCTCTCTTTCTGTCCCCTGCTCCCGCCTCTCTCTCCTCCTCTCTCCCAACCTTTGTTCTCCCACTACATTACCTTTGCTTACTGCCTTGTCTTTCTCACACCTGAAGAAGGCTCCACGGCCGAAACGTTGTTTTCTTTCTTCTTTTTTTCAGCATGGAATAAACCTATTACTTGTTCCTTTGCAGCCTACGCATGCTGACACAGCTACCCACCTGAACTACTACAGCATTCAAATGTCCTGTTTTTCTTAACACTCTGTACTGTAGCCTTAAAACTTGAACAAAGACATGCCACATGCATACAGCACAATGTTGTATAGTTTTAATGCCACTAAAGTATAGCTTGTGGGGAATACATTTATTTGTCCTGCATCAAAGTTTAACTCTTTCAGAGTGCCCTACTTTTCAAACTCCAAGCGTTTCATTTGTCTATTGCTACAATATCGACAGCAATGTATGTCAAAATGTTTCAAAATTAACCACAAGTGAATGAGTTGAGGGATTTGATAATAGAGAAATCATAACAGATGTTTACAAAGAAAGTGTACTAATGTAATAATTTGAGCTATATTATTATAATTATATCGTTATTAATTTATTTAGTTACCCGATTCCATATTATATTCCCTATTGATCAAATTATAAAAAGTGTGTGTGTTTTTTACTGCGATAAGCGCAAATATTCATAGAAGAGGTTAAAACATTATAACTTTTTATGAAGTATATAAACTTAATATAGTCGTATGGAGCACGTAAAAACTTATCCAAAATAACCACAGTACAGCATGTAACTGAATGAAAAACTTTGATGCTCAAAATGTTTATGAAGAAAGTGGAATACTGGTGTGTATTTTTTATTTAAACTACCAACACCAGCCTTATACAGTATAGTTTACATAATATTTTTGTGTTCCTAAATTAATATTGTTTATGACCTTCAGACAAGTTATGCTCCAATTCTTTTTATGGTCAGCTACTAAAATTTCCCTTTTGTTGTAAAATTCCATATTAATATTCAATATTAAGCAGATTTAAACATGTGCAGTAAAGAGATTAAATGAAGCAATCGTTTCACTAACAACCAATCCACCGCTAGTGCCGCCTGTCGGTCATTTTGGCCAGCCAATCACGTACTGCGGTATAACGTGGTGAACTGTTGATAATTTCGTGCGGTATGGGGTTGTACTGTGCATTTTGAATGGCTGCATCTGTATGCTTCCCCCACCTCATCTCTCTACATTGGCTTCCAGGTACAGCCCACTTCTGATTCAAAGGTTTGGTGCTAGCCAGAGCTTCCAAGGGAACTGTTTGGTTCAGCATATCTCCAGACCACTCTCAGACCCCCTGTTTCCACTAGGACATTAAGAACTGACCCTTCTGGCTGACTGGTAATGCCAGTGCTGAAGGGCTGGAAGTCTGCTCTCAACCCCTCGGTGGCAGAATAAGTCTACCTGCCACAGTCAGAGCTGCAGACTCACTTCTTCTATCTTTTCCAGAAGAAACTGAAAACCCATCTCTTCAGTTCGTACCTAACCCCAAAAGCCTGCAACAAACCCTCACTGTCTATTCTCTGATGCCACCGTTTCCTGTCTTTCAAGCAGTACAGAAACTCCTAACATCCTAGCTTTTAATGCTATGATTACAGTTATATGCTCTGTTTTCATCTTGACTGGATATCATTGTAAGTTGATTTGGTTAAAGGTGTCTGCCTAATGAATAAACATAAATGTAAATTAATGTACTTTTTTTTCTTCATATGAGCTCACCTGAACAAATCATATTGTTTGATTCCTGATGTATCTCCTTGTTTCCAGCAACTACCGAAAATGTGAGCAGGCAGGTTAAGAACTTTGATTGATTGACTTGGCAGTCCAGGCATTCAGCACCAGGATTGATTTGTACATCCGAGTACAGATCTGTCATTTCGATGAGTTAATGTCTTAAACTACAATGAACTCTGAAAAGGAAACTGATCCATTTACTGCACTTTAAAAGAGTAATCGGGACTTCAAAATTCTCTTTCACTGTAAACATGAGGGTTTTATTTTTCATCTTTTAATGAGTAAATACTCTTCTTAGAATGAAGGGCTTTCTTTAATTTTCCCTGTACGTACACAGTTATGTTCAGTAAGTATTCACAATTTAAAGACAATACACAAAGCTTAAAACAGAACAGATGGCAGAATCCTGTGGCTTGGTGCTCAACACTAGACACTTATGGCAGAGATTTATCACCCAGGTACAGAAGTATGGTGTAAAAGTGAACAAGTCCTGTATGAGAGGAGCCGTTTGGACCATCTTGTTGAACCAGTTCTATACTGTATGTTACACTTATTTCTATGGGAAAAAATGCACTATACAGCTCGTCCTGTAAAGTTTACCACACTATAGGATGATTCCTGTAGTGCATGTATTCAGAAATATCTTGCATATAATTGGCATTACTAGTTGCAGCTACATTTTATTGAAAGGAACCAGGTTTTGGGATTTTAACTGCCAGAGTGGAAATCCAAATTAAATCTCTCATTCATTTTCTAACCGCTTCATCTAACTCAGGGTCACAGGAGCTGGAGCCTATCCCAGAAAGCAAGTGGCGAAAGATGGGGTACACCCTGGATGGGAAGCCAGTTGATCACAGGGCACACAGACATGCACACATGAACACCAGGGCCAGTTTTCCAAGTCTACCAGTATGTTTTTGGACTGTGGGAGGAAACCCATGCAAACATGGGGGAAAACATACAAACAGGCAGCAATGCTAACCTCTGCACCACTGTCACCCAGCATTCATTTAGAAAGAGTAATATACTACAGCACGGGTGCCAGGGACAGATCATGCAGAGGAGAAAAGACATTTTGAAAAGACATCTCCTTTGTAAGCCAGTCTGTACACCTTAGTCTGTGATATGCTCTCTTACTTTACATTGAAGTCCCGACAAAGGGGTTTTCAAGTATTTCCTTGAAAGTGGGACTAGATTATAGTTTCTCTTCTTTGTTTTTTATCACTTGTGAATAATAATAATAACAACAACAATAATAATAATAATTATTATTAAAAATAATTTTCTGAATGCTTTGGTGGGGAAAAACACAGGGGAATATATTAAAAGTCAAATCTCTAGGTTAAAGACATTATTTAATCAATCATTAGCTGAAAAATGATGTTCCTGAGAGCATAGCTCAAAGTTCTTTGCTACATGAGAAGTTTAATATCTTAATATAATTATTAGCTTATAATGCTTCGGATGCGATGTACTATGACAAAAGCATACAAATAAGAAAGATAAAATGCATGTAGTATGCAGAGTTCTGTAAGTTTCCACAAGTGCTTATATTTAGATGAAGCACAGTAACATACAAGTAGACATGTAGAGGCATTGATTTAGTCAGTATTAGAAGGACAGGAACTGTCAAGAAGTAAATCTGGGACAGGAGGATTTGAAAGTAAATGGCAGATTATGTATCCTTTGTGCAGCATTCCCTGGTTATTTCTCTCCATTTCCTCCTGCTTATTTGTGTTCACTCTACTGTTGAAAATGCAGTTACTGCATTATTGATTCCTCTGTTATGTTTTAAAAAGCATTTAGAATCGGCCAATTAGTTACTGCTTAATGTAAAATGTCAAAACAGACCTATCTACCCATTAACTGATCAATTGATTATTTTCTTCATGCATGACTTGATGCAAGTTTAAATTTCATTGAAGAAAATGAAGCCGGCTTAAGATAATACTGCTTTGTTTCCACTGGAGAAACACATTTATTTTGAATGAAAGAATTGATAGAAATGGTCTTGCTTAAAGTTGTGTCACTTTGAAATTGGTTTCAACAGGATATAAAGAAAGTGATATGCAATGTGTGTAAATCTGCCCAAAGTTCTTAAATCAGACTTGGGCTTTGTAAAAGGTTTGTATTCTCTATTCTGGAGAAGTGCAACACAGCAATTTTTATTGTAACTTCAGAAACAAGTTCCACTTTGAGAAATAAATGGCATACTGTAGATTTAACTTGAATTTATCGTGTGGCTAAATAATTTTACCAATATCAGTTTCTTAATTCAAGGACATCTGATAATAGAGATCATATAATCACAAATGTTAAAGAAAGCTACTTATTGATTGTCTTTAATACAAAATCACTAAGCGCTCAGAAACTCAATGATTTTATTGTGGACCAAATAGTGGATTTTTGTCTAACTGAAATGTGACATCTAACGACGGTTATTTGCTAACAATGAGGGTGTTCCTGCTGGATAAGTTTATATTGAGAAAGTTTGTGGGATTTTACATTCATTCAATGGCTGGATTTAAACAACGTAGCATCTCAGCCTCTGCTTCTTATTCAGTTAAATGGCTCAGTTTGTACAGTAACCAGTCTGTATATTATTTTTTCTGTATATTTCATCCTATTTCATTTGGGGTATCAATAAAACTTTAGGGCATTGTACTGTATATTATTAAAACATTGTAGTTTTTTAAAAATTCAAAAATATTTGAATCATTCCTGATTTTTAGAACGTTATCATTTCATGATTTCACAAAATGAATTAGTGCTCTTATTTGTGTTTTACTAAACATGTTGTATGTTATAAATTATGCTTAGCCACAGGTATATTCAGGTTGTCTCTGTGTTCACATAGACATTTTACAAAAACAGAAATTAATAATGCTGTAAAGATATGTCATTTTGCAGGATTATGTCACAAGCATTCTGCAAATGATATGGTATTAATGTCAGAGATGGCAACAAATTTGGGTGATAAAAAAATGATCATGTGACTTGGTCATTGTTTTACAAGTAGCTCGCTCAGGTTTCAACATTGACCATAGAGCTCTTCCAGTAAACCTTGACATTTGCTGTATTTGCTAAAGGCGACACACTATGGAATTTCTAAGTATAGAAGGTCCATAATAATCCATCATCAAATGAATTTAAACAGAATTTCAGGGATTTTTTCTTAAGGTGAGTGTATTAGAAAAAACCTAAAATATTTTGTTCTAAACAGTTTAATTTATTGGTATTATTGTGCATGTGTGCGCACCCTGTACATGTTCAGTACTGTAAAGCAATAAAAATGTGACAAATGAGTATTAGAACTATTAGTGTTGTTTTTTAAATGTCCCTGTGTAAGGAGAGAGTAAGCCAATTAGGATGAGTATTTAAAATGTTTACATCATGATCCACAGAAAAGGTCTCAATCTAATAATTTCATTTAATCTAGTAATTTCATTTAAGAGCATTGTTCTATAAAACGTGTTCTGTGGAAAGTATAGACAACAAAACCAACATGGCATGTCAAGTAAGCTTATTTTATTTCTCAAGCAAATGATTGTAACACATATTATTCTATTTATTACTTCAGTTCATGGCATTTGAAACAATACATATTTACCTATTTGCCAAATAATAACAAATCTTTATCATGGTTGACAAAATATTTTGAAGTCATCTTTTGAAACTAAAAGTTATTGATATTAGCATTTCATGTGTAACAATTACAGCGAAAAGCAAACACAGGATCATTATTGCATTCCAATTGCATATTAAAGTAATTACAGTTATGCAGTGCCCTCCAAAAGTATTGGAACTTTGAAAGTCTAAACTGGGATTTTCACATTGAACTTTAATGATCATTCTGCTTGAAATAAAACTTGACTTATACGTACAGCTCCTACTGTAGATACAGTATTTAATTTTTAAGAGTAATTTCTGATCTAAATGCTTGGGTCAATTTAAGAATATTATATTGAACTATATATAAGAACTGATATTTCTGAGTCTCTTTATTTAAAGAGGCAAAAATATTGGGACATTTGGTTGACAGATCTTGTTGGTCATTGTTTGTTGTTGGGCAATTAGACACTTATAAATGAGCTCGGAATGTGTTTTTTCTTCAGCTTTTGGAATGAAAGTCAAAATGAAAATTAAAGAACTTTCTGTTTAAGGAAAGCCACCAGTAATGAAGCTGAAAGAAAGAAAAAAAATCTGCCATAGAAACTGGGCATACAAAAACCAATAATTTGCCATTAATGGCAAAAGAAAGATATCACAAATATAATCAGCCAAAACATGGTTAACCAAGAGAAATGTATGCTGTTGATGACAGAAAAATTATCATACCTGTAGGTGTCAAGAAAAACCCTTACATATTTGTCAGTAAAATTATAATCAACTTCAGAGGTGGTATCAAGATGTAAGTGCAAGATGTAAACCTGGGACATGCAGTTTCAGGAGACCAAGATAAATGGATGAAGTATAATAGGACACATTGCTCAGGGCTATCAATTATCAATTGAGGGACTGGGTTGAGAGTATGCATGGTGGAAAGAGGCATCCCAGGATACTGGACAGAGCTGATGTTTCAGAGGGGTACTGTTGGACTATTTTTCTTTTTAGGGATTTATGTTTGGTATATTGGGGACTATGAAGTTAATATATTGTTTTGTGTTTCCTGTGTGGATATTTTTTTTTATTTTCATTTCATGTGTTCCATGTAATAAGTAATGATAGATTGTAGTAGTTAGAGGAATAAAACTTCTGTATTATGTTATATAATTATCTTGTGCTGGTTTGTGGGTGCACCATTCAAATAATCTTTTTTCTGGGAACAAGGGTTCTAACGCCTTTAAAATTGCTAGGTGGTGTAACTGGCTATTCCAAGTATACTGGAATTTAATTGTCACTAGCATTAACATACTCTGAAACTGGCTATAGGCTTGGAGTTAGTTTCATGATGGGAAAAGAACATCCACCCACATGTATGCATTCTTAGGTGAATGGATTAAAAAATAATGTTCTTTTTTATCTCAGACCCCAATAGCTGAGATGCAGCCACACAATTAAGTATCAAACACCAAGCATCACTGTAGCTATTAAACATATGTGATAAAATATATTAAACAGACATTTATAAGAAAGACGACTATCTGAATGTCTCAAAGTACCTTTGGAATTATTGATATTTTGTCTTTAATTTTGTCCATCAAAATAGTCACTACATTTGTCAGGTCATGGCTACAGTGTTCTGATGAACTCAAATTTGGGAGAAAGTGGTCTGCAGCTGCTTAATGTTTCAACTAATCTGAGGCTAAAGATAAACAAATGGATCATATTTTGGCATTTCTGTTTCCTTTAACACTGCCTCAATGATTATTCCATTATTGTGCCTTATAGTCAATAGTTGAGATTAACACTGTGACTATGAGTATTATTGATTGATATAAACTCAAGACAGTTTAGGGTACAATGTTGTTATGTTTTGATGTTAAAAAATGGGAATATTTAAGGGTGTTCCCTGCTATTAAAGTGGAACACAACCCTTAAATATAGTTTAAGGGTTTTGCTGGAGGTAAAACGAGTGAACAAATAACAAGAAGACTGTCAAGATATAGCAACACTGTACCAATGCTCAAGATGAAACTATTCCACAGTTGCTAAATGTTTTGTCTATTTTTTGGACTACTAGAAACTGTTAATCACATGTTTATTTTACATACAGCTGTTAATCAAAAAATATTCTGTATGTGGCTATTTTAGATTTTATGTATGTTACATGTTACATACTCTATACATACAGTAGTTTATATGTGCACAGATCTAGATTAGAAATAACATAAAAGAATTATACTCCTTTAAATGAAACACTGTGTTGATTTTTCTTTTTGAAGAGCTCAGCTGTTTTTTTTGTCCATCCACGTGTTCTGTACAGAAAAAGGGATCCCATTACCCCCAGGTGACCAGCACAGCATTGCAGCACAAACCTGACACTCACCCGATTGCTTTTATATCTGTTTACAAGCTCGAAACTTAACACTCTGCAGAAGCTGAATTACAGCATCAAAAAATGATTTAAATATTATGACAAAAATAATTGCATCTGGTATAACAAAGACAATCCATATGGGTGTCAGGTTGGCTTAATGATGTTTATATTTGCATATAATTGCACTTTGTTCATTTATTTTTGTAGCCAACATGTATTAACAGGCTTTAATCTTGAACCCTGTAAAATTACACTCATTGTCTTACAATCATTTCATTGTCAAAGAAGTCATGTTGCATTACGCAATTAATTAATATTTTGGCTGTGTGAAAAAATGACTTCTTGAATCAAGCAGTTCTGCACTATGTGTTACATGTGAACCTTTTCTGCAACCGTCTGAGAGCATAATACTTGCCAAGTATTATACTCTAAAAGCTAAAAGCTACTATAATATAATATACTATAGCCATTTTAACTATGAGCAAAGCATGGGTAAGGCAGAAGGGTAATGTTATAGCTCATGTTATGTGCACAACCAGATTTTACTAGTATTTATTGAATCCTGTCTGTTTTTGTAAGCAGGCTCAGAATCAATTAAAAATTTCAAACCTTAACCTGCTATCTGGGTTAAGTAAAAACATTCTTTTCTTTTTATGAATTATCTGTTTATTTATTTCTTTTTGATTTTTGGATTGAATGTGTTGTGTAGGTGTATATACAGTAACTTAAGTTCTACTTCAAAATACCATGACTGAAAGCTTTAAAGAAACTGTACTGTGCATTTTCACATTACCGTAGAAGTAGCCATTGTCCTATTGTGCAAGTCCTTCATGGCTAAAATATCATCTTGGGGAAAAAAGAAAAAAATAAGTTGTAGAAAATCTCCAAGGGAGAAAAAGAAAAATTGAAGGCAGTTTTAACCAAGAAAGTGAAAATAAGTCAAAGCGGTTTTGCAAACACTATTTGTCTTCAAATTGACTAAGTTACCTACATCCATAAATTCCTCTCCAGCAGACACACACTCAGTGCCCATCTCACTCTGTTCCACTCCAGTGAGTTTTTCCTTTTTTCCTTGTATTTCACTACCTTTTTATGCTTCAGTCCTCCATGTGACCTGAATATTAAGGGCCTTAAAAATAAATAAGAGGAGACTATAGTGCAAAGCAGTTATAAATGTTATAGTAATATTGTAACACTGCACCGCCATCAAAGTAACCTCTACTCTTCTACTCTTCTAAACCTTCTTTGCAAAACACTGAGGGAATGACTCAGCAAAAGGTACACATTACAGGGCTGACGCGTCAGCATCAGCAAGAACCAAGAAAGAACTGACCCTGAAAAAATATAATAAAAAACACTTCCGTTGAACAGGTGGAGAAGCAGTTCCTGGTCACACAGATCGTAAGTACTGTAACCAGAACTCTCCAAGTTCCTTCCCCAAAAGAGGGGAAGTCACTTGGTTATAATAAATTTTACTCAGAGCTACCTGTACATGATGCAAGGCAGGTCTATACTCTGCACGGAAGCCCAGTCCATCTTAGTGCTCAGGGCATAGATCTGTCTTCCTTGCTGAGAAGCAGCAGCTTTTAACTAATGATGGATTGTTTCTATATTGTTTCTAGCTTGATTAAGATCTTTATAAGTTTTTAACATCCCTCCAAAGTTGTATTTCCACAGCTGTAGTTTACTGGTACTGTACCTTTAATTTTAATTTCTGTAGTTAATGTCCTGACAACGTTTTACAGTTTTTATGCACATCATGTGTAAATAAGGGAAAATAAGGAATTGCACATACAGTACAGTATCAAGGAACTGGCAGGAAACCCATGATTTGGATAAACAAATATCTGTGAGAGCTCTACCTGTTCAGAAGCTGAATTTGTAATTTGAAAGGAAATATGAAAGCCAGTGTATTCCGTAAAAAACATCTTCTTCTAGGAAGTGTTCAAAGAGCAGACTAAAAGGTCCTTAATTTAACCTCACTGATCTTCATTGTGAAATAAGTAAAAAAGTCATAATATTACCTTTGGAAAGAAAAGTCACAGGAAGTTACTTAAACAGCTTTTGCAACATAGGTCAAAGAATTGTATAACAGTATATTTTTTAAATGATTTTATATTTTAACATTAATATAAGAGCATATTTATGACCACAAATATGGCAGTAATAAGAAATAGTAGAAACATTCATTAACTGAAAATGGGGTCTTAAAATCAAATACATGTTGTATGAAACTTGCATTTCACAGTTAGTGCAAATTAAATACAGGAAACTGTAAAATAAAATTATTTTAACAGCTCATGAATTTTCATTTTGGATGGTGATTACCTATTCTTATTCCAATATTATTTAGTAAATGTTATGATGTACTTAATAAAAAAATCAATTTAATTAAAATTTTGGATTCATAAGATGGATTTTTGTATGCTCTGTTAACAAATGATTAGCAAAATAAGGCTTGTTTTATGAATTTAACAAAGGATTATATTAAGCACATATTATATTAAACACTCATAAACTATGTACACGGGTGAATTTTATTAATCACGTGAATGCTTTTCTACATAAGTCACACCCAATAAAGCTTGAAAAGGAAATGAACTACTGTACATAACAAGACCTAATACTGAATACTGACTAGAGCTAACCACTGAAATAATGAAAACAGTTCTGCATTCTAGAGCAGAGGTCTGCAACCCTAGTCCTGCTGTACCATAGGGTCTTCAGGGTTTCTTTCCAGCTAAGTTCTAAGTAACTTAATTAAATTGTTCAGTGTTCACTTGCTTAATTTGGAGGAGTTAACATGCTTTCCATATCTCTGCTCATTGACCATTGTAAGCTACTTAGAAAACCTGCAAGACTGTGGCTGCCCAGGACCAGGGTTATTAACCTCTTGCTGAGAACGGTCAACTGGAATCCCATGTTTTGTTTAAAAAAAAGTGATGTGTAGGATTGTATCTACATCTGGACCAAATCAAAAGGTGCCTCTGGAACAATGAACTGTTGGTCCTGTATATATTACTTCTTTCCTTTTTTAATACATCTGCTTTATTTTAGTTTCATTGCATCATTTTTGTTTTCATTTATAATAACCCAAAATTTGGACCTTTAACTGCCTTGGCTGGAGCCCAGAGCCCTACCACATCTTCTACAAAAGGCTATAACCTTTTGATATGCATCACTGACTGAGGAAAAGTTAAATAATGTCGCCGCTTGGCACAAACATTCCAATTTATTATTACAAACTGCCTACCACATAGGAGGCATATATTAAATATATCTTCCTCTGAAACAAAATCTGCTTCTCTGTCCTAAATATGTTGTCCCACTGGTCTCTACTTCAGGTTCTACATATACTGTATTAAGATTTACCCTTCAGAAGTCTCTCTACTGGAGTGTACATTCCCTCTTTTCTTATTAATATTTCCAAGATATGTTGAAAACAAAACAACATAGGGGATATTAATTACTGCTTATACTAAGGTGTTGTCTTGGACAGCATGCTGGAAAACCATGTTTCTGCATTTGGGTTCCCACAGATTTTTTTAAAATAAAAATGACTCAAATAATGATGCTATTTTTACACTTAAAAAATTTGTTTCAAATGGTGTAATTAAAACTTCTATAAACTTTTCTTTATCCAGAAAAGAAGCCATTTTTTATTCATTTGTATAACATACTGGCATAACACCATTATTCTCTTTAGCAAGACATTTTGTAGTACAATAATATGACAAAATAAACCATGCAAAAAGGAAACATATTCTCCAGCCAGAAACTCTATCCCACTGCACCCATTTTCAGTAACCCCTTTATCTTTAGAGCAGGGCTGTCCAATCCCAGTCCTAGAAGGCCAATGTGTCTGCATGTTTTCCAGTCCTCTTTAAAGCAGCAGCACCTGAAGTGTTTGGTAAAGCTGTTAAGTTTGCCAAATTAAGCCAGTGTCTACTTTATTAGCTTATTAAGAACCGGGTTGGAAGGAAGACTTGCAGATACACTGTCCCTGCGGGGTCATGATGGGATGGCCTTGCCTTACATGGTGGAAGGGAGTCATAGCTAAGCATACAGTAGCTGGCAGAAGCTGCAAGGTAGGACCACTTTGGACCAGCGTTCTTAAATGTTTTTCACAAAACTGTTTTCTTTATCTTGGTTTTAAGTTCACTCTTGCCCTTGTTTCTTATTAACCTTTCCATAGTTAGAGTTTCTGTGTGTTTTTCACTATAAGCCATAAACAGTATACTGTACATTATATACTTTGTGATTAAAGTTGGCAGCAGAATCTACTGAATTACAGAAATAGAAATGAAAGGAACAGTAGAAACCCTTTGGCCTGTTTTTGTTCCTGTGTACCTTTAAGCCTGCAAGGAGCTGCCTTTTAGTCTTGTCCAAATGTGACATAAGGTAAAGTAAGTGAGCAACACTATTCTTTGGAATAAAGAGCTAATAAAAGTAAAAAAAATCTATCATCTCATTTTTTAACTCTTTGCATAAAACAAAAAGTTTGCATTTGCCTGCATTGCTTACTGTTATTTAGTCTGTTTTTTAAAGGCATATGCATTCCTGTAAAGCTCTTTCAGGAGTCCAAACTATCATCAATCCTTTAATAAGACTTCTAATACAGTATGGTACTGTGCCTCCCACACAGTGGCTTTGGAGTATTATATGACATCATATGTCATCCGTTAATTAAGAAGCATAGTCATTACAGTTTTATGACAGTCAGCACTATTTTGCATTTGCTTTCCACCTAACTTCATACACATACATAACTTGATCTTAATAACCCTTTTCCATAATTATTATAGCTCCTAAGCTGCCAAAATTTAAATTGTCACCCTAACGGACCTTCTGCGATAGCTCTGCAATAGGGTTAACCCAGCACTGGAAGAGACCGGAAATTAGCAATTCTGGGAGCATTTCACTCAAGCTATTGATTTTTATTTCTCTCCCACCAACCTTAATTGCAGAAGACCCAGCGAACCCACATTGGAAGTTCTTTTCTATTTGTAATCTCCAAGGAGTAAAAAAGTTCTCAATAAAATAACCACTTCTTCAGCTACTGTATCTGACTTTCTTCAGACATGACTACAGTAAGTATTCAACACCCCAGAAATACATTAACTGTGCCTTGACTATAGATATTCTAGATTAGAAGTAATCTACAAGAGAGGCTGCAAATATGATGCAGCCATTATAACAATTTAAAATGTCTAGCCAACAATAGAATAGAAGTCTTTGTGCTGAAAGATAGAGGCAATATCACTTTATGTACTACACGATGCACTTTCCCTGTCATAATATCTAAAATTTTCCAAAACAGCTGTAAATCATGTAGTGTATTTGACTCGTGTAGTTTCACCTTATGATCAGACTTCAGTTTTTGTTAGAAGTGGTGACATGAGGTTTGATTCTACATACTGTACAACGGCGTATAAGGCACATTTGGCACAGAGTTCACTGATATTAGCCAAAAGGTGCAAAAAATATCCTGGATTTGTATTCTACATCATCACATGCCAGTATATATTAGGTGCCATGATTTTCACAGGTGTTGCCATGATAGACAGCAAACAAATCTTTAAAATCAAATAAAAAAGCAAAGCATTTAAGCATGTATCTTCAATGGCCAGTTGATAAGAGCCATTAACACATTAACTAGTAAATACAATGACCATTTGAGCTCTGTGCAGAACAAATGCATATACAGTATCATCACAACCTGGTGCTAAAGCGATTCTGTTTTCAGCAGACACACTATTCAATTCCACATTCCCTTCCTTTCCCCTTAAAGATATTGATAAAAGAGCATAAAAGTTACCTTAAAACCCATGGATGCCCTAAATGTATAAATACACAAGTTCGTCTGAAACATTACAAACGCTACAAAAATGTTTTGTGCTGGTAAAATTACACTAGATTGTAGTCTTTTTAAATAAGCCCTAAAAGCAGAAGATCGATGGTCTAAGAAAGTTTGACATTACAAAACATCTTGCAAGTGTTTTGACAAAAAAACTCAACCAAATGCAAAATAACTATATTTTAATTAATCATTAATTGATCTTCT
The DNA here is from genome assembly GCF_059453375.1 of Lepisosteus platostomus. NCBI lineage: Eukaryota > Metazoa > Chordata > Actinopteri > Semionotiformes > Lepisosteidae > Lepisosteus > Lepisosteus platostomus. The sequence continues at coordinate 63,019,217 of NC_142614.1, read as the reverse complement.
ACATTCAGTTTTACTTTGAAATTAATTTAAGTCACTTTTTAAATTTTACTGAGATAATCTATTCATTATTCTTTATACCCTTACTTGAATACCCTTTTAACAATAATTCATTTGACATGCTAATTAAAATATCACCAAACTTTTGCTATATCATTATGTCATGTAATCAGTTTCTAATCAATCATTTCATGTTCCATTAGTACAGTGTAGTGCTACAAATTGCAGACTCACATTTTTGTTAATGCCTACAATGACAGCACAGCAGTAGCACACTGTAATGTGTTTCTCTGTGCAAATATCTGGAGCCATGAATTTTATTTCATGTTCAATATTTTGTGCATGGCTTAATTACAAATAAATTATTTTTACAATCTGGCAAATGTGGAGATACAGTGACACATACTAAAAGTAATTTCATCCAGGCATAATAGTATTACAAAATAATGCTGACAAATGAAGTTATGCTAAGTCTTCTCCATATTCATAATTATATTCTTGGATAATGTTGTGTTACCAATAGTTATTCATAGTTATCAATGGACATATTATTTAATAATAGGAATAATTATGACACTTACTTTACAGAATACAGGTGTCTCTTCCTCCATATATTTTCCAGCAAAGGGCATGAGTAATACAATTATACAGATGTCTGGTATTGGGTACAATTGAAATAAAACACACTAGCAGACCCTGAAAAAGAAGAATGGTGTTTTGGGTGGTTTGTTATTATGGGGATGTCAACAATGGCTCATAAAATACAACGTTCTCTTTCCACTTATTGGTTACAAAACTAAACTCATTTAACACGTGTATTAACTCATTTAACACGTCTGACCACTGATTGGTTAGATTTTGCTGAATAAAAGCATATTGCCTGTTCACTTACATCTTTGACTATTTTTTTTAATCACAAGCCAACAATCAAATGTTTTATCTCCTATTTTTGGAGCATAAAATATAACTGTGCAATTATAGTTTTTGTATTGCAAAACACCTTATGGCACCTTAAAATCAAATATATACTGTACAGTATATATAATATCCTTACACTTACAATATGTACCACTTATTTGGACACTCCACTCAACTTGCTTTACAGGTAGTGGGGACTCCCCTTCACCACCAATGTTTAGCACCCACCTGGAAGATGCTTTGGCAACCATAGTGCACTAGTATGCTTACCACACACCAGCTATCAGTGGAGAGGAGAACAGAGTGAGCCAATTCATAGTTGGGGATTATTAGGAGGCCATGATGGGTAAATTCCAGGGGGAAAATTGGCCACAGAGAGTCAGAACCTCAGTTTTATGTTTCTCAAGGACAGTGCCATTTTTAAGGTATAGAGTCCCTGTCACTATACTATATGTCACAAAGACCACAGGACGAGTGCCCCCTACTGGTCCCACTAACAATACTAACTTCCAACAGTAACCTTAGCTTTCCCAGGAGGTCTCTCCTCCAGGTACTGGCCAGGCTCACACCTAGTTAGTTTCAGTGGGTTGCCAGTTGTGAGTTGCAAGGTGATATACTGTAGCTGCATAAAACTATGCACATGTGTGTTTGTTTTTTCATGGTTTCATGATAAAAGGTGGGTGTGGATCACTCCATAAAGCAATGACTTGTTTTTATCAGGTTATTTCAATCCCATCAAAAGCAAATGTTGAAAAAGCACTAGTCCTGATGACGTCAGGTAGTTGATGGCACAGCAGATAAGGAATGATTGCTGATGATACTGAAGGTAATGAACAGATCTATCCACTGAACCTCCCTTCCAAATTACATTGCATTTTTTGCTTTTTTCTTGCTTAAAAAAACACAGAATGGCAATGATTAATTACAAACCAGGCAAAGTTCATGGCTTTTGAGATTGTGTTATCAATATCCATATACTCTAAAATGGCTACAAGCATAAAGTACAGTATGCATTAAGTAATGTGAAAAACAATTTAACCTAATGTACATTATTATCTTTGTGAACTATGAAGAAAGTCAATGGGCAGAATTTCAATGGGCAAGAAGACAGAAATGGATAACCCCCCCCCCCCTCCAAAATCTTGGACAATTTATGGATTCCGTGCTAGATAATGCACAAAAAATATAAACAACTCAAAGAAATCTAGGATTTCCACCAGATTCTGAAAAATATGAAGATACAAATGCAAAAAGAGGTCAAACTCATTCATACCAGGATGGCCAAGTTGTTACTGCAGAAGACACTTTAAGAATTACGCACTTTCAGTTTCAACTTTCATTTAAGGTGATTTTTAAAAATAATATTGCAACAAAATATTTTTACACAAAATATTGATAAAAGACTTAAGAACTTGTAATACATTTTCATTTTATCAAATGTACATAAATTCTCATGTTTGAGAAAAATTAATACCTGCAAACTTTCATTTAAAGCTAGCGGTGCATCTATTTTTTCACTATCATTGACAGCACATACAGTACAGAATAACAAGAAATCACTATTACATGGTGTAAGTTAAGATAAAACAATCTTAGCATTCAGAATATACTTAGTGTCATTGATAATACATAGCATTGACTGCATAATTTTTAATTAACTTTGTTTTATTAGGTTTGATCTTTATTGCAGTTATTTTTATATCCTTGACTGTATTAAATCAAGCCAAGCTAAGATAGGTATAAGCTGTTCTGGGCAGTATTAACTCTTTGTGTATAATTGGCCCAGACAATGTACTAACTGTCCATTGTTATCCTTTACATGATAGGGCTGAAACCTGATAGCTGAAAAGAAAAAATAAAGATATAAAATGCGTATATTAACTTTCTGTACACAGGGTGACTGGATGTACTCTAAGGGTCAGTTTCATCCTTCTCTTATAATGGGTTACTATCTTGATCTTAAACCTATAATGCTAAAAGCTCATGTCAAGCTGCTGCCTCTTCGGTTATATACAGTACAGTACAAATGTCTGGGTACATGTGGTATGTCTTTATGGTATGATGCCACACTTCTGCAGCTGGCACTAATTTCTTGAATGCAAAACAGCTGGAATGGTGCTCCAGACAGAACTAAACCTAACTAATAACAACATGACTGAATTACATTTCAAGCGAAGAAGAAATAAACACCATCGTGCATGTCCACAGATGAGCAATGCAAGGCTTTCTTTATACTGCGTGCACGGGCCATACTGACACTATGTGAAACCAAATTACCGTAAAATGCTGATGCACCCGCAAATCTCAAATTGGTAATCTATTACATAGCCTTTTTGATTACAAGAGCCCATTTTCCTCTTACTAACAGAATTGACTGTTAGAAAATTGAATTGTAATTTTAAGACGGTGACGTTTGATTTGATACGTTATTAATGCGTAAAACACCCAGATTTCCTGTAGAGAAAAAAAAATGAATGAAAAAATATTCAAACTCTATTCATTCTACCATACTAACAAGGTGCTTCTTAAAACCCTTTTTTAAAAAAAGCAATTGTCCCTTCTAACCATTTTCTATCCATTCATATTTCCCTCTGTATTTCCTTTTAATTCAATAAATCTATAATTGCTTCTGGGCTTTCTTACCATGCAGTGTGCTCCATGTCCTACAGAATAATCAGCAACACAGAGTAATTAATATACAATCCTAAAAGTTAGTTTGGTTTAAATCTTAATTTTAAAGAAATATTTTTTGCCTTTCCCACAAATACATTTACACAGTTAGGAACACAAAAGAATCAGACACATATGGAGCACATTCTTAACAGGTGACGATTAATGCCATTGCCTCACAGCTTTAGGTCGCAAGTTCGATTCGGGCTCTGTGGGGTTTGTATGTTCTCCTTATGTGTCTGCGGGTAATTGCTGGTTATTCCAGTTTCCTCTAAAAACGTGAAGGATAGGTTTGTACAGTGCATTCTGAATTCTACCCTATGGCAATATGCATTATTAACTGCTAACTGTGTAGTGCCTCAGAATCCAATGCACCTCTGAACTCTGCACTTTTTACTTGTCTACCATCTACTGTATCTATTGTCCTGTGCATTTATTGTTCTGTACTACAAGTTGTATGTTATTATGCTTCGTTGTGCTGTTATTATGTATTATTTCTGCCATAATTTATTATAATTTATTGTTTTGTAATGTACTGTGCACATTGAGTGTAAGTGTTGTTTATTGTACTATGTACATCCCAAGAGAACAGCACACATACGAATATCAGTCTACACGTACTTATAGTATGGCAAATAAATCTCACTCTGCTCTCTCTTTCTGTGTCTCTAAAATCTACAGCCTTGTGGAAGATGACTGGGCTCTCCCCTATTTACCCATAAATGCAGTAGATTTTTTGGCTCTCTCTCACCACTTGTTCCAATTGTGTGAGTATGCAGACAGACAAATTATTTCTAATATTAGAGGCATTTTGTTTTTTTCTTGTGGAGTTTTGTAGGATGATGGCTTTTACCTACTACTAATCTTACTCTATAAATCTAAAAGGATTTTTCACATTCAAAACCACATTTTGAATTAGATAAATTGGGGTTGCAGGTCTTGTTAGAACCTTTTCTTTGTGAAGTTCTCAGCATCTGTGAAACAAATTATAACTATCCAATGTTATCCAACCTACATTACTCTTCATAAATTAGATTACTGCTTTCTGTGTCTGTCCGGAACACTTTATTGTGCCATATTATATGGATAAGGAGAACTGAAAGTGGAGTGTCTTTTTCTTGATTTGGGGTGTTAGGTGGAGGATTGGGTTGTTAGGATATCCTTTATCATCACATTTAAAGTATAAAAGTGAAGAAAAGTTATAACACAATGGTTCCTAGGCGCGAGGTGGATGTCATAGGTATGTCTTGTGTAGTACAAAAAAGTGTTGAATTATTTAGGATAATTCCAAATACTTCACTGACGTACAGTATGCTTCAGTTTTTGTATTTTCTATACAGTCTACTCGCAACTTTCGTGCTCTCAACTTACACGGTTGGCTCTGGAACAAAAAAAAATTGAAAAAATCCTTTATTCTCTAAAACAATTTGTCAGGCACACCTACGACAACTAGTGAGCCTATACAGTTGTCTCCCATGAAGTGAGTCTCCTCCCCCAACCCCTCCCACTCAGTGACTCAGTGACCCGGCATCAATATTTCTGTGTTCTCTCATAGAGGAGCATCACAGTGATCAGTGTCTACATTTCTCTTTGTGAGAAAACAGATGGGAACCCTAAACTATGGCCCCTAAGCGAAAGTCAGTTAGTGAATCTGGTGGTGAAAAAAACTAAACCACTTTCTTTTAATGAAAAAATCAAAATATTAGACCAACTCAGAGGCCCCAGCTTTTTGGGGTCATAGGCAAGATGTTGGAAAGAGGTCCCTTCAGATCACAATTTGCTCATACTCTACTCTTATCAGCTTCCAAACCAACACTACTATTTAGAACAATTAAATAAATGAATTACTGTACAGTATATAAGTAGAAAACTTTTATCAACCAGTTTTGAACACTTAATAAATACCTCAAAAACAAGAATCATACATTTTACAAACATAGTGTATTTTAACTTTGAAAAATCAAGGTCGCTCAATAACAAGGGAGGTGAGATCAGTAAGGCTGAACAGATGGGAAAGTTTTATAAAAATGTTCCATAAATCAATTTACCTTGATTTTGACCAGGAGGCAAAATTGTCAATTAACTGATTTACGGATAGTAGTCAATCCTCTGCATGGCTGATGCTCATGATGGTAAGTTCACTGAGATGGTTTTGTGCCAGGCTTGACCTTGGGTATGTTTTAATGAACTTGAGCTCTGAAAAGCTCCTCTCTGCTCCCACTGCTGTCACTGGGAGAATGACTGCAATCCAAAGGGCTACAGGTTGGCTTTACAAAACCCTATTTAATGAAATACAGGAGAAACCGCAAGGAAAAGGAATGCATTTTTATATCGTTTACCTATAATTCCTGAACAGTCTCAGTCTTTTGTACTGATTATTCGCTTTCATGCTTTTTTCTGGCTGGACAGCACTGATTTTTAGCCAAGCAACCCACACGGCATGTGTGCAATTGCAGGAAATGTGAATCAGTTAACGTCTAATAAAACATCTCAAGTAGTCTATACTGTACTGTACGTCTAGCTTGAAAACGTGGCATGTCTACTGTTTGCAAGGGATGTGGATCTGACAGACTCAAAACCAAATGAAATACAAATTATTACATCATTATGCATATTATGCATTATTAGAATGACTTGATTTGCGTACCCTTCTTTTGAGATAACTTTTCCTGCTTTCACTTTCTGCCTTTTATGATTGGTAATTTTTTGACTAGACTTCCATTAGGATCATCCACTGCAGCAACAGAAGGAGGCACTACAGGGATTTTTTTGTTCACATTTGAACTTGCTGATTAAAAAAATACATTATTTTTCATGTTGAGGCCTCAGGGCCCTAGGCAATCACCTAATTTGCCTATATCCACGGCTGGCCCTGCTAAGAGGTGGCGTTTCAGTGACAGGTGTCGCTCGGAAATATGGTGGAAATGAATCCAGCATTTGCGTGATAAAAAACCATGAGAAACAAATTTGCGAAGCTGATTTTCATTTGTACTTTTATTTACTGTTTTTATACTTATCTTTAATATCTTGAATTACAGTTAGAGGAAAGTAGGGGTTTTCATAAGGGTTATAAGGAAAATGTGACTACACAAAGCGTCTTTAGGCACGAGTCAAAATCCCTAAACCCCCCATAAATTGTGAGCTCACTGTACAGATACTTTTTAATTTTCTGAAAAACATTTTCCATTGTCAGACACCTTTACATTAAGCAATGCATTATGTATTTTCCAAGGATATCTTTCAGTTGTTCTAGTTGTTGATCTTCTCTCCCACACTTTCCTATTCGTAGTCCAGCCTCACTGCCTCCACTTCAGTCAGTTGTACTCCCTGTCACTTTGAATCGTACATAGATAATCTTTGCTGTATTTGGGGAATGTGCTGTACCTTAATCCTTCCTTCATCTACTAGTCATTTTCTATTCATTTTGTTATCTACTGTAGTTTATCTGGATATAAAATCATGTGCTGGAAATATGTTCTAAAGCCTCTAAATGCTGTGATGGAAAAGATTTTTCTGTCACGAAATATGCAGAGTTTTACATGTATCAGAATATTTATGTGTCGATATTATCACATTGTATTATGACAGCTAGCTTTAATGAGAACTTTAAACAGGTGTAGGCTAGCTTTAATAGACACGTTTACTCCATTCATGTTTGTATTTCTACTGTAAAAATGATTCCACCACCCTCAATTTCTTAGCTGGCTACTAGCACGAACAGCACAGTGATCACTAAGCCTATATGGAAAGCTAAACATTCGTAAAACTTTTTACTCTTTACTTCGCAATGCAAGAAGCCTGCAGGGGCTTGCAATGACCAAATTTAAAAATGTCATATTCCCGTTGGTTGGATTAGTAAACTCCATTCTGTTGAAAAATGTAGTTTCTTTACTTAACCAACAGATGTCACCTCGCACTTTTATTGTACTGTATAAAGGAAATACACTTCCCTCTGAATAACATCTGCAGATATTCACCTGTTCTCCTGAAAGACTCTTGGCTTGCTCTAAACAAAACCCGTAATGAGATGATCTAAAATAACGTGACTTCTTTTCATTATGTCATTTTCAGCTGAAGATTTTAAATGAGACAAATAGCCATATAATGGGAGTAAAAGCTATGAAGTGAAGCTGTAAAACAATCAACTGTGTTCTGACAGATGGTAATGATAAGTTTCCATGCATCTACACATTAAGAAAAGAATTCTTGGAATAATAGTAAATATATTATTTTTTGGACTTTAACATTACAGTTCTATTGTTGACTTAAATAAATATACATATACAGCTTTCAAAATGTATTCAGAATCAAACTAATTACAAACACTTGTCAGCAATACTATTTTGCACATACTCTGGAATTATTTTAAATATTTAATTCTTCTAACTTTTTAATTTGGGTGAAAGAAATTTGATTTAAGTATGTACACTCTTCCTGTATCAAGTCCAAAATCCTTAACACTATTTTTTTTTATTTATATATTTAACTCTGTGTTCCTATAATATTTCAAATTAGAAATATGGTAAATAGCTGGGGACCCCAATGCAACATAACCTTTGGAATTTCAGGATTGTTTTTAGCTGCTGATTTTAGTCATTTACGATTAGTTTGGGTTGACACAGGGGACATTCCTGTATATGGAACAAAATCCATCACAAACAATTAACATTTTAAGTTTATGTACAGTATTATCCTATTTTGGAATAAAAAAAACTCTGTTGGATCCTTACATTCCAGCTTCCAGATTTTACTATTTTCACTATACATAATGCTGTCTCCCCCTGCTTTTCCTTTTACACATTGTTTCCTGAATCACCTGAAAATTCGAAACTTTGTTTTTTCTGTCAATAAACTTTTCTCTCCTGCTTTAACAACAGTGCTTTTAAAGTTACGCTATGCGCTATAGTTAGAAATCAGAATTATAATGTAATAGTGAAGTTACATTCACTATGCATTTCCACATTCTTGAATCCTCCAAAACTTAAGATTCTAAATTTAAAAAAATACACAGGATAATACAATATAAATCAAATGAGATGGGATTTCAAAAGGATTCTTGGAAGTGGCTGTATGACCTTGAATTCAAGCCAGTTGTAAAGTAAGTTTTTTAGAAGGTGGGATGTTTCTTCCAGATATCAAAGCACAATATGGCATGTGTCTACTGTTTGTCTCTCTGTACCCTTCTGTTTAAAACTAAGTGAGCATACAGTACTGAGCTCGTGAGCAGATCACAAGTCTACTGAGGCTTGGTACGTTATGTTGTCAAAGGTGCATCTGAGTTACAGCAACAAAAGAGAGTACTATTATAAAAGGTATGGTTATCCTCGGACTGTTTAGCTTTAAATGAAACAAACAGCACTAAAACAAAATTTGCACTACATCTTGCACTACAAAACAGGACCCTGCAGCACTTTGACTCACATCCTCACTAAAAATAATAATCCTGAAAATGTAGCTTTACTGAGGTCTGAAACAAAATTAGAAGCCTGTTAAGTAATATAAAAAGGTTTAGCACACATCTGGCCACTTGTGGTTTTTATTCCTATGCCAAGATCAGCAGGAATAGGGTAGCCTGTATTTGTTATAACAAACATGTTGTTAGGAACATCCGCTGCAATACTTCTGTAGTACTGTGGTGAGAGGGACTTTACACACACTTAAAGTCTACGCAAATATTAAAGGGCCATGAAATCCATGAACGCTACAGGCAATAAAAATATTAAACCCTGACTTCTGGAATAAACGTAGGAATCTAGATAATTTAATGCTAAACCGAATCCTTGCGGAGGAAGAGGAAATTGCAAATCAATGAACAAGAGTACTTCTGCTCAATGGAGGTGGCAACTTGCCACAAACCATGGGGTTTTGTAACAAGACTCTGTCATTCAAAAAAGTCCTTCTTAAGTCATGAAAGGAAAGGAAGGCTGCCAATGCAAAACAGGAACAGGATATTTGAAATCTGCTTCTTAAATCCATTAACGTCCCCCCAAAAAACACATTATGAGACCACATACATGTGTATATTTTTGATTGTTTTACATTATTTTCACGGAATCATTTCTAGCATTTTTCTAGCTGCATTTCTGAGGTTGATGTAAATGTTTTTTTTTTAGTTTTTCTTGATTAGAGCTTTAGTAATTGGCAGTAAATCCTGTGTCAATATCCATTTTTACTTGAATGGCCTTACTCTTGTAAACCTCTATTTGCATTTGACATTATAATCCCCTAATGCTAATGGCAGTGAATGTCCCCCTTTTGATATCAGCAGAGATTCCAGATTCTCTTTTGTGTGCAGTTGTTTTCCTCTGTTCTGTTATCCTTTCTGGAGAATACAGCTTCCCCATCTACTAGCATTTCTTTTTGTTGTTATTTTGGCATGCTCCTCTATTTTACGTCATACTCTTTTTCCACCATTTGTCCTGGTTTTAGGGCTCTTTTCTTTTTTATTTTGAAGTCTCATTCATTCATCACTGCTCTTATTCATTCCTTCTGTCTGGTGTGTTCTAAAGTCCCTTCGTTCCTCATTTGTCATACTGTTAAGTAGATTAAAACATTTTAGGTAGCTAGCAGGAAGTTTCTTTCCTAAAGTTTTATATCTGTAATTGAAAGAGATCTTTACAAACTCTGAACACATTTACAAACTCTACATTCCTCATAAGCAGCTGGAATGGTACCCAAACAAACATCTGAAATGTCCTGTGACACACCAGCAATAGCAATTTCACAGCTGAACAGGACATCTTTTTTTAAACACAGGGTTGACCTCACACTTGCAGATTGTGAAAAACAGAGCAATAGCTAACTTAATACACGTTTATGTCTACGTGAATTGCCACAGCTGAATTTTAAAAACCCACAGTATAAAAGCATCTGAGAAGAAACTGGAACGTTAAAATCAGGTTGATTTTTTTCAATCATTTCTTAAGTGGGAAGTGAGGAGCACAGATATTTTCAAAAAAGTAGTAGGAAGATATATTTTCTCTGTGATAGGAAGATACATTTTCCAAATTTAGATCCAGCCCAAATATTTAGTTTTCATGATGCATTGACCGATGGCACTATTTTAGTCTGGTTTAGTCAATTTGAAGAGAATGGAAATGTGCGGGATCTGTGGAAAATTACACTGGCCTTCCATCATTAGGCACTCCTCTCAAATCTGAAGAAGCATACTGTACAGTGTTGCTGGGGAGTCCTTTAAGAGCTAACCATTTATTACACTGTAGTTACACCTCGACTACAGTACAGTGAGAAAAACAATATGGTGATCCATATCATCTAGAGCTGGGGCAAACCAAGAATCATGATTAGAATCTACTGTACAGTATGTCATTTTTTTTCCCTGCAAGGATACTAGAGTGTATTATGGAATTTGACCAGATGCAGGGGAATGTGATTGAAAAAGAGGAGCACATACTGATCAAGATTTGAAATAGCATGAGGATTTTCAATGTTAGATAAATTATTAAAATATTGTAGAGTTTAAAGTGTTCCCAGTGGTATGCAATACTATGAAGAGAATAGATCAAACATTCTTTATGGAAGGAGGTTCATGTAATGTTTAGCTCTGTTTATTTTCAGAAAACGTACACCAGTGACCTATTCACGAGGGGAAGGGATCTAGTACCAAACTACAGCAGCAACACAAACCATCTCTCTCAGAACTGGATGAATGGAAGAGCACTGGCAGTAACAAGTGCAGAAGATGCAATATCATTAACGACAGCAAAATTAATCAATACTGTTTCATAACAACAGTTCATAAAGCAGTAAATCAAAATTTTTGCCTAATCCATATCTTAGTCACCCAAGGGCAGGGCTGAACTCTTACTCCAGGTTCCAAGCAGTGATGTCCAAGCCAAGTTCCCTGCAACTCTTTGCTACTGAGATCATTAAAACTGTGTGTAAGAGTCATATACTGTAAATAAACAAATATTTTACACAACACGTACTGTATGTACTGTACATAGATAAGGGTGATCTCAGCTACCAGTATACATCAGGGTTAGGCACCGGAAAGTTGAGACGTGTAGGAAAACAAATATAGAAGAACAATGAAAATATGGACAGCTCAGGACCATCGTAAGTGCATAACCTTTTCCCATGCAATTTAAAGCAGTTTTTCCCATATTAATTAATTAATGGAATAGAATCAGGTTAAGGACCAGAAGTCAAGCTGAGTGTGTTTCACTTGTGTCTAACTAAACAGTGCTGAGGGTCCTGTTATCAGTCAAGTGAGGCTCCTAAATAATGCAATTTATAGCAAAACACTTTTATCAATATCTGTGAGGAATAATGTAATTAGCTTGAGAAGTGTTGGCAACATAGAGTTCAGACACACGTGTATGCATTTAATGTACCTACAGTATAACTCATAAAAAAAATAGAAACAGCATTATCCGTTCAACTCAACTTTCAAATTGTAGTCTTGTCAAAACTAATAAGTCATTTGTTTCTTCAATGTTGATTTGTTTCCCCACACAATGTTCATGCATTTAAAGTTAGCATTTAAACCTTGATAAAGAGGTTAGATCAGCGAAATGGTTGTAAGAGCACAACTTTATCGCTGAGAAATAACAAATCCTGAGCAACAGCTTTGGCAACAAAAATAATAATTTTAATGTTACATTTTGCTCTTCACAGGTTTTTTTTTTTCATTTCTGTAACAAAATAATTCACCAACCATTAAAGTTGCTAGATTTTGGTGCTTTGAAAAATGATGTACAGTAAGTGCATGGACTTTTTATACTGAGTTCTTCAATTCATTAACATTGTGAACGTGGAACAATGCTGTATATAGCAGAGTGACTCATAATTCAGATAGTCTGTATTACACATCTGTTGTCCTGTAGGTATAGTAGTGTATTTATTGCAGCTGGCTCAGAGCAGTGTTAAACTTTTTACAGCATAATCTCAACACTCATTTATTCCCAGTGTTCTGCTAGAGAAAAATCAACTTTGCAGATTAAGTAAGATAAAACAAGAGAGGATACCATGCTTGTTTAGTCATAGTGCTCACCTATGGTGTATTTCTAACATAACATACAATGTATTTCTAACATAAAGGTGATGGTTGGGATGGTGCTGTTGCTGATGTGGTCAGATCATTATGATTTTAAACTTTAAGAAATTTGGTATGATTTCACTTTTGGGGTCTTTTGGCAGGAGATGTAGAGGAGTTACCACTAATAGAGGGGGAGGGGAGGCTGTGGGGCAGGAGAAATGTTTTTGTTCTGTATTTGATTCATTATGTTCACAAAACAGGTGTTCATTCACGTTTTATGAGGTATGTTTGTCTTGGGTTTGAAGCTTAAGTGAATGAATGCACTTTGTGGCAGCCATGTGGTTCTTATTTTCAGTTATGCAAATATCACCATCTTCATTCAGGTCCTTTCCAAGAATATAATTGTACCCTTATGAGGTAGAGGGTCCCCAATGAATTCTAAGGTCATCTTGCCGAGATCTGATGAACCACGTTTTGCTCATAATGGACGTAAAATGAGCTAATTTGGGTTCATTGTGCAGTTCATCCCTGAATAAATTGAAAGACCTTATGCATTGTAATTGGTTTTCCCAAGGCCTCACCATCAACCAGCATCTTCTGCAGAGCAGGCTGAATTCTCTTTGTTGCATATTTTAGAACCAAGCCCTAACACTGACCCTTGTCTTTTTAATTTGTTAAATTAATATTAAATTTCATACACACCTGTCTAAATATCTATTTTTGTTTCTTGAAGTTTTATTTGAATTATTTCAGGATAGTTCACTTTGCAACAGCTACAAAACAGTATGGTAGTGTTTCTTACCTTTCATACAGTACATTGACAAGTAGATAATTTCCATATCCGGTCTAAGCACACAGGACAGCACAGGATAGAATACCCATCCACCACAGAGTCACCTCCCAGCAAATGCTAATCCCCATTCATACAGCTGGGGGGACTGGAGAAGCTGGAGTAGAGTACATGTACACTCATATTCCAGTATAACAATGTTTGGCATACAAATTTTTGCTAATCCGAACATGAAGAATTTGTACCTTGTGTTACAGTTCCAGCATCCCGCTACCAGAGGGCACTCCAAACTCTAGGTCCTAATTCATCTGTGCAGCAGAGACGCAGATCAAGCAGACTGCAGTAGCCAATCCCTGCTCGCCTCCCCTCCCCGAACGTATTTAAACCCTACTCTTTGTTCAAGCTGTGCTGAGTATTGTTTTCAACTCTTTGAGCTCTCGAGCTATCCTTTGCTGAATTCTTCCTGGACTCCTTGCCTGATTTTTGCCTGTTTCCTGACCTAGGTTTTTGGATTGTGTTTCTGGTGCTTGATTCTAAATTTGTCTTCTGGCTTTGGAGTTTCACTCACCTCTTGACCCTGGCCTTGGTTCTCCCTTATTTACTGTCTTAGGATTGTGTGACCTTGAACCTTGCATAGGGTCCATTCCTTGTTTTCTGAGCTGTGACCAGCTTAACACCTGGTAATTTGTTATAAGAATTCAATTTCGCTTATCTGAATTTTGAAGTTCGAAAGTGACCGATTTTGGCCGAGAACCTGAATTCACCATCACCGAACAGATGTTTGTTTCTGCACATATGCAAGGCATTGTGGTTAAGGACACCTTGAGGCAGCACTGCTTTGTTTACAATCACAGAGATAATTTTCAAAGTGTTTTATTGTGTTTGTTTTGTAGTTGCTGTTCATTATGGGGTCTTAAGGAAGAGAAAAAGATTCTTTAGCGTAAACAGTATGCACCTTGTCTGGCCGATCGCTTGGATAGCGATCTATTACGAAAGAATGAGAAATGTAAATATGATATAATTAATTTTACAACAATAGTTGGCTTATTTGAGTAGAACTGAATTGTTCACTAAGCTTGCTATAATGGTTTGTATGGTATTGTATGTTTAGGGTGGTTTTTGATTGAACTTGTCTTCGGTTCGGAACAGGGTGGAATTGTTCCCACAAGAAATAATGGAATTTTTCAATTTACGATCTCGATTCGATTTATATCCGGGGTATGAGTGTATTCAATGGCAGAACAGTAGTTTCTTGGAGTAATGTACTGTACAAGGCACAACAGAAGTGTCTTGACCAGGGACTTGACCCCACAACCTACCAATTTCTTGTGAGATCAGAGACTTTGTCCACTATGTTATGCTGTGTCCTATATGGTTAATAAAATGAAAGAAAATGTTTGGATACTAAATGGAGTATCTCAAACCAAGCAGATTGTAGTCAAAATATCAATACAGCCCATTCTTGCAGTTGCATCACTGGGTACTGCCTGTTAGAAGTATTGGAGAGCTCAAAAACTGGGAAAATTTGTACAAAACATTGGAAAATAATTAAAGAAGAAATAAAGAAGAAATTAACTGTATAGAAAATTTGAGAAATAGAACTTTGGAAGCTGTAGAACCAGAAACAACTTTATTAAAGTCTTTAAAATGCCATTGTTTTTATAAAAGTAGAACCTCGGTAAATGACATGTAACCTCAGGCCATGATGCTTTCGCTATCAAACCCAACTCACATTCTTATGAAAACAATCTGAAGTGTTCATGAAATTGTAACAAAAAATAAAATCATTAGTGTACTTGCCATTTAAAGGATTTATAGATTCAGAATTTTGTTATGCTTTACCTGCAGTCTGTGTTTACTTGCCATATACAGGGTAGGTGATATAGACTATGAAGACTAGATCAAAGCATTTTTCACTGCTACTCGGGGGTGCTATTTTTTTTGCTCACACTGTACTGACCCCTTTTCAAAAAGCACTATCTCCAGACAACCAAGACAATCTTCATTTTTTATTTGTTTTAGTTATTAGTTATTTAGTATAATTTATTGTTATTAGTTATTCAAATTTAGTACGTTTAGTACATTTTGGTTTAATACACATTTTAACTGCTTAGTCTGACAGAACAGTTCCAGTTACACAGAAAGATCTGTAGAAGTTTATTCAACTTCTAATGGACAATAATCAATAATATTATAACAAAAAGGAGAGCAATGGCAGGGTGGGTCACACTACTGCTTCACAGCTTTTGAATCCTAGTTTTGATTTAGGATAGGTTTAGACTTTTAATTAGTTTCAGATGAAATGCAGTATTTGGAATAAACCTGCTAGCTCTAGTATGTCAGTATCCTCATCCACAGCCTATCCATTACCGTAAGACTTAACACCAAAGACAGAATTACCTCATTTTTTAGGTAGTCAAGCACGCATAGCTCACCGCCAACACAACTGTAAAATCCATCATGTGAACAGGAAGCCTCATCATGTCTTTTTGAATACCAACACTCCTTGCTGCACAGCACTCTGTATTTGAATTTCTGAATGGATATTTCATGTTTTCCATTTGATACAGTTTGTTAATGAAATAGTAGAGTCACCCTTGAACTCCACCCTGTTATTACCCCTTACATCATGTTACACCTAATAGACCCTAAAAGGCATGCTTCACTTGGTCTGCATGTACCTTTGAACTCCAGATGTGTGTTATTGCTCATTCCGCGTGTCTGTTTTAACCATATTTCAATGCACATGAAAAATTCACATCTTTCACACTCAGCAAAACCAGAGCTGCCCACAACTCACATGCACTAAATGGTAGAAATATTAGAGCTGCTCAGACACTTCTTTCTGTTTTAACCATATCCTGCCTTCTTAAACCATAGGCTAATTTAAATTGTGCTTATCCATTATTCCCCCTTTTCACCCCCCCCCCCCAATTTGTCTCTTCTTCTATTACGGTAAACTGCCTACTGTAAATACAGCATCGACAGCTTTATTGCCCAAGATGCAAATAATACCAAGCAGTCAGCCTTCGTGGTTTGTGTTTTTCTTAAGCACTTGAAAGGAAGAATATTCAGATGCATTTTGATGACAAAACCCTTCATTTTATAAATTGGAAAAAGTATTATTTGTAGTTGCCTTGTTCCTTTTTGGTTGGTTATTGAAGTAATAATTGGTTTGACGTAATTGGACGGAAGACAGGTACAACTAGGAAATCAGACCCTAGAATCAGTAACTGACTCTGCAGCTATAGTGCAGGGGAAACCTGAGCCAACACTCAACAACCTCAATGAATAATCTACATTGTTAATCTTATCTCCAAGCTTAATACTGTAGATATTAGTATACATTATACAATATTACCTACTATTATTGTATTACTGCAATAGCTGTTTGATTAGGGGTATATATCTGGATATATCTGGATACTGTTTATTTTTTCAAATAACTGCTTGATAAACATGATTCTGTTGTCATTTATAAAATAAAGAAACATGATTTTTGGTTACATCCATTAACGCAGCACATTCTCCAAGCTGAATTGCATCAAATAAATGTTGACATGGTAACGGAATGGAAAAGGAATCATTCTAAAAGGTTTTCTAATAAGCAGGAGCAGCTAGCATTCACTTAGTAGTATCAATAGAAACTGGCATCTGCTATTAATTTGCTTTCTTAGGTTGAGAGAGAGGCAAGGTAATTGAACACTTCAGGGTTTTCTGGGAACAAGCTGGATAAAGTGGCTCTTTGAATGTTTTTTTAACATTCAGTCCTTTGTCCATGAAAACAAAGAAAGGTTCCTGTTTTGTTTACCCTGGAATTTGACGAGTTAGGAATGAAGTGCTGCAACTTTGTTAATTGTTTCGAATCAGAATGAGCCCAAAGCAGACATATTGTTTGAGCTTCCTTTTACCACTTAACCATTAGCATCCTCCTTGGAATTAAATGTGTAGACCTGATAAGCAGCTAAACATTTTCCACCCAATTCAATGAAATCTGCTGCAGAGTATAAAATGCGTGTAGAATATTAAGTTAATAAATTAACATATCTAAGGGACTGTATGATCTTGAGCAGGACATGTTACTAGGGTAAAAAACAGAAAATGAATTCTCGTAATGACGACACTTGCCCTATTGATATAAAATAAAGAATCAGACTGCTACAGTATGTTATCAGAGAGTTGTAAAATCCATATTGAACCTTTCTATGCCTTGTGCACATCTATTATGAAATAGTGTTCATATTTGGGTACCATAGTGAACTTTACATTTGTTTTGTGTGTGCCTTGTTCACAGATAAAACTAAGCAATACATCCTAGAAAATGGAATATTATTATCACTGAGCACACTAATGCATACCATAGCTAATGCATATAATTCCATGGGTTTCAATGGATTTGTTGCCTTATGTGTTGCTTTATTTTACTCTGTGTATGGTTACTATATCAACACTAATATTAGCTCTGTTTGAGATGGTGATAACCTTATAAAGACACTCATTTGGATATTACATTATTTTATGAGAAAGAAACCAACAAAAATATTCTTTAAATCAAGGTCACTATTTACGTAAGTTTCAAAAGTAGTTAATTATAGGAGAATATGTAGAATACCACAGAAGTTGAGGCTTACTGTACAAGTAGCTGAGCCAGTTACTGTACTCTTTGGTACTGCTGGGTGTGCCCTGTAATCCACCCTTCACTGACAGGTGCTAAGGCAATATGTCAGGTTAGTATGTATCAAGCTGAGGTTGGGTAGACTCGACTTGAAACAGTGAGAGTATGGCAAGTCAAGGATAAAACAGGGAATTCAGTGATTTCCAGCTGGCTGTGGTGGCTGCAGTGTTGTAATGAAGAAACTCCACCAATGTTAACCTCCTATGGGCAACATGGGGCTTGTAGTATGAATAGGGGCACAGGAAAGGAAAACTTTCACAATCCCCCATCTCCTCCAAGTTAGTAATGAGAACTTCAGCTGATTCACAGCTGTGATTTCTAATGGGGGGATGTATAAAAGAAAATGTCACAATCCAATACCATAAATTAAAAAAAAGCACACAAGTGAATAAAAACATAAATCCACAACTAGCTGCTGGACAAAATCAGAAATCTATAACTTACTATTGAACAAGTAAAGAATGTAGATTAGGATGGTACAGTGGGTAAACACCTACTGTGATTTCATCATATTAACCATTAAATATTAATAACCAATTTGCTTTATGAATGTTATAAATGGCCTCAGACTTCCCAAAATCAATACACATTTGAATGCAATGTCTGCTCTGTCTGATAGCTTGCTGGAGACATTACAGTTTGGCTGATTGATGCGTGGAATATCCTCTTATAATGTTTTTAATGCAAATGCATTTTGTATTCCTAAACATGTGACCCTTGTGGGAACCATATAACAGGAAAGTGAAGGTTTTTCATAAAATGGGGATGTGAACAGTTTCTTTACTGACAACGTAAGTTAAGTTTTACAATTGAAATTCACTTTACTTCAATTCACTGTCAATAAATTATGAAAATTTAAAATGGCGTTTTCTCAAATTTAAACCTTTGTGATCATTATATCAAATAATATAAATGAACATTCATAACTATCACTTCAGAAAATATATACAGGCATGTAATTGTTAATAAGGCATTTGGCCATTCATTTATTATAATCTGATTGTACCAAATGGCTCTAGGTCCCAGAACACTTTGCGAGTACAGAAGGTTGATTTTCCTATCTTTAGGTACACACAAGTTATATGTATAGGATTAATAGTTTTTGAAAGAACAGCCATATTTCACAAAGCATTTGACCCTAACAGCTTGAATCAGATATCAGGGTAAAAATTGATTTTATTTTGAAACAATTAGATGGCTGAAATCTTTTGTGATTCCACCCACTCACATCATGATTTTATTGTCCATTTTGTACAATACATTGCACAGAGCAAACTTAATTGCTTTCACAAGAGAAACAGTGTGAAACTCGGTAGTTGCATGAAACTGAGTTTATGAAATGGTTGCAGTTAAGGGGGGGGGGTGGCTACCTTGGTTTTACCCATAAAGTGTATCCATTACTCATACCAGTCAAACCTCCAGTTGAGTACCTTCACTTTTGAGCCACTTGAAAGTACCCAAGTGTGTTAACTTTTAGCTTATTGGTTAGATTTGAGATGAGAAAAACTCCAAAGCTGGCTATAAGCAATGTAATGAAACTACCAGTTCAGAATTGTGTTTTACTTGGCTTCCTTTCTTTAAATTGCAAATTAATGCTGTCCAACTCCCCTATCTCCATAGTGACATTTTCAATTCATACATCCAAGTCACAGCATAGTGCTTGTATACTGTACATTATCGCTATGGAATCATCCATCCGTGTTCTGATAGACACAGATGAAATTAAAGATTATTGTAGCAGTCTTGTATTAAAATGGTATAGTAATATAAACAGAATGCATATGCATTGGGCAGATATTGTTTTAAATTACTGTGAAGACAATACAACTTTTAACTGGTTCATTTTTAACAAACATAATGCTTCTTGAAATTAGAAATTCCTATCTATGTCTCTTGTTACAACAAAGGGTTCATCTGAGGAAAAAAAGTAGTTGGGAGCTCAATTAAGCATCTTTCATACTTCATTGATATGCCCAATGTTCCACCCAGCTTTAACATCATGTATTGTGCCTGTGGTGTTCAAGAACCTCTTGTTACCATGAGGACCAAATTAAATTCAAAAGCCCACAATAGATGTCTAGATGTGTAACTAGGTCACCACAGTATAAGGTGTTGTGCTGATATACACTATTTTGTCCCCCCGATAACCACAGCCCTTTCTGAAATGCTTCTAGCATATTCATTTTGTTCTGTTTACGTTCAACACAGTTGGAATATGTATTTTACCTTTTAGTGTAGTCCATTTAACAATCAAATCTTGTTTCCATTCCCCTTTGTCAAAGCACTGTCAAATTAATCTGATTGATCAAGTGTTGGTCTACATTTGAGAGCAGAAGGCACATCCCTTGATGATTCTTTTTATTTTAATTGGTTGTACATGTATGGATAAAATGAAGATAGGATAACTTTATTTAGCCACATACAATTTCTTGCATTAGGAATTTGTCATTTAGCAAACCCCAGCTTCTCTCTCCATGAGACACAGGCAGGGAGAGAGAAGCTTGGGGTCAGAGCACAGGGTCAGACATTTATACAACACCCCTGGAGCAGTTGGGTTAAGGGCCTCACTCAGGGGCCCAAGGGAGTAGGATTCTTCTGCTAGCCATGGGATTTGAACCACCAACCTTCCAGCCACAGGCACAGAGCCTTAGCCACAGTTCCACCGCTCCACCCGAAGGAGGTGTGGGGGTATGGATTTCTGACTAAACTAGTGTGAAAATAGAAATACTTGTCTTAGTGTTTTAAAAACATACAACAACAAATGACCTACTGTACAGTTCCTATTGGTGAACATTGCTAACTTAAAAAGTCAATTTGCATCATGAACATTATGCAGCTGTACAGACTCAGAAGTTTCTCTATATACACTTACAAACTTCTTTCCTTATTAGAATTATTTCTGGAGCTTAAGTACTACAATTCAAAACAGATTAACACTTTCTGGCACCACATTTAAAATGTTTATCTGCTATGAATTACCAATATTAAGCAGTCACAAGGTGCAAAGACATTGTTTTTCTTCTGCTTATATACTGTATGTGCACTCCTGTGTCTGTAGACCACTTGTGTCATCGGGAAAGGTTAAGGAACCATTACCACTTCAATTACAGTACCATAATCAAAATTAAACTCAGTGTATTGAGACTAAGTTTTAAATGTTTTGTCGCAGTAGTGATTAACATCTCTTTTCTGTCTGTTTTTATCCTAAAATTTAATTACTTCCAAAATTAAAAAAGCACTGTTCTTTTGCTACTAGTTTTAGATATTGCCATCCACAATACAGTATTATATATAAAATTAATATGATAATTCAATCACAGTGTGTTACGTCCCAGTGTGTGGTCCGTGTGTGTTTTGTTGCTGTGTTCCACACTTCCTGACCTTGATTGTTCTCTCCCCCATTGGTCCATCATTACATCATTGCTTCTGTGTGATGTCATCATCAATCAGTTTCTCAGCCATTCAGAGTCCAGCTTATTTAGTATATTAGTTGGAAGTTTTCTGAATTAAGGGGCCTTTTGTTTGACTTCAGTCCTGCTTGGCTTCGGTTTCGTTTCACTTCACTTCCCTTCGCTTAGTTAGTGTGTATTCGTACAGCTTCGGCTTTGTTATTTTGTTGGTTTGTGTTTGTCTCTTTGTACTTTCGCATGTTTGTGTGTTTATCCTTGTTTAGCCATTACCTTGCCCAGACATATTGTATCAGCCTCTGTGTTCTTTTGCACCCTGTTACTTGTGTCTACTCTCATTTTCCCTTTGGTATTTGTAGTTCACTTGTGTATTTGTGTGAACTTTTGTGTACAGGGTTAGTTTAGGTTGTTGGGTACATTCCACACATGTAGTTGATTATTTGCATTAGTAACACTAGTTTAGTATGGGTGAGTGCCATTTGTCTTGCATGGTTTTGGGTAGCTAGGGTGTTTGAAGATGCCGAAGACCGTGTGTTTCGGGTTTTCTTTTGTAGTTAGGTTAGCTTTCCCTCACTTTCTTAGCAAGTTCCATTTTGTTTGTTATTTTCTTTTCTTGGCACCACTCTAGTTCCTTTTCACTTTGTGTTATTGTGTCTTATTAAGTACCAGTCACTTATTCACCTTAAAATAATCACTTTTGCCCTAACCCTTGTTGACATGCTTCCTAGTCCCTCACCAGAACCCACCTGCATCCAGAAATTATCATAAAAGTTACACCCCTGTACCCATAGACACTTGGGGTCGTAACAGTGATATAAATAAAAAAAGTGGTGAAGTGGAGTGAAGAGTGGTGAAACTATCTAAGACAGATGTGAGAACAGTTAAGGCCTGATTAGTAATAAATTAGTTTTTAGTAATAAGACTTTGTGTAGTTCTCAATTCATAAATGATCAAATTTGCCTGTTGTGTCTTTGATAATAATAGTTTTTGTATGGCAGTCACATATTTTCCAATCAATGAAATAGATTTTAAAACTGTTTTTGCTACTGTAACCTTAGAAATAGTGTATAGTACTGAAACGCTGCTCCTTGGCCTTGCTTTAAAATTTTAATACTGTATAACCGCTTTGGATGCTATGTCATTACTGGTCAGGCTCATTAAGTGGTCTTCTAGTGTCCATAGTGCTGCAGAAACAGCCTATGTAACTCTTTACTCTAACGTACTGATTTTTATTGGCATTTTCAGTATATCCCATGGTTTAGGATATTTCCAGAACGCCTAACAAAAAATAAATTTAACTTCTTTTGGTTGCACACACTGTACATGCCCTGTTTATCGAGGGATTGTGATTTTAAAGGCATTCATACATAATCCTACAAATGAGGGCTTCATATCATTGGCTCCTCAGCCAAGTAAAGATACCAAATGTCTGAACCTTAGGGTTAGGGTTAGGATAGGGGAACAAAACTCTTTCTCCCAGATTTTCTCTAAGACGGGACCATCTGGAACAACGAGGGCTGCACGACCGAAACCCTCCCAGTTTATTTTCTGATGTTCAGGCCTTGTCGAAAGATAGTATCAAGATTTTTGATCCACTCCATTTCCTTTTTCTTTCTTTCTGTCTTTGTCCAGTTGGGGTTGCTCTCCAGTCCCATGGCCTCCAGCTCTTCCAAACCGTGCTGTAGGAAATGTGCTACCAGGTGAGTGCTCCTTTCCAGCTGGCTCCGGATGGGTTAGGGTTAGGATTCTTGTGCCAGTCGGGTTCGGATGGAGTTACCTGTTTCCCCCACATAGGTCACCCTGCACTTTTTGCACTGGATGCGTTACAGCGTTATTGGTGGCACCCTTTGCAACTGGAAGATTTTGTTGTTTTGGATCATTGTTTTCTGTTTGAAGTGTTTGGCTCTTGGTGTACGTGATCTGCTTTGAACCGGTTTTAGCTTGCTTTTGGACTAAATAATCCTGAAGGTTTTTCTGTTTTCTCTTTGTTCACCATGACATGTTTTTTTTTTTTATTTTCTTTCATTTTTGCAATCATCCTTCGTACTTTAAATTTTTTGGATTGTGGATGATTGGTGCTCATTTCATTAGGTGTAATCCATAACGTCTGTAGAGGAGGCCTTTCTCTAGTCAAGGTTTCCAGTGGCTAAGAAAGCTAAAGTCATCTTCTGCACACCAAGTCCTCATTCAGGTATTGTGCTGTTTATCTAGCCACATCATAAATCATGAGAATAGCCACATTGTGCAAGCAAGAAGAGTCATACTGGCCATGTTGGAACAACACTCTTTATTTGCCTATTAGTATTTGGATACAGCAGATGTACCTCATTTTAACCAAAGTCTAAATCAGTAAACTGGTACTAGAATAACTCATCAAGTGTAGAACGATTACAGGATTTTGCCAAATAACCCCTCTGGGCTCAGACCCGGATACTGTATATTGAGCCTTTTCTATTTTATTGATTAGTTTGTCTAATGTCTAGTTTGTCTGGTCTGATTACTTTTTGCCACATCTTTCCAGTATTACTTAAATTAAATTACTTTGCTTTGTTGCAGACTTCATTCAGATTTGAGATAGGTTTTCCACAGTGACATATACAGTAGATCCCATTAGTGAAGCCAGAAATATTGTTGACACATGGACGTTTTCTCTCAACTCACCAACTTACAGTATCTCCGTAGCTCTTTCACAGTTGTCATTGTGTTAATGGTGACATCCCTAAACAGTTTCCTCCTTGCCCAGTTGCTCAGTTTGAAGGCAAAGCCTTATCTAGGCAGTCTCTTGGTGCCCTTCCACTTCTTACTGATTGAGTTCACCATGCTCAAAGGGACTTTTAGTAGTTTTAGTGAATAATTTTATACACTTCTCCCGATCTGTGCCATTATACAACTTTATACAACTTTATACAACTTTAACCCTGAGTTTGTTAAAAGCTCCTTGGTTTTCAAGGCTGAAAGTCTTGGTCAAACTGAACTGCCTAACAACAGGACCTCACAGAGACAGGTGTATTTATTCTGAAATCACGAGAAACATTATTATTACATACAGGTAGGGTCCTCTATTTTGTACTTCATTAATGTAATTTAGTGCACCTAACTTAACGTAGATTTGCCATAGCAGAGTGTTTCTGTACTTATGCAATACTGACTCTTCCATTTTTAATTTCACATTAGTTATTTCTTTTTGTTTTTGGCTTTGAATTTTTGTGGTAGATTGGGTCTATAACCTGTATTAATTGCTACTTCAAACCGTCATGACTACAAGCTTTAAAGTAATTAAATTATAAAAAAGTATGCAAGGGATTGAATACTTTGCAAAGTGCTTCCCCAAGTTTGTTTTCAGACGAAAATCAGTTTGCTTATCTGTGTGATGTATGCTTATATTTGTATGGCTGATAAATACATGTAATCAACCTGTACATGGCAGGTAACATTCCTGTTGTCCCATGATGAATATGTGCTAGCCCAGTGTATAGGAAGTTGTGCAGATAGTTCATTGAAGCAATGTTCATTTAGCTCAGTTGTTAAACTTGAATCTTTAATGATAAATCTACTTTAAATGCAAACTCATAAAAGCAACATAATCTGCATGAATTGTAATTGATTTCCAAGCATTTTAAAGGAACTGTGTGCCCTTTTTGATAGAAGCACAACCAACAGCTGATGTAAACATTTTTAATAATACAGTTAATTTTAGAAACTAAAAATGAGTGTAATTTGTGCCAGTGAAAGGCATTGGTTTAGTGGTGTTGATGATTCCGGGTTATTGTGCCCCTGAATCTGCTCATTCAGTCACTAGTCACCTAGGAAACAAAATTTGACTTATAATCGTAAACACAGATGGCTAGAAGAGTGGTTATGGTTGAATGGATCATTTAAATACTTCCTTCCTAATGAAATATTTTCTGCACTTTGTTGAAATGAACATCTTGAATGATCCTGAACATCCATTGATTTAGATCTCCCAGACTTAAAATACCCTTAAAAATGTAATTTTGTTTGCATTCTTTGAGGCTACCTTGGGCTTATCTCAACACCTGCATGTCACATTTTACACTTCATGGAATTTAAAATTCATTCCAGTTTCATGCACTTTGTGATCTTTGCATTGCACAGTAAGGTCTGGTCACAGGCGTTAACAGTACCTTTCAAAAATGGCGGTACTATCATGAATTCATTTTTAGCATTTGTATGCAGATTCTGTTCAGAATCAGGAGAAAAATATAAATAAAATATGCAGACAAGGCTGTTGCTGCTAAACCATAATAAGTTGCTAAACCACAATACAGTTCTTTAAACAAAAATTTTCATAGCAATGTGTTTAAAAGAGTTTGCTTTAGACACACAATCTATCGTAAGACATAACACTTTTATTAAATACACTGTATTACAAGAGACTTTTCCATTTCAATTTGAGAAGCTGGTCACATGGTACACAAATAATAATAATATACTGATATTCAGGCATTGGGTACAAATCAGCCAAGATGCAATGGATAGCTGGAGCAATGAATGCCTGTAACACACTGCAAAAAATCTACTAAAACGGTAGCACAAAGACATCACATATGTAAAGTACAGCATTTGTAACCTTCTATGTATGTAAATAGTAATGCCTTTTAGAATTGTTCTCATAAATTAAAAAAAAAAGAATTAAAGAACACAATATACAGATACATTCAAAAGAAGAGATTGTTCTTTATGCCAAATCACAGTTTTTCATTTCAAAGAAAAAAAAAGATTTAAACAGAACCAGAGCTGGGGGCAAAACCCTTGCACTTCCAGCCTGTGATGCTTCTTCCAGTACGTAGTCTGTCGGATGAGACAATGCCTTGTGTTATGTCAGCAGGTTTCTTGTCACTGTTTTTAAATGCTACTTTAAAAATCTCATGGACACCTGGCAGATGAGCAAAACTGTACACACTGTAGGAACAAACAATATATTACAGAGTTTCAGTGTTCGTTAACATCAAGAGAATACAATACTGCTCCGCTCTCCAAATAAGGATAAAAAGAAAGGCCTGCCATTTTGTAGCACACAGGAACTTTCGAATCTGGTAAATGCAATTTAAAAAGCTTGTTTTCTTCAATATAGTGCAAACTTACTTCTCTATAAATACTGAACTTGCCAAAGCATACAAGTGTTAGACATTTTATATAGTACTATTACGATTGTGCTGCATCAGATACAAGGGGATACATTTGTCTTTAATACACAACAAGGGCTTTTTTTAATCAGGCTGATGGTAAATGCAAAGACAGAACATTCAATAGATTGTATGAAATAATTTACAAACAACTGTTACCACAGATATTACTTTGGCCTAATAAGCATTGTGCTGGTTAAAGTTACCTCAAGATGCTCAATAATAGCCTTATATATTGCCACTGGACCATGAGAATTTTTATCAGTTTTATTCATCTGCTGTCACACATTTTGCATTGCCTTTGACCTGTAACAGTGTGCTACGGACTGAATTTACTTTTAAGGCTTTAAGACCTGACACTTAACCCTCATCTCAGCCCTGGTCAACCAAAGTGCTAAATACTGATTAAAAAATATAATACATTACTCTGTCAGAATATTAGTGTCTTTAGCAATCTTATTTAATAATAATAATAATAATAAGAAGAAGAAGAAGAAGAAGAATATAAAAATCTCAAAGATGTAACAGTGTCCTCAAATGTTACCAGCTAGTTGTCAATCTTTGCAATGTGTCCACCTGGTAAACATTTTATACATTTGAATACATTATATAATGATAAACCCTTGCTTTACCTGTGCTATAAAACAGGAGAAAAAAAATAAAATGTAAAAAAATCAGTAGTTTTCATGTAACAGGTATTCTTTTGGATACAGCATCTACTAAAAGATTAGATAGGAAAAATGAGCAAATTGAAATGCAAATTATTCATAAAATTGCAGATATGTATTTACATTTAGATTTAGCAGCAACTACTATACTGTATGTCGCTCTGCAATCACCAGCTGGGCTTGTCAAGTGTGTCACGAACAGCACTGCCCTCATCTATTCTGCGCTGAAGTAAGGATGTCTTACTATTCAGTGGCTGCCAGGGGTGTTGCAAGTACAGCACATTTTTACAAAAACAAAACAAAAAATGTATATATACAATTTAATTGCATATCTACAGACACACAATACATGATATAGTCTTACTACAAGGTCATTATGCCAGTAGAAACTCTACATTCTTGTCAATGCTTTTTGTCACCTTGAAGTGGAAGGGGATGGGAAGTGTAAACAAAGTGAAAGCTGAATATAAACTTTTTCCTTGAAAATTGTCTAACAGCCCACTCTTAACTCATATGTAGCTGTGTGGTTCTTCCACAGTTCTTCTCTGTTTTATACCAATCTCAAAACCAGAGGAGGCACTTAGCCACACTGATGGAATTAATTTCCTTATTATCAAACAATGGTGTTATCCAGCATTCAGAAAGAGTATAATTATATACAAGTACATCTGATTGAAGACATAATGAATACTCAAAAAATAATTGGCTGTTGATTGAACTAATTGAATTTTTGCTCTCTCTGTGTAGAGCTTTACCACGAGGGACAAACAGGCCTCTCAGAAAAGTGTAAAGTTTCTGCTCCTTCAAAAAAGGGAAAATTTGCCCAAAGACCTAATTCTAGAAAATACCTGGCTCCTAACATTATTGTTGCTGAAAGTTTCCTTATATTAGAAATTCTGGTGAAGTATAGACATATTTAAAATGATAAGTATTTAGTATCTATTTTGTTATCTGGCAAATCTCCCCTTCCTGCATCATAATGTCTTACAAACATCCCATTCCCTTCAGCAAGTAAGCTGTCTTCGTTTAAAAATAAAACATTTAAACATATAATAATACCATAAATAACCGTCGCGCTACATTAGTTATTGTACAGTGCAGGTCAAACAAAATAATGTCCAATTGTTAGCTTAGTTCAATGGACAGAACCCTGCTGATACCAGCTACCTAGCATTAAAAGATAAAAAATATAGCTAACTTTGAAGAAGCATGAAATCCACATACAATAAGCATATGGCACTACTGCACTGCATGGTACAATAAACCGTAGTTGTGCAATGCTTGATGGATTTTCTATTCTGCTACTCAAAGCAACTCTACCTCCAGTATATTCTTTCTTTACCAATACTTTCAAAACGCTAAAGAGACATGTGCTTTTATTCAGTAAAAGTTGCACAGTATTTAAAATAGTGAAATGCCTCATATTGTTCATTGGCATCCACCCCTGGAATGAGTTTAATTATTGATCCTTCAAAAAAATGAAATTTTATTTTGCTTGTTCATGCAATGAACTACAGTTTAAGAAAAATATAAAATGCTTCAGTGAAATAAATTAAGGGTGCTTACAAAGGAACTGTTGACACTATTAAAATAATGCATTACAATCTGGAAATCCAATGAAAAATGATTAAATAATACAGTGCAATAAGCAACAATTTTAAGCCATTCAAAAAGGAGAACAGAATGATGATCCTTCCCAGCATAATTTATTTTTCAAAGTCACATTGTTTTTCTGACATAGCTTATTTCCAAATTACTATCACAAACAGATTTCAGTGTTGGTTTTGAAATTTAAAAGTTTCTGAATGCTAGAGATTGATGTGGTAGAGAGCTAAACTTCACAGCTACTACTATGCAATTTTTGCAGCAGTGGATTCATTCTCTGCATGTCAGGAAAATTACTGAAGGATTCTGAGAAAAGAAAACCATAGTAACTGAGGTGTGGTGTTAAAATCAGATTTCTATATGACATAGATCAAATGTTAATTATGAAAGTGATTTCTACATCCATAGGGAACAAAATATTTTTCCTCATAGTTTAAAATATGAAATATCCAAATAGCAAATCAGAATTCACTATCTTCCTATCACATTTAAACAACATAAAGCCATTTATCCACCATTATTATGACCTCCATTAGCTTTTCTTAATTAAATGTTAAACTATTATGGATAGCTTTGTCTTTAAATAGTAAGTTACCCAAGCAGTGACAAGAAAAAAGGATATTAGACTATAAAGACCATGCAAAATTTAATTTTGCACCATTAAATAAAGGGCAATAACTTTAAAAGATGCATTGCAACAAGCAGATTTTTGGATATTTTGTCAGGGCATTTACAAGTGCTGTATTATAGAATTCCCCTGCTTCCAGTGGCTGACCCAGAATTAAATTCTGTGCAGTAGTCCAAGCCTGTAGTTCAAAATGATTGTCAGGAAATTGTGGTCATTATTACAGACAAATGTAGTTCAGCCTCTAGTTCTGCTATTGTATACGTTTTTATTTGTTCTATGCTTTTTTGTAATATCACTGTTGTTTTCCCAAAAAGGAGAAGCTTTTTAAATGATACAATTATGCAAATACTCCCGAAGTCGTAAGACCCAAGTAGACGTTGCATATTTCCTGGGGATGTTCATCTACCAGAAAGCAACAGCAAACCTACAAAGTCCTAGACAGGGAATAAAGTAAAATTTTCCTTAAGATAACAAAATTGTTTCCTGCTTTCAACTTTGTACATAGTACTGTACCACAAAATGTCCTTTCATGAGTCAAAAAAGAAAAAGCCAAAGTTTAGATGAATCCCTATAATTGTTGGTATTTACAGCAGATTTTTATTGTCAGTTTTCCCTTTATTCATCCCAGTCGAAGGCAAGAATACGAGAAGGCAATTTTCATTACAGAGGGCGAATATGAGTGTCTTCAGAGGAAAAAAAAACACTCACAATCAGATATAAGGCCTTTTGTCTATGTAGAGTTATGATGAGGCAGAAGCAGGATCAATAAGAGAAAGTTAACACTGGTCAATAATGCGCCTGCACATGGGAGAATTTATTGAGGTTGCCCTTTGAAAAAGCTTCTCCTCGCCTTCTTCATTAACACCATCGGAGATAAGAGCTGGATTTCAGCTGCACTCACGACTACTGTATATCCCACACATACATGCCTGCATACACACATACATTTACATACACACCCAAAGTACTCCATACACACAGAGGGAGAGGCAGTGATGAGAGTCTAGCCCAGGATATCCAGGTATACAGGTGAGGCCTTTGCCAGGTTTAGAAGGAGGCTGTGGATCTCTTTGATGTTCAGCCTCATATGGGGCTCACGCTGCCAGCAGCCCAGCATAAGGTCATATACTTCTTTTGGGCAGGTTCGAGGACGCTGCAGGACACGGCCCTGAGTGATGCATTCAATCACCTGTATTTGAAGGGGAAAAAGTATAAGTATTTCCTCCCTGAATAACATAAAGCCAAAGGTATGCTCATCTTTACAAGTGATGCACTGTGATGCACAGAGCCTTTATTACAAGCAGGTCAACCTGAGCTGGTAATAACTCAAACAAACATAACAGACTTGCTTACACCTCTTTTGACAATCGAATCTGTCGGCACAACATTCTTTGTTTTTTTCCATTCAATGCAATGGAATCTCATGGCAACAATGACTCATAGTTAAAGAAAAAATTAAATGACAATGAAAAACAAAATAACACAATATTGGAGGTATTATGTTTTCTATTTCCCTACTCAAAATGTGTCTTAAAAATTTATTTTAAGACACTGATATTTAAGTAATTATTATCCAAAATTTAAGTAAATAGAAAACATACAAAAGGCATCTTTGGTTGTTTTCACCTTATTTATTTTCCAGTATTTTAGGGGTTAAAGTATTTTAGGGATAAAGACATTTTTCTAAAATGTATTAGTGTTTAAGATGTGTTTTCCAAATACATTATCTGTACGATTTAGTGCAAGTGTCATAATTGTAGTGTCACAACTGCAGGTAGCTTTGGTATATGGCATTTTAATATTTGTGAAATTTGAAGAAACTCTATCCAAATTTTCTATCCCATCTTAAAGGAATGTGTGGAAATAATTATTCATCCAGGACATAGCCTCAAAAATGAACAACCTCTACCTAACATTTCTTAAAAACATACTGCAACTGTTTGGTACATCACATGACACAACCTATTTATTTGTGAGACCGGCAATGCAAGTTCATCAACTTGTTGTACTATTGTAATTGAGCAACACTATAACTTGTGGAAGTCTGTTACTTATGCACTAACCTCATTGTTAGAGAGTTGGTACCATGGTTGCTTGCCATATGTGAAAATCTCCCATAATACAACGCCCAGGCTCCACACATCACTCTCTGTAGTGAACTTCCTGTACATGATACTCTCAGGTGGCATCCAGCGGATAGGCAGCATTGTGTGGCCTCCGACCTTTAAAAATAAACAAAAAGATTAAAGCATTTTGTCATGTTTAATTGTTAAGGTAAATCCCTTTAGAAACAACATTTTAATAACATTAGTAAATGATGATTGGATGAAGGAAAATTCTGATTGTGTCAATATTAAAAACTGGAATTTTGCCCTGTGTTTGGAAACTTGGGTATAGAGGGTAAACTACAAAGTTATTATCAGAGACTCATGGCAAACAATAGCACTGGCCTTTGACTATAAATGAGAGTGAGAGATACAAGGTAACTGCTTAAAAAATGACAGTAGATAATGACATCATCCCTAAGATCACAGTGATTAAAATCTCCTGGAACAGAGTGGAAGCTACTGTACTTATGAAACAAAAGCTTCAACTTCAACTGCTTTCTCCATAAAAAAAAGCTAAGAACATGAAAATCAAGGACAGAACTGAAATTAAATGCTATATTGTTAACAAAGCACATTAAATGGAAACAAGACACATAAAAACTCAGTATAAATTAATGTTTACAAACATGATGATCCTGCTTGTTTCTTAGCTGTTTTGGTGAGTGTAATTTTGTGAATTACAATAAATTACAATAAAAGACAGGTAAAGAAAAAGCTCATTATATACTGATGAAAGAAGATTTATAATGTAACTCCATTTAGGAAGGTTAACTTTGGTTAATTTTCTTGAAAATAAGTCCTTTCCTAATAAACAACAAAATATATTAACATACTTCTATTATCTTTCAATTGACATAGTAGCCAGAACTACTGTCATGTTATAATTACTTCACATCCATCCATTAGAAAGCCACTAATTCTAGACTAGAGCTCAACTGGACTACACTTTGGACAGCACACATTCTTCAGCACGCATACACAAAAGCTTAGAGGAACTATAAAGAGAGACCAATTAACCTGTCTTTGGGAAGTAGGCAGAAACCCGAGTAAACAGAATTTAGTCTTATTCCAGAATCAGATTCAAGAGGTATGAGACATCAGCCCTAACCACCACGCCTCCCTACTTTACAACAATCTGTGATAATTGCACAACGTGACACAATAGCGTATATGCCTTCACCACTGGAAAACCTAGCTGTTTGGCAGTTTATTTAAACCAAAATCCATCTGCCATTTGTAATTACTATGGTTTACACTTAGCAAATTGGTAATTTATCAAATGTACCTACATCACATGGATGCTATCCTTGTCCCAATACTATAACTTTTGTTTTCTAAAATAGAATTAATTCATCATACTTCATCCCAAAACAGCTGCCACTTACTGAAGACTGAAAGCCAAAGAGAAAATGAGCACATTTTTTATAATTAGCTTTAAATATTGATGTTTCCATTTCAGGGTTTTTTGTTTTTTGTTTTTAACACACAGTTCATGAATAAAAGGTCAAGTGCATTTAAAAGATGATTAATTGTTACAAGATTCTGGTCTCATAAAATATTAAGACAGAGCTATTAGGCTTGCTTGTAATGCTCATGATTGTCAGGTATAAGCTGTTTCGTTGATTAAAAAATACCACATGCCCTTACTTCTCATGGGGATGTCTTATACCACAAATATTAATGTACTCTACCCACAATCTCACTTATCCTTACCCATAAAAAGTGAGAATTTCGTGGTATGACCTCTTGACTGTGACAAGCTACAAATGTTATCTTGATACTATTCATCATTTTAACAATCTTTGGGTTGACATCTGCATTGTGTAATAGCCCCTGTTGTGTACAGCTCATGCAGATGGAAGCTACCATATTGTGTCTGTCTACCTACTTGCTACAGAAAAAGAATCCCTGTTCTATATTGTACTCTACTGCCCTCTGTTTCTATAGAAACAGTGGGTCTGTGAGGGGATAACAGAATTTGCATTTAAATGGCAGTTTAAAAATATGCTGTATTAGTTTTTGACACTGCATGTCTTAGAATTACAACATTTGATTATAGTTGATAAAAAAACAGACATTTTGGCAGGGGGGCATGTAGCGGTAGGCTCCCCCTTCGATCAATCCGGGGAATATTTCTAATGCTGAACTGATGCACCTGCTTTCTCCACTACCAGAAACCTTATTCGTGATAAGGTTAGCAACAAACTGCAGCCCTTCTCCGCTGTTGATTAAAGCACGCATGTGTTGTAATGGGTCTACTGGTCATTCCCTTCATCTTAGAACTCAGCAACAAAATGCTAATTTTTCTGCAGCAGTATAACGGCAAGGCAGTAGAAAAAGTATTATATAATTTGCAAGAAACTCCAGTTACCCACGCAAACCAGTCTGTTTCACAGAGATTGCAGAACGAAAAAGCAGAATTTGCCCCAGTGAATCAGCTTCAGAAAGTGCTAATGAAACACTACCCACAAAATCTTTTCAAAAATACATTTTTTTTTCTCTGCTTTGATTTTGAACTGAAATGTCATTTATTTACTTAATAAATAAGCTGGAGTATATAAACCATGGGGATTCTTTTGTAACGTGTATTAATAAAGTCAAATAAATTACCTTGTATGATCAAGTCAAGAAAATGTGATAAGTAATATTAATTTCATGGAAGATGGAATCTGAAAAAAATATTATAAGGAATACCACAGTAAAATAACACATAATAAGAGCGCAGTAGGTTTTGACAAAATGGTGGTTCTTGTTGGAAACCACATTTGCCAGAACGACCTGAGAAAACTTGGTGAAAAAAATGATTGATCAGGTGACATTTAAAACGAGGAAGCTTTCAGTGGTTGGTCTACATGTAATATCTGGGGAAAACATCAATTCCTCCAGGTTGTGCTGCATCAGAGGGAGGAAGGAAGGAAGCATTTGATGGACTGTGGAATTCGGGGTTGACGTTTTTTTTTTTTAGTTTCAGAGAGAGATTTTTGTTTCAAAGCAGGTAAGCATCTTATGGCCTGGTTGTTTATAGAGAGGGCACTGAAGATATAGTATTTAGATAGAGCTCAAACAGGGGCTTAGAGATGTTTTTATGGTTTGTTTTGGAGTTTCCACACTCTGTAAAATGAAGACTAGTTTTTATATGGCTGTGTGTGCGTCTGTTTTCCCCGAGATCCTCCTTTTCCCAAGATCCTGCTACAGCACCCTATCCCTGGGTATGCCATAATATCTATTAAATTTGCTTGCCCTTAAAGTATTTCTGTGAAAGTAATTCCTCAAATTGTGTTAGAGGACAATTATAAGATTAATCCCATGTTGGCAACAGCAACAAAAAGTAGAAAAAAAATGAAAAAATTGAAAAGAGACCAATAACATTTACAACCCAGGTCATGAAATGCATTCTCTCTCTCTCTGGTTGCCACTGGTGCTAATAAACACAAAGCAGAGTAACAGCACAAGAACCAGGCCTCCTGGGATAGTAGGACACTCTCCAATGACCATCACAAGATAAGAATGAAGATTAGGACAATAGGATCCCATCTTATCTGAATGCACTTCCACAGCAGCCTGCTGCCTCCAGTATATCAGGAATAAAGTCAATTATCAAGTCAACAAATCCCATTATGGTTTAATCTTGATCAGAGTGACCGTAATGTCCTCAGTTCTGTAAAAATAAAATGGCCTGCACTTTGCAACAGTTTTTGTACATTGTTATTTAGTAGTTGGTTTGTAAATAACCAAAAATGGAATGGCAATGAAGGAATGACAATAATAATTACATTACTTGTCAATTAAGGTGTTTAATATGATGGTCTCCACTTTGGATCAAGAGCATTGAAGCTTGTTTATTTAAAAATGAATGTATGCCAGTTTCTTAACACATTTTTGAAAGCTTAGAAAAAATTCATAGTTCTAAAGTCTATTCAATATACATTTTTACAATAAAAATCTTTCACTGTGCAAGAAAATCAGTGGATCACTTCATAATCATCATCATCACCATGTTCTCTGCATTTATATTAAAGCATACATTAATTACAACTATAAATGGTGCCTACTTTTTATGTTTAGCTCTCTGGTCGGCAACTGAGAATTATATTTTAATGTTACTGCATAACAGGCTTATGGTACTTAAATCATGTTTATATCCCTATTTGCTTTTCTTTTAGTAAAGATAGTCTCCCACAGTTGCCTAATGCCCATTATGTGCATTACATCACCTGCAATACAAAATTATGCACCAATTTAGAATAATGGCCTGAAACTGTGGCATGTCCATTTTACCCATTGCTATTGATTTTTTTGTTAATAATTTATTGTAACCCACATTCTAATATGCTGTATTAAATATGGATATTAGATCAAGGTAGAATCTACCTCATTTCAAACATAGCTACAAACAGATTTGAAACAGCTTGATTTTTTCTCTATATTTAACCTTACTTAAATGCAGTTGCTTATTGAATTTGTATTGTTGCTGGTGATGAGGATGCTGGATGCTGGTGTTAACACACTCTGATTTATCCATTAAACAAAAATTAGCTCATTTTAACACAGAAGCAAATCTAGTTAAATTGTTTTTTTTAATATAGATTTATTAAGCATTATGGTGTTCCTGGGAAGTGAAAAAGATACCTCAGATTGCTGTATCATTCCTTTTGTTGCAAAAAGCCATGAAACACAGACTACTCTTGCGGAACACACTGCTACACAGCCATGGCACTGCATACTAATCGGAGCTCTTTAATGACTTTTTTTCTCTGAATCGTCTGATACGTCCCTGCTCCTATAGCAGCCGAGGTTTGCTGCCATGGAAACCGGGCCTCCAAATGCGCAAAACCCCCATATCAACATTTACAGTGTATTCCACTGGTGAATTTCGTAGAGAAGGGAGGGTCGCAGGCTGGCAGGCTGCGTTTGGAGATAAAATATCCAATAACATTGCAATAGGAAATGAATTTGCTTTTAATTAAAATTAATAGCGTTAGAAAGGGACTGCCTTCTGCAAGTGTGCGCAAAGCAGGTTTAACCCATTAAGCAATGCGTCCTGCATTCCTAATTCCTAATCATTTAATTCCAATATTAACAATTTAGTTTAGAAGTTAGACACTGAACTAAATATCCACATTTTCTCTTCAAAATTGTTGCAAATTTGACAATTTCTATTACATTTATGCAATTGAATAGTAAACATTCTAATTGTTCGAACAGTGTTTATAAATAATGTGTTCTACATAACTACCCTATTTTGTTATTCGCATGCATTAAAGTTTTAAATAAGAAATTCAAATAACAATTTTTTTTTTCTTAAAGTTTGTAGCATTACTACTTTGATCAAATAAACAATAATAACACACAAGTCATAAAATTCTGCACTGCAAATTTATCTTAAAAATAAATAATCATGTTTAGGATAAAGCTTATGAATGAAATTGATGCCATTTTTCAGATTGGTGATTTTATCACACATCAAGCCTGAGGTACAGTATCAATGCATTACAGCAGTTATTGTATGTTGTTTTGATCTTCCCACAAAGTTAGAAAGGTCATGAATTCAACCCCGAAAAAGTGGTGCTTAAGGGTTAAATCTTAACAAGTATTAGCCAGCTCAGAAAATGCATGTTATTCAGAGTAGAGTGTGCCAAACAGTAGGCGTTTGTGAAAGATTGAAGGGGAAAAATGAAAAAAATAATCTAGCAAAAAAAGCATAACCAAAACTGAAGTGCCACATTTTTATTTCTCCTTTAGAATGACGTTAAACTGAAGAAGGCTGAGAATCTACACGAGCTATTTCCTGAAAGATGCCAAGGTATCAGTTTCCACAATGTGGAAGGGCAGCTTGTTCCAGACTCATTTATGCAAAAAGTGTCTCTGTTTTCAGTTTTAAGTAAACTTCCCCATTGTTTCCATTTTAATCCCCTAGTTTGTATTTCACCGTTGACTCTCAAGAAATTCACTGGTGTGACTTTGTCAGTGGCTTTGAGCATTGTGAGTATGTGTCTTGTGTTTAATTGGAGCAATATATTTCTTGTAAGCTGATTATCAAAACCGTACACCATACTAAATGAAAACTTTCTAGTACAGTGTGCAGTTTGAACATGTAAGAGCACAATCAGTCCAGACAAGATGGCAGCCTTTTCTGGAGACCACATTCCCCAGAAACCTCTGGGGGAATAAGATGTTGCTTTCAGTCATGTGACCTGTTACTGGAAGACAACTGGTCAGATGACAGTCTGAAGAAGCAGGAAGCGGAGTCTTTGTGCATCAATCCTGAGGACAGAGGGCAGATCCATTGCTAAGCAAGATGCACCAGAAGGGGCAAGGGAAGGACATCACAAACTGACTGAGCAAGTAGAACAGTAAAACAGCTGTGAGTTTTGTGAAACTGAATTTGTGAGTTTTTGAGAGAGTATTTTTTGGAAGTCCCAGAGAGAGACACAGGATAAAGTCTCGGTGAGAGACTTTGTTTTTGTGAAGAGTTATAGAGAGAGACTGTAGTGCTGTGAGTTGTTTGTTTTCATGCCAGTAAGAAGTTTACAGTAGCTGACCAGTCTGTAAGAAAAGGACTGTGTGAAGAAGCTCAAAAAGGAGCTTTGGCTTTGTTTTGGTATTTCGTTTTGACTGGAGCATTTTGATTTCCCTAACTTTTATTTTACCTTATGGCTGTGTGTTGGTGTGTCTCTTGACCTGGATCCTCCCATTATGACACATCCAGCATGGTGTCACTCATACTGTTACATCTCTTAACTTCAGGTCTAAGATGTTAGTATAATTGAAGTCAATCTCACACAAGTCAGTCTCACACAGCTGTATCTAACCATCTTCATCATTATGAAATTAGCTACATGTACCAAACTCAGCATTTAATGAACTGCCATTTGTATTCATCTGAAGCATCCCTCATCTGCCCTATCTCCACTTTGCAGCTATCCCTTGGTTCATTCACTCTGAATGCAGTTTTGAACCTAATCGTCCTATACCCAGGAGGTTACCTATTAACCAAGCAGGTTAAGCCAAAGTTTTCTCACCATATATTCCAAGCATTCCCAAAGCCTTCAATTCTTGGATGATGCTCTAGTCTCTAGTGCTCTAGTCTCTAGTGAAATCAATTTAAAAATCATTAGACTTAATCTTTCTAAATACATAAATGCTCAATCAATAAGTTTCTTTTGTTGCTCAGTACACAAATTAGGAAGGTCCTAATATAGATCCCTGTGGTACTTCTATTTTCAGCATCACTCCTTACCTGCACTCTCTTCTTCCTATATATTTACCAGCTTTATACCCAAATACATGCTTTACCTTGAAAGCCTCCCACCAGCAGTTTAAGAACGTATCTTTTATTAGAACTTTTATCAAAGTCTTTTGAAAATCTAAATGTTTGTGTCCTTTACTGCTTGTTCAAAAAACGAGATAAATTAGTTAAGCCCTAACCACAATTATGAGACTTTGTGATCTTTAATTTGCCTGCTTTAATTTGATCATTTCTGTCACAGAGGCACCTCACAATATCTTGTTTCCGGCAGCCTCCTCAATATTCTTTCCTCTTTTCTAGCAGAGCACTCTCACTCTGTAGTGTTCTGCTAAACTATCCTTCCTCTCTTCCCCCTTTTACATTTCCTACACTATCTGTCTGGATAAGGGAGCGAGAATATTCATACTAACTAAATCTAAAGGAGATCTTCCTTGTCCGTAACTATATAAACGATAAACAGTATATGGGAATACATACAGTACATGGATATACTGTATACAGCCGTATACATGGGGAAATTGTGCCTGCAATCTACAAAAAAAGAAGACAAGATCTGTCTCAAGTGAAATCCTAATGTTTTCTGTGTAAGTCAGTGCAAGTCAGTCAAAGTAGGACACTCTATGAATATTTTGTAAATCAAATGGCAATAACAATTGTGATGTAAACATGTTTATGATCTTATTAATATTTTTCAATAAGCTCTCATTTATCTTTCTCTGTGTTCTTTTATTCAAAACTAGATTGCCAAAAGGAATGCCACTCATTGTGGGAATGCCACCGCACTATATTCAGATGCTAAAAATAAGAGAAAGAGGCACAGTTGAGCATCTACCGCCCACACACCTCCCACCCAGTAACAGTGTGGCTGGAATCTTGTCCTTACTCATTGTAACTTGATTATACATTGCTCTCACCTTGCCCTCCTTTAGCAATGGTTGCCTAACAGGAATATATGAAGTAAACTACAGTTCAAAGGTTTATATCCTTAGTTAAAATGTTTTATGTAACACCTAAAGGTGGGTGAGACATACTGGATATTGCATGTAGGTTGTACAAGTATTTTTTTTCATCTGTGAACCTTGTTGTCTAAATCTAAGACTCATTCATTTGAATTGTAAATTCTAGGCTGTAGCGGCAATAAAATATTTACCGATAGCATTCTTTCCCAGTCACATATTCTAATTTTGATAATATTCCTACAAATAAAGAACATACAAACTTAAGCAACAATATAAATTAGAGGAGGTGATCGGCACCATTGTAGCTGTTTGTTTGTTAGGATCTTATTAATCCACAGATTTGGGCTATTTCTTGAAGGAGGCCAAAATATTGGCTTTAACCAAATGTCTAGAAAACCTGTTCCATACCCCCACAACCCTTTGAGTAAAGAAGTGCCTCCTATTGTCAGTTTCAAATTTAATTCCATGCCAAGGTATTGCATTCAGATGAACTGAATATGATTTGAAATATTTTGTTTATACACTATGTATTTTTAAAGTAAAAAAAAATACTTGGGGAAAAAGGTTTTGAAAGCCATTTGCACAGAGTGCCAACAGGATTTCATCTGGGAACAGTTGGAATGTCACAGTGTAACAATAATCCACAAACCTCTGAAAAACAAATTATGTAAAAGAAAGGTGTAGTTGTGTTCTCCCAGTATATCTGCATTTAACATTCACATACACTATAAAGATTTAGCCAGCTCAAGCTATGTGCAGAATATCCCTTAAGGGCAAAAGGAATAGTACACCTTGTGTATTACAAAGGTTCAATTGAAGGGTGAAGAATGTTGTTTCTGGCATAGCAATAACATGCCACTCTCGAGTAAGAGCACCTGCTTTATGCTATTGGTATCCATTCCATGTACTGCAATGATTTGTACAGCATGTTTAAGAGCACTTAAATTAGCTTTGCTTATCACTTGAAAGGATCTATAATACTGGTCTGTATCATATTACTGCATTCAAATACTCCCAATGGCTAAACACAAAAGTCTGTCACTAATCCCAATAACTAGACTCTACAATGCATTCAATGAATATAAAGTATATAGAATTTTTGTACATTCAGTGTTACATTTTGTACAATTGTGGATTTTACAGTTGCAGTAACAGCTTTCCTATAGTTTGGTTTTACTAAATATAAGTCAATACTTTAATTATCCTGTCTGGGAAAAATTCTGGTTCTATCTGGCTTGCATCCTCTGTCTCTGCCAAGAGAGAGCGCTCAGTTACTGTAAACATCCGGCATAGCGGAGACACAGTATCTCAGCTTGGGCTAGTTTTATCTCGGTATATTTACATCATGACCTGACCAGCAGGACAAGGAGAAAAATGTAAGCATGTTGCACTTTCAGTCAGAAGTTGTAGGCAGCATGGAGACTCGAGGAGGGTGAGAATGAGGATAACATGATAAAGGAATTCAACATTGGCTCGTTGACAATCAGCAACATCATTCTGTAAGCTTTAGCGGTATTGATTATGTGATAACATACTTAAATCTTGCCTAACTGGCATATTTGCCTAACCAGCACTCCTCAGTCGCTAAGGATGTTGGATACTAAAGTTCTTACAATAATTTGATGAACAACATAAACAGTGCTGCTTGGACAAAGCTCAACGTAGAATAAAATATTTTGCCATTCAGAGACTCAGATTATGCTTTCTTACGCTAAAGTCATCAAACTGGACACCTGTGAAGAGAAATTGTCTTCCCTAGTGCTTAACTCAACATCTCACATGGCACATAAAGTGATATTTTATACATACAGCACGTTAGCTGTTAGTGGGGTTAACCATTACTATTGAATTCCATAAGAATTATACAGTACATCTTAGTCATATAGTGTTCTGTTTTAGTGTGCTATGCTGTACAAAATGAGTTTTCATGCATTCTAAAGCCTGTATTTGAGATCCCTTATTTATCAAAAAGGGCCCATTTCTCATTGTTGTAACTAGAGAATATTGAAGTTGGTCACTTAATTAATTTTACAGCCTGAAATTCTTGGACAACTAAACAGCAAACAGGCTTTCTGCACCTGCCAAAACCTTAGAGACAAATGTTTATCTAGTATCAAAAGGACCTCAACAATACAACCCTGAACCCATTTTTCTTAGGATCAGTTCCAGATTAATATTCCCTCATATGTTATCTTACGTGGTTTAGATAAGATAATCATGGAATGATTTTCAAATCCCTTTTTATGGTAATATAAATATAAATCTGATAGTGTAATTTACTATTTATCAATCTTGCGTGATATTTGACACATGGTAACAAATCTACTACATACTGTATGAAACTTCTATTTGAAAAAATCTATCATAAATCTGTGACAGTATAAGTTTTAAATACTAATGTCTGCAATATACAAATGGAAAGAAACAAAAGGAACTTAATACAACCCGGGAGTGCTTCTTGTAAATACCATTCTCACTAGGGTTATATTGTTTGCATAAGCATAAGCATTTCAGAAAAAGCAACAACAAAATAATAAAAACACAGGTGATGTAAAAAAATGGCCTTGACTTGCTAATGTTGATAAGGAGTTTGCTGAAAAGAAAGGCAGTGTTTATACTTACTAAGATTACACGGAAATACCAAAATCAATTAAGCAAAGCTTCACTGAAAGGTAAATGTGACAGAAAAGCTGGCTAATCAACACAGATCAGCTTTTTTACATTGTCATCAAGCATTATGATAAAGCTTGAAGCACAATGGAGGAGGCTGATGTGTGTACAGAGATGCTTTAAGTTTCGAAGTCGGTACATGTTATGTACATAGAATTTCTGATAAAAAACAATACATTAAAACTACTTTTCTTTTGAGTCTTTCTGTATCCTTAGGGGTAATAAATCAGATGGCTTGCCAATTAGATGACAGAAAACCAAATCAAGAAAAAAAAATTCTGTTCCACTTCAAACAGCTGGATTTAGTTGTGGCTGTATCTTTTCCACCTTCAGTTCCTACTCTAAAATGTTTTCCTCTTCAGACACCTTGATAAACCGTGGTAAGCAACATTGCAAAATGTCTCACAACAAAAACAAAAGGCACATTTTTATCACAACCTTTTATTGACAGGGATAGTGAAAATTGGCTATGACTTGTTGGACAAAGGGGAAAACATCAACCAACCACTAGGCCCATGGTCTTCTGGGATTTGTAGTTTCACTTCTGCACCCCATCTCCTCTAAGGAACTACAAATTACTAATAGCAGGTTATGAGTAATACACACTTTTCAACATCCTGAACCTACAGTACACCCCTTCTACTATCCTACCCCACATCTTCACACATACTGTATACAGGTACTGTAAATGGGTAAAACCTTGAATATACTTAAACATAAAAAACTACACAAATCACTAAAATTACTCAACAATGCTTTATCAAATTAAAACATTTTTGTTTATGTAAGAAACCAAGGCTCCTACTCTTTATACTTTTAACACTTAAGATAAACATCTTCAGACAAAATAAGATATAAAAAAAACAATAAGCACCATCAACTGATCTACTGACATTCACAAGTTCTAAAGAACCCAGTCCTTCCTCTTTACTGTAACTAGTCTAAAACTGGTGATT
This sequence comes from Lepisosteus platostomus, assembly GCF_059453375.1. Lineage (NCBI taxonomy): Eukaryota > Metazoa > Chordata > Actinopteri > Semionotiformes > Lepisosteidae > Lepisosteus > Lepisosteus platostomus. Next base: position 62,975,769 of record NC_142614.1, on the reverse strand, counting down.
CATAGGAGTGGTGTTTCAAGGGGGGAAAAAGTGGGACATATGTACTTTTGTACAAAAGCTTTTGAGGAAAAATCAGTGGCACATTATATACTGTAAAGCAGCAGAAATATAAAAAATAACACCTGTACTGAATTCTCCACTTAAGGTTTTGCAAAGTTTATTTGCGTAATGTGTCAATAGTGCTTTGGCCAAATGCAAATGAAAGGGGCACAGGAAAAATACTATAGAGAAAACTTAATTGATATGCAGCAATTAAATGAAATTCAAACAAAAGAGTTTTAATTTAAAGAAGAGAAAAGGTTAAAAGCTCCAGCAAAAGAAAAAACACCCAAACAGATATTTTAAAGCATTTTTTCTCGTTCAAACTTAAGAAATGAAAAAAAAGCATTTACCTGATTTCTATAAACTGTTAATCAACCTGCATTCAGTATATTTTCACAGATACAGTAAATAAACAAGAAACAAATGTGTTTATCTTTTTATTAAATCTGAATTAGGATGGAAAGATAAACCCGCTTAAAAGGAAGTGTTGTATTGATTGGATCTTTGCAGAATGTCAGCAGAGCAGTTTGGAGTGAGAAACAACTAATTACCTGTCAGTCATTTGCTTCTAGATAGAGGTAGGCGGCAGTGCTGTGAAAAACCATTATAATTTAATCGCGTCTTTGGGTAGATACAGGTGTGCTTGGAAAGATATTACCATTTCATTATGTTTTAGCATTCACACCACAACAACACAAGGTGACCAACTAGTTGTATTTATGGCTCTTTGTAATCTGTATCGTACTTTACAAATGCATTCCAGTTCTTTCTCTCTCTGTCTCATCCATCCATGCATTATCTAACCACTTTATCGATTACAGGGTCACGGGGGACACTGAGCCTGTATAGGCAAGCAAGGAACAAGGCAACATACATCCTGGTCGAGACACCAGTCCGTCGCAATGCCCTGAATAAAACTGAACTTTTTAAAATAAAATCCAAAGAAGTGAAAAAAATATATAAATTCTCCACACACACTCACACCATGGCCACCGGTATTTTTTGGGACTGTGGGAGGAAACAGGTAGGCCCTGAGGAAACCCATATGAACATATTGAGAACATACAAAGTCAGCACAGATAGCACCCCATCTGGAATTGAACCAGCACTGCAAGGCAGGAATGCTAATCACTGCACCACCGTGTCACCTGCTCTCTCTCATTTGATCTTTATTTTATAAAAACAAAAAAATATATAATCACGTGCGACTTTCTCAACATACTGTATCTCTACAGATTATTTGAAAGACACAGTATCACATAATATACTGTAGCAGTGTACTGTAGTTTTTCTAATTTCTGAGTCAAATGCGGTAAAATAAACACTTTGCTGAACACACCTTCCAGGTGTGTTACTGTATCACAAAAACTTACCCAAACAAAAAAGCCCTACGTTAATGGTACATAACACAGAAATACAACTTACAACAAAGTTAGTACCATAATTATTGAGCAAAAGTTTTGCTTCTGATAAACTAACATCAATAACCCTGAGAATCACAACGACATTAATTACAAAAAAGTTCATGCTACCAGATCTAAGGTAGAATTCTAAAGAATAAATTGGTTAATGAAGTAGAATGTATGGTTTACAAGTGTTAGCCTCTGGATTTTTCTTTTCTAAACCATAGGCAAAGTCTATTAATTCAGTGTTTTTTCACAGAAATTCCACTATTCTATAGAAAAAGATACTATTGATTCCCTAATGTGTTCAGACACATACTGTACATACAGCATCAATGCAAAGAACTATGAGAAATTTTGGTCCCGTGTCTTTAGACCTCTGTTTCTATCAAATAAGGTAAGGCTGTGAAAAGGGATGTTAAAATCTCTACATACTGTAAATAAATATACCATTAAAAACCTTTTGTGTTTGTGTGCGTAATAAAGGATTTCAAAGCATAGTGACTTCAATGCACTAGTCCATTTTTGTTTGTATTGAAATATATCTGAAACAGCTTTTGAAGGATGGTTATGAAAAAAAACAACTTTGACTGACAAGTTTAATTAAGACAACACTCAGTAAATGAAAGCATGCATTACTACATTGTGCATTTTTGCCTAACCCGGCTTTACGATTCATAAAATACAAAAGACTGGGACACACTTACACTTACCCGGTAGTAGTCAGTGCTGTACACATCCCTCGACATTCCAAAGTCCCCAATCTTCACTAGCAGGTTTTCTCCCACAAGGCAGTTCCTAGTGGCAAGGTCCCGGTGGACAAAATGTTGGGAAGCCAGGTACACCATTCCTGCTGCGATCTGTTGGGCAATGTGCAGCATCTGAGACTGGGTGAGTTCTATTGGACGGTTATTTTGCCCATCTGCCATTAATACTGCATCAGGACCATGAGACCTGCAGAAAAGACAAGAATAACATAAAAATAAATTGACATGTACAGACAGATTCCAATTTAAAATGATGAAGGTGGAACTGTAATAAATGCAGATGCATGAGTTTTAATTTTGAGCCTATAGTTGACCAGAGGTTCACAACCAGTGAGACTACAATGTATCACTCTGTATATTATTTACAGCTGCATAACTTTAAAATAAGGAGCACTATCAACAATTTAATCGTGTTTTGCTGCTTAGGGATATTCATTACTGAACAAAAAACCCTATATATACTGTACAGCTTCCTTATGAATGGAAGCATTGTTTATAAAATATTCAGCTTATCTTTTTTTCTAGTCTTCTCTCTGCTTCTTATATTTTGTCAGTCACTGAAAATCATACTTTTTGCAGAGTTAACTTACACTGTCTTTAAAAAAGGAAATAAAAAGAGGTGACTGGTTTAGCATAGATTGCCAACGACACAATCATTGTTGTGAAATGCTCTTAGTAACCTTTTGTCACTTTAGCACATACTGTATTTCATCACTACCTTTAGAAGTGTATAACAGAACACATCAACCGGGCACTGTTGTGAAATGCTATACCTGAGGAATTTATTCAGATCTCCATGCTTCATGTACTCAAAGACCATTATGAGCGGATCTCCCTCCACACAGACGCCATAGAATTTCACAATGTGCTCATGCTGTAGGTTAGTCAGCAGCTCTGCTTCCCGATGGAAGTCCTTTCGGGCATTGTCACTGGCTTCTTTCAGTGTCTAGAAGAATAATGTATAAATAAGACACTCTGATAATAATTATTTTCTGTCCTGCTGAAAGTATTCTGATATTCTCAAAATTTAGTATGCGTCTAATAATCTGTAATGGTCAGTGCTGTTTCTCTGTGGAGTCACTTTCAGAATACCAAATGTTGTCTCCAGACTATTCCTGTAATTTTCTGCTTCTCATCATCAGATAAACCCAACACCCTCTATATGTTCCATTTTTCCCCAAAGTACTGGTCACAAACAGATTTTGTCAATCATCGGGATGGCATTATTTTCTAAAATAAAGAAATCTTCAAAAAATAAATAGTCTAGAAAACTAATAAAGCACACCCACCACCAATATGTTGTCCCTCCTTATAAGTAAAGCTAATGTAACTTTGACAATTCTGAAACAAGCAGTAGCTTACCCTTATTTGCCAAAATCAGGGACCTCAAAGCACTTGTAAGAGCTCCCTAGCTCAACCAAGATTTGGATTTGCAAATGTGAACTTGGGCGAAAAATATCACTAATGGAATGCATTATTTCAAATATCCCGTAAAACAAAATTAAACCCAAATCTCCAGAAACTTCCTTAATGGTCATCTCATCAGATAATCAAACTCCTTTCCTTCCTATAAAGTGCATTCAGGAATCTGCAGTTCCTTTGGAGATACAGTATTTCAGTGCAATGCGCTTTCCTCTCTTTATATTGCACTGTTGTTCAGGAATCAAATTCCCTATGTCTTGCTCTGAGAAAGCATAACGGTAGTATACTGTATATAGGTTTCTCTATAGGCACCTTTATTGCTTTAGCTATTATACCATCTATGATAAATAAATATTATTGAGGTCTTATATGCCTATCAAAATCAAACTCCACCTAGATACTTCTGTGGCAATTTTAAATATGGTTTATTCATAACCCATTTTTATATAAATAATTTGATAAATAGAAACACTTCTTGTGTAATCCAACACTTTTCAGGTTCTATTTTTTTAAAGTGTAAGACAGCTGCTGGCTTGAGTTACAGATACTGGTGTCATTCCCTCATGATTTAATGGAAAATTGAAAAATGCTGGCTTTGCAAATGTAAAGAATCTGAAGGAAAAATGCTTAGGTTAGTCTGGAAAACAAGACATTTTTAATTTATTTGTATGAAGCACTTCTTATCCACTATGGGGAATGTTTAGATATCATATAAAATATAGAGTGAAAGTGAAAACCATTTTAACAAATAATGTGTTACCTACACATGAAACACGTGACATACTGTAGGACTAATTTAATATAATTTCTGATTTTCCAGTATGGCAATTCTCCTACAAGGTCATCTTGGTCAATTCTATATGATCCCAGGAGAATCAGAAATGTGCATTCTGGAAATCTACTGTATGATTAAATAAAAGTCTGATTTTAAGTTTTGTTCCCTATCTAAAGTTGGAAATAATAGATCTATGTCATTAAAATGCATCACATTTCCACTACTGCTTTAGGACTCTTTCAGAATCCCAAAATTTAAATACATAATCAAAAAAGAATACTGTTGCCCTTCACTTCTGAGTCTTTCCTTAATGTGAAACTTTTTAAAAGCTTATATAATCTCCATTTTGAATATTGTAGTTGACTCCCAGTTGTCTCTAGATGTCTTTTAGCCATAGATCTAAACACTTGGATTAATTCAATCCTGGGCTTCTGAAATGTGGTACAGTATATCTTAAATATCACGTTACATTTTTGATACTGTAACATTTACAGTGGGTGTATGTTTGCATAGTTCAGGTGGGTAGCTGTGTCAGCATGCGTAGGCTGTAAAGTAACAAGTAAAGGTTTATTCCATGCTGAAAAGAGAAGAAAGAAAACACAATGTTTCAGCTGTGGAGCCTTCTTTGGGTGAGCCGAAATGTTGTATTTTCTTTCTTCTCTTTTCAGCATGAAATAAACTTATTACTTGTTCATTTGTATGTTTGCATATACTTTAATACTGTATTTTGTGTAACATAAATTAAATGGGTATTTGTTTTTAAAACAACATAGTCATGTTGTCATAGCAGACAGCCTTATCCATGGAGATGTAACATTATATTATGCATTTATTTTATTAGAAACCATGTACAACTTTAAAAGGATTGCCTACAAATAAACATTCTAATAAAATTAGTCTTTTAACAGTTACATGTATTTGCAACTTGCAAATGGAAAGAACTGGGCTTATTATTATAAATATATCTATTTTATATCTCTGATATATATCTCTGATATGAAATATAGAGATTTAAAATTTTATATCTCTGATATAAAATAGTGTTAAACCTTGATCACAAGAATATGGGTGCACAATATACATGTAAAGTAGAGAGTCACCTTGTATTGATACTAGGGCAGATTACTGCATTTATCGATCATTCAAGTGTATCAAGACCACATGTCATAGAGGAGGGTAAGCGAAAGAGCTACCAATCTGCCATTACATGTATTTTTAATGAAAGTTATGTATTTAATGATATCACATTTCATGATAATCATGGAAAATTTGGCCCTTTAAACTTGTCATATCAGTAAGAATGTCGTCTGTGCTTTCAATCGCTTGCACTGAGATCACATAGCATGCTCTCATGACATTCCATTAGCCTCCAGCCAGCCACAAGCAATATATGTACAGGACTCTTAAATTTGATTTATCATAAAGCTCCTGCAGACCCATCTCTGAATTAATAATGGAAATTCTATAGTCGAATACCTTGACAGCCACGAGGATCTTTTCTTGATCAGGACAGAGGTTATAGCATTCTGCCAGGAATACTTTGCCAAATGCTCCTTCTCCCAGCTCCCTCTTCAGGACAATGTTGTGACGTTTGATGTGTTGTACAACTGTGGAAAAGGGAACAATAGTATTATTAGAATCCCCTTTTCTTCGTCATCTTACAGTCTTCAACCAAAAACACTTACTGTATATTATATTTCCAACAATGACCACAAAAATTATATCCTGAAATGTTCTTTATGTTAGGGCTTATGAAGTTAGATTTGGTTTTAATGTGTGCAAAGTTAGCATTTTGTGTTTCTGCTTGTTTGCATTCCTCTCATCTTTTTATTTCATAACTTGCAAATAACACAGCACAAAAGGTGACACAATCTAGTGATCCACAGCCATCACAAGCTATACCTGTGACTTGATTTGTCACTCTGTTTCTAGCGTCAAAGCATTTGCAATATTCTCTGTTAATTACATACCTAGTGTAAGCTAAAATTAAAAGTAGTTGAATCCCTTTACAGCGTCCTCTTTAATTCCCAAGTTAATTTTCGGATCAAGCATATAATTTGTATAGTGCATTTAACAAGATAAAGGTTAGACATCAGAGACAATATGCTTCCCTTGTTACCACCCTAGTATACTGTACATACTGTAGGTGAATTACCAACCCTGTGTTAAGTCATATTTATGAAAACAGAAGGCACAAAACAGAAGAGTGTTATGAATATAAAATCTTCAAAGAGTGGATTTGTTTCTATGTGAATAAAATTTGTCTGCACAAGATCATTGCTTCACTGACTTTATAAAATTTAAAAAGACATGAAAGTGTTTTTAGAACATTATATCTGATCTGTTATCATTATCTCCCTTTATAAAGATAATTTATAGATTTAAAACGCCTTCTGATTTTCACAGCAAATTGCAGCAGGACACAATGATGGAGTTTCTTTATTTAATTTTAGTAAAGATACTCACACAGAGCCTACAGACTTTGGAATTGATCTGTGAAGATGAAATGAGTAAATTGGGAAAGACACACTCTGCACAGCAGATTATGTTCAGCAAAAGAGGCAGATGTGATCAATAGCAGTAGTAATATATTTAAGGAAATGGATATTTTAACTGACTCTGTTATGTTATGCCATTACAGTAGAACTTTGCAGCACAGAAGATGAAATTTAGTATTAAAGATTGATTTATGATGAGCAATCGTATCTTCTTTGCTCCTCTCAGTACACAAAGAGAACTCAGTGCATAAAACAACTTATTTTAAATGATTTGGAAAGGTTCTGTTAATTGTATGAATGAAGTTCACTTGTTGTTTTTATATCTGAAGTAACTGTAATATTGCATCAAGTATATTTCTGTGTGGGATGTGCACTCTAATTTTTACAAGTCAAATTGTTCTCTGCTTACCAGTTTATTGTAGTGGCCTTCGGTGGCAAGAGATTTGCTTAGAGAACAGTAATGTATGATTGGGGTGAAAATTATTTTAGTCAACGACTGAATCTAATAACAACACCACCATACCATCGCTGCATCTAATTTACAACATAGGTTGTGCAAAGTCAAACACATATTTGATAAAAAGCTGAAAACAATGTAGTGAAAAGATAGCAATAACAGAAAAAAGAGACACAATGTTTCGACTGTGTCTCCTTCCTTTTCTTTTCAGCATGGAATAAACCTTTACCTGTTCCTTCACAGCCTATGCATGCTGAGGCAGCTACCTACTTGAACTACAGTAAGTAAACAAACATCTTTTTACTCTTAACTTATATCCTAATTTTATCAAATTGCCAAGCACATTTTCTTTCAATTATATCTTCTCTACTTCAACTGCTTTAGTTTCATCACTCAATCCATCCATCAATCAAGAAATAGATCAACATATTCCACAGCAGATTTTGAATTGATGCTATGCTACTGTACTTCATGGTTCAGTCTAGAAATCACGATTAAGCATTCTTTAAAAAGAATCTTATATCTGGGTATCTGGGCTGTTTGTCTTGTTTTATCTTGTTTGTCTTGTCTTGCCTGATTCTGAGAATATTTATTAAATACAATTCAAACCAAGTTACGAATATACCACACAACCCAACATGTTTTATTATTAATAATTTAAGAAGATATGGAAAACATGCCTTGTTGTTATTAATAACGTTTTCCAAAGAATATTTTTAAAACCTACAATTTAAAAAAAAATTCCAATTGTTAATTTTCTCGATTCCCCCTACAATTGCTCATTGCCACAGGCTCTACTCAAACAATAACTTCACACTCTTTCTCTAATTTCACACTAGTGAGAAAATTGCCATTGGACACACTGCAGAGTAAGTGTCAACTGGAAGAGTGAGGTTTCTCTCATAGACAACAATGCAGATTCCAGAGACTGTGGGTGTGAGATGAGCTAAACACACCCTTGTCGATTCAAGGCTGACTAGGATCAAGAAGAAAATGGGCTCTGAAAGTACACATATGACGGTTGGGAAAAGTTAACAAAGATGTATTCTCTTAATTTCTTAGCTTAATTTATACATTCCATCTCAAGTATTGACAGTTTTTTTTTTTAATTCTTTAAAATTAAAAAAAATAAAATAGCCCAAATTCTTATGAAAAAGGAAGAGGCTTTACTGTTCACAGAGTCTGAAAGAGACTCTAATTAATACCTTTTATAGTGAAACACTATAACGTTTTATGCAATGTCTGTGTCAAAAAAGGAAAATAAATAATCTACTAGGCAGACTACCAAAAGAAAAGAAAACATTCATATCAAAACAAACTGTTAATAAAATGCACAGATAAAGATAGACAAGAAAAGGATAACTGAAATTGTAATAATAGCATTTTTTTAACTCGACTGCAAACAGCTATGTGGGTGGTCTTTGAAAGACAAGAGAAAACACTCCAAAATTGTGTTTATATGCTGCTGAATACAGCCCTTCTTTTTTCAGTACTGGTTAATCCTATGGTTATTCCTATGTTGCCTTGGACATCTCTCATACTGTATATACTGTAAATGATATGACCAGGTGAATCAAAATAATGGCATCCTTTATGTCAGGAAAACTCACATGTAACTTTTATGATCTATATTTTCATGTGCCACATGTATTAAAGAGGGAACAATACAAGAAACAACAGTTATTCAAAAAAAGCAAATACATTATAATTGGGTGTATGGTGTAAGAAGAACACTCTCCACATCATACAGAGTACATATACTGTAGTAATTGCATGTTTGCCAAGACAATTCCAAATATTTCAATTATTATGTAAGACATATATGCTAATCAAGCTGAACTGTAGAGCAAGTAAAAAGAAAATGCATCTTTAACAGACCCCTGTACATTTTTCTTTAATACTCCAGTTAATTCTCTGTTGCTATGGAAACTAGCACGTTCGTGGATTTCCATTCTGTGCTGACAAATGACAGAATACACTCTTGAGTTTAATCAAGCTAGATTATAACTTTTAGGAAACTGTGTTGTATTTCAGTGAAGTCTATCGAGAAATGATAATACAGTACATACAAATACAATCACCGCCAAGACAATACATTTTATCACATAAGCCTATGAAAATGGCATGCATCCATTAAATTATCCATGTTGTAAATTTTCAAATTGTGCTGGCTACTTAAAGACAGAGCAAAACACACTGGAGAGCATCATTCTGCTCCTGAAGTGAAAATTAATGGACTGCATCATATGGAAAGTTATTGCAAAACAGGTTTCTAAGTTAAAGTAATTTATTTTTGGTAAATGATTAACATGGGTTATATGTATTGGGTGACATTATTGTCTAGTTTATTTATTGTTTCTTTTTACAGCTTGTCAGACCCACTGAAGTTAGCAACCCTGACCTGGGTCAACACAACAGGTGCCTTAGCACAAGGGTGAAAGGACAATTAGGTCAAACTGCAATAAATAAATGTAAGACACTAATTGTTTCTTTTTCTGTATAGTAGTGATGTACTGTAGTATAGTACCACTTGTGAGTGTATCAACACTATTTTGAGCCATAAGTTACCGTTTCACAACACCATTTTACTGTACATTGTGAGCACATTAGCAGCACACCACAAAAATATCTGTAAAAATTGTTAAAATCTTAAATTAATAATACATCTTCTAACAAAATCAATCTCTCAAATGTTCTTATTGATTTCATCCCCTCCCAAAAGACTTGTGCAATTTGGTAATTATGACATTAATAGAGTGCCACTAGGTCTGGGCCTTCCATTTATATTATTTACAGGGGCAATAAACTCCAGTTTAAAGGCACAGAAGTCATATCAACAGCTAGCATGGAGTCAGAGTTCCAATGCTCAGTAGACATGACCTGTAATTTCCTTAATTACGGTCAGAGATCCTGGTCAGCACTAAATGCTGCAGAGACCTTTTGAAGCCACTCTGGCAAACTAAATTAAGAAGCTGTCACAGCAAAATATATAACAGACATATATTATGAGACAGTGGTTATTCTACTTCAAATTTGAAGTTATGTGCTAAAATGTCATTTAAATACATTATGCTCTTTTCAAAATGGTACATAAAATATTCTTTAATTCTGGATCTTTCTAGTACATTTTAAGCTTTCTGAGGGTCAGTATTTGCTATAGAGAACAAATCAACTCAAAAATAGCCTGCCTTAAATTTGAGATCCAGTGCATTAATTTATCACGTATTTGCATGGAACACCATAAAATGCATAACGACTGCAATTGTAAGCCCAAACATAATTTGAAAGTCTTTGCCACTGAAAATATTCTCTATCATCTCTTAAAAATGAATCTTAGAAAAAATCCTACAATTCTAAATAGATGTGAAAAATGGCATCCCATGAAAAAGCTCCAAACTACTTCTTTCATTCTCTCAAAGAGATATTCTTAAAGATATATATATAGTGTAGAAAGAGAATTAAAAACTGAAATTAAAAAGAAACATAATTAAGAACTTCATGGGATATATCCTAAAATATATCAAGGAGCTAGGCTAAAGAGGTACTTACATGTTAACAGCACAAAACTATACACGCAATGCCTATTGAAAGTCACACCCTGAATTGAAAATCTGTGGACTAGCAAAGGTTGTAGTCCATCAATGATGTCCTCACAATATGACTGAGCTTGAACAGTTGTGTAAGGAGGAATGGGCAAACACTGCCAAGAAGTACTGTATGTCTGTAATTCAAGCAATATGTGCTTCCAGCAAGTACTAACTCTGTAAGCCTGCATTTGCCCAGAAGTTTCAATTGTTTGTCACAGTCCAGCTCAATCCTCGTTCTGTCTGTTATGTACAACTCTTTAAACTGAACTGGCTACTGACATGACTCATACTCAAACTCATAATAAACTCTGGATTACAGACCTTAACCTATAAAAAGAGCAAACATCAGACAGTTTAGAAAATGTAGAATTAATGACAGCCATACTCCTGTGTATACACAATGGCCATTGTATTTGAATGGTTTTGGAAAGGTAAGCTGTACAAGTAATGAAGCAACACAGGAAAAAAAGTGTTGTAATGCTAATTTGTTTTAAACTTGGGTTTGTAATCATAGTGTTAAAAAATTACAAACCTAAAATTAATACTTACCACAAGAATTCCAAGGAACTGACACATCAACAGCTTTTTTTTATTTTAAAACATTCCAAAAAACTAATCAAGTCCAGGTGCAATATTTATAATATCTTGCCTGACGTCCTTCAGGCATTTGTCATGTACAGCCTACACACATTCTTTTATAAACTTTATTTTGTTTTCTTTGTACGATGCTGCAGTATTTCCAGTTTCAAATGACAGTTTTATGTACAGGTGAGCCACCCGACTCCACAACAATGTCACAAATGTTAGGTTAAATCAGTTTCAGTCAGGTAGAATACTTTGGATAAAAGCTGTCCATTCTGGTGTTACTGTAGTATCTGAAAACTACAGATAAATGAGATATTTACTTTTATTGAGATGATATAGAAACAGCAATGAGGAGCAGAAACCCTACTCTGCCACCCTCAATATCTACCCATAACCATTTACTCTAGAAAGGTTATATCTACTTTAAATGAGAATTGGTAAATACTTTCGTGTCACATTGCAAAACGTATCGTCAATCTATTGATTAAATTAAAACACTTAAATCCCCAAATCATAGTATATGAGGCTGGGATACTTCTGGAAGGGAACTTAATCTATCAGGTCACATGTACTGGATATGCACACAGGGACAATTTAGAATCACAAATCAAGCTAACCAGTATGTCTCTGGTGGGGAGAAACAGGAGCAACTAGAGAAAACTCATGCAGATACAGGGAAAATATACAAACACCGCACAGGAGCTGCTCCAGTTCAGTATCAAACTCAAGAACTGTGAGACAGCAGGTTATATATAACATGTATATCCACTGATGTCTTGCAGCCATCGGTGTTTATTCAGAAACTGAGTTTTAAATGTTCACATATAATAGATACTTAACACATTAACACAGTGAAAATTTCTACTATTTTTCTCTGATTACAGATATTTTAGCCTTGTGGATTTACATTGTTTTCCTATTGGCTTAAGTCTGGATCTCCTTGTGAAATCAATTAAAATGTTTAAAATTTGAAAACAATTCCCACATATTCTTATTTATATTCAGCATGGGCTTGAATTGCACTTTTGCCCCCCAAAAAGCAAATAAAAGCTATGTACATTTAAAAAAAAAATCTGCTGAACATTTTTAACCTTGTTCCTAAGGTAAGTGAAAGAATGATGTTGACACCTCTAGAAGCTAAACAAGACAAGGCATGTTACAAAGGAAGAAACATCCCAGTGTTGATGATGAGCAGTCACAATTTAATTGGGTGAGAGGGGAAAATATTTTCAAAACAAGTTTAAGGTTAAATACTCGAGACTCCTTTTGCTCTCCAGATTCACACACAAATCTAAAAAATGCTATCAGGAAGACACAAGGCTCTCAAAGCGAAACACCTAGGGTTTAATATACAGAATGAAGAACCTTCAACATTGACTTTAATTTGAATGAAAAAGACAAAACCATTTATTTGTCAATAATATCACTAAAAACAACTGTTAATATCTCATTTTAGTATTGAGATTAATTAGTTTTTTAAAATTTGTTATCCAGCTTATTAATTTACACAAATATTATTAAAGGCCACCAACAAGTAATACTTTCAGACATCCGAGAACAGTTATCCTTTCCTATGGGTGGGAAAAACAGATTGCATCAGCACCTTTCGAAGCAGTAAAGCAATGACTGTTATGTCTAAGAAAAATAACCAACAGCCTTTGAAATGAATGTCGAATGAAGCCATGGAGAACATGCTGTCAACAGGGCTTAAGCTTTTGTAACACTGGTGATTACCAGATTAGCCGTAAAGGAAAGCAGAGAAATCTGACCTGAGAAACTGAAAGCTCTGAAGAAAAGCAATTGCTGGCCTTCAAAAATAAAAAAAACAGAAGTTTAAAAGGGTGTGAAAGGAAAGTAGACTATAAGACACAATGTGCAAAACGGTTACAGTTTAATTCCATGGTAACCGTTAATATAGCAAATGGGGAAAAACATTCATATTCAGTTATTTAAACTGAAAACAGTTTTTTTAATGTAGTCTTGATCTGTACTGTTTATGACTGTGATATAAAGAAAAGTCTTCAAATACAAATAAATTACGTTAACAGATTTTGACTTGCTTCTGTCACAATAGAACTATCAAACATGGTCCCTCCTGCACCTACATTTCAGTTATATGTTGTTTTCAAATCAAAATATTTTATATAACAATATTATATTAACTGTACACCTAGTGAATGTACTGGAATCTAAATGTTTAATGTTTAACAGCCTAGCAGCTTTTTCTCAAGCATGATGAATTCTGATGTGTTTATAGTTCATGCGGAGCTTATGTCTGAATATAATCATACATGTCTAGAGAGGGAAAATAGAAAGTCGTTTTCAAAATGACTCAGGTACAGTATGTTCTTTATTGGCATTTGAAAGAGGCAGCAATCAGAATACGTACTGTTTTGAACGGCTTTTCTTACTGTAAATCTTTAACTGCTCTGATAGACTGATCAGAGTAATCAAGACCTGGGGTCTGAAAAGAAATAATAAAAAGTGCCACTCATTCTACCTAGCTCAGGAACACAAGGCTTAGCAGACATTCCAATGTCATCACTATGGCAGTAGCAGTAAAGTTACTATGGTAACAGTCATGCAAGAGTAAGTGAAGTACCTAATATGGTGCCTGGGAACTCTCAGGAAAAATACCAGGTATTGAAGATATGGAGTCAACAGCAGCAGCAACGACAAAAATAATAATAAACATTTTATTGTATATATACTGTAGTGTCTTAAAAGCAATCATCTTAAAGTGCATAGTTATGTCTCCTTAAGCTCCTGCCATACCTAATCTTCACTAATGAAATTCTAGTAAGAGTTCCACATATTCTTGGGCATCCCCTGTAAATAAATATAGTGAAGTAAAAGAAATGTCAATCCATCTATGGGGAGCTTTGCAAAGCCTCAATTAAAAGTCTTACCAGTGCCGAAGAGTTGAAATCTGAATTGCTGGCATGCGGCATACCACAAACCCTCAACACAACTGCTCAGCTCAGTAGAAGATCAGTATCAGGAGTGTACATTGACTTTAGGTGAGGAGAAGCACACATGAAAAACTCATACTCACAGGTATCAGACTTGAGTAAACTGCTGGTGCTCCTGAAATACTGAGGATTTTCGATCACAGGAATCTTCGTCATTCCAATGATGACAGCATCAGGACCGATCTCTGAAGAAGAGGGAGTGTTGCTGCCATTTGACACGTGATGAAGGGGACTTGCAGAGTCATCGTCATTGCTGATCACAGAAGAAGGCCCTGAAACAGAGAAAAATGGGCCTCTGACTCATCGTTCATCCAGCCGTATTTCGGACCAAACGCTCATTGTGATTTACAGTATCCCATAAACAAAACAATGTCTGCATTGACTGGGTCTTTGCATTCTTACTGAGCATGCATAGCTGAAGGAGAAAAGAAAGCTAAATACGTTTGAAACTAAACAGGTACCTTAAAAAAGTGCTATTGAAATATGGTGTGTTATTGGCATTAGTTTTCCAGATCATTTTAATTGTAGTTATATCTTCCCTAAGAACACCAACCATAATCTTGGACCTCCTTTATGGAAGTTATTGAATGGATATACATAAACATAAAATGTTTGTCTAATAATAATAATAATAATAATAATAATAATAATAATAATAATAATAATAAATCACCATGTTCATCTCATCATAACGATAGATTTAGGCTCTCTGGAATAATATGAATATATAGTAGTATTTAGTAGTACGTGTGTGTTGAAAAGAATACATACAGTAAAAAAGAAAACCGTGTCCTGTTTGCCTTTTCAGCATGACTCACGAGAGACAATTCAGTGTTATATAATCAGCTACAGGCTATTCAGTTTATGCTCTGTTTTCACCAGTTCAAAGACAGAAAAGTTCCCTTGAAGTGTCCAAAAATAAATCACAGCACGGAAGTCAATGCAAGCAGTGATATAGTGCAATATACAGCAAATTTAGGAGATTTAAGAATGCATACATTCTAAAAGAAGCCAAAAGGCTAGATTAATGGAAATGGTTAAAAAATAACATCATAAACTGACAATTACAGTAAGTATTTGCATGAGAAAGAAAGTCAGTGCACAAACTATGTCATTCAAAACCTTATACAAGAACTATTACTTTCTGCCTCCTTTCTTTCATCCAGTGTCAAAATGCTCATAAAATGCATGCACTGTATCTCAACTCTTTTACATATCCTGAAACATTTATTTTTTGGAAAACTCTGCAGTTCTAATGATGATCCATTAACAAGGTTTTAATCTGACATTTTCCAACTGTGAAATGTGTTGCTCATTAAGACTGACTATAAATATGCTATCTGCAAAATCAGTTTAAATGTTTTTTCAGAAATGTGCTTATTGCCAAATTTCCATAAAGTTAATGTGAGAATTGAGTACTGAAGTAAACGACTTAGAGATTACTAAAAAATGTAGGTTTTGTAAATTGGAAAAGCACATTTTTATTCTGTGTCCATAAGTATTTTTGTAGATTTTGCTCTACATTTTCTCCCACTGTTGCTTTAATGAACATTTTAAGATAATATTTTAACTATTGTTGACCATCTTTGACTCGGAGAGATCAATTTCATTATGCACATGAATTTTCTGCAATAAGCAAAGTAAGAATAGCAATAAACAAATTGTCTTATTTGGTCTTACTGTTACTGTTACATACAGTACATAATACACAACAGTATTTTACTGCGACATTTATGCCATCACCTGTTAAAGTACAGTATTTTGGTCTGATTGAATATTTGGTGAGTTAAACTCATAATTGTTCAGAAAAACTCAATAATTATGAATGTCTTCTGAGGCTCACATTCCAACAATAAAGAAATGCTGCCGTCAATACTTTGTCAAAAAATCTCTTAAAAGATGTATTTTCTTTACAAAAAATAATGCAAAGGAAACTGAAAATAAAGAGAAAACCACTTCAGAAAATTACTGTGCTTACTCTACAGTACTGGCATCATTAAGTTACTTTTGAACCTTAATGTAATGACCCTGAATAAACATTTGGCACTGGTAATGAATAGAACTACCTTATGTTTAAGAATTTTCCATTCAATTTTTCATCCAACAGTACAGTATGTATCCAACAAAGTCACAGACCACAAGGTCTAAGATCTGCATGTTCTGTGGTATTCCCTCACCATACACAAATGGATTGCAAATGAAAATTGAAATAAACACAATCAGAAATGTCCCGGCTTTAATGTAATAAAAAATCATGCTGAAGTAAGATCAATTTAAAGAATTATGTAAACAGTACTGTGAAACCATAAACATTTCTAAATGATGGTAAACTGTATTTGTAGATTGTTTTCCTTTCAGTAGCTGCCTGCAAAGAAAATATTAGTCAGAATTACAGAAAATGTGATGTAGATGAGACCCAGCTGTTGCTCCTGCCTGTTCTGACTAGAGCTTCAGAGATTGAAACTTTCAATCCCTGTACTTTTAATTTGCAAATTGTATTTTGATTTTACTTTAGGAAGTGAGATCCTGTTGTAAAGATTTCAGCACATAGCTATCCTGTTTCTTTACACTTACAACACACAGACTGCTGTGAAACTAGTCTGAAGAGCTTTGGAACAATGACATGAACAGTCCAAATCACATTACATGCACTGCACTATTATTTAGAGAGCAATATCAAAATATTAATAAATTATTAATCAACAGTACAGTATATGCAATATGTTAATATAAACATAGTACAATCTTATCAATACAACATAAGTGCCCTAGTTTGTTTTGTTTTATCCCCATTGTAGATAGTTTTTTTTTATCCTTTCACTGATATTTTGAGAGTGCAGGGTTTGGACAGCAGGGCACCTTGTAGCCCGATCTTGTCAGATTTCTTAAGCTATGCAAAGCTAGACCTGGTCATTATTGGCGTGGAGCCTCCATGGGAAGCCATGGTGTTGCTTAAAGGGGTGCTGGTGATCCAGTAGGTGTTGCTCTTCCCTCAGGAGCACAATTTTCAAAACCAGCACCAGCCTTTGGATGAGACGTTAAATTGATTTCCTGACTGCTTGAAAGGAGGGGGAGTTAATCTCTTGGCTAAATTCCATTTTGTACAATCTGCCCTGCCCCCCTTAATTCAAATTGGTGAAGTAATTTTCTAGGTTGTGTACTGGGGCCCCATAACAGTGGTGAATGAACTGGGTCCCTCTTACATGTAAACCACATAAATGCAAAATTATTTAAACACGTTTTAGTGAATGTGTAAATTGTCATCTTACATAATAGAACATACAATATTCGAAAATGAAATTCCACTCTACTGTAGTTTCCAATGTAGGAATTATTGAAGCTTAGTGACATGCTGTAAGTGTTTTATAAACTGCTTTATTTTCATTTGACCAGTACACATAGCATCTTCTGCTTCCCTTCTCATAACACATAACCCATTACTTAACAGATGTTGTGATATTAAATACTGTATATGAAAATATATTAAATGTATCAAATATTACAGGAAGCTACACCTGGATTGCATTATCAAGCATTAAGGGAAAATGAGCACTGATGGTAATGTTTATTGATAGCTATGAACTGGTGTTCATCTTAAAAAAACTTGACCCACTACGCCTTCCCTCCTTGGTTTGGTCAAGGCCAGGGATAATTAAATCACAAGGGAGTCAGCAGCACAGCCACAAGCAACAGCTGTGTGTGTGGATCAAGGTAGCATCATAATCCGCTTTTAAAGACCGTTTTATATAGCTTATATATGGTTCAACAATGCAGCAAATGAGAATTCCTAATTAAGCAGCTATGAAACAGTAAAGATACAAGCATTCTGCTAACCTCAGTAAAATATATTTTGACAGAAATATCGAGCCCTTTTTTTAGAGAAAACCTCCTGTATGAATTCCACTAAGATGTACAGTACAAACGCAAAATTATTGACTTGCTTGTTCACACAGTATAAGATAGTAAAAACAATGATCATATTTGCTAATAGTTTGAAAAAAGTAATACCTTAATCTCCATTCCTGGCAATCTGCTGGTTTAAGCTCCCAATACAACTTTTAAGTCTGTTAAGTAATTCAGCTTTCACAACATAGTATGGAAATTATGTAACTTAATAGATGGTTAAAGCCTTGTGTGAAATAGTAATTACAGGGATTTGATTCATTGCACAGGTACAGTAGATGCTTACAGACAAGATACTGTGGAGTTTTCTCCATGAGACACTTAACCATCATAGGACTCTGATATTAGTATTTTAAAGAGTGCCTTATGTAGTCTGCCCCTTTGATTAAGTGGGGTCATCTTATTGCGTCTTATAGTCATATTGAAAGGGGGTAATGGCCTCTGTCATATTATATTGATTTTCATCTTTATTTCAGATAAGACAGGAAAGAACTGAAGATTAGTAATTGTACTGTAATTTTAGTTTCAAGATACATATATTTTGTTTTCAGCAGTGTAAAATAAAAGATACAGTATTTTATTCACAATACATGTGCTTATATTTAAATGTTGTATTTATGAACTAATAGATAATAGATTAAATAACAGATACAGTACATATTTGATTAATTAGAAAATAGGGTTTGGTTATTAATGTTACACTCAACATTAAGATAATAGAATTAACCAAAATGTTTTAATTATGCAACAAAAAACACCCAATATATAACTTTCAGCATTCAATTAACTAAAAGTCAATAAAAATGAATACTTTTTATGGCAATTATAATTTGTTTCTTGCTTACCATATCAGTAGGCTTGCCAAAAAAATGAACAGAGCACTTTATTTCCTTTTAAAAATACTTTCCTTCATTTCACCTTTTAGAATGACTCAAAATTTCTTTTGACATCAGAAATAAAAAAATGCTCTGCAGAGTTTATTTAACTGGTGCATTTTGAAGACTGTTTTATAAACCTGCTTGTACCATTCCATATTTCCACTGTTGGCAGTTATGTTCTTCAACAGCCAGTCAGCAGGGATGGCAGGTGCAGAGCTCTACTGCTGGATTTCATTGCCAGCAATTACAATGACTCTTATATCCTTAAATCTCAATATCCTTAAAATTCCGTTTCAAATTCACTGAATGATAATAATTTCCCTTTTTTTTACTTTAGAGCATTTTAAATATCTTATGGTTTCCTTTTAAATCAATAATTAGCAATAATTTAAATTCGTAAGTAGTAATAATTGCCAATAATTAGTTAATATGTGAACAAATAATTAATTAATGAAGAACAAAATGAAGTTTATAACTAAAGCTTGAGAGGGATGAAGTTCAATCAACCTCAGCTGTCAGTAATTTATAATCACACTTGACGTCATTTCCTCAAATAAACTATTATAAATACTGTACGTAATGTCCTCCTGTCCCTCACATGCGGTACATCTTTTTGCATTTCCACCTTTCCAATGACTCTTGGTCACTCCCCAGTCTGCATGTCCTGTGGACAAGCGGGTTAAGCCAAATTTTATTGTGAACTAAAACACTCGATAAACCTTTCAATAAGTTTAAATTCTTTGGTGCTGTTATTCCTACTGAATAATAAATTAATTATCTCTCTCTACTGTATATATAATCTGTTTTAGGAGATATACAATTGTATAAATCTCTGTACAAACTTATAATTCTCAAATGAACCTGCAAAGACTATAGGTAAAACATATTTCCTGAACGTGTATTCATGGTTTGGCAATGCTGACTCGATATTTTATTTGTATTTTATTGAACAGCTGAAAGATTTACTGAGAGATGCCGAAATTCTCAGTTCTCCAAGAGCCACTTCACTCTACTCATGGGGCACTATGTTCTGCATTCCTCTGACTCTTCCAAGAATGGAAGAGGTTTTGAAATTCAGAAATAAAGACATAAAAAAAACAGTAATGCTATGGACCTGAAACTGAGTAAAGAAAATGCTTTTAAATTCACAGCAACTTAGAGTCTATCCTAGAAGCACTAGAAGCAGAGGCTGCAAAGACAAATCATGCTACTGATAGGATTCCAGTCTATTGCAAAGTATACATACACAGAGACAATTTGGAGACACAGAGTAACCGAACCACCGTATAATTTGGAGATGAGAGGAAACTGCAGTCCCTTGTAAAAAACCTACATGAACGCTAACTAAATTGCCAAAGTACTATATTTTAATATTACATAATAATATAAAATTTAAAGATACATTCATACAATGATAACATTGTAACACAATATGTTAAAACATTAAATGAGATGCATTTTTACCAACATTTCATTTTTACTCACCTTAATCATTCAGTGATTTTTTTTGTGACTAGTAGAAAAGTGTGAAACATCTGTACATGCTGTAAATACAGATACTAACCTTTTCAACCTTGCTACAGTACTTCTTAATTTCTTTTTTTCTATATAGACCAGAACTAATCAGGCTACTGGTAGCAACATGTTGATGATCTGTAATCAATTCCAACTGATCCTTTCACATAAACAGCCAGATTCGCATTTTCCTTATTGTAAAAGTGCCTCACCCTGCCCCATGAGCAGTAACATAGCCGTTTAATATTTTAAACACTGCAGACAATTTAAGGTAAGAAAGGATGTGAATTATTGATTTTGTTTAGAATAACAAATTAGTGTTGACCATTAAAGAGGGCACTCCAATAAGCAACATGAAGAAAATAGAATACCCAACCTGTCACAGGATTTCAATTATGTAAGCAATATTTACAGCCTAACCCAAGCGTGTAAGCGAATTGGCAAGACAATGTAAGCCTTTTGGAGTTGCATTCATTATAATGTTATTACTTTCATTTAAAAAATATAGTTTTGTTTAAAATTACAGAGCATAGCTTGGAGTGGTTCCATCTTCAGATTTATAGAATTCAAAATACTTTATTCATCCCCAGGAGGGCAAGTAAAGCAATATATCTTATTGTCTTCTTGTCTCCATACTCTGGGTGTGAAATTAATTACAGAAATATTTTTTTTTTTAATTGAAGAAGCATTTTTTTAATTAACAAGCAATTTGCTTATTAATGTCATGGACCTGCCTATCTTTTTGAGACATGACACAGTGACAGCTCTGTCCTGCATGTAGCACTGACCTTTTAACCCCCAGCACACCGTTATAATCACATTAATGGTACTGATACTAACCTGTGAATGCTAACTTGAATATATTAATATTGTTGGTGAGATGCACCAATTCGAGTACTAAGAGTAATGCATGTTTTCAAATTGATAATAATGGTAACAACATCCCAAGATAGATTTGGAATGGTTTTCATATGGAATTACTACTCACTTCCCCAGAGTAACGCTCCTGCATTCCTTTCCTCCAACCCCACATTAATTAGCAACCTGCCATTATTGCGAGCAATTTCATTAAATGCTTTTCCAATTACTTAGAGTTAGGAAAATCCTGGAACTGCTGCATAAATTCTAGCTGTAAAACTGCCCACATGAGCAGCATTTGATAGACACATTTACGCCAGCAGCAGTCTGCGCACCATGACCTGTACATGGTTTGATGACAAATTTATTGGTGATCATTACTGGCAATCAAACATACCACAGATTTGACACAAACTGTAGAGGCAGTGCTATACAGTACCTTTGATTACCACAGGTTGATGAGCTAAAATAGAAAACAATATGCCAAAAATAACCACTTCCACTATTACCACATCATAGTTTCTAGTGTATATATTTGTTGTGTATGTGAACTATAAAAAGCTATAAATTACTGAGAATCATGTGTGTCAAGGACTAACAATCTCAAGAGAAGAAAACACTTTTTTCATTCAATTATCAATTAATTTGAAATTATTTCTCCAAAAATGACTAATGTCATGGTTCAGAAATCAGTTCTGATGCTCCTAAGCAGGAGTTTTAGATAATCTGAACGCTAAAACATAGATTTATATATACCGCTTGAACCTACAGTACATAATTAGTGGTTCTGTTTCTTTAAGACTCTACATAGGGCTCTTCAATTGTTTCTTTCTCACAGTAGGTTAAAAGGAAGCAGACACACTATTAATCGATCACACTGCCAAGCATAGGCCCTTTCAGAAGCACACTTTGAAGCTCATGGACTCCAGTACCTGCATCAATCTGTCTTTTACTTCTGGAGGAAAAATATTTTACCACAATGTTAACAGGAAGTCAGGTTTACACAAAGTCCTGCTCATCATTTATGTGATAATACTTACAGTATGTAATCTGCACAAAAGATAAGATCAGTACTGGATGCATATACTGTACACACCTTAATTACTTAATTACTGTAGCTGTTGTTTTCAAACATTCACATTGTAAATCCATAATTTCATTAGTGTAGTTTTGTAATACTGTGTAACAATGTAGAACACATTTAATAAGGCACAGGGTTGGTTAGAAATTAAATGAGAAAAAATATCTTATAAATTCTAGTCATATTGATTGCATCACTATATTAGATTCAGGTATAGCAATGGCACTGGTCTTATCAAAGTTGTGTATGAGGTACTATAGTCTGCTCACTCTGGAGTTACGGTATACTGGATATAATGCAGCAGTGTAGCTTGGTTCGCACGTGCAAATGTGTGCTCATAACTCACACACACTTAACTCACACATCTCTCCAATAACCTGGTAAAGATATTTAACCATTTATATGGCTTTTTAGAACCCTCCATCCATGTAGGTTTGCCTTTGCTGCCCTGTAACAATACATTGTATACAGTAGAAACAACTTAAAAATATTTTTCACTTTCCATTTTGTTTGAACAGAAAAAAAATCAAGTGATTTTCAGATAATTGCTGCACCTTCAAGCAGAGCCATTGTCTATTCCCTAATTTTGTGACTGTCCAATCTAACAGCCCATCACACTACACGCAATAACAAGAACAGGAAAATACATGCGACAATAGGAACTCTTTACAATACAAGCCAAGGAATGGCTTTACAAATAAATACAATATCTGCCATTAATGACATAACAGAGTGAAATAAGAGTGGGTATTTTATTCTCAAAAAACAGCATTGTTAACCAAACATTAATCGCTATGAAGCCCAATGTGCTTTTAAGAGGATCAAGGAAATTAATACCATACAAATAAAGGAATCAAATCCATTGAGCGAAGAACATATTCCTACAGCAGCAGATTTGATATTTTACATTTGTAACATGTTTAGACATCACAAATATGCTAAACACAAAGAGAATTTTTAAACACACACACCCATAACATACTGCAACAGAGACATACAAAAAATAATCATTTTTATAGACATGTTTTATTAGTTTCGAAGAAAAAGGTTTACAAATCTTTGCGGCAATTACTTTTACATATGGGTATAAAAATATAGAGCTAAACAGCATTTGCCAAGAATGTTACACAGTAGAAAACTGTGGAAAAGTTCATCCCATTTATGCTCATTAGAATAAAGTTAAACATTCAGTGTTAAAATAAACAGTTCCTGGTGCTAATGATTTCATGGTTAAATATTTGAGTTAGGTTAATTTATTTTGCAATAATCTTATGTTTTTAATTGTGTTTTGTAATAATATTTGAATTATGTCAGTAAATATATACAGGACAGTTTGCATTGTAAGGCATTTGGATCTGAAGGTGCAAACTACAGTATTGATTAAACCCATAACTGCTAGACACAATAAAGCCCTCAAAAATTACTTTTTAAATGTTGCCTAAAATAAGTAAAGGAGTGTATTCTTTTTGAACAAATCTCTCTACAACATCATCATTCTGCAGGCTTCCCTTTTTAAAAAGAAAGGGCCAGAAAGATTTGGTTAAGGGCTATACATTATACTTTATATAAATTACATTAGAACTATAAATTCTTATTTAAGAATACAATCAATTACAAAACTCTGATTTTTTACATTTTAGAGGAAAACCTTAAACTGTCTCATTTTTTTGTGTCATAAAGTACCTAATATCTTTCAATGATCTGGTTGTTTCATTGATTTGCCTCTTGATATGGGCTCTATGTACACCTTTGTTGATGTTATCCACATACATTTCCTATGATTTACTGTACGTTTTACACTTACACATATGACTAAATTATCGAATTACATTTTATAAGAGAAGAATCATGGTGCTAAAACAAAAAAATATGTAAAAATATATTAAAATAATAATAATGATTCCTCTTTACTTCAGACAGTAGGAAACTACAACATTTAGTAAACCATGATTCCAGCTGAAATTAGTAGATGTAAGTATTCAATTGAATTAGTTTCGAACCTATACACACACAAATAACTGTGGTATACTGTATATTTTTCTTAGACACATCAGAAGGACAACTTTCTTAACTGAAACTACAGCTGCAAATGCAGTCTGTTGTTTGAATTATGAAACACAAAACAATATCTCTTAATATAACGGGACTACAGAAAGTCAAATTTAATTATTTACAAGTCTCAAGTGATATACAAATTAATTTCAATATTAAAATAATCTACTGTTTAATTATTTTTCTTTTTTTGTCTATTTTCAAACAAGTAATTATATTATTTTTCAGTAAAAAGACTCGTATTTATGCAGTTTGCGTTCTTGGGTTTTATTGTAATGACCAGTAATCCTGCATTTCAGGCTACTGTCAACTGCTATAAATTCATATTTTAAAAAATATAACTGTAGGGAGTATTGAAATACTACAAGAAAGGAGAAATAAATGTTTCTTATTTGAAATTTCTCATGTTTAAGAAGTAAGCTATTATTTGGCTTCCTGAAACTATAACAATGTATTTAATAGTAGTAGCTTAGAGATAGAGCAAAACAGCATAAAGTGAATTAATCTTTTTCAGATTCAAATCCAAAAGCAATATTTAATTTACTAGGTCATATATCATTAGGTTTTAGATAATTTTTATTTACACGTTGTTCCCTTAGTCCAAAGCTCAACATAAAGAAAAGAAAATTGCTTAATACAGTACATCATAAGACAAAAGACAGTGACGTAATTATAAGTACACAAATGCGTATTCACAGATCCAGCTGTTAAATGATGATGGTTGTATCTTTACACTCTTGTACCCTAGGAAATATCTTCTCTTAACCAGCATACACAATTCATGATTTACAGCTTTTGTTAATATAGGCACTGTGAATGTTAAAATGGATATGCTTACATGTGACATTTCACATTATTATTCAAAGAGCCTTCGTCTTCAGTTACTCATCATTTAAAAGGGTAGTATATAAATTCATTTAAGAAGCAAAACTAGTTATACTGCATCCTGGAATTAACACATTTAACTGGTCCTTTGTTTGCAGGAAAACACAGAAATGACAGAAATATGAAGTGTTACAAATCAGGAACTTTTCTTTTTTTTCTTTTCCAGCCATAATGGCCAACCACAAAAATGGACAACTCAGTTAACACCTCATTAAAGTAAAATTTGCTTTGTTAAGTAATTTGCTTGTAAACATCTTTTTTAGAGAGCCCTAAGCATCCTCATTTCTTTGATTCTGCACAAAATGCACTACCCAAATGTTGCTACTTTGTGATTTATGAGACCACATCCACTGAGGTGCTCCCAACAGGAGTTTTTTATGTTTCCACAGATGCTACACTTTACACCGAGTCAGAACCTCAGTGAAACACAAACTAGACAACATTACTGGAATCAATGTTTTTAAAACTGAGAACAGGAGGCACTTCTTTGCCCCAAAGGTTGTGGGCGTGTGAAACAAGCTACCTAGTCATATTGCTGAACGACGCCAGGGTATCATCTTCAAGAAACAGCTGGATGACATTCTTGGATCAATTCGCCTTTAACTACCAAATGGTCCCCTCTCCTTCATAAGCTTTATTACTGTATGTCCCAATTACCCATTTGTTCTTACGTTATGTTACAGTAAATACTGTTACACACTACAGCCATCTTTACACTGGTTAGGAAACTGCACTGAGAAGAATGATCTTTGTTTTGAAGTATACAGTGATTAGACAATGACCATTACAAATGATAGTACAACTTATTTTATGTTCCAGTTTTGTTTCAAACTCTTCAATTAATGCTAACAAAAATTAAAGATGAAAAAAAACGAGGAAGGAAAAAGAAGAGAAGAATAAATGCAATTTAAAGATTTTGATTTTGGTATATTAATCTCTATTTATTATCTTAATCCCCATTTTCAGTCCAGACCAGAGCCTCAAAATGATTCTGCCTGCTTTTCCTGTCCCACCTGAGTTGTCACCCAAGTGGATTAAGAAAATGGCATTATCACTCTGAAGCACGTTTAAAACCAGAACATTTTTTTTCTTGAAATCACTAAGAAATTGACTAAGCTACATACAATTTTTTCCTTAGAACTACATATAGATGTTTGCCTAATATTTGAAGTTGCTCTAATTGTAGCCCATTATGAATTTTGTGATAATTACTGTGGTGGGAGATAATGGCCTCCCATCTTAATATGAATAATATGGATAATATAAAACTGGTATTTGTTACAATTAATTTACTGTATAGTTACTGACTTTGCAGCATGTAACACAACAGACACAAAGGGCCTACCTTTAGATAGATAGAGATAAGACTTTATTGATCCTGAAGGGATTGAGAAAGAGAAATGGCATGGTCAAGTAAACTGTCCAGTTTTTTCCCAGACATACTTTATCCATAGTAAAATGCATTGAACATGTCATTAGTTTTTGGAATTCTTCCTCTGCATACTAAGGGTTACCTTTCTATCAGGAGTCTCTTACTGCTGCTGTTTCTCAAACAACAGCTGTAGCTCTGATGCCACCAACACTGTTTCTCTATTAGTCTGCAGTATCCACCTCTCACATATCCTAGCCTTGGCCTAGCAATTGTCTGGGACCGAGAAAAAAAGCTGAGAAGCAAGCATTAACAACTCTGTTACTTGAAAAAAAACAATCCGAGCAGGCACAGCAGAATCAAATGTATCCTTTTGAAATGTTTTGCCGGTTGTCTGTAACAAAGCCAGTTTGCAGAAGAGTTCTCACCTGATCAAATCACCACATTTCACCCTTTCTGAAACAAATTGGCTTCAGTAGAAAAGAGTGAAATATGAAATATGACATACAGATAATTGAGAATGAATAAAAAATGCTTTTGATTTTACATACTACCCCATTTAAACGTTTTCATTAAAATATTGATTAATGCCACTGAGTATCAGAAGAACTGTAGGCCCTTTTTATTGTGCAAAATAAAAAAGATAAAAAAAAATATTAATTCAAAATGACACACAAATACAATACACATGACCAACATTTAAAACAGCACGTCCTCTCTCTAGTGTGCAGCTTACAGTTCCAACCACCCAGTGCATTAGGGCCCTCTCATTGCTTATTTCATCAAACCATCCACTGGAGTGTTATGAAACAAAACAAAACCTAAAAGAGACACAGACAGAACATAAATGAACAAATAAATGAAATAAGGATTGGCAGGTAAAATAATATTTCAAAATAAGGAAGGGTGAAATGAAACATGAAATCATTTTTTTGTGTCAAAATATAAAACAAGTGCCTCTCCCCTCTGCTTTTTAAAATTGTCTAAGCACATCTAAGCACATGAGTTCTACTAATTACTTTTTAAAGTATGCACTCAATTAAAGAGCAGCACATGCAGATTATCTCACAGCTGGGTGTACCCATAGTCTTGTCCAACATAAACATAAAACAGATTGTGCCTTTTTAATTTTCTGCTGAGGCATGCAGTACATTTAATTAAATGAAATGTCCTTACCTCAAGATCTAATGTACATAAACCTGGCAATTCTTTATTGCTTCTGTTATTACTTTGTCACCACTATATTTCTTTTTTAACACTTTATTAGCTTAAACAGAAATCTGCAGGAAGCAAATCCTCTAACGTCTGTGTAGAATAATCATTCAGTTTATTTAATCAAATTGTTTATGTCATTACTCTACTGTACTTTACTTTTTTCCATCAATTACCAAATCTGTTTTTTTTATTTTCATTAAGAACCTAAATTACATACATCTTACGGTGCTTCAGCTGTCAATGCAAACATGATTTTTCTATCTATTCTGTAGGATAACTATCTGAATCATGAATATAAGTACAATTATATTATATATTATATTATAATACATGAGTACAATTCAAGGGCACCTAATTAGCTTGTTTTCCATTTCACTGTTGGTCAAATATTTTTCTTTTCCATTACTGGTCTACTAAAAGAACTTTCTGTAAATTCAGTGGATTTCATAGGTTTAACTGATCATTTTTGTTAAAAGCTATCAGGTTACATTCATAGCCCAGTGTACACCACTGTCACTATTGGAGTTTTCCATTTAAAAACATTGGTCGCCTCAAATCTGGTATCTGGAGAACCTCTTTAAGTCTCTTTAAAGTCTGTTTAAACTGTAATCTACTAAAAACTTCAGATATATTGTAATTATGACGAATGAAATAAAAAATTAACCATAGAGTTAACCACCAAAGCAGAAGCGATGTGGCCCACAAAGATTGAGAATTGGACTGAGACCAGGTCTCTTGAATGTCTGGTCACATTTTGCGTTATGATTGACATGTAAACTGGAGTGCCTGATACCTTTATACACAACATTAAAGTGAAGATGCCAATACAGTAAAATGATCTGAATGTATAGCATTGCAGAAACACTAGTATTAAAGAATATATGCATGTCATATAGCTTGTCATATAGCTTGCTCACACTTTGTAATGAACGACACACCTTTTATTAGAACTTGACACCAGCAGCTCATACTACCTGCACAATGTATTGGCACTAATAAATGATTAGGGCAACCATGTTGCCTCAGCCTTTGACTTTGAGATTGGAAATTAATATGTGTTGTCATGTACTGTTATCCAAAAAGGGACACATGGCTCTATCTCAAAAAAGGGACAAGTAGAGGTTAATTCAGTGCTGAGGAGTAATCATTCCAGGATGGAATGATCAGCTGCCAGTTTCTTTACTGGTGGCACAATGATGTACAGTATCTACATCTATGGAAATAATAACCAAACTGAGAGAGGAATACTTTCAATGGTTTTTTTCTAGAATTGTTTTGTCAGCATACAGTATTACAGTTACTTTAATAAAGTAATTCAAATTCAACAAACTGTTTTCTTTGCATTCTGTTTTATATGAGTCTGTCATCAAATGTTTTTTCCAGACACATACAGGTATAACACAGAAAATGTATGTGTCTTCGTTCTTGTGCCATTTGCTGCAAAATGCTGAATAAAAAAATGTGCTGAGCATTCAAAGCATTCATGGCACTAGAGAACTATCCTTCATAAAATCTGAAAAAATGGTAAGTGATTAAGTCATTAATAAGGTGAATGAAAGATAAAGACATTTCATGTTTTCAGTAATGTCACGTCAAATTCATAAAATTGTTTCACTTTATACCTTCAACCCCTGTGACAATGGTACTGTGCAATCTTTCATGATACGTAAGCATAAAAAATGTGTTTAAGGATATCAAGTGCATATTGTATTGTGGTATGTTCCAATTGATATAAACAATAACTGAAAATTAACTGTCACAGCAGGAGTATTAACACTATGTAAGAAACTAAATAAATAAATTAGTATTGTTTATTTTTTATTTCTTCCAAAATTTACAATGAGTAAGGTAGTTCTGGATGACATGCCAACAAAAACACAAAAGATTTTCATCTGATTTCATTTGCACAACATCCTTGTTAAAATATTTCAGCAAGTTTAGAGTTGAAAACTCTGCTCCATAAAACCTTAACATCAACATTAGAAAGTAACAAATGTGTGTCTCTATGCATTGTGAAGCTGCAAGGGGAATTATCCTCAAAGAACTGTGGTTTCCCTGAAGCATAATCCATTTTTTTTACTTTTTTGTAAAAAAGAACACCACTCAAAAACAGTGTCAGCCAATGTGTCCTGTTTCTATATAAATCTACTACTGAATTGGTAAAGTGAGTCTATTGGAAAGTGTAAGGTGAGAGAAGGCAACTCTACTGATGATGCTACAGGACTGCTTCAGAAATGGTGCAGACTTAGGACTGGTAGAGGAATTTGAATAGTTGAAGACTTAGGACCAGAGAAGCAACTGATTTGAGAAACAAACGCTGTTGTGGCCA
Organism: Lepisosteus platostomus; assembly: GCF_059453375.1. Lineage (NCBI taxonomy): Eukaryota > Metazoa > Chordata > Actinopteri > Semionotiformes > Lepisosteidae > Lepisosteus > Lepisosteus platostomus. Next base: position 62,945,176 of record NC_142614.1, on the reverse strand, counting down.
ACGGTCCATGAGTGTGGAGAAGATCTGTTTGTTTATTTTAGAAAACAGTGTTTCAAGCATACCGAGTCAGAGTAGTTGTCCTGTATTTTAGACTGGGAAACTCAAAGGCACTTAGGAGCCTAGGTTCAAGCTAGGTTAATTTAGTTTCAGGTATTTATAAAACAACAAAACACCATCTGTGTGTCGGGACCTTCACAGCTTATATTTTGTGTGCCTAAGTGATGAACATGTTCCCCAAGGTATCACAACATATACACCTAAAGGTGTACACAGTTATGGAGCCACCAAGAGAAACAGAAAAGACAAAAATCAGTATAGAATTTTAACTTTTATAAAACCTCATTAAGGTCCTCAAAAGAAAAGTTAGTCTAAGCTTGGTTTTCCTTGCTTTTTATGCGTAGTTTTGTTTTGCAGGCTTGTTCTCAATAACGCTAAAAGGAAGATTAGTCTGGTTATGTGTTCACAGCCATTAATATGTTAAAAATAAATCCTTCAACCAAGTAGCCTTCATGTGAGCTGTGTTTATTTAATGTTATTTTAAACACCGTTTTCTGCTTCTCCTGCATTTGTAAAAGAAGAACTACAAACCTTAATATTAAGGTTTTTAGTTGCTTTTCTTCACTCACATTGTTTCTAAAACTAAAAATGTTATTAGTTTTTCATTCGGTCCATAACTGTCTATTAGTTAGTTGCCTTTTTGAGCTTCATGGTCTAATGTCTATTTTATGCCGTTTTTATACTTTCAAACCTCACTCCTTTGGTCCTCTCAGAGTTCAGTGAGAAGTACCTGTTTTTTGAAGCTACTGTTTAATCATAAGAAACAGGTGGCAGTATCAATGACTTTCTTAAAATGCATCTGCTTTAAACAGCAAATAATGCTCTTCCACAATGATTTATACTGTGTGTTCTCCTTTAATGAACAGCTGTGAAATTTGACTGAGTCTATTACTGTAACTCTCACAGTTGTTTTACATTTTCTTTTTCAGCCACTTTTATATTATCCACTACTTGTTCTGTATCTATGATTGTGACACTATGACCTAAACCATCAACATTTGCCATTTGTTTAAAATATTCCTGGTTTTTAGTTGCTTCCTTCACACTCTGTTTTAGCTTTTAGTATCTCTTCATGGTATTGTTTATTTATTGTATTTATTGTTCGCCTGTATAGGTTTAATTGCTGATATTTGCACTTTATTAGATAAAGCACTCTTCATTAGTTCTGGTTTACCTGAGACTGGCGAATTAATTTGTTTTAATGCACATTGCCACCTATGCATGGTGAATGTGTTATAATACAGTTTGAACTGTTTTCATATTAAGAGAATTTGTGTCCACTTTATTTTGAAAGCCTTTTCTGTTTCAGTCTGTTATGTTTTGTTTTCAATTTTGTTCTCTTCACTTTCTGCCAGGTCACTGGTGATCTTATTAAGAGAGAAACTTTTCTTCTTTATTGTTCAACTGTCTTTGTCATTGTGAAGATTCTAAAGGGCAGGACCTATCACTCTGGTTCAGTGCATTTGAAGCTTAATTGCTACAGAGTTTAAATTAAAAAAAGGAAAATTGACATCTACTTCAATCCCCTTTTCTTTAATCCTCATTCAGTTTTGAATACTTTACTAAATGGTTGTGGTGTATTATTAAACTTTGGAGAGCATGACATTTTTAGTTTTTATACTGTAGCTTATTTATCATCTCCTTTACTCTTTTAAAAAATACTCAGAACATGTAGATTTTCACATGGTCCTCTTGCTTCAGTTAGTTACATTGTTTCAGGTATTCTGAAAGCTGTCTGCAGCCTTTGGACTGAGAGGAAAATGTGTGCTCCATTAGAAAGGGTAATGGTTTCCTAAGCACAACTGAAGTACACTGTCAACAACATTGTATTAACTGATATATTTCACTTGTAAAGCATTGTCGTAAAAAGCTCCTTTAATTTCAACTGTGTACACAAATGCATATCTTTATTCTAATGTCAACATGATATTTGCATTCCACTTCATTTTTCAGTGTCTTTCAAACATAGACTTGTGATCTGAAAAAACCCTTGGTTCCCAAAGACACCCATCATGATTCACATTTCTATCTGTGCTGTTAATGATGCTCAAAACCATGGCAACAACATGCTGTAATCAGAGAAAAATTCTTTTTGTCTATTTTTTTGACTGAACAGACTAGCAGCATCAGCTTTATTGACAGCCTGCTGCAGCTTTTTTATATACAGTATATACTGATCACTAAATTGGCTTATACCTGCCCTTGACAAGAAAGATAATGCTCCTTTGTATGGTTTGCCAGTATCTTTTAATATTTTTACTAATTTCTGGAAATTGTTGTCAATCACTATTACAATTACTATTACTTTGATAAATATATAGTATATAACGCTCAGCTTTAACTCTCTGTTGTCTATGTGCACTGTTTTTGCATGGCTAAAGTAAATAAGCACTGTGGAATATTATGAGTATACTGTGGCATGTGAACTTCAAAAACCTAAATTGTCTTTATGTATTATTCATTACTTGTACTGTATTTCACTCTGATTTAAAATTTGGAATTGTTTACCAGAATATTGATAGTTACAGTATTGACAAAAGTCATGAAGGTGAACCAAGTGAGACAACTTGGCCACAGAGAAAGTATCAATGACTGGGTTTTATAAGTGAAAGTACAGTATATGATAATTTGAACATGAGAAGCAATTCACTCAGAATTAAACTTTTCAATATGTATCATGATATATTTTCATTTCCCCATTCCTTGTTAAAATACTATATGTACATCTTATAAGACTACACAAAATCACAACAATTATACACAAAGAATAAATTGTACCATTGTCAAATATAAAGACATCAACACTATAACTAATGTTAGTAGTAGTGCATTATATTAGTTTATTAGTTTTAGTAGAGTACATTGTACCATAGTATACTTATTAGTAATTGTGCTGTTAGTCTAATTTAATTTTTTTAATTCTTATTGCGTTATATCTAACAGGAACAATACCTTTTTGGTAGCATTTGTGAAAGGATGCACCACACGCACCTTGTACTAATCCATTATCCCTGTGGCTTCCAAAAGAATGTTCAATAGACATTTCCTCCTCGCAGGGCTGCAGTGCTTTATCAGTTTCTATATTGATTTCTGTTGAACAAGGACAAACTGAAACATAAGCTCCATTGCTTAAAAAAGTTTTATGTTATCCACACAGAATCATTGCTCTGTGTTATTCTATAGCATGCTATACAAATGAGCCATGTTTGCATTTTTTTCTACTATTAAGAGACCAAAGTTATCTATTAACCCTTCATTTCTCAGTCCTCCTTCACAAAAATACAATTACCAGATTTACAAAATACCCTCTTTTATGCATATTTTAAAAATTGCTTAATAATGTGCTGCAATGAATATCTTACTGAAAATCATTATTGAAATGGTCATTGAGTGCATGACGTTTTATAAGACTCCACTATAAAAGTGCATGGTTACATTAACATAGGCTGCCCAGACAACAACGAATAAACCTGATAATATCAAGCCCAAATTAAAATACTGGTTTCTTCTTATTGTTATTATTGAAAATTATAAATTGTTTATCTTCTAGATAACAAAGGCCTTTGCAATTCTTTCAGGATACTTGCTTTTTATGTTTAGGTGCTTAAAAAGATTATTTCCCTGTAGGAATTTCAACAGACCTACAGTTGTTCCATTTTGAAGTGTATCAGTTGTTTAAATGTTGCTGAGAAAATAGAGCAGATAAATTCATGATTCCCTTTGAAATGCATGCCCCTTACCCTAACCCTATTCACCCTGAAACACAGCAAGACCAACAGGAAGTTACCTGTATAAAAGAGATATTGTTGCTCTCAGTCCAAAGAAGAGTGGGACAGCCTTAAAGGAATGTCGTTCACTGACAGGCTAAAAGAACTGAGTTATTTTAGTTTTGAACAGACTTGATTATGGTATTTAGAATCCTCTGAAGTACTTACAATATGAATAACATTTTAAAAATACATTAATTACATTACATTTATCTTATAGTTTATTCTGCATTTGAAACTACATATTCAAATAATGCATTTGGATAGCAGTCATGCTTTGAAAAGTCATGGTTGATTCTATCCCTAGACAATATTTTAATTCTGCTGAAATATATCCCAGTCTGTCACACTTTTCATCAAGATGGGTTATAAAATGCACTATTGGGATTTTATAATTTCAGTTTTAGTCATTTCAATTGGGAGTTTCAGATGCATACCTACTAGGATTGCTATGTAGTCTAGAAAGATATTCCTGGCTGTTCTTAGCTGTATGCTTACATTGTAGTATACTGCTGAAAACACAATGATTTCATTATTTTTTCTAAATTTACAAACCCAAAATACCTTGAAATGTGAATCAATACTGGTTCAATAAGGTATTTGAATGCATTCGTTTTTCCAGAACTGTAATTTTTTTTCTGACTCTTAACCTTTTCAAAACTTCCATAAACATTTTTTAAATGCACAGATCTGATAATTACTGTATAACAATATATAGTAATAAACCTGGTTTTAACCATGTGTAAAACTCTATGGTCAATTCATTCATTCATTTTCTAATCCTTATCCAGTACAGAGTCACAGGAAAGCTGTAGCCTTTCCCAGCAAACAAAAGGGCACAAAACTTGGTGAGATGCCAATCTGTTAAAGGGCACACACACTCACACCTGGGGCAAGTTTTCTCAGTTGTCTTTAACCTAGCAGTAGGTCTTTGCACTGTGGAAGGGAACCAAAGCACATAGAGGAAACCCATGCAAACATGGGGAAAACATACAAACTCTATATAGATAGCACCCCAGGTCCAGAATTGAACTCAGAGCCCCAGTGCTGTGAGGCTGCAATACTAACTGCTGTGCCTTGGTGCAGCACCAAAATTATAAGTCTTTGTAGTGAAAAATAATAAACAATCTAAAATTAGGTTAAACAAATTTATGATACAGCTGGAGCCAACCACAGACCTGAAGATAAAATCAAACTGTCCTACCTGTTTGTCTAGATAAAGAGTCCGGAATCAGTTATCAGTTCTGAAGAAAATACACTTACACAATACAAGTATGCGCACAAGAACAAAGGATGCTCTGTTACCTAAACTGTTTCTTTATGGCTGAAGCCTGGGGAATGATTTGTGCAGGTGTTCAGGGGTGTGTTCAGAGCACTCACGTTACATGAAAAGCACTCAGAGGGCGGACTATTCATTATTTCATTACCGATTGTCACTAGATTCTCACTCAAAATGGTTAACGACCGAGTAGCACAGGAACAGGGAGATTCCAAAGCAGTTGCCCATTGCAGATGACTGCCCAGCTTGATGTACAAGCTTGTGTTTCCTTGAAACTAATTTACAATCAGGCTTTATTCCTCTCATGGAAAATACCCATCATGACAAAGAAAACCTAACATGTCTTTCCATTATTACATTATGTTCATAAATGGCAAATTAACATTTGTTTTTTTCCATCCACTACAGGAGGCTGCTTTTGTGATTTAACTTACTACAACCTATAAATTAACAAATAGAACATATGTTACAAATATGTACATACAATGTATTTTTTAAATGTATATAGTTAATTCTATCACTTGTGTGTTCTGTAAATCTCTCTTTGTTCACAATAAACAATAAACAACAATAAAATCCTCTGTGCTCACACAGACACATGAAGTCTGTTTAACACTGGCTTTAACATACTTTCCTTGCAGGAGTTTGGTATTTCCAGAATGAGAAAAAAAGATGATTAGCCACCTCTTATGCATTGATGATCTTCTTCTGATGATTTCAGCACAGGCGATAACCTTTTTTCTGACTATGACTAAGACCCAATCAAATATTTCAGTAATGTGTGCTTCCAGTAAGTCTCAGAGAAGTCCAAGCTAGTAAGCAAGATGCTATTCATTTAATTACATTCTAAGAGCCTTGTAGAACAAAATGTGCCTGTTACTCAAAAACACGTCACAGATTTGATGAGGTATGAAAAAGGAATTCAAGCACAGTCCTCTTCCTATGATAATGCAAGGTTAAGTGAAATAAGATGTTAACCTAAGACTAACTACTTAGATGTCAATGACTGGCAAGTTAGCAACTGATTCAGAGTAGTCATTTACAACTGATGCAGAAAGAAAGGCAAACACATGGAAGAGCAACTGGTAATATCACATCTTTGCTAAATAAAACCTAGTTAAGTTTTAATTTTGTCAGTCACTAATTTAAAATAATGTTTTTGGTTTTTTCCCTTTTTTGAATGTTGAAATGTATATGCATATGAGACTTCACACATATCATTCAAAACATAACTGAACAAAGCTGATACCTTCATACTACATACAATAGTTCTTCATATTATGAAGCACAGATATAATACTAATGAATAATATCTCCTAAAAGTTAAAATAATTCTAAATAATTTCTCCTTTGGAATAATAACACCTCAAATGTTTTGAAAGTATGTGGCAAAATATTTGAAAATTGCATTCTCTTAGAAAAAAACTCTTTATAAGACACAGACAGCAAATGAAATGCAAAGGAGGGTGCTGTGAGAGTGGTTTGCAATATCAAACTACATAACTTTAAGAACCTACTTAGAATGAGAGAGGTCAAGATGTGTTTTCTGCCTTAAAATAACAGTCAGAAAACACTTTGACCACTCGGATCTCTTTATAAGAACTCTGTTTCTTTGTATAGCTGTACACCACTTCTTTAAAATACTAGAAAATCATTCTTGATTTTCTCTTCCTCAGCTGTACAAAATACCATTTTGATAAAATCAAAGCTTGAATGACTGAAAAAGGATGCCTACTCCACACAAAAACAAGGAACCATTAAAACAGTAAGCTACTGCAGTCATCCAAAACAGACCACTTTGGATGCTTTCCTTCCTAAGTAAGGGAATCTCTCATCTTCACAAAAGGCAATGACTGTTTCCTTTCCAAGGAAAAGCCATCCAAACCATTACCCATGTTAAGTACTAAAGTGCTCTCTAAGATACTGAGGGACATGTGGAGACGTTTGTGACCTTGAAAGTGATTTATTGATCAGACAGCACTCATTTGAACACAGGGAAAACTGAAACCTGTACTCCTGAATCATTAATAAGGATGCTTCTATTGCACTCCTGTGTACCTCCTTTGCCCTCTGAACGGACCTAAGCCCACACACCCTAACGTTACTAATGCAAAAAAGCAGGCCTCATTCCTCTCACATATTGTTAAATTATTGTCTGAAAAATGTTAAACAGATTCATAATGGATACAAATGGTAGGACAAATTAATAAAGTACAACTGCCTCAAAACCAAAAACTGAAGCTTGGAGACAGGGAACTAGGCATGCCCCCCAAATCTAATATTTTAAGAAAGAATTATGTTTGACCTACAGCCTTCAAGAGCAAATGCATATTGATTTAAAGTGAAGTAAGTTGCACTGTTAAAAATAGAAAAGATTCCAAAGTTTACATAGATTTTTTTTAACAGAGATGCCGTGTTCAAATAATTTAGCACACCATTCTCCCTGTAAGTAAATTTAGAAGGAATAAATCCACTAGTTCAAGGTGAAAATTCTTAGTGCTGGTGAAATCTAATCCAGATTGCTTTACACAGCCACAACAAAAAGAGTGCTTGGCTCTAATAGGATTGTGGGCTTCTGCTGATAGAATTGATAAGTAGCCTGTATAGACATGCATTTAAAAATAGAACAGATGCCCTACTAAAATCTTAGTTTTCACTTATATATTTAGCAAAGCCAATCTTTTAACTTTACATCAACAAAAAAAATTCTGAAAATCAATCAGGGATGACAGTGTTAGCCTGATAAATATCTTAAGAAAACAACACCTAACCACATTGTAAATGCACATTTAAATTATAACCATATATGTATTACAGTACATAACCATTTTAGAGCAAGCAATAAAACATTCGATTTGATTTTTATTTATGTCTGGAGCTTAAGGTTCACATATTCTCTGTGGCAAAAAGTTTCTGTTTCTAGATTAATAGTAAACATAAAGGGCTTAAATATAAAATCAAAATCTGGAAAATTCTAATCGATTCATATCCATGGAAAGTTACAGTACATAAACTAATGAGAACCATAAAAAGAGACTTAAATACATTAAATAAATGTATGGTATAGGTACTATTTTATCAGCGCAAAACAAAACCAATGCATCCTGTATTTAATTCTTTAGGAGTTGTTCATATTAGTAATTTATACATATTTAAAGACAGACAATATAGGCAATACTATATTATAATAGCAGAGCTAATTTAGCAGAAAAACAAGCTCTATAACATTTTCACTTGACAAATAACAGAACAAGAAAGTATCTCTCTTTTTGTACAGTTTAATTATTTAAAACTACAGCCATCAGCACGAGCCTTTATATAATGAAGTGGCTTTGGATAAGAAATCAATGGAATTCTATAATTACTGTATATCTTTGGTCTTATACATTACCAGGTTAATGAGTGGCCTCATGTAAAACCAAAATATTAAAATATGTTTGCTTCCCGTGAACAAACAATTTTGTATCCATCATAAAAACCCAGCCTCTGCTATGTACTGTGCATGAAATTTCATCATAAGATCACATCTGCATACTCAATGGAAGCATCTTTAATATACTTGTAATATTTTATTACATAGAAGGTAAAAATAGTGATAACGTGGAGAATAAACATCTATTACAATGAGTGAGGACAAACACTGGAAAACGTAAAGTGAACTTTATCTTAAAAGGCTGTTCATTTCCTTATTATTGGTAGTTCTGAAAGAGGTACTGAAATCCTTACTACTGTACATACAATATGCCCTTTAAAAATAAGCCATTTTGAAAAAGATACTGTAAATATTATGCTCCCTATCATAAAAGGTTTCAAAAGAGTTTTAAAATTCTTAAAAATTTTCCCCTAATCACATATAAATAGAAAATGAATCAGTCACAACAATCACTGAATCCAGATGCAAAACTAGTATTTAAAAAATTAAGTATTATACACACAAGACCTAAGATAATGTGCAAAATTAAGTAATTCTGGTCCCTAGTGTGCATATTAAATCTACAACCAGCAGCAACTCACAGCATAACTCCAAATGTGCCTGGAACCATACAGACTGGTGTGTTTAAGGTCATGAACTTCACTGTGACATTGCATAATCTCTGAATCTATGAATGTTATTTTTCCTCTTTGTCAGTAAACTAAAACAGATATCCACATAAACAATGTTCACAGTTTAGCTGGACATGTAAATAACTAAAAGACACAAGGGACAGTTTAGAACTGTTCAAAAATATCACAAAATATAGAACTTTAGCAGGGCTATACCCAGAATTATCATAGTGCTGGAACTGGAACATGTGCGGCTCACAGACAAATATGGCTTCCCCGGTTTTCTGACACCAAGCAACTTCACAGCACCATATTTCATTCAACTGACGATGAACAATATTTGCTAAAGTACATAAACCTTTATCAAGATGCCACCAAGTAATTCACAGTTTTTCTGAGTGTATTCATAGCAGCCTGTGGACTTGAAGTAAATGTCACTGACTACCAAGGTACTAAATTTCACCTTCAGAACACAGAAGGACATTTATGAAGTACTACATTGTAATTCCAAAAGGTATATTTATAATTGTGCCTTCATAGTTTAGATACCATGTTAGGAAAAATAAAAAGTCAGTTGCAAGAATCAAATAATCCCCTTTTTTATGTAAAAAACTAGGATCTATCAGGTACACTCAGCTCATTTTCTAAAGCTTGCCCATTTTAAAATCTAAGCTTTGAAGAAAACCCAACATCAAAGAGTTTAGAAAATTGGCCTACCCTTGATCCCGAATTTGGAATTCCTTCCGAATTTAAGGATGATCAACATCAGTACAAATCCTGTGAAGGCTACTGCTGCAATTCCCACTACAACATACACCTGAAAAAAAAAACATTAAAGATATGAGCACTTTAATTCTTCTCTCTTTTAATTCTTCTCTCTCTTCCTCACACATTGATGAAATTCAAAAACTTCAATGCGAAAAAGCTGAACATTGTTTCCTTGTTTCAAATTAGAAAGTAAACATAAAAAATAAAGAATTGCCTTTCATGTAAAACAAATGTAATGAAATGGCTGTGGTAATGTATCACATGTACACATTTTAATAATAGTTTTTAAAAACTAGAAACTCTTGAGGTGTACAGTATATAAAGAAAGGTGTTTACATAGATGGAGGGGATCTGTAAATTGTAATGGAGGTTCAACCATTATTATTATTATTAATATTAAAATTAAAACTTATACTTACAGCAACACTATCCTCATTTACTTCTGAATCCATTGGCGTGGTATAATCTACTTAGAAAAACAACATCAAAAGGCATGGTTATTTTTCCAACACAGACAAAAATGTTTTCAACAACAAAGTTTAAGATACCTTTTGGAATCCTTCTCTGGAAAGTTATAATTATATTGTGAAACTTGTGACTAGTCTTCAAAGCTGAACACAACAAGGACATGCATGAGTTCTTTGCAGTTATGCAGCAGAAAACGGTTATTATTTCAGAGTGGAACAAGACATGTTCCAATTTGAATTTCAGTATCGCAGCCAGGTCTTTATTAATGCAATATATAGAGATTAAACGAATTAAAGGTTTACTTTTGTGTGAGTCGCCTGGCAGAAAGAAATGCAGTCTGCTTTGAGAACTAGGCTTACAGAACCCTCCCTCTTGTGACAAGGAATGAGCCAAGGAGCTGCTGCGAGAGTGAAGATGGGGTGGAAGGAGCAGTGTGAGAAAGAAGCACAAAGGGGGTGCTCAGCAGGCAGATATTTATGAGTATAAAGGCAGGGGAGGAGTGCATTGGAATTTGCCTTCTTCCCAAACTTCTGTCTAAAAACACCATAGGGCATGTTTTGACTCAAGAAGGCACATCTGTATCCTGCTTACACTGTCATCCCTTTTTTATTTTTTTTTCTTGTGTCAGGTATAATCCTGGGCATCATGTTTTGTTGTTGTAATTTCACGACTTTGTAATGAGAACTCGAAAACTTCTATGCTGTTTCTCCTTATCTTTAAATTGTTCAAAAGGGGGGTTTCCTTCTAAAACTTCCACCTAATGAAATCAAGAATGAAAGAGGAGATAAGTAAGAGACATGCAAGGTAAGATATATTCCATAGATTTCCTCTGTGGTTTATTTTCAGAAAAAGCAATAATAAAAATAATAAATATTTGTAACTATCCATAATTAAATTACTATTCACAGATAGAACCAGACAATATGTGTCATTAAACTTTTCAAGCGACATTTGTGAGCTTAAAGAAGCTCTACACGCACTTAATTTCATCTAAAGAATGTGAAATCTTCTCCCTTTCTAGAGGACAATGGTAACTGCTGCCCTGCTGGCAATTACTAGTTTAAAATTATGTGGTTAATTTTTGGAAGAATGAGGGGATAAATGTATTTTGGTCAAATATAAAGAAGTTATTAAATTTGTTCTCTACACTGCACATAATAGTCCATTTTTACTAGTGATCCTGATCTAAGACTCTTAAGTCAAACGTAGATCTGGCATGCTGCAAACTTCACTTTGAAGTGCTCTCCTAAAGCCTAAAAGCAGGGCACTAGGGTCCTATAATCTCTCTTACTAGGAAACTAGGAAAGGTCAACATGATACATGATGGTCTGATAAATGAATACAGCATTTGATTTTATATAACAAACCATAATATTTAAGCACATTTTTCAAATTCAGCATTCTGATATTTTTTTATGATTCAGCTACATGGGCTGAAACTTTATTAGCCTCTACAGTAATTGCACATTACAAGCCCATCACTTGATGACCAATTTCCATTGGCTAAAGCCAACAGACAGCAGTTAACACACACTACATTTCTAATTTGAGAGCTGAATTATTTAATTTAATTAGGTCTGGTGGAACCAAAAAGTACACTTCCATTCTCAAGGTTCAGAGACAATTTTCAGAGACAGTTCAGAGACAATTTTCAAAAGCCTGTTGGGTTGATTTGGGGAGAGAATATGTATGGATCCGAACATTTTCAGAAATGGATAAACACCAAAATCACCAGTCCAACCACTCTTGAACTAAGAACAAGTAGTTCAATATTTATATACTGTATGAGCAATATGCTTCATGGTGGTTTCTTAAAGGCGTCTTTCTGTCCAAAGGTCATTTGTGATTAAGAAAAGAGTTTGTAATGTACAATATGACTGGCAAACAGGTGAAACGATATGATTTGGTTCAGGCAAAATCTGATGTTGCACTAAGCCCTATTCCCTTTACAGTATTTTTAGCCTTTGGGCAAAATAGTACCTCTCTATGAGATTATATCGTGTCCACTGTGCTATTTACTTAGTTGATTATCCATCCATTTTGTAACAGCTTCTTTAAATTTAGGGTCATGTGGGAAGCAGAGCCTATCCTGGCAAGCAATGGGCGTAAGGCAGGGTACAGCCTGGAAGGGAGGCCAGTCCATCACAGGACAGACAGACAGAAACACAGACACTTACGTCATGGCCAATTTTCCCAGAAGCCAATTAATCTACTAGTATGCCTTCTGACTTTGGGGGGAGACCAGGGCACTCAGAGGAAACCCACATGAACACAGGGAGAACATACAAACTCCATGGAGATAGCAACCCAGGTCCAAAACTGAACACATATCCCCAGTGCTGCAAGGCAGTAATGCTAACCACTGTTTCACCTTACCACCCTAGAATATTATATACACCATTATATGATTAAACACCAAAGTACTGCACCACAAACTAGAATAGAAACAAAAGAGGAAAAAGAACTGATTTACAGCAAACTGCCAGTATGTACAAAGGAAAAAGGATGACATCATTCAGACCACTGTCCATACTATTTCATTCTTATAGTCTTATGTTTCATTCTTATTCTTACCAGTGGCCCTAACTGTTCCTTTAATGCAAGAATGTTAAAACATATCAGTGATATCTTCAAAACACATTCATATTTTTTTAGACATTTTGTCTTCAAACACAAATAATTAGTTCATGTCAAAGTTGTATAACTTTCCTGGACTAGCTTCCATGTAATTTCTGTCACAAAATGCTTTATTATATCACACAAAAACAGAAGCATTCAATCATCTTAAATCAAAGTTAGCAAGCTTTTCATCTTGCATTTACTCATGTGCTAAGAACACTTGGGAATTATAAGAAAAATATGCAGAAAAAATGGGCATTGTTTGGATGAAGGATGTGACTGATGGTGCATAATGGCTGCTTTTCATTGGTGGAAGACTGGGTCATACTCCTTCTGGATGAAAAGCACTATAATGCATGGATATTAATTATTAATTAATTGGCTATCCATGTCAACTCTGCAAACAAGGCAGTTTTTTTTGTGGGGGGGAGTTATTCCAAAACATTGCAAAACAGGTACTATAAACACAAAATAGCCTTTGCTTATGTTAAACTATATTAGCTATTAGTGCATGAGAAATGGCTAGAAATGTTTCCCTTTTTCATCAAATCATCCCACCATCTATTATTTTTAATTGACAGGCTCTTAAGAAAAGTCTGCAAGATTTTTTAAAAAGAGGTCCCAGACTGTGACTAACAAAACTAGAACTTTTTGTACAAAGTAAAATGATTCTATCTTTTAGGTTTGCATCAGGATCACCACAGTTAAACAAAAGCGTGTACTTGATTTAGTCCTGTCATAGATTCAGCACTGTGACAAATAACATTGCTGACCCCTGCTGTAGTACAGTAGAGCTGTAGTGTAGAATTGAGATCATATATCTATGTCATCTGACAATCCATTACTGACAGCTACTGTATGTTGTTTAATATGTAGTATCTCACAATGATTTTATACATCTGTTTAATGTCTGTATTGTAGAGCTACACTTACTGTACATATTTCTGTCATTTTACCACTAGAATTCAGTAGCTTGCATTTTTTTAAGGGATTCTGTCATTTTTATGTGGCAAAGACCCTCAAAGAATTGACTGATATCTGTCAGAATTATGACACGTAATTATTTGTACTTACTGTAGCACTCTGCTTTGCCTAAACACACTCACACATCATCAGTTCAATGTGAATGAGGCTTTGCCATCTCTAACTCAATTTACACCCTGGTTAATTGGATGGTACAGAATAGATCACTCACATTTCCCAAGTAACTCAAGTACTACTATTGTATAAAACAGGCTCCTTACAAATTTGCTCTTTTATTTTTATATAAAAAATATATTATTTCAACCTGACATCACTAGCGTTTAGATGCCAAAAGGAAAACTGCCTCAGCACCTGTAAGTTCTAATACGTCTGTCAATACCAACGAGTCATCAAGTCCTATGTAAGTAGGAAAAAATTCTCATTGTTAGATTTGGATTCGTTTGCACAAGCCTTAGGCATTCTCAAACCATAACAAAAAAGCTAATTCATTTGTAAGCAGCTCAGCAAGGGACAAAAAATAAACAACAGCTCAGCACACTATTTCTGTAGTATGAATATTATCAACCTATTGACAGAAGCCTTTCAGATGTTCCCCTACAAGACCAGGTTTCATACTAAATAATCAAGTAATATTTATTGAATTTCTCACAGCTCTCAGCAGAGTGGTTCCTGAGAACTTGGTAGGTTGAATGCATTTTCTTCTCAAGATACCTAAGGGTCTTTGTAACTGCTTGGGCCACAGTGCATCTACAGGAGCTCTTCAACAAGTCAGGAGCCATCTAAAGCTGTTGCCAGTTTGATTATTGAGACTCAAGAGCAACACACTTGATGTGAACCACCCCACTTGTTCGATTTGTTGGACTAAACAAGTGGTTTGTAAATGTTGCTGGATTTGTATACGTGCCTGAAATGCCTAAGAAGGCTGATGTTCCTGAGCAACAATTGTTCATTATCTATTGTGTAACAATTCTACATGGCAACAACATGTGACATGATGAATAGCTATTGAGGAGTGTAAATTCTAACTTTTAAAAAAAAAAAGATTTTTAGACACTTTTGAAGACAAAATGGGCTTAAAAATACTTCAGAATGTTTTATTTTCCACATTATAATATGGACATTATAATTATTATCAATTATCCTTCTTATTTTATTTCCATAAACTGACTTTCCAAATAACCCAACCTAAAACAAAATCAGTATTAGGTATTAAAACACTCCACACCCTTCTATTTTTTTTTTCAAATTAACATCTGAATTCTACATGCATTTTAGCCTTTTGATGGCAGCTGCCTGTGTTCTGGGATTTTCAAATATAGAAAGCTACTGTACCATCATGTATTGTGGTAGAAAGATTGCCGCTCACATACTGTACAATCTCCATGCAGAGATGGCACCCCAGGTCCAGAATAGAACCCAGGTCCCCAGTGCTACAAGGCAGCCATGCTGATCACTGCACCACCATACCACCCTAGCTGAATGGTCCAAAACTCTGATCTAATTTGCGCCTAAGGGATCTTCCTTTATTATGCAGAACGGGAATTAATTGACACAAGACCTCTAATGAGGTATCTCATTAGAGCAGGTTTACTTTCTTGGCTCTCAGTAAACTACTTGTATAGAAAAGGCATCGTTAAATAACCAAAAGAACAGTCATAAAGCAAAATACATCCTATGGGATTGCAAAAAAAACCTTTGTTGGCCCTGAAAATATTTTGGGTGTGCAGAACACACTGCATCACAGAATCACTGGGACCTTTATAGAAATTAACACACCTGTAATTCCATGAAAAGTTTAAGGGGAAAAAAAGACGTAACAGAATTGCAAGCAATTTATGGTGCCTCCGGCATATGCACTCACATAGTACATACTGTACAGTATATATTTATAAAAAGTGCATATAAACACATTTTGACAAGTTAGCTCTGATCCCTGATTTTGGGAATTGGGGTCAGATTTTCTCTGTTCATTTCCTGATGTTAATAATTTGTTGGCAAAATGCCTAGAGGAAAATGCCATGACTCAGTATGTCGAACAATGAATGTATTTCACTAAGTATCAGGACAGAAACCAGATATACTTTTGACTAAGCATGCAGAAACATTTTATACAATATATGCTAGGTAAGATCGGGTAGTCCGCATGTCTGAATGGTTGAATAATGATTGACTGAACTGGTCAGGAGAGTTAAAGCTTTTTGGGGGGAGGGGGATTTCTGATTGCTAATTATACTTTATGCACAAACGTAATGCCTGAGGGGAAATAATACCAAGAGAATATCAGAGTTAAATGAAATTATGAGGGTTAGGGATGTATGTTAAAACAACTGCATTTGTTGATTAGATTGACATAAAGTGCATGCTTTCTATGACAAAGTCTTGAATACTACAGTACATCCTAAAGTACATGTCTTCTTTATGAAATGCTATTTAAAAGGAATGCTTATACTATATAATGTTAAGCTACTTAGAACTGGATGTCACCATTTTGATACTCTTCTAGTTAAATCAATACCTATGACAACCTACCATTGTAACATCCATTACAATGGATTCTAGTTAAATCCAAATTGTGAACAGGCTTTCTACAAGCTCACAGTCATGAAGCTGAAGTACAGTAGTTACTCAAGTAGCAAAACTAACTCATTCAGCAGCAGAGCACATCAATAATGGAGAAGTGCACGCTCTCTCTTTATAAAAAATAAAATCACATACTTACAGTAACAAAATAACAGTGTTTCAAATAAAAGCCACCTCCCAAGTCAACATCTAGCACCTAATTTTGACAATGTCAGTGATTTGCACCCTTTATATTGATTTATCAGAATCTGCACTTGATACATTTCCTTCAATTAATAAAGACATTTCTACAATTTTTAGCAGAGAATTGTTTAGCCAAGCAAATTTCTAGCAGATAAATGTTTTATCTACTAAAAGAATGTTAAGAATATTCTGTGTGTGGCGCAACCTCTGTTGTTTCAGTCTGTATCAATGCAGGATTTTATTCAAATTAGTACTTTAAAATCAGAGCTTTCAGGTAATTGATCTTTAATCACTCAGCTTATCAGGATTACATAATATGTCCATACTCCCAAACTCTTTAATAAAGTATTATTTCTCTGTTGCCATACACAAGCTTTACTGACAAAATAACACATTACACAATAGAAATACCTCTAATTATATAAGCTTAGCTTGTGCTGTCCAATGTTTATTATTCTATCTTCATCTACACAGGCTGTATATGAAATTTATCCATTCTCTCTATTTATAAATCGCATTGCATTGAAGAATATCTGGTGCATAAAATGAATTAAGACATGGGCATTCCTTGTGATATTATATTTTTTAAAAGCACAAGAATCTAGGGAATTATTATGACCTACTCATAAGGACATTTTGCTAATAATTATTAGGTGTAGCATAACAGTCTTGAATATGCTCTGTCTTCAGAGTAACGTAGATAAAACCTACAGTATATTCAGCAGCACAACATGCAATTTCAAAACACGGATGTATTGATATTTGTTTTACTGTCTGACATTTTCCTTTTTATTTATTTTGGGAAATTACGATAGAACCTGTCCCAGAAGAAGCACTGCAAAGAATGATAGATAAAGTTCAGATATGATTAAAGGAAATCAAAGAAAGTGCTGAGTATCACAATACGTCTAATACCAATGTAAGGACATTTATAACTTGGGGGAGGTTACATTATCCCTTTTATTTAGACTCTAAAAAAAGAATTACCAAAACCTTGTATTGAATTCTCCTAAATTGCTGAAGTTGAGATAAAATTTGGTATGGACTTACTGATGAATGTCCTACATATTTTTAAATGGTTTAGGAATTAGGAAGGATTTGTAAAATGGTTGCTAATTTTCCATATTAAAATGTCATATAAGATAATTCATTCATTTATGTGTGGTATTTAGATGCTAGTTTGTATCTGGTTCAATTATCTGCAGACTTAAAAGTTCAACACAGGACAGCATGGGGGCACAGTGGTTAGCACATTGAGTCCTGGGTTCAATTTCACACCTGGGGTGCTATCTTCATTGAGTTTGTATGCTCTCCTTGTTTTTGAGTGGGTTTCCTCTGGGTGTTCCGGATTCCTCCCACAGTCCAAAAATGTCCAGGTACAGTAGGTTAATTAGGTTTCTGGCAAAATTAGCCCTAGGAGTGATGCATGTTTGCATTTGTGTCTGTGTGTCTGTCCGTGATGGACTGGCGTCCCATCCAAGCTGTACCCTGCCTTGAGCCAGTTACTTGCCGAAATAGGTCCCCCAGCTCTCCCACAACCCTTCATTGGAAGAAGCGGATAGAAAATAGATGGATGGAAGTTCAATATAAACTGTAGCCATGTGTGTTGTACATAGATGTCAACATGTTTGCCTTTTTTTTCTTGCTACAATATAAAACGTACTATTTTTGTTAAATCCATTTTTGTTTCTCCTCATTGAGACTCAACACACTATTTGATGGGGAGGTTTTTCATACTTGGCAAAAGAGGCCTGGCAAAATAGTAGTTTCTGTAGCTTCTAACTGATCACACAATATGACCATGGAGGAAAAGATGGTACATGGTAAAAAGATTTTTCATAATATTTTATGTCCATTGGGCTCAATACAGAAATTTAAACATTCTTTACTTTTGGCTTCCATTGCCAGTTTACCACTAACAAAGCACACATAAGAATAAGGGGAGCAGGTCTGGATGACATTTCCTTGGTTTCCTGGGTTCAATTCTGGATTCTCACCTTCTGTGAGGACTTTGCGTGTTCTCCCAGATGTTCATATGAGGTTTCTCTGAGTGCTCCTCTTTCCTTCCACTTTCTAAAAACAGGCTGACTACGTAAACTGCCATATATAAAACTACCTGTGTGTTATGTGTGCTCGATAAAAGGACTATGTCCTATCAAGGGTGTTGTCCCAGCTTGCGTTATGCACATCTACTGTAGAATAGGCTCCAGACAGGAACTCCACAACCTTTACTACCATGGAATAAACAGTTTTCTGATAACTAATGGAAAGACAAAGAAACAAATATGATACGATCTATGCAGGCCCTGAGTTACATTTAGTTAAGCAAATGGATAACACAATTTGGTATATTCCTTTTCTTTGAAAATAAAAATGCCTTTGGCAGGGTTTGTGGACGTAAATCCTAAGGTGCTAACACCACCACACTTGAAGTATTTATCAAAGATGGCACTATTGTTGAAGATTTGAAGCAGGCAATTTAATTTAAATTAAAACAATGACCCCAGAACCTCCATATTTTAGTAAAGAGAACATGCTGTATATGATACAGATAATTCACAGTAATAAAAAGTCAGTTTGCAATTTTCTCAAAACTTGAAGAGACACCTTCAGCACCATGGAGAGAGTCTATTCTGCTTTGTAAGCAGAACCTCGTATGGTTAAGCCTAGTTGCTTCAAAAAAAATTCCACCTACTCTAGTTTTTCAGCCCAAAACAAACCTGAGTTTCAATAATGATCAGGGAAAACGGAAAACTATGCATGTCGCTACCAAAAAAACTTGGCATCTGCTGCAGGTACTGAAATAAACAAATTGTATTGTAAAAAATAAGATTTTTTTCTAATAGAATTATTTGAAAGCATGACATGACAGTTTTAATTAACAGGTTTTCAGTGTCTTTGGGTAAGGGAGTTATTTGCTCATTTTCATTTTCCTTTTTTATAAAACTTTAAAGGTGCCTTGGTTACTCTATTAGCTAACTACAAGTATTAAAAAAGAAACCTACCATAGTAAACAGGATCTGTACTAGATTCCCCTGTAAAAAAAAAGTAAAAAAGCATTGTTTAATATGGTTTCACAACATAAAAGTGCAAGAAAATACTCTCACAAATAAACACAAACAATAAATATATCACACACAACCCGACACTTTCAATTTGTTTGAACTGTCATAGTTAGAAATCCTAAGCAGAGAAAAAAAAATAACTACCTTTATCTGTTCTTTACTAGCTTTTTCTTCTTTTAAATATCTGTATCGTGAATCAATTTGAAGAAATAAACAATTGTTTGTCACTTATTTAACTCGTAATGTCATCATTGTGTTCAAACCAGTCTTATTGTAAGTTACAAGTGTAAATCATATGCTCACAAGAATCAATTCAACCTAGTTTTTTGCCTCCATAAACTAGTACTTATGGGCACAATCACAGCCATAATTTGTTTTATTTTGTTAGGGACATTAAAATAATCTTGGGACACATTTAATAAAACTTATTTCACTTAGTCTGTACCATACAATTTCACTGTAAGACAAATAAAATATCTCATTTTTATTCTAGCCTAACTTTTATTCTATTGCAGCTTAATTTTTCCATCTAGCGCGGTCTATGTTGGTATGATTTACTCATTCTTAACACAAAGATATTGTCTTTACGTCTAGTATTATCCACTTACATAATGACTCCTTTATTATTCTTACTTACTGGATGAAACCCAGCTTTTACTATTACTCATCCTAACCTACTGTATAATTAAGATTAAGAAAAAAATAATATTCATCCTTTTCATCTTTCAATGCTCTAGTGAAGTTAGTGAGGTTAAGGTGCATTCCTGATAGGATGTTAGTCAAGTAATGAGGGAATTTTTTTAGTGAATTTTCATGCAGTTGTGATAGATAACCTCTTAATTTTTCATTTTTGTTCTTCAAATCTATTTTTTATTATAATACACCGGAAGAGTTTAAAACTAATTATAAAAATAATCACCAGAAGTTTAAAAAGAAAACATAAAGCTGTTATATTTAAATATCTACTTTGTACCTAATGCAACATTACCGTAGTTTACTACAGAAAATCACCTGTTCACCAACATCTGTATTCACACAAGATTCTCATAAAATAGAATAGTCATCAGTACAAGAATTACTTCTGCAATTAAGTTTGAGAAAATATACCAAAGAAATATTTTAGATAACTGCATAATAAGAAAAAAACATAAAACCAAAAAGAAAAAATCATCCTAGAGCTACTACACACAAAACAAATGTGATCAATAAAGAATAAGAAAGAAAGAGTTTGGGTCTTCCTGTCTGAAAGAAGAGAAAGGAAAAAAGAGGCCAATAAACCTTCAAAGTCAGTGCCTTGAAATGACAGTTACAGACTAAAAAACAATATATGAAAATACTGTAGTAAAATTCCCAAGGAAACCATTCTGTTAAAATCATCACGTCTGGAATGTTAACTCACAATAACACACTGAGAGACCAGCTGTCGCAATATCCATTAGCATTTTGAACTAAAAACCAAAATGCATTAACTGAATGTTCTCACTGCACTATCCACAACTGAACAGAGTTGATTACAACAACAATAAATCCCAGACTGCATGAACCATTGATGTGAATACATTGTAGTAGGTCTGTCAAATTCCAATTCCATACCCATAAGGGTAGCATATTAAAGTTCCAATGGAATGGAATTCCAACTTTATAAGGGTAGCACATTAAACCTTGGCATAACTCTACCGGCAGAGGTATTGACAACCTGATTGTATAGTCAAGGCTGACAAGTCCCCCCCTCACATGTGAAGAATGAAACGGAGCTGATGTAAGGGTGATGACATACTGAAGGCAGGGGAGTGAGAAAAGTTGGGACCAAAATGTGTTCAGGAAGTGAGATATTTACACATAGGATAGCAGAAGTGGCTGAGATCAGATTCTGACCTCCTCCCGAAACTTCTGTTTATAAGTTATATTTTAGTCATTGATTCAAAGTTTAATTACTGTAACGAGACAATGGAATTTGTAGATCAAGGCTCACAAGACCCCCCAAAGTTATTCAATGACCAGAGCTTGTTGTGTACAAGCTTCTGGTTGATTGGACAGTAGTTTCAGAGGACCACTAAGGGCTCCAAAAGATGCTTCACCAATCCATGAGTAATCTGAAGCCAACAGCTGTGTGTCTGGCTTTAGTTAGCGCAATGTGGAAGTTACAGTATGTAGGACCCAGGAGTGAGAAACTACTTCCTGATGCTTGATGGAATGGCAAAAAAGTGAAGGGATTAATGAGTAATGGTAGATTTGAGTTTGAAATGTTCTGCCTTGTCTGGTCCATCGGTCATCCATGGAAGCAAATTTAAAACTGAGAAGAGGAGGTACGTCTTTGCCAAAAGGTTGTGGGTGTGTGAAACAAGTTATCCAGCCATGTTGCTTAATGCAGATATCTGGCTTCTTCAAAGAAACGGCTCCATGAGATCCTTGGTTCAATAAGTTACTACCAAACAGGCCAAACTGGCCAAATGCCCTCCTCTAATTTATAGCCTGCCTTCTCTTCTCTTTTTCTGAAGGACTTCTTGTTTGGCCTTTGTTCAGTGATACTGTATTTATCGTTGGGGTAAAGTAAGGACAAGAAAGAAAGGGTGAATACTGCAAATTTCATTTTGGGTCAGGCCTTTAATGAAAAAAAAGTTGGACTTTTTTAAGACCCAAAAGAATAAAAGTTATAGCAAGCTTTATAGTGGTGATTTGTTCACTGCTTGGTGTTGAGTCTACATTCATTAAACTGATTCACAAGTTAGATATTTCTCAAAGTCTTTGGAAAAACTGCACACAAGGGTGCATGCAAGGCAAGATATTTAAAGGCTACAGAGCAGAAGTGGGAGACATTAGAATCTGACCTCCTCCCGAACTTCTGTTCACACATTCCAGAAGTACAGAATCCATACTTCTCACAACAGTGCAAGAAAACCCAAAGTAAAACATATCTTTCAAACAGAGTTTGAAGCCAAAGTCTTAGGTCCAGAAAAGAAAATAACTGAGAAACCAGTAAACATGATCATACATAATATTCGTAGACCTTACATTCCAATTTACAACACTGGCATAATGACAAACTGGCACAAGATGAAGTCTCAGTTTGTGCAGCCTGCAATAATAATTTTGGTTGTATGTACCACAATACTTGCAACCAGCATTTTTCAGTTTTTTTTTTAGTTTTAGCTGACATTTACTGTAACGTATTTTACACTTAGAAATTTTCAGTTTGAGCATCCAGGTTTTGTGTAAAATATTAAGCTTCAAAAATGTGTATGGCATCAGTTTGTAATTTCACAAAATGAGACACCATAGGAAGAGTCTTAATATTTTCGCAAGGTACTGTAGTAAGGCCAGAGAAAAGTGAAAGAATTTTGCATAAATACATTTACTTCTGACTCCACCTGGACAAGCTTTAATTTTTTATTTCTTTAGAGGATTAATTTAATTAACTTATTTTTTTCTTTCATTAGAGAGGCCTGCTTTTGCATTATTAAATTCCTTTGAACTGCATGCCTGACATATAGAAAATGTCACAATTCATAGTGTTAAAGAAAAAAACAAAAAGAGAGAAGAAAAATATGGAAAGAATGAAGAATGCTAATGTCAATAAATAAATCTGAAAGCAGACTTAAATACTGTAAGTATGCTACCAATATGTTCTCCAATGAATTACTTAAAATCAGCCAACATCAGCAACAACCTGTGTAACATACACAACAGCAGGTTTTCTAATGTGGAGCAGCCTAGACATCAAAAACAGTTTTGATTTTCCCTGTCCTTAAATTAGTCTAATTTCAGACAATCTATTCTTTCACACCTCTCCTTCTCCATCAACCAAACACATAAAAACATAATAAAAAGCAAAGTTACAAAAACACAATGTTAGAAAAATGAGAAAGGAATAAGAATGAAAAAGAAGCTCCTAGAGCTATCTGCAATAGGAAAATTCAAAAGAAATATGATCAATGAATTTGTTGTTGCTTTTTCTTGATTGATCATATTTATTTTCTAGGAGCTTCTTTTTCATTTGCTGTCTAAAAAACTATCGGAGAATGCTAGCCAATCACCATTACCACAACTGCATGAACCCTGTTCTTTAACAAATATTAAAAACCTAGAAATAAAGACAATATAAAGTGAAGGCAGACTAGACCATCTGGACTAAAACATTAATTAAAAAAACACCCAACAATAAGATTCTGAAGGAAACAAGAAACTGTACCCGCTGGGTATTATCTCTGAACAGCCTACACTTTTATTTGCAACAAAAAATATTGACTTCTTGGACAAATACCTTGGAGAGAAGAACACTATTCTTCAGACAACAGCAGAAGACTGTTAAGAAATAAGTTACAGAATCTGAAGCCAAATCCAAAAATTCAGACAAAAAAAATCTGCTACTACAGGGAAACGTGTTAAAATGGCCATTCACAAATTTAACAAAAACATTGACCATGAGTTGAAAGCAGTAGCG
The DNA here is from genome assembly GCF_059453375.1 of Lepisosteus platostomus. Taxonomy (NCBI): domain Eukaryota; kingdom Metazoa; phylum Chordata; class Actinopteri; order Semionotiformes; family Lepisosteidae; genus Lepisosteus; species Lepisosteus platostomus. The sequence continues at coordinate 62,920,921 of NC_142614.1, read as the reverse complement.
TAGAAATGCTGAGTAAAAATGACAAACTTAAGCCTGTTTTTGAAGATGACAGCAACAATTATGGCATCGGAGAACCACACATGTGATCACATTTAGAGGTGAAACACCATATTGGAGATGTTAAATTAGTGAACTCTTTTTGCCACATTGGTTCATCTGAAGCCTGTAGTGGAGTGCATACAGTATATAACCACTACCTATATCTCTTAAAGAACCAATTTATGTGTACATCATGATACAGAAACAAAGCATGTCTCTGTTCTGCTAACACAATTCCTCTCATAATGGAATTGTAAAAAGATGGTATGTGGAAACTAAAACCTCCTATGGAAAAGGAGTCATTTGATAGCACTGCAGTAGTCTTCAAGTACTTGGCTGGCAAAATTCAATGCCCCATGCAAAAAATGAAGCAGGTGCTGACACTGCTTCTCCAGTTATGTACTACAGGTTAACTGCAAAAGGAATTGAACATAAAAATACACTTATACCCACATGCTCCGAAACCATGACATTTCAGCTAATGAAATTAGTTGTTTTCAATCTTTTTTGTATACTAATTTTGCAGAACCCAAATAAGCTGATGGAAGTTCTATAAACTTTCTTTTCCTAAATGTTTCCTTTCATAGCTGACATCAAGCCATTCCGGCAGGATGAGACCAGGAGAAGCTTCATACTAAATCATGTCCTTTCACTGTTTTCTCTCATGGACTTCAACCTTGGCCCAGGCAATTCTGAGGAAATGGATCTTCCTCAGGTCAAAAAGAGGCAAGAAGCTAAAGTAAAAGCACACGGAACATATATAGGCTTCAGGTATTAGTTGAATGCAAATTTGACCTCTTTGCTGGTGTTGTTACACAAAAGTGTAAACATGAATATGACATTGAAAAGAAATTAAAAGAAACATTAACAATTATTGATTCTGTGTCAATGGCTATGTTTATATGCAAGTCTCAAAGTCCCAAATTTACAATCAATTCTTGTGCAAAAGTGACACAGTGGTGAGGTAACAAGATAACATTGCTGTACAGAGTACAGATTTATGAAAAATCGTTCGTGTTAACAATGCTATTTCTAGAGTATTTCTGTACTTGATACAATAACAGAGAGTTAGATCACCTCTTTGGCTCTAAATTCAAATTCACTGAGGCCCTTGGGAGTGTGGACTGTCTTGCAAATAGCTACTTAATCAGAATGGTTACCAATCATTACTGCATCTATTTCCATCTGTGACCTCAGTGCGTCCTGTGTCACCTTGCATTATGAGACTATGCATAGCAGTGGAGCACCGAGTCCCTCACTATAGTACTCTACAGCACATCTGTGAGCTTTTTGTTGTCTTGGGTCTGTTATAGCTCTCAACCAGTGAGAAACACTTTCAACTTTGAGAAAAAAACTCTGGACTCATCTCTATAGCCTGTCTATTACTCATAGATACTAGTGTATTCATGAAATTATCTGATGGTTACAATTACCCAAGAAACTTTGCCAAAAAAAGTACCACTTTCCATTATTTGTTTTAGAGAAACTGTCACAGTTATGAGATTTTATTAGTGTGTATAAATTCTATTTACTGATTTGGATTTGGATAAAATGTCTTTTTCATTTTTACCCTTATAACAAAAAAAACTTTCTATCTACTTACCATCAAATGGGTCCTGCATAAACTGAGCATACACAGTACTGCTGTCATTGCCATACTCATTCTTGGCTAATAAGGTGTACTGTCCGTTGTTTAGGTGAGTCGGGCTGTCTAGTTGTAGGCATCCATGGTGTTCACTATCCAGAGTCTCATGAATCATTGTCTTGATGAAATCTGTCTCTTGTAAAACAGCTCCTTCATAGAACCAGTGTAGTGTAGGCTTTGGGTTTCCTCTCACACTGAAGGGAATGCACCAGTGATGGTCTGACATGGCTTGGGCTAAGAGCGTTATTTTTGGTGCAACTGAAAAGATGAGGGAAATTTTAAAAATCATTTGTTATCACCATAACAACTCACTCAAAATAATTGTAGTTCTGTGGGTAATAATCATTCTAATGACTCTAAGCAAGACAAAACCACTAAAGCCCCGTCTTCCACTTATTATCATTAACAGTAGCATTAATAGTAAGTATTTGTAAAACTAGTAACATACAAAAGTTTTTTTTCGAAATGTTGTTTTAGAATCTGTTTCTAAAAAAAAAATTAAGAAGAATAAAAAGTTTCAATTTCATAATTTTGAAAAAAGAAGACTCAATTGTCATTTCCAGTGAAACAAAGACAAAATTATGGTTTTACAACAATTACTTTTGATTTCTAATTACAATGCATGTTGTAATTTTAGATATACTAATAAATCAATAAAAACATTTATATTACCATTATCATTTTAAGTTGTGCTTAAACTTGGGATTTACTAGATAATCATTAATTGGGAAAGACAAAGAAAAAAATGACCAAATACAAAATATTGTTGACTTACAGAGAATATTTAGAACAGCAGAAAGTTCACTTCCCCAAACAATGTTTTCTGCACTGCATGGAATCTTTTTACCATTATCATGCGATGAAATGTTTGTCAGCTTAAGTATTGAACGTTGCGCTGAGGTATTTACCTTCTAGGGGAAAAATAAATAATTATTTCAATCCATATATCCCTGTACATGTTTTTATATATATATATGATTATACAAAAATATGGAACTGGCTTAACACAACATTTCAGAAACAGGATATACAATAAGATAAACATGTTGAACTAAAAAAGGCTTTTGTTTGAGAAATGGAAAGGATCAAATTTATATTGCACAGCATTTTACAGGAAAAAAATAAATCATCAATTTAAATACTAATTTCTGAGCTCGTATTTATTATCTCTAACTATTTTAAGAAAATGTTGGGACTGTTGGAAAACAGTTGCCAAGGGATTTAACCTGAGAATACAACCATGTATACTTTTAGAATGAACATGCAAGAAGAAAAATGCCATTTAAGAGGCATTTTCTTATATGGCTCATAATTAGGCACAAGGCAAAATTGTGTCATCTGAATTATACCATGGTATTTATAATTCTATTGAGGAATTGCACTGTCATTGTGGTCAGCCATTTTTGATGATAGTCTATGAGTTATCTCTGTTAATTGTGGAATTTGCACTCTCCTATGACAGCAAATTCTGATTTGTACAAAACCTGTGATTTAACACATGGAATATTGTATGTAGGTCACACCTAAGAGTGATTCTTTCTATTAATATCTTCTCTTCCTTTCATCTGCTGTATTTATAAACAGTTGAGTTGAATTTTTTATCTTCAGGGAGTCCAATGAAATTAACCTAATTTAATCACAGGACAGTAAATATAACGTTAAAGAATACTAATATGTAGTATTCATATGTTTTAAGAAATTCATATTCTGTATATACAGTATAGATAGTATATCTCTAGATAGTATATACTGTATATTCTTCTCTAAATGCCTCAGTAAAGTGGCTCACTGTATATCACAAAAAAAATAATTTAATGAATGTAATGAATAAATAATAATGAACACAAAGCTATTTTTGTTGAAAGTGAAAAACTGGAAATCATGCAGTTTCCTTTATTATTTAAACAGTTTTCTTAGGTCTCTTACCTCATAACTGGAAACTAAATGGTCAGTATTCCATTCCAGAAGAGGAGTAGGAGACCCAGTAGCACTGCACTCAAGTATAACATTCTTTCCTTCATGTATGGTGACATTCGAGAGACTAATATCCACTTTAGGCAAGACTGTTTAAAAAAGGTCAGAAAGAAAGACAATACAACATATGAACATTTCTGAATACATCACATTCCAGTCATTGGCTAACACACTATAAAACTTACCTTTTATTCTATAAGATCATGCATATTGAGCTAATTTAAATTTAAAATATGAATGAAATAACTTTACACATTTGATTACTGAAATATTACAAAATAGTATCTAAAGGAGAAACACAATCCTGCACGGTTAATAAGCAAACTAACATTCTCAACAACTAAAGATATTTAAACATTAACAGTTCAGTGCCAGTTAAGTCAATAATTGGAACAAACTGAATGAAACCAGTATACTCTCTGGGTCTACATGAACAGGGATGAGTATGAGCAATCTTAAGTACTTGTGAACTTTTAAATACTGGATCCACATTTTACTATCACTTCTTAATCTAATCAAGACCCCTTTCAAAATCTGAGAGCAAATAATATGTTTATGTTATAACAAAACCGAACTACTTTCTTCACATGCACTTTACTGGACGTTTAACTATAACTTTCCTAGAGCATCTTATGTGCCTTTAAAAAAGAACATGTTATAATAAATAATTGCCAATTGTTTTTTTATTGATCACCCACAATTTTGGAATTGTCAAAAGAGTTCCAGATCATGGTGATGACCCTACATCCACAGAAGGAGAATAAGGATAGATCGACAGATTGTTTCAACCCACCCATTCATTAAACCATTTATCTTTTGACATACTAGAAGATCCACAGCATCCTGTAGCTTCAGTGTCAAATGGACAGTGTCACAAGCCTGCAGAAACCTGAGTAATTGCAGAGGTTGCTGTTTTTCTGTGGACCAAGAGAATTAAACCCAATCCTAACACCAGCAGCACTGAGCCAGTTATAAAAAAAAATTGATTTTTAACAAAGCCCAGAAACATGTTATCTTAAACTAGCAAATTCTGGAATCTATATACTGTACTATATAGTAATACAGAATTATATTACAGTATAGTATGTATAGTAGTATATCAAGGGTGTTTCTAATGCCAGCCTTTTCAAGGTGCACTCTGTGGCAGTGGGATTTGGCAAATACACCAATGAGACCTTGGCAGTGGCAAATTCCAACGGATAGTGACAGGACTCACTGAAGGGAGATTGGTGGCAGGTGTGCTAGCTGTTTTCAAGGACTGATTACATGTTCTCTGGCACAAAACTGTAGCATTAATGGTTGTGATAGTGTGGAACAAGCTACCCAATCAAGCTAAAGCCAATACCCTGACTTCTTTTAGTAAACAGCTGGATGAGATACTCAGATCAATCATCGGTTAACTACCAAAAAGGCTAGATGGGCCTGTGTGCATTCATTCATCTTGTTGGGTGTGTATTAATGTTGTTTAATATTGTTCCCTATGGTCCCAAGTATTTTTTTTGCCAAATGCCAAATACTCCACAATACCCATTTTTCACTATGCAGATTAAATATTGTATATTAAAATCTATTCATATTGGGAAGAGACACAAAACCACAGCTCTAAATTGTAAATATTTCAATCAAGTCATGAAACACACAGATAAAAACCAGAGTTTTACTCAAATACAGTTAAAACTGTATAACAGAATCAAGTAAATCAGATATTGTACAAATTCACCTATAAAGTTTATACAGCAGGAGAAAATATTTAAGCACCACAAATTGACAAGGTTTTTCTCATGCCTTTATCATGTCTTCCTTTCCCGGACTGCATGTGAATTATGTTAAATTTTCAGGAAATACAGCTACCATTGTAATTTGTTTTATACTTAGAAATGTTCTCTTGTCATTTTTCTCCATAAAAGTGCACTTCACATACTACAACAGGCATACATTAATCCTGCTCACAGCTTTTACTGCATATCGTTTATGCCTTGGAATCAATTTTGCATAATTATATTACCATAATGAGATGTTTGCTATGAATGCTAAAATAAGCTTATGACTTTCATTTTACCTATGCTTATGGCTAGGCTTTAGTTTAAATATTAAAAGTATTGCTGTATTCCAGTCCTTACTTTTGGACAATACTCACAAAGTGGAAAAATTATTTTAAAATTGCATCTGGAAACAGTCTGATAGTAATTTTGGTGATTCATCGATTTACATTTCTAGAAACATAAATGTCTAAACTTTCATTGTAAGCATGCAGTGAATTTCATCCAGAAAGGCTCATGGATAATTTCTGATCACTTTTTGTAATGAAAGTCTTTTAGGATATTTGACATTCAAATGATTATGGAAGAACAAAAAAAATACCACCATGTATCTGTTTCAGTATGTAAATTATTTGAGTGGCTTAGATACTAGATAAATAGAGAGCACATTTTGATCTGTATTAATTTTCTCCTGTTCCACTTAATGAAGTATATTGACTTCCATTAATGAACTTCACAGTAAGCAAATAAATATATTAGAAAATATTGCATTTCAGCTACAAACCATCTCTCCTTATACTTTATTTTAAGAATGATCTCCAATCCCAAGCTATCAACAGCAACTAGGGCACCTCAGTGTATTCAGCACAGTTAACAGATCCTTTCAACAGACCGATAATATCAACAATCCAAAAAACGTATGCCACCAGTTTCAAAACAAACCAAATGGAGCACAAAAGGTCAACTTCAGTTAAAACATGTGAAAAGTAGTAAAAACAAGTTTACTGACTTATTGAGTCACTTTAGACTTTTCCATATCTGTAATTACAATATTTATTTGACACAGTCAGTCTTATGAAAAAAAGAAATTATAGCTTTTAGAGATAAACACTAAATAGTTTAATACAGCATTATTTTTACATTTTTTATTGTTTATTTTTGTGATTTATAATTTGTTAATTAAAAGTGAAGATGCTGAACTCAGCTCATTTTTTCATTACATAAGCCCACCTGAATGGTGTTTTAATATGCAAATAGAAAACACTTCACTGTGCCAGACGCCTCTCTAAGTACACAATCCAAAATAAAAAAGTATTGTGAGGATGTCAGATGTGAAACAAGCATATAATAGAGTAGTTTTTCGTTTGTCATGATTCTGTCATTTGAGCTACTTCTTATGTCATTGTAGAGATTTATATACAATTAAACAAATTTGCAGCTTGATAAAGTAAACCAACGTTAATCAAAGTAAGTCTCAGTTGCAGAGAATGACAGAAAAAATGTTTTAACAATTCATTATTCATCTTTAACTCCATAGACACCTCTAAAAGAAACACTTCCATATCTATAATAATGATGTTTCTGCACTTGATATAATGATAACAAAAGTTTTCTAAGACAGTGAAAATGTGATACATTAGCCTTAAAAACTTAAATTAGTACTAGAGAGACATTCTGCAACTGGCCTTCATTAATAAGCATAATTTATTGTCTTACATCCAAAGCAAGGTCTTCAGATTTTATAAGTTATATGTATCTTGCAGTGAGGCATGCACACAATATGACAGGATTTCAAATAAGAAGGTCAATAGTAATACATTTCAAGGTTCAACTATGAAGACCAAGGAGATTTCAAAACTCAAAAGATAAAGTTAGAGAAAGGCACAGATCATGAGAAAGATGTAAAAAATATGAGACACTGAATATCTCTTTGAGAATACTGAAATTAATCATTTAAGAAGTGGACAGTGGTTCATACCACCCAAACACTGCCTAGATCAGGATGTCCCTCCAAAATGAGCAGTCGGTCAAGGCGGAAACTGGTTAGGAATGCCACTCTGAGGTTAAACAATGATTTTGACGGAGTTACAGAGTTCAATGACTGAGATTAGAGAAAATGACCATGAATCACAGCTGGTTTCTGTAGCACAATGGCTAGAAGGAAGCCATTACTGAAAAAACATCATCTTAAAATCTTCATGTAATTTGCAACAAAGCATTTAAGTGATACTGCAAACATGTTTCAAAAGGTTTTATAGTCATCTGAGACAAAATTGAAACTTTTGGTCTAAATGAAAAGCATTCAAAGCATTGCTGGTGCAAATCCAAAACAGGCTATCACCCATTTATCATCATCCATAATGTCAAGAATGTTCATAACAACATTATGTTATGAGACTTCATCTCATCAGCACCAACTGGGAAGCTTCTTATGATCGAGAGTGAAATGGATGGAAGTACAGCTAACTCTTAGATGAAAATCTACTCCAGTCAGCTAAAAACCTAAAATTGGACCAAAACTACCTTGTACCACTTGTGGACTGAAGTGGCCTAGCTAAAATACTCACTAGAATCTAATAGAAAATTGCTGGTATGACTTAAAAATTGGTTTTCATCAATGATCCCCAACTACATTTGAAAAGGCTTGAGCAAATTTCCAAAGAGGAATGGGTGAACACTGCACCATCCTTGTGTGCAAAGCCGGTAGATGTTTATCGAAAAAGACTTGGCTAAAATTACTCTCAAAGGTACAGGCCATGACTAAAAGTGTTTAGTTTGAGCATCTAAGATTCCCTTAACAATATTCACTTTAAAAATGTGCATACATGATTTAAAATTCCACAAAAAAGACATGATTGAAGAACCTTGAATACTTTGACAAGGCACTGTATAATCCTTACATCTCTGCATTAGAGATATCAACATCAGAGAAACGTACATCTTTGTTGCTATAAACACTGGTTATAAACACTCTCTTGATGAGATATAATATTATAATAATTTCCTATTGAGGAAATCTCACATAAAGAGTCAAGTCCCATAGACAATAACAACAAGATACTTTGAAGATGGGCCAAGACATACCATAGCTCTTCTCATTAGCCTCCTTACAAAAAAGGATTTTTTATAATGGTGTTGCTGAGAATACAGGTACAGTATGTGTATTTAGTGTACTCCCACTGTTCTGTATTATACTGATTTACACATTCATTTTAATTCAGAACACTCAGACAATGGTTAACTACCTTCGAATGAAACTGGGACTCACCTTCTATTCAGTCTGTTAGTGCTCCATTGGCACCCTAGTAATACAAAGCCTCATTAATCTTTTTTAATATAAGGTGTTAGAGGATTCTGTTTCCAAACTATCAGGATTCCCAATTATTGCTGTAGCAAAATAGAAGGTCCTTTTAATTTTATAACCAATTATCAATTGATTATTATTATGAGACTACAAAGACCGACTCTTGAGTTGACCAGAGAAGTCCTGATTGGTTTGATCTGAGATACTTCTATTCGCTTAATAACTTGTGACCGCTGACTGAATGAAATATGTTGTATGGTTGCATGGATAAACCCAGAAGACATCTCTGAACAGGTAAGACACAAAGGATTAACAGAGACAGTATGGTAGTTTTATAATGCTATACAAAATGTAAAACCTTAAAACTCATCTAGATGAATTAAATCAATAAAGTATTAAAAATCTATGTTCCCTCTCACAAACAAATCTTCCAGAGGTCACTCAATACAGGAGTATTGCTGTTTAGTGCTCAACCATAAAAGGGAGAGAGAATTAAACCAAATTGACACAAATGAACATTATTCAGTGTATTCAGTGATGAGTGTAGGGTACACATGAAATAAAATATTAACACTATAGTATGGAATAGTTACAGTATAAATAATTGGGAATATATTGTAACATTTGGCTTATGTAATAACAAAAGTGATATTTACATTTTAGAAAGAGGGGAGACCAAAATAATCCCTGGCTTTAAGGAATACAATACATAAATAGCTTCATCATCATCACCACTTTCATCAACTACTTATCCATTTCAGGATCCACCTAGGATGTGATGCCTGTCCATCATAGGGCAGACACACAGACACGCACACACATTCACACCAGGGCCAGATTTACAGATGTCATTTAACCTACCAGTTTGTCTTAGGACTGTGGAAGGACATCTGGAGAAAAACCACACAAACACTGGAACAACATGCAGATAGAACCCCAGGAATTAAGACAGGACAGACAGGACATAAGGAAATGCATTTTACTGGAACAAACTACCCAGCAAAGTTAATGAAGCAGATTCTAAAGAAATGGCAGAACAAAACAGGATCAATAAGGCACGAGCATTTAAAATATCATGATGGGTCAAATGGTTAACCTTTCTTATGTTATATTGTCTGCCAAGACCTGACCAGACACTGCTGGCGATCATAAAAATAAAAATGAAAAGGTGTTGGGAATCAGAATGTTCCCTGTATTTTTTATTTGTTAAACATCCAACAAAATGTTCTGGCTTGCTCTTTTGTTGTTTTTACTTAGATTGCATTTAATGTGATATAAAACAATTACAACAAAACCTAAAGACACAGATGGAGAACAAACGATGTAAGTAAGCAATCCAAATTTATACAGTACATTGAATGTTTTACCGGTGTCGAACAAAGTACACCACAACACTTCCTGCTACTATACTTTTCAACTGTTTCTGGGACAATAGTAGAATATCATGACAAATAAAAATGTAAAGGGATGCACCTAAAGTGAATTAAAGTGAGGGACAAAGAGAACAATTTAGGGCAATGTTTCAAACTTATTTACACTATTAAACCTATATCTCTGCAAAACACAGTTATATACTGGGTAGGAAATCACAGATACAGGCCACTTATTATCCAGTTAGATGTTGCATATATTCTAATTTTAAATGCAAAAATGTAACAACATTATATTAACAACAGATAATCTTTCACATTCACACAGACTTTAGAATAAGATGCAGAAGTCATGTTCTAAAGTTACACCAAGAAAGATTTGTGCAATGTGGGCAGAAATACTCAGCACTCCTAGAAGCACAGTAAGATCAAATATTCTGAAATATAATAATAGGTTAAACAAAGATCCTAACCATATCTGGCCGAGCATATAAAATATCACCTAAAAGCAGAAATATAAAGTGGCAATCAAAACCCCTTACTCAGATCATCAAGGTCATAGAAAATGCATTAGTAGAATCTGTAACAAATAAGACGAGAATGCAAAAATGCAGAGTCTCATTGGACATGCTGTAGATACAGTTGCAAAATTATTTTTAAATAAAAATACTAATATTGACAAAATAACACAATACTAAGAACGTATTGGGTAGGGTAACACTTCTTCGTTGTGTCACCCTACCCTGTAGGGTGACACAATGAACTCCAAACTTACTAGGTTCTTAGACCAAGCATCATGGGGATTTATTAAACAAAAAACTATACTGTATTTCCCACTCATGGATGAAAACTCATTTGGAATCAAAGATGAGAAGCCTCAATTTACAGCAGTGTGAGGCTTCTATGGCTTTTCACATCGAGAAAGCGAGACATATGAAAGCAGTTTTAAAATGTTAACATGTTCTTTTCCAGTACATCAGAATTGAATTCGTTCGTGATTTTCTGAGAGCAAATTAATAAAAATTAAAGCTGAAAATTTGGTGAAAGGCAGAATACACATGAAAATTGTGACATTATTTTTCATTTTAGTTGAATTCTGTTTGTATAATACTAAGGTAAAGTGATAGCTCCATTGAAGAAAAATGCTTTTTTTTATTAAATGTAGTATGCAGCTACACCCCTGACTGAAATAATTCATATTATTGATCACAAAGTAATCTAACACAGTTTCATATTTCAGTGTGACAGCAATCTGCAACCACATAGTCAACTCCAAACTTTTCAAAGACGACAAGGATCAAAGTGCTGGTATAGTCATTACAAAAGCCTAACCTAAACCCTACAGAAATATTATGGGTGTGTCTAAAGAAAGGCACAAATCTGAATACAGGTCAACTGTACTAAAGAATCAAACAAAGCAAATCTCTTTATATACTCACTTCTGATGTGCCAGGTCCTTGTTTTCCAGCCAAGCCCTTATTTTATTTCCAATCTGCTTTTATTTTAAAAAATTTACCACATGTGTTTAAGCTACATCATGTGATTTTTTTAAATGAAAGTAAATTGAAAATAAAATAATGGCATGGTTGGAAAAAAGGAACGTGTGTTTTTCCTTGAATTTAATACAGTATAAGAATTTGACTAAACCGTTATTAATCTGCATGCTTCTTATTTTGCACACTGTTGGTTTAATAATTATTTCCAAACTGGGTACCAAAGTTCATTTAGAACCAAAAAGGAAAAGCCTACAACTATTCTCTATAGCTTCTGTTAAGCCTAGAGAGACAGATAAAGCTCTTTAAATGAATACTATAATTTAAATATAGTCCAGGGTTGGCAAAGAAACCCTTAATGAAAGGTAAATAGATCTGAATTACACAATGGGAAGGATCATCATTGGATGATAAAAAACTAGAAACATTTACTTCAAAGGCAAAAGAGTGATGTCTTACTTGTTAACATATTAAGCTTTTTCTGAACACAACTGCAATCAAGTTCCTTTTGCTTCTGAAGCAGAGGAAATGTGTTTGACCAGATAATGCATCTTAATGAAATGCCATCACTGTGAATACAGAACCTGAATGCATTATCATTAACTCCAGTGGGCGAAGGAAGAATGCCAGACCCAGAACTTTACCGTTACCCTTCATCCACGTAAAACATATTAAATGCTAAACGTCATGTTATTTTTCAGTTATTTTTCAAAAGTTATCTTTAATAATTGAACTATCATCCCACCACTTGTTATTTCACAACAAGCCCTTCAACAGTTTTTTTTTTTAAATGAAAATACATGTTTTTATATATAGTACACCAAATTGCATGGTTAAATAAATCATGTGCATTTTATTCGGGGGTTAATTTTAATAATAGTAAAATTGAAATTACCGCACTCTGGAAGAGACAGTTTGGAGAGTAGCTTATTTCTATTTTTGTCATCCCAGCACACTATCTCCTGGCTCTCTGTTTCATCTCCCAGCCATAGCTTGATCCACAAGTTACCACATGAGCACTGCAAAGGATTGCCTGAAAGGATACTAAATGGCAGGGTTTTCATATTAAAGTGCTATTTTGATAGACAGTTCTAAAAAGACAAGAAAATAAAGGAAATCCGTGGCGAAGTTTATTTTTACTGGGTAAAACTACTTTATTCTGTATTTTATTCAATTATCTTGAATTTACAAAAAAACATATTTTTGCTTGTGTCCCACAAAAAGGATTCATATCACCCTTTCCTAAGGTAAAAGCATGCATATTTTATCAAACAATCCCATAGACAGATATTTTGCTTTATCACAAATACTTACAAACTTGTCAAGTTTAAATGGCGGAAGGTCCTCCAAGATAATGATGACAGCCTGTTGTCTTTTAGATTCCTGCAATTCAATCAATCCACAAATAAACACCTTCATAGCACAAAACACGCAGTGAGTAAACCTAGCAGACAAGGCCTATTAGTACATCAGCCAAAGCTAGGATTTGGCTCTTATTTGAGAAGACACAATGCTCAGTTTCAAATTGTGCTGCACACAGAATTTTATTTATAGTTCTTGACCAGTTATAAAATCACAATACATCTGAACACTCTCACTGAGATATACTGTAGATATAAAGAACCTGCTGCAAAGTAAAATGTCTGAATCATTTTGTGGCAAAAAGAAAAATACAATATTTTTAGCACACTCCCCTTTGTCAAGACATTTTAAAATTAATCACTTGAAATCCAAATTAACACCAAAGTATGTGTACATGACTGAAAAAGAAAAATAGGTTTTCATGTTGTAAACAAGATGTTAGTAATTTATTAAAATAATTAAAAATGTGTATATAACATTAAGTTTTTTTATTCATTTATCCATAAACTGAAATGAAAGTACTCAACTTACAACTTACAAAAACATTACTTACAGATATTGTAGCTTCACATTGTTCTGAAAAGCCAAACGGGATATGTAAGTCAATCCCGAGTTTGTCACAGTTCTGTTGATAATGAAAACAAAATGATTATTGTTGTTGTCGACTGTTGTGATAAGTGTTATCATTGCTGTTTTTAATATCTGATACTTACAAATTCCTGAGGCTCTTATAGAACTTCACATCATTATCGGTGATGGCATGTAAATTACTTTGATTTGCAATGTATCTGTTAAAAGACATTAAAATAATGTTACAAAAAATTAATTTGCCTTTTACACAGTTAATAATATAATGTGCATAACTTCAAATAATGGCCTTACATGTTCACTAACCATTCTTGAATATTTTTGTCCAAAAACTATTAAAGAATCCCTTTGATCATTGTGTATTGTGCTTTTATAAAAATAGAGGCCCCTTTAAGATATTTTATCAAATTAATTTATGTTAAGTCCAGTTATTGCTTTTTAGCAGTTCCTTATATAATCGCTTCTGTAAAACGCCTCTATAAAGTGGGCTACATGCTTTAGTCATTTTGTATGCCTTAGTAAAGGCCTTTAAATATTTTGATGAAAACAGCTGGCGAGGTGAATTTTTTTTTATCGATTAATTGATCTAGTCTCTTAAATTCAAAGTTGGATCGATCTAACAGTTGTGTGTCAATTAACGCTTTTCTTGATGCACTGGTGGTTTCCCCATAGTTATATCACAGTGTTTGAAGACTTTATATCGCAGCAAATTATACAGTATAAGAACCTAAATGACTAGTATAAAATAAGGCTACACTAAATGCGCTCTATCGTCTGTTTGTTTGAAAGAAATCTGCATTGTACAACAAATAAGAAAAAAATAGTTTCAGGTACCTAAGGGGCTTGATGTTAAATCTTTAGCAAAAAAGACACTTCGCGGATTAATGTGTAGCGAATTATACGACTCTGCTTCCTTTAAATTTCAATGGCCACATTTATGTTTAGGGCCTTTTTTTATCTCAGCAGTCTATCTATTCAATAATAAGATAGTTATAAAAAAGGAAGAATAACAGTCTTATAATTTCACACCACAGCTGATGTATAATAGCTATGCTTCTGCATAACCTAGCTGACCAATAAAAAGTCAATTTATCGTATCTAAAACTAAAGGTGAGCCAAGAACTAAATTCGTTTGCTGTAGGGAGTGATTCTAATATGCCGCGTCTTTGCTCGGATTTTGCTAGGTTTGCGTTACTTTACAGTCTATCAATCCTCTTATTACGGGAATGCAAAACTGGCTGATAGCAGCAGCAGCCTAAGCCGTTCCACATTTCAGCACCTTTCCAATGAAAAAAATGACATACATCCTATTGAAAGTAGTTTTCGCAAATACGTGTTTCTTGTTCCGACACACGTTGTCTAGTGTCGGGTATTGGGTCCATTTTAGTTAAATAATTATACCACGGCCACTGTTTGAACATACATATCAGCGTGTAGTTCAACTGATGCTGCCCTTTAATGGCTCATACAGTACATCGCATTTACCACTGACAATCCTTTAAGATCTACATAAACCTAACATATACAGTAATCCATTTACTTCCAGTGTATTTGTGTGAACAGAATTGGCCACTTTACAAGTTTATTTTAAAATCACTCTGAAAACAATCTGCCGGAGCTTCCTTTTGATACATTCCTTCAATCTTTCTGCTCATCCTTTCCACACATGTCCTCCAGCGATTTTATTTTCTTTAACACTAGCCCGCTGTAACAGATGAGCCGATAAGTCAACCTTGCACGATGCTGCTTGAATGAAACTTAATTCTGGCTTTGCTCACCGCACATTGCAACGCGTTTCGTCTTAATGTTTTTTTTTTCATTTTCGTTTCGTTATGATTTTTGTAGTACAACTGGACACATTATTCCAATCCTGAACGTATCCATCTCTCATGTGGATGATACTCACATTTCAGTAATGTTTTCCATTTCTATATCGGTGTTTAATACAGGGAAAGCCTTGATTCCCCATTCTTGATCGATACTGGTACATGAAATTCTTGAGGTGCTGCAAGTACAAACTGCAGGACAAGCGGCGCTAAACCTCCAAAGCCCCAGCAAAATCCAACAAAATCCCAAACGAGCCATTACACGCCACTTCCAAGAGGAGATCATAGTGGATCCCTCGTTGCCCTTTCCAGATTTGGTTAAATGATCCTTCCTTATAAACCTGTCGGCGATCTAGTCAGAAACAAAGGCGAAAAACCATGAGATAATCCTTTCGGTAAGAGGTGAGGTTGTGATCGAATTGTCTTTTCTCTCTCCGCAGTAAGGGAGTCATACAATATTAAATGTAAAGGCTGTAAAGTGTGCCAAGGTTTCCTTCCCCCCTCTCTCCTTTTCGTTCGGTGTCTTCACTCTCCAAGGAGATTTGGGTTGGCTGGTTGATCGCAGTGGTGCAAAACACCACAGAAAAAATGATGCTGTTGCTGCTGCTGCTGCTGCTCCGTTTCTGCTGCAGGGCTGGAGGAAAAAAAACAGGCAGAGATGATCCACGCAGGCTGAAGCGAGCGTGTGGTGCTGTAGTGAAAGAGCGAGTAAGTGCGTGATGAGGACAAGGCAAGGAGGTACCGAGTACCAGCAGTCGTATATCGATAATTACCACACGCGATAAACCTACAACAGCCGCTCGTTGTAATTACGAGCCTGATATCAGAAATGATTTTCGCTGCGATTTTCCAGCAGCAAAAGGTTATTGCTAGAACAGAACAAAATAGATCCTATATAGACAAAACTGGAGACTGGCTTTGCATGGCATGAAACATGTTAATCATTTACAATACCATTATATTAAAACATGGTGAGACAACCTACATCGGAATATAAATTTCGAAAGGAGATTGACATTCGAGAAAATCAGATTAAAAAAATGTTTGAATTTAATCAAAGGCACACCTTCATATTACCTAATGAGGCTGTAGTGATATAATGTACCTCAGAACAAGCAAGCGGTAAAAGCTTCCAAGTGTGTTTAATTTACAAGCAGTCTGATTAAAGATATGATTTGTACTGTACCTATAAAATGTGAGGTAGGAAATGTATGGATACCAAAATAATGCTATAGAAAATGTTTAACAATACCTATTGCCAGTCACTAAATCCAGCATTACCAAATATCAGATGAGAGTCAATGTGCTGCGTTGTTTCACACACACACATAGGCACTCACTCACGTAGTGTATTCCAATAGCTGTGAATGTGACGTGATATTTGACGCAAAAGACGGAGAGAATCTCAGAAATCAAAAATACGCCAAAATGCCTACTGTAAAATGCTTAAAGTGATTCCAAATATTTTGCTTTTATCTTTACAATTTTGAAACTAAACATGTACACGCAAGCATAGTGTCTGTATTTAGCGCAAAAAAAGTGAAGTACGCTTCGAGGTTTCTAAATGTGTATTAGTGGCAATATCACCTGTTAAAAAACAATCAGCAGCAAACAGCCGTTGAAAACACTAATACTGTACTGTATATCCGCAGCAATAACACTGGAGCAGCATCGCTTCTGTATAAATTCTTATTTATACAGGAAATAAATTGCATAAAGAATTGAGAAATTACAGGATAATGCTCAGGGTTCAAGGAGGCAGAAACGCAATAAAACCCTGTCTCCAGCGTCACAAGACACCTAGTCGTGTCTGTCAAAACTTTCGCCTGCAGTGTAATTCCGTGTTTTTGTCACGTAATGTCACCAAATGGGAATTTCCCATTTTCCTAGCACGAAGTCACGATGTTCTCCTCACGGATTTACCGAAGCATAAACACACCTCACACATTCTTCATAATAGTCTATATTTGATATGATTACATGTAAATAGATCGTATTTACACAAATAGTATCGTATCTGCATTATATGTAATTCAACCCCTTTAGGTTACTAAAAGAGTTCTGTCGCGCTACCTATTATCAAAATTCAAAATTTGTCTAATTTAAATATGTATAATGTATGTATAAATAACAATGTGTATATACAGTATATATGACTAAATGCTTCACTTTAAGGGACAAGCTGTATTCTACTGTATAACCTTCAGGGTACAGAGATTTGTTCGTCGTTTGCCGATAAGAAACTTGTAAAGCAAGCTTTTATTTTCCACCCTCACAACGATAATAAAGAGCACCTGTTGTTAATCGTGGTAATTGTGGGATCGTGGTTGCCGAAAGGTGAAGACAATGTGTTTTCTGGGAATACGCCGATTCATTTGGCTCCAGACATTGTACCGCAGTAATTCAGCAGAGTGATAGGCACATTTTAAATGGCTGCCCTGACACCTAGCGAGACTTCAGAAAATCTGCACATTTGAATAATGCACAATCCCTTGACCTAGCTGCGCCCTTGCGTCTTCAGAGGCTTATTGTATTTATTACATACAGGTCATGATGAATAAGCATTTGTGTATAAATAGTATGAACTTTAATGTATTATGTGTTGGTATTGGACTGCAAACATTCTGAAATGGTTCCCAAGAATGGCAATACCCACTAAGTCTCCAGCAAGGAGGATAAAGATCCAAAGAGCACAAATCTGAGAAGGAACTGTACGGAGGCAAGGGATGAAGAGTATTGATGATACACAGTATAGTTGTGATTCATAAAAAAAACCTGGTAAAATGTCCAAAAATATGCCATCATCAGCATTTTGAAGACTCATACTGAGAATTCAGGCAACGTCAAGTCAGCTGCAGTTCTGTACAGCCCAACAAGTGGAACTATGTGATTTACATAATGGAAAGGTATTAAAAAACACCTCTACACATATTTCCTTGGCAAAACCACTCTTTTTTAATTGCAATTGTTACAAGATTGTGTTTTTCCCAGCATGAAACAGACAGAAGGCATTCAAGGTTATGCATGACTTTGAAATTAGAACTTGTTCATGTACAGGAAACCAAGAGTAGCAAATACAGTAGGTAGCTGTGTCCGCATGTGTAGGCTGAAAAGGAACAGATAAAGGTTTATTTCATTCAGAAAAGAGGGGAAAAGAAACACAACCTTTCAGCTGTGGAGCTGCTAATGTGGTCCAATTAAGCCAAAAATGTATTGGAAAAAAAAGGTGCGCACACATACACACACCGTATGCCAAAGAAACTTAAAAGAAAAGAAAATATGAAATCTGAAAACAAGCCATTCCTTATTGATGACAAAATTCTTACTGGCACTTTCAAAGTTTTTGTAACTTGTTTGGGATTATGAATGTTGTTCCTTGAAGCAACAAAAAAGCTTGTTTGGACTAGCTTGATAATTAATGTGGGCTGTAATTATTGACTGAAAAACTGAAAGGCAAAAAGATGAATTCTTCGTCTGTGAACGATCTCATCTGATTTTATTTAAATTATTTTGCTTGCAACTCAAACAATAAAGTTCAAAAGGATCAACTGTGATGTTTGTAGAGTCTTTGCACAAACCTGTTACTAGATAGAGTTATGATTGTTACAAGATAAGTAATCAGAAATGACAAAACCTACAGCCTAATGCAATGAACAAAAGCTATAACTACAGGTTATCCTTTAAAACTACAAAATAATATTTCAATACAGCATTAAACACATTATCTGCCTGTTTTTACAGAATAGGTGCATATTAACAATATTTTATATGACAAGCTCCAGATGAGCACTTCTGCCTCCTAGATAGCACTAAATTAAATTTGTACACATGACAGTCATTACACTGGTAAAATGAATACATTGGCCAGTGTTGGCATACCACAGGACCAGTAAACAATCCAACCTGATCCCATCCAGAGTATCCAGTATTGAAGTTTGAAACAGACCAGCCCTTTATCCATTTCCCAGCCAAACCAGATAACTAGCTAACTACGTTTTGAATTTCAAATTCAAGTTCTCATCCTGCCACTGTAGCTGCCCATCAATCTGTCTGCTCATCAGTCCATCGTGGAAGTAGATGCTCTCCTTTGACTGCTATCTTATACATACTTCTTATACAATTATTATGCACTCCTTAAATGACTTTGGGTAGAGGCAAAAGATTTCAAAATTAACTAAATTAATAACAATCACATTTCAACGTTTCAAAACAGATATGACTTTCACTGGATGTTTATAATTGTTCTCCAACTACCTTTTCAACCCCTCAGTTTTTACTGAAGTATGGTCTATGTATGCAAGGAAAAAATTGCTTGACCATTCTCTTAACATTGATATTTTTTCTTGATAAGTACATCTTAAAAGACTCAGACAATTCGCAAGGAAAATTGACATGCAGCTGTAATTGAAAAATGGCCCAGTGTCTAATAGGCGCATATTTAGCATTGATTCACTTAGGGAATCTTCTCCCTGTTTTATTGTGTCTAAGAATATTTCAAGGTTTGCAAAATCAGCAAGTCTGCCCATATAAGATTAATGTTGAGAGCTGGATAATGTGCTTCACTCAATAATTTTGTGTTTATCTAATTATATTAAATATCATTAAATCAATATTATAAGGGCCTTGTTTGTTCTTAGTAGTAATTCAGACATTCAAAAACAATCTTTTTTTCGCTCCCCCCAAAATATCCCACTGAATCAACTTTTTGAGAACTATTGGATAATTGTATATTACTTGAGACCTGGCATTTGTTCCACAATGTATTTTACCTAAGCAAATTGAAGGTAAAACAATTGACATGTACTTGAATCACCAAAGGATGTTTATTCTGGTTCAACCTTTATGTCTTATGTTTTTCTCCTTACAGTAGGCTAAAATCCTTCCAGACAAAATCTGTTCTTTTCAAGTTTACATCTAGTCTGCACTCCTTTTAACCTACATTTAATACAATTTGAAATTTTGCATTTTATTAGATGTTTAAATAGTTAAGTTAAATTTGCATTTTATCATATATAATCTCTTTAAATTTGAATGTTTTAATTCAGAGCATTAAAAGACATCTAACCTTATGATTACTGTTCTGATCAGTAGCTCTGGTTGGGTGTCCAAAGTGTGTTACCATGTTAATGCTTAATCAAACTGCTCTCCTCTAAGCAGTAATTCCAATGGATCACAAAGGGGCTCTGACAGTACAGGAGATGATGAGACAGAGTTGCTAACAGATGGCTATTTCAAGGTGATGTATAACAAGTGAAAGCACAGACATTACAGTATAAACTGTATAATAAAATATGCCCTATTATTAATCCAAATACTGTAAGGAATTCCCAACGAAGAGATATGTGGATCCTGTGCAGACACAGGAGTAGGTAGGTGTCGAGGCAGGCGAACAATCCGGTATGTCAGGCGAGTTCGTGGTCAAAAGGAGAAAGGTGGTTCGAAATCCAAGAAGTACAAATAGTGGCAAACAATCCAAAACGAGAGGCGAGGTCCAAAGTCAAAAGGCAAAAGGGAAGTCCAGAATCCAGAAGAGTGTGAGGTACAGAATAAATGCCAGGTAGAGCTCTCAAAGAGTAGACTCAATACGGAGCAGCAAGAAGTGGGTCTGAATGGCTAAAATACTGCAGCTGGTCGTATGGTAGGGCTTCCGGTACTGAGTTAACACGTGCGGCGGCGCTTGTAAGTATTGCCCTGCTGCTGACACTGGTTAGCTCTCTTGGGGGCTGGTCTGGGCAGGCTGGTGGTCGTGACAAATACCAATGACATGGTCTGATACTTACAAAGCCTGAATTTCTAATGTAGTATCAGGGCTATATGAAGGGATTTATTACAGTAGCTTAGGTGCACTAATGCTTTTTCTCAACATAGGCCACTCTAACTACAGTTCCTCCGTAAAAGATTTTGTATAGCAAGGCCAGCTCATGTAAAAACCTCCCCAAGTGTACAGTACCGTTCAAAAATCTTTACAGGTGTGCCAGGGAGAAAATAAAATCTACAGAAATGCTCATTCTTTATTATCGGACAAATATGTGTATCCATGAACAGATAACTGCTTCCTCGGTTTAAAACTAGTTTTACCTCGCACATATATATAAAACACTCCTTCACAATGTGAGCGTGAGAGACAAAACTGTTGAATGTGAGAGCATTTTGTGTGTGTATGTGAGAGGTAAAATGGAGAGTGTGAGAACATTTAATGTGTATGTGAGAGGTGAATTATGACCCAATGTAGGTGGTCCGGCTAAATGGCACAATGTGATTGGCTGCGAAAATGTAACAACAAGCTGTCTCGTTTTCTGCTGCACTCCAAGATAAAGGAAAGAAATCAACCCAAACTGTAAGAAGCACTAAGCCAATCTGTAGCTTTAATTAATAACATCTTAGCCACACCAGAAGCAATAGCTTCATTGTCATCGGCTACGACGCCCGCCATTAGTGTTCTTCTGTCTTTTCTTGCTTCTGGTATGTCCCTATCTGTTTTGTACAAATATGAGGATAGATTAACCTACTTGAGTAATTAGTTATTCTATAACTTAAATCGCTCATTCATGGATCCATTTAGATATTTTTGTCTTCTTTGTTCATCATTTAGTCATACTCAATTTGTCAGGCAGTCTTATAACCATGATTATTTGTGCCAATGTTTCCAGAGAAGATGATTACAAAAAATCCAGTTTTATCATTTCAGATACAATGTCTGTCAAAATTATAAGAAAGAAAATAATGTTTTGTTGAACATAATACTCCAGGTTCCTGAAGAACCCTAATCCAATAGGTTACCATGAATACATCAATTTCTCATATTTGCCTTGTAATATGAGTAAAACTTATGCGCCTTGTACTTTTCTTCATGTTTCTGGAACAATCCTGCTTCAGCAGCATTATTGAAACATGTAGCTAGCATAATATCTGTTTTATCAGAGTTGAGACCTGATCTCTGTTTATTTGTGTCAAGACGACCACTCGCTGAGTGGTTTTAAAGTAATGCAACACAAAATATATTGGTGGGTTTAACAGCAGCTAAGGGAAATCATACTTAAGCTCTGGACTGAACCTCTTATGGCCACATAACATTGCTGGCTAATTGTGTTTTGGGACATGTTTCAAAATGAACTATCGAGTGCTAGATTAAAAGGTGCAGGTCTACATATACGGTATTAAAAGGATAGTCTCCACTTTTCTGGTCAAGTGGCTATAAGAGTAAGTTATTGTTAAAGAATAATATTTGTTTTATTTATTTGCTATATTTGTGTATAAACATATATATATAGTTATTTTTTTCAACAACAACAGATGATCTCCAAATAAAAAAAGAACTTTAGATATTTTCTTTAAAAAAAAACCATGGAGGAATGTCATTGGGATTGATAAAGCAGGTGATTTATTGAGTTTAGGAATATACAGATCACTTAGAGCCAAAATGTGAGTGCTCTTAAGACCTCAAGAACCTGTCAATGATGATGATCTGGACTAAACTGTTTCCTTTAACGTTCTTCAAACTAGATACAGCTAAATGCACTTGAGTTCAACAACCTTTTTCCTGAGATGCCTTCACTGAAGAAGAGGAGGTCATGGCGCATTTTCCCCACTGGCTTCTAAGTTCCTTGCCTGATGTTTTCTAAGGAATACTTTTTGACCTGTTGTGCAGCACAGATTCATTTTCTTTGTGTGTTTGGTTTGATGGTTCAGTAGTGCAAATGTTTGGAAACACCTGGGTTTTGTTAGCCAGATTCACTTCACCTTTGTTTGATGAATCCTCTGACACATCACACTTTCCAACCAGATGATCTAAGTTTGGTCTCTATAGAAAATAACAGTGGACCAAGGCAAGTTTTACCCAAGATGCTAGTATTCCCCCTGTCTGCTTTAAACAAACAAAAGCCACTGTTTTACTTAATTGTGGAATACCTAAGTGAGGAAGGATCACATGTCTGACTTTAATGCAGCATGTAATCTATATCATAAATTATTTTAATCTTACTAGTTATACTGCAAATGTTCTCAGATGATGAAATATCAGTATAAGAACAGTATAAGAGAATAAATCAAGGCCTCAATTAATTTTTTTCTTGGATCTTGGATTTTGGTTTCTTAAGTGTTTCGGCATATTTGAAAAGCTGCACTTGCACATCTTTTAATAGGTAATAAAGATTAATGGTTCTTTCCATACAGAACTTTGACCATGTTATTGCGACGTCTTTAAAAGTGTGACCTCAGACCTAACAATATCCTTGCTAATGCTTTTAATAATTTGCACAACATGACCAGGGATATGAAGTACTTTTTAATGCCACATTAGTTGTACTAATAAAATCAACAAGAAAAAACAGCATAAATCAAAGTTGTGACCATTTAATATCTGGTGCCTTCTTTTCACAGAACCAAGATACATTGTAGTGACGTAAACAACAGACTTATAAGATGCACATAAGTCCTTACGTGAGTTAGCCTCTTAGTATAGTTGATCTATTATTCATAGAAGCCTCCTAGCATCTTCACTATTGTCTTCCTATATTTGCCATAGTTAGGCTACATTTAAATGTAATTGCTCATAAAAGTTTTAGCCAAAAGAAAACTTCTAAATAATGTATATGTTGAGTTATTTTTCAATGCACATCTTCATTCATTAAAGATGGGGCACAGATATCCAAAGAAAGTAAAGTACATCTATTAAGTGCTTTTGCTTCATAATAATAGTATTTAAATTTAAATTTTAAATATAATTATTTTATTTTTTAATATTTTATGGTAAATACTACTTCTTTTTGAAGAATAATTGTAACAAAGTGAGAACTTGTTCACCCTAAATATAATATATGAGTTTTGTTATTATTGCATTATATATCCTTTGCTGTAGAAGATGAGTACTGGAAGGTGTTAATTGATCTAGAAAAATTAACTGCTAGAATGATCTAGAATTGATCTAGACTTAACTCTACTATTTCTTAGCAAGAGCAATACTTCTATCCATCCATTTTCTAATGGCTTTATCTAATACATGTTCACAGGGGAAGGGCAAGGTGCAGAGCTCAATCAATGCTATTTGTAATTTAAAACTTAGTATACACTTTGAAAAGCTAGGTAGCCAATCTTAACATAAAAATACAAATGGACTAACTTTATTGACATCTTCATATTTTGAACATTTACCCAGGTAGTGCCATCATACAGAATCACATGATATACAATTAACAACTAGTTGTCACAAAATAAAGCTTCATACTTTTCCCACTTTATTTACTTGTTACTGTTTATTTTGAGGTAATTTAATGTTTTCATTTTCACACAATATTTTGGGGTATACAGTAACTTCTCTAAAGGTCTATAATAAGCATTCCAGTTGACAACCCACTGTATCTACCATTTTAATCAACTACAATGTAACACTTATGTAACACTTATTATTTGTTCTTTAAAATGTGTCCACTGATACACAACTGTTAACTGTAAACAAAGACCTTATTTGATGTGTAAGAAGTCTTATTGAAAAAGCAATCTGTATGGATCATTTTTATTTGCTATATGTAAACTTATTTAAACCTAGTCTGACCAGTGTTAAATTTAATAAAATGGGTCTAAAAGGCAGAAGACATACCAGAAATGAAAAATGAATGAATATTAATTATTTACAAGAAAAATACCGTACTTCTATTTGCTGGTTTTGAGAAAAATAAAAAAATAAGCTTTCTGCCTTTGAATGACTGATATGGTAAAGAATGGGGGTGGCACAGTGTTCAGTTCCAGATCTCGGGAGCCATCTGCATGGAATTTGTATGTTCTCCCCATGTTCGCATGAGATTTCACCAAGGGCTCCCCCAGTGCAACGACACACTGGACGCTTAATTGGCTTCTAGGACAACTGGCCCTAAGTGTGAGTGTTTACATATCTCTGTTTGTGTCTGTACAGTATGTGCCCTGGAATGGACCAGTGTCCTGTAGGCTCCAGTTCCCCGTGACCTTAAATAGGATGAAACGGCTAGAAGATGGATGGACATGGTAAAGAGAGAGGCCTTTCGAATGATAACCCTGCAACATGAAAGAAATGCTACTTGCTCTTTTATTTAAATGGTATATCAAAATTGCAAAGGACAGTTTTATTTTTTATTGTTAATGGTCCTTTATTAATTCACCTACAGATGTGATTTGGAGAAAATAGTCTGGAAACTTAAGAGCATTTTTAAAAGTAACAGATTAAAAAACAGAAATACAAATGCATAACTACTAAACATTTAAGATAGGTATAAACCTAAAAGTACAGCAGAATTATGATGTTCATTTTTTAATACTGCTGACTGTGTATGGTTACCTGTTGCTAAGCAGTGGACCTGCCTGAAAAAGTTGCCATCTGAAGCCTATGAAAGATGTGTGTAACCTTGATACATCTGTTTTGTGCCTGTTTTGATCCATCTCCATCATTACATGAGGAGATCCTGTTGTGTCCTATCATTGACGTTACATATGGAATTATAACATCTCAGAAGTGCAGTAAGTGTTACTATGACATCTGAAGCCGTTTGCTACAGCTTGTTTGGAAGTTCCAGCGTGACAGGTCTCAACCTGAATGAGGTGACTGGCTAGAACGGTTGGTTCAGACTCCCGTGTAGTGCGTATTTAGGACCTATGCAGACCCTATGCAGACGGTAAAATCCGGAAGAGACTGGAGAAGGGCAACAGGGAAATACAACAGGATCAGGACGAGATGACTGACAGGGGGGCGTGACGGCAGTGTTCCGGTGCTCGGGGGGCGTGGCGCAGGCGAACAAATCCAAAACTATACAGAAGGGGAAACCAGGAAGCAGTTCCAAAAGTCCATAGCCGAGAGATCCATCCAAACAAAGACAGGAACGGGGACGAGGAATCAGGGACGAGGAAGTTAAAAACATAACGGAGCCGGGTGCTCCAAGCCTCGGACCCAGATGGAAGACCTGCCCTCGGGCTACCTGCAAGCCTGGGGAATAGGCAAGCCTTGTGGCACCCATCTTCCAATACTGAGTGCAGAGCTTTGGAGGCACAGGGAACGCCTACACACGGAACAAAGCCATATCCCCCAGCCCTACGCAGGCGGGACTTGAAATTCAATAAATGTAGGAGCTTTTTTCAAAGCAACATAAATTTATATTAAGTGAATCATAATAATAACGTTAATTTTGAGGGACAAGCAAGGAACGTCCATTACAGGATAGACAGGATACATACGAGTACATGATGGGACAGACACGCATGCTTCTCCCCGGCTGCCCGCGGCCCGTCTGCCTGTATTGCGGTGACTCAGAGGGCAGTCAGTGCCAGGCAGGCTGCGAAACGTTGCGAAAGTGTTAACACACTGTGTTTTACGAACTGCGGGATGAAGTCAAGCAGTTCATGGAGGTGGAGGGAAAACCTGTCAGGGAATTCAATGATAGCAAGTGGCTGTTTGATCAACTGGGCTCCAGACTGACCGACGCAAACCTGGAAAAGCAGTTGCGAGTAGCAACATTATCAATACCAGCTAATATCACACGCCTCACCAAAGAGAGGCAGTTCCAGCCATCACATTAGGGGTGAGTTAATTAAATGTTTGACCAAATATAGCAGGCTAATTTTTAAATTGATAATTTTGTATGGCCCGCGAATGATGTTATAAATATCCAAATGGCCCTTGGCAGAAAAAAGGTTCCCCACCCCTGCTCTAGGGTGTTGTTTTCTTGTTATCACAACTTATATTACTATCAGCGTTGTATGTTTAAATATAGCATCTGTCACAAACACATTTTAAATGCATTTTTAAATACATTGGAACTTTTGTCCTATAAGATAGTCCTCTAGTTTAGTAATAATGTATCCATAACCTTACACATAACAGCAGCCAGTGAATGTAATTTATTGGTCTAGAAATACTTGATTAAATTTATTACCCTTTCTGAGGATGGGTACTGCATTACGAAATTCCCCAGTCAATGGGTACTGGCGGTCATCTGATTGTTGGAAGAGTGGCATCAAAGGCTTCTTAACAACATCTCTTGTTTCCTTAAGTGCAATTGCTAGGATATCGTCGGCAATGGAGAATTTTTAATCTTGACTAAAACACTTCTGCTTTTTCTGTTAATACTATTTTTTATTTATTTAAAACAAACGTATATACAAACAGACAGAATTTATATTACATGTTTGGGGGTTATGAGAGAATTTGTAAACAAAAATAAAGATTTAAGAGCAAAAGAGGTAAAGGGAGAAAACAATAAGAAAAAAGTGAGAGAGAGGGAAAACTTGATCTACTGTTTATCTTGTTAAGGCCCTGTTTAGTGTTTAATATGGGAATAGAAAAAAGAATATACAGTAATAAGAAGTTAAAATAATGCATAGGCAAAGTAAATTTAAAAATAGAGTAATGACTGTAATAAGACGAACAATAAAAATGGTGTCAGAATATTAACGTATATACTGTATGTTCTGTATATAGAGTAATAGTGTGTAGAATACATACAAATTATTTATTACTATTTTTTCCATGACTATTGGATTAGAGGACAGAATGAATTGGAATGGAAGTAATTGTCAGAAATATCAGATGTGTATTGTGTAAATTTGTCTCATTCCGAAAATCCCATTTTAAACATTTTGTGTTTGTGTAATATGTATTCAATAAATGACTTTAAATTGTTTGGGATTTTAGTCATAAAAAAGTATTGATACAGATTTGAGTTCAGGGTAAATGAGTAAATGAGTTTGCATTTACATGTTTCAATTGGAGATAATGCATGTAATGTTTTTCTGCAATGTCACACTTCTTATTCTAGTCTGAGAAGCTGAGGAGGGTATTATCCTCCAAAACATAAATGTTGTAAAAATGATTTTGTCTCCAGGAATTACAAATGTAATAATTAATGAACCATGTAAGAAATCTGGTGCATTTAGCCCACCCAATTTATTTTTTTTCTCTAAAATTGCCAATTTAATTTGACATTTTTGTCATTTCAGAAAAAACTAGTGATAATGTTGATAAACAATTATTTGTGAGGGTGACAGTTTGATTGTCTTCAATGTTTTTCAACTTTTCAAAGTTGAGGTGAAACAATCCTGACTCCTAACATTCAAAATATCTATAGTAAGGGGTGATAAAATATTTTTTATCCAGTTTATTAAGTCGTCAGGTATATCTGAGGATTGTTGGAAGTGAAATGGATGGATTTTATAAGTAAAGAAATACATCATTGTCACAAATATAGTGTAGGATAAATTTTGGATTTGTATACAGTGTTTTTTGTTATTTTGATGAATTGCTGCCGCTAGTGACTCTACAAATATAGCAAATAATGAGAGAGAGAGGGGGTATCCTTGACTGAGATTAGGTCATTAATGATAACTGTTGTCATAGGTGATTTGTAAAGTATCTTAATACACTGAACAAACAATTTATCAAATCCGATTTTCTTTAGGGTTGCACATAAAAAATTTCAGTTCACTCTGTGAAAAACATTTACTGCACCTAGTGATAAAATTGTTCTCTTTATTCTTATTCATTGTGAAATATTTATTTGATGAACTAGACAATACATGTTATTTGAGGTTCTTCTACATTTAATAAATCCTGTTTGGTCTGGATGTATAAGTAATGGGATGACTAGTTATTATCTGTTTGTCCATTCTTTTCTTATAATTTTAATGTAGGTCTTAATGAGAGAAAGGGGGTGGTAGCTAGAGCGCAATGTTTGCTCTTTATCCAGCTTTAGCAGTACAGGTTTAAGAGCTGATTCATATTCATATTAATATGCACTGAAATAGTTAGAGGGTGTTTTATTTCCACTGTCATTCTTAAGAAAAAAAAAGAGATATTGTTTCCCAGAACTGTAATAAAATTCAGCTCTGTAGCCATCAAAACCTGGAGCTTGATTAAATTCAAAACTTGTGATTGGCATGTCAATTGTGTTGCTTCTTCATGACCGAGTTTTGGTTAGTTCAGTCATTCCAGGAAAGAGTATACTGTATGTCGATTGTATTTGGATACTGGTTAGATGTAGCCAATTTGAATACTGGCTAGTTAGTGGGATTGTATATGTTAAATTTATTTAAGTGCTCAACAAGTTTCGGTTCTAATACAGTAGTTTCAATTTCTTTCTTTTTTTATGAGATGAATATGAAATATTTTTTGCTGCTTTAGCCATTTCCTGTAGAAAGGTAGAAAGGTATCTTAATGTTTCTTTTTCAAACATTAAAACCAAAAATATAGTTTCTTGTAAACTCGACAATGTACAAAATAAAAGTGGAATGAAAAGGATTCACAGTTCTTTCCTACGGAATGACTGGCCAGAAATACCCAAATATAGGACATCTACAGTATATACTGTATCTATATATCTAGTCTATTGAACAATTAAAAGCTTGTATCAATATTTCTTACTCAAATTATTTAGTATTACTAAATCAAATCTTAAAACCACAAAAACCTTTTATAGTACATTCCCTAATATACAAAATGTATTTAATAATAAAACAAATATAATAAATAATGTATTATAGTATATCATAAATGATATATTACAGTGACTTTTATCAATTTTATAAACCATACTATGTTAAATACTAAATTAATATTAATAATAAATGTAGTAAAACTTAATACACTAATAAATTGATCAATTTCAAGATCCCATCAATCCATTGTGTAGTCTTGTGTGCAGCTCTCTTGTTTATGTTGTTTATTTTCATGTTATATCTCTTATATCTTATATGCAAAAAATACATGTGCAACAATCACCAATGATCAACAAACACTCCTGGACCTGAGATTTAGAGCTTTGGATCTACCTTCAGTGGAATTGAAAGTACATGGCTTTGTTTCTCAAGCACAGACCAAACAGAGACACAAACCCAAGAGAAGCGGTGTATGCCGGCCCCTGCTCCCCAGCATCTTGCTTGCAAATGTGCAACCGCTGGACAGAAAGACAAACTTAATTTTCCTATCAACACTCAGCGCAACTTGAGAGACTGCTGCGTCCTCTGTTTCACTGAAACTTGGTTGAAACCCAACATTTCTGATGCTGCTGTACAACCTGCTGCATTTACGCTTTACAGAATGGACCGCACAGCTAATTCTACCGGCAAGGAGAAAGGAGGTGGAGTATGTTTTATGATTGCACCTTTGGTACACTGATGTCAACATTCTCTGCAGATCTTGCTCACCTAATCTGGAATACCTCACTATTAAATGTCGACTATTTACCTACTGAGGGAATTTATGGCTTTTATTATGATCACTGTATACATTCACTCACATGCTAATGCTTAACCGGCTCTCGGCGGGGCTATACAGAGTCATCAGTAAATATGAAAACATTCATCCAGAAGCTGTAGGCTGGAGAGCCATAAACAAATGCCAAAACATCCGCGTGGGTATCTTATATTGCTGCTCTTCCAAGTGGGAGCAGCTGTTGGCAATGATCTTGTCATGGCATCCCCATGCAGCTGTCCAGGAAGAGAAACAAGCTGAATTCCTGGCTCTTGGAGGCCCTGTAGCAGGTGTCTTAGCGGAAACTTTGGCTCGCTGTGTCACAAAACTTGTATCAGCTACAATGCAACTTACAGTATGAAGTATTAAAAAATCATTTACATTTTAATCCCTTCTTTTTATGTGTTTGTTTGCTTGAACTTGAACTTGAACTTTATTGCCATATGTAACCGGTACTGGTACAATAGAATTCTTACTTACAGAAAGTCTCTCGATTGTAAAACAAGTGTAAAAAACAAGACAAAGTGCAAACAGTGCATCAAGACAATGTACAAACAAACAATAGACAATGTGCAAGTAAACATGTAGACAGTTTGAATGTAAACAATACAGACGTGTAAACAATGACTGGAGATGTGCAATAGATAAGAAATCATAAAGAGGTAGATGGTGATGGTGTAGGTGTGGTCCGAGGGGGATGGCTAAATGTGTTCACCAGTCTCACTGCTTGTGGATAGAAGCTATTGAAGAATCTAGTGGTAAGTGTCCGTATGCTCTTATATCTCTTGCCTGAGGGCAGTGGGGTGAAGAGCTCATGCCCGGGGTGGTGACTGGTGGTGCTTTAAAGTTATATGGCTCTGGAGCAGTTTACAATCATATTTACTGTCTTTTATAAGGGCACTTTGAGCTGTAATGGAAAATGTAAAATTTTAAACCCAGTTCATTCCATTCCACGGTCCTCCATGGTTTTCTCAGGTATTCTAGAGAAGATCAGGTTGTCACACATGCTGGGGCATCGTAGATCAAATATTGTTTCTTGTGTTTTTTTATTTTTTTATCGTTTTGTTCATTTCAGCAGTCAGACCACTGACTTTGAATTTCAAAGTGTTATTGTCCCTCTGGAGATGATCAATTTGTTCCTCCCTGAACTTCAGAATCATTCTTAATCTTTTGATTTCTTTGTGAAGTTCTTCAATCAGTGTGAACCATGTTTCAAGATGTAAAGGTGCAATTAATAGATTGAAGGACACTCACCTCTGCCTTGCCGCTGCCATGATCGTCCATGTCTGTAAAGGATATGCGGGTGAGCCTCCTATCTGGTTCATCTGACATTGTAATCAGCTCTTGAAAGCTCTTGAATAAAACGTTAAAATGTCTCCATATTTTTCACATTGGGGAGTTGTTGAAGCATTACACTGATTATTATCCAGTGATTATGCAAAATAATTTACTTAATTTTTTCCACAATAATAATAATAAACTTTATTTTATATAGCGCCTTTAAAGGTGGCTTCTCAAAGTGCTTTACAGGATGACAATAACAATAAATAAGAAGAATAAGAATAAGATAAGAAAGGCATAAGATAAGAAAGGCAAAAGATAAGCATGGATTACATCCAAACTGTGTCACCAAACAGCATTTTCAGTAAATATACATATTGTGGTGAGTTTCAGTTTCCCCTAGTGCCAGAAGACCTAGAAAGCCAGGCTGAAGCAGATGAATCAAAGTTAGAATATTACATTTACAAACACACACAATACTGTGAGATTATGACTTCTAACTTCTACAAACATGTGAACATAGATATCTAACCAGCAACAGAGGCACAAACACTGTATAGGGAAAAAAGGAAATAACGAATCTTATCTAATAAAAGAGCCTACTCAGGACTAAAATTCTCTGGAAACTGCATGCTAAACAAACAGTAACCTATTGCCCTTTATTATCCCAAATAATGCTTCACTAACAGAATCTTTTGGCATAGTGGATACCATAAATAAGAAATCACTACTTCCACAAATAAATTAAAATAATGATAACATTAAAATATAAATATAAAACACCAGTCCCATACTTAAAGCCTAGGGTCAAAATAAGCCTCCCTTTCCTATGTCTCATCCCCTGCAATTGGTTCAGTCTTAGCTTAAAATCAGTAAATCCAGCCAGATCTTTGTCCATTGCGACTTCCCCAAGTGACAAAATAAGATAACAGAACAGTTATGCAAATACTTCCTAGTCCGCCTTTTGTTTTATCTTTAAAGAATGTGGTCCTTTTATGTGAAATGTAAACATTATATACACAAGCACCAAAAGACTCATAATCTTACTGTGTTTTATAACCTTTGGAACATTGTTGTGACACATTTCTGTTGGAATGTACAAATGTAGACAATACACTCAGTAACCATGATGGACTCCAAACATTTTCTCAGTTAATCGGCATTTGTTCCTTCTCATAACTGTGCCTCTCTATGCCTCTTCAGTTGTGGCCTTTTCACCTACTTTGACCAGCTGCAACAAAGGAAATGGATTGTTGTACTTCAGCTGAGCAAGGTATTTATGCAATTCGCCTCTACATTTTGTGTCTGTTCCACAATATACTGGCACCCAATCCAGAATATAGTCTTGCCTTGTTCCCTCCACGCCTGGAATAAAGCCACAAACCATTCACATTCTTCACTTTCCTGATTGAGTTAAAGAAATAAATTAATACAAACAATAAAGGTTCCTTAAAAATACTTCCCATTCTCACATAATTTCTTTTATAAAGAATGTGCCAAATTACCAGTACTCTTTTCAACTACTAGACCTTTGTATGCGTTCACTGGTAATATAGTGAATTATAGCAGGTTAAAATGAGTGCTGTGTCAGGTCAGAACATCACATTCTGAACAAATAGGCCAAAGTAAAACTAGTTCTAGAAAACTGGATACTGTGAGGTGAGCTGGGTTGATCTGAGGTAATTGCGTACACTCAATACATCATTTTAAAAAACGATTGTGTCATGTCATTCTCCAAGAAAAATATTCACCCATCTTAAATCAAATGAAAGCAAATCGGTTGGTGTTCAGAAAAGGGAGTACGGGAATCATCCGCTGGAAGTTTTGTTTTAACAAACGCTGCACATTTGCCAAAAGTCCTCTTGGCTGTCACCATGTATACATGGATTACTGTAGCAGCTACACATCAGAGCTCTGACACCAGGAAGATTTATCATCAGGTAGAATTAA
Organism: Lepisosteus platostomus; assembly: GCF_059453375.1. Taxonomy (NCBI): domain Eukaryota; kingdom Metazoa; phylum Chordata; class Actinopteri; order Semionotiformes; family Lepisosteidae; genus Lepisosteus; species Lepisosteus platostomus. The sequence goes on along the minus strand of NC_142614.1, from coordinate 62,887,124 downwards.
AAACATAAATCAGTTCACCAGTTTTTTATTAAAATAAACAACTTCACCAAATTTTAAATTCAGTTCTGCATGTTCTTTGCCCTTGAGCTGAATAAGATGAGATTTTATTCTCAATTTTATTTTTAATTTTTTGTCTTAGAATTATATTGATTGTTTTGCAAATTGATTTTTTTTATAAATTCATGATTCATAATAAGTTGTTGTCTTCAATGGGAATCATATTTTTTATAAAAAATCTTCTGTTTGCTGTTTATGCCAAACATTATTCACTATTATTCACACTTCTTCTTTTCACTTCTTTTTGTGATCTTTCTTTTTAGAGAATCACTATTCCAATATTATTATAGGGATGTGAAGTCTCCTTTCCCTCTGAACATTAACCATATTTTCTGGAGCTTTGGGTCTTCTTGCTATACACCTATCAGTATTCTATTTAGTTTTATTGATTATGTCCACGCCCAGCCACACTATATTTTCTATTAATGTCCTATTCATTAGTACTTGTATTATTCTACAAACTGTATCATTGGATTGTGATTCTGGTTGAGAGGGAATGGTGGCGCATTTGACTGACGCTTCTCTTGCCAGTTTTCATTTTTTCATGATCTACTTTTTAATTTTTATTTTCATTGTGCATATCCTGTGTATTTTTTACAGTAGTTGTTGTCATTCTGAAAAGTGTCTTGAGAAGCCACCTTTAAAGGTGCTATATAAAATACAGTTCATTATTATAGTTTATTATATCATTTAAGTTTGATATAGTCACTTCAGGTAATCTGGTGAAAAAGCTTTGGTCTACTTGAAGTGAGAAATAAAAGAATGTGGGCTGATTTAAGTTTCAATGCACACCTTCAAACAATAAATCCATTCACATCCATAACCACCTTAAAATGTGACCCTCCCACCTGTCTCACGAAAAGGTTTTCATTAACACCACTCACTGTGTTCAAAAAGGTTTGACACAATGTAGCTTAATGAAAATTTCAACGGAAGACAAAAGAATGGGGTCACAAATCTTGGTTTTGAGGTAAGAAAAGTTTATTAAACTTCCTTCTGTATAGGCATTATCTTCAAACATGTTTTATAGAGCAAGGATTGATCACCAGTCCTTCAGTTATTTATTGAACAAAGGCACCACACAGATTGTATGATTTGGATTTGGAAGGTGCCGTTTAAAGTTTAAACACAGAAAACTACAAAAGCACGAAATCAGCAAGAAATATTTAAACAATTTAAAAATAGTGGTATTTCTGTGCTCCGTTTGTTATTTAGTGTGGAGTTAATAAAATCCTTTGGACTAAAGAAAAAACTCAATTGTATTTCAAAAGCATATTAATTAATAATTTGATACCTTTTACAAGCAACATAAAAACATACCTATGTGAGAAAGGTTCTTGCATTATAGTATATTATTAATCAGTTCCAACTTAATAAATAGTATAATCTATAATCTATATTTTGCAAGGCCTTAAAATCTACAAATCAACAGAACTGACGGAACAAGTAACGCTGACAAGTTAAAACTGTTCTATCTATGCAGCCTCCCTCAGGTATAAATAAATATGTACTGTAAATGTAAAGATAATTATCTTTATATTTACTGATGTAAAGTAGCTTTAGTTAGTACATGAGTTGCAGAATTCTGGACATACTGAAATCCCCAGAAAACATGGCATTATTTTTATCTAGTCCCGATGATATACTTTGTTTTCATACTACTGTATGTATTCAGACACGCAACACTTTGCAAGTGTATACATCCCATCCAATGATGTCCCATTTTGTTGAATCATGAATGATGAATTCACATTTTTAAAGTGAATATTTTTAATCAAAACCTGAATGCTCAAATGAAAAACTTTTATGGGTGTTATTTACGTAGTTACATAGAACCAAAAGGCATTTGGTTAGTCTGATGGGCATGCAGATGTTGTGGAAGGCACAGAGGATCGTGGTGGAGGGGAGGACGTCGGGGACAGCTGGCACTCTGCCACTTGGGGTATCTGAAAATGAGAATGGACATGGATGGCTGCTGCCTGGGCCACAGATTGAGTTCCTGAAACAGCAGGAGCTGCAGTGTGGGTGCTGGGGAGAGCAAGTGCTGTGAATCAGGAGCTGACACCGTCTAATGCGTGGCTACTGTCACTGCTGCAAATGTGGGCCTTCAGGAGAGCTTTGGGCATCACAGGCAGGCTGGGCTTCTGTGGGGATAAGTGAAGTGAGGAGGTAGATGGGCAGAAGGGGAAGAGACAAGAATAGAGTAGACATTGGTGGGGCAGATGGCAAAGTGGGTAGGATGCCTGATGTTGAATGGAAAAAGACATTGCGAAAGATCAATCATATAGACCTACTGTAGGACCTAGAGCTCAATGGGTTACAATTTTTCAGGGCTTATGGATTTGGGCAGTATATGAGATTTGAAGAGGTGGAGATAGCTGGAAGTGGCCATTAACTCATGTTGGAGAAAGGGTCTGAGGAGAGAGCATCAGGAAGCAGTAAGGGCCAGACGTCAGAAACTGGAGCTTGGGGCATCAAAGAAATTAGTTTTAGGTTAAGCTGGATGCCAGGCAGAGACACAGAAGAGAATAAACATTGAAATTTGTAAACATGGAGGAAGGGCACAGACCTGGAGCCTGAGACTTAACGGATTGGGGTTCTGGAAAATGGGGGTGATCAAAAAAGAAGGAGCAAGAAAAGATGGCAAAGAAGAAGGGTGAACATTAGAAAATTAGGTAGAAAAAAAGGCCATTTTATTAAACACAAAGAGAAGAGGAAAGAGCAACAGACAGCATACAACAGAAGGACCAGTCAAGCACAGACACGGGTTGCACATGGATCCTTAAAACAAACTGGAATCCAGCAGCACAATCAATGACATCATCACCGAGCACTGAGAAGGCTGATGAAATGGGGCTTTATTACTCCCTTGATCTATTGTAAACATGTTTTTGTGCTGTAATAAGCCTCTTTTTTGTGAAGGATCTTTTGAAATGAGTTTGCAGTCCAGCTGTTACTGTAATAAAGTTCTCTTGATGCACAGGAATCAATACCAGGGCTGTGATACATACAGTATGATAAAAGCTGGAGCCAGGGTTCCAAGGTAAGATTGTTAAGAGATGGCTTGAGAAGGCTTACTCATCAGTAAAGGTGGTTAGGAATGCAAGGTGAAACAACTGATGAAGAGGATGCAGAAGAACGCTGGTAGTTTGTTGCCAGAGAAACTTGCCTGATCCAAAGAGGTCCTCCGGGGTGTATTCTGCCTTGCGCATGTTGCATGCTGGGATAGGCTCTGGCTCCCCTGCAATCATAAATTGGATAAAGCAGTTATAAGTGGATTATGTGGGCTCATACATGTTTGTATTTAATTCATTTACCATTTTAATCTTTTGTTTCAATGAAAATGTTAACAGTTCATACAGAACCTGGTGAATTTGGTAGCTGTAACATACTGTATTCTTAAATATAAAACTTGACAAATGTGTTGCAAGACAGAATTAGAATGCTACTTTGTGTTCTCGGCTTTGTATTGAAGACAGGTAATAAAACTATTTTCTAACTTATTGGTCAGAGTCGTTTATCCAAGGATCCCAGGATATCAGCTTCAACTTGACTGAGTAGCTTTTTCCTTACTTTCACCATCCTTTGTGTAAAGAAGTGATAGCTGTTCTCTGCAAAGGAACAGGTAAACATTTATTGCATGCTGAAAAGAAAAGAAACAACATTTTGGCTGTGGAGCCTTCTTCAGGTGTGAAGGTGTTTTTGCAGAAGATTCTAGGCCAAGATTGGTCACTTTCGAACTTCACAGTTTGGATTAACAAACATTTGTCCTTATAACAAATTATAGGGTACAAATTCTTTGTGTTCGGATTAAAGAACATTCATATACCAAACATTCTTATGAGTGTTTGAGAATGTTTGAGAAATCTGGCTATAACAATGACATTGTCTCAACACAATTACATTTTGAAGCATGTGTATTATATTCATATATTTTTCTCTACAGTTACTTTAAGTTGTATTGTTCATATTTTTGTAGTTTTATATATTTATGTGTGCTGCTGATTTGCTCCTATGTCTTCATGCCCTTTTCCTTCACGATGGGGGTCGATTGGGAAGACAGTTTCCTGATGGGGGAGCTAATTGGCTACAAAACATTCTTCAATACATTTGTTGCCTATGAAAAGCTGTCAGTCCTCATAAAAAAGAGACTTGAAGGAGGTCCTGAGTATGTGGATAATGTAAAGCACTATCTTTCTGTGAGTGGCAATATGGAAGCCTACAGTTCACATTTAAGTACAGTATGGTCTCTGCATCTCCAAATTTAACATGTGCGAATTCGCTTATTCACGATTTGGTCTGGCCAACGGGGTCCAGGATAAAAGAAGAGCAAACTAGGATAAAGCCGAGCCAAAGGTTGTTAAGCGCAACTTTCAAATTAGCAGTGCAACAGTCTAGGATCATGAAACGAATCTAGCTAGTGAGTGAGCCTCACCCTACCCCTTGCCCAAGTATTCTGTACCCAGTGTCCACATCTTGCAATGATCTTGTATTTGCATTCCAAAGAATATTACAAGTACTGTTTTAGTGGCATTGGGACACTGTACAGGCTTACTGACAGTTTTAGTGCCCTTTTCATTACAGTGGGGTGTACTATTCATGGAGGCAGAGAGAAAAAGTGTACAGTAGGCATTCATGTTGTTTATTTTGACTGATTACTATAAGCTTGTGATTACTGTTGTTTTAGTTGATCAGAGTTATTTTTGTTAACTTAAAGCCAATGCATGAGCACTGTACGTTAATTATCACATTAGGGAGGATTACTTAGATCTTTTATTTGATTTTCCCTACCCTACCTACCCTTTTAACCATACATAATATTAACTGTAGTACAGTACATTGTGCAACAGTAGAGGGGTGGTCTTAGTTGTATGAGAATTTGGCTATTCACAACAGTTTTCTGCACCAAACCCTCACAAATGTTGAGACCCTATGTATTGTATTTAATCATATTTACTTTAAAAAGATTAACAGTGGAATGATGGCAAGCGATTGAGTTTGATTTTGGCCTCGGCCATCTGTCTATGTCAAGTCTGCATGTTCTCTCCATGTTCACATTTTTCATGGGTTTTATCACTAGATCAACCAGCATCCTCCAACTCTAAAGACATACTTGACTGTCTAGTCTTAAATGTAATTTTCTCTGTGGATTTGCAACAGACTAGGAGAGAGCAGTCATTTATTCTCATTGCAATCTTGTGCTTTCTGAGATACAGTAGTATCTGCTTTTCATGTTGAGGGTCATGATAAGTCCGTCCAGTAAACATGTTGTACAACTCATCTTTTACTTTATTTCTACAGGTTCACTCAGAACCTATAGCAACCTATGCATTGTGTGGATTTGCACACATTGGATCGCTGAGAATAATGATTGGAGGCTTGTGTAAGTTAAAACATTATTGAGATTCTTTAAGCTCAGAAGCCCAGTTCCTTTGACATTTCACTGAAATTTCTCTGGAACAGAATGATGGGTTCAAGAAAGGACATATTAAGTTAGGATTCAATTGACGTTTTTAGTAGTTAAGAGGTAGTGGTTAGCCAAATCTAGAAGTATTTCCTTTTTTATGATAGATGTATTTTGGTTTTTTGTTTTGGAATAACATCACCACATTACTAAAACATCTTGCATGAATATTTGTCACTGCATTACTAAAAGATATTGCTGCTTTGGAATCAATCCAAACAACATCAAAAGGTTACGGTCTCTGGTTTAAATGAATCGCCTACTGACGGTTAATGAGCTTTTCAGTTTTGAACATGGAGGACAATAAAGCAATCTAATTCAAGTATTCAAAATTCTCAAAGGCATTGACTAAGTCAACTGACTGGACTTCTTCAAAATCAACAAGGACACCCAAACCTCAGGGAGAGTACATATAAAAACTGGAAACAAAGGGACATTTATTTGCCCAAAGGATTGTAGGAGTCTGGAACAAGCTACTGAGCCATGTTGTAAATGCTGATACAGTTTTCTTTCAGGAAACATGGACGCAAACCTCAAATTACTTTGCTACTAGAAACCAAATGAGCAAGAGGCCAAACAGCTTTTTCACCTTCTTAAACTTTGTAATGCTCTTAATTAGTAACTTGTGGCGAACCTTTATCTGGAACATTGCAGTTTTGATTTGTTAAAATATCTTTGAATATAGTGGTTAGGATGTACTGAACCTTTACAGTTAGATTAGTATATTGCCTTCACATAGTTTAAAAACTACAATCAGGGTTGGTTCTACCATAAGGCATGGGACTTCCCATTTCAAAATTCACTTAAAGCCTACCCATATCAACAAACATCAATCACTGTGCAGAATGTGCAGCCTAACATGACAGTACAGTTCTGGATACAGTACGTAAAAAAATCTAGGAACCTTAAAGCCCAGCATCATTTTATAGATTTACTATTATGACAGATTAGGAAGAAATATTATTAGATATCAAACTGCAAAAAACTACATACAGTAACTTACAGCAAATGGATTGATGAGAATCAACATGGTGCTATCAGCAGAAGACACAGAATCAGCCTATTGTCTGCCAACATTTACTAATGCTCATAATATTATGATACATTAATGCCCTTATGTTCTATTCATTGAATTACATATATTAAGATTTATATTGTGTCCTTGTGTTCTTTGCAGCACCAATGGCTCCAAAAAGGCAAGGAAGTGACCTTGTCAGTTGTGCTGTCAGGGCTGTGATTCCCTGCACCGTCGCCAGCTTCATGACAGCTTGTGTCCCAGGTGAAGAGGGCGTCTGAGAAGAATAAGAGGCAGACCAAGGGGGCCCCATGTATAACAAGAACATGCTGCACGTATTCTAGCAAATCACATTAAAATCCTGGTTGTCATTTGAGTTAACAGGATGCTAGAAAGCTCCTGTATTCTTTACTTATTTTCAAATATCTAAAGATATCTATCTAGGTAATTTTATCTATGGAAGGAAAGTGGAAGTAAATCCCATTTCAGCTTATCTTATTTTTGAATGCTAGGTTTAGGATGAATATATTTTCATTCATTTGAAACTTTTACTGTTTTCACAGGAATTCTGTACATACCTGTGGCACAGTTACCTTGCCACATTCTCCTTGAAAATGAGTTTAATTCAACTTCACCACGTAACAGCACCCAACTTGTTAACTGTTGTTTGGAGCTTTATAACAGGTAGGAGCAATAAAACATTCCATATTTTCTGATTATCATCCAGAATGATCAATTATACCATAAGAGACATGGGCTGAAACTTTAAATAGAAAGATTAGCATTATGTGTGTTATGCTTTTAAAACTCTGTGATAAAAAGTGCTGTTTGAGTCTGCAGGCTTAGCAGATTTGAGTTACTGTACTGTATATAGATATCTAATCTTAGCTTTGCAAACTGAATAAATTCATACAAACAGACAGATAACCCATTGTATGAAAATCCAAATTTATCTCACAGATTTTATGAACTTTTTTTTGGGAGTTTGTCTAACCAATTTTTTAAATGTACTGTTCCTGTTGTAGCTCAGTGGTAAATCCCCCTTCAGGTGGCATACTGCGTGGAAACTACAGTTTGATTGCAGGGTGCTGCTCCATGGTGAATTCCACATAATTTGACTGCTCTTGGTTCCTTCCTTAAATCAGAGGTGCTGGTGGAGTTGATGGGTAAGAAATCCAGGAGATAAAGATCTACATTTTTCAATAGTCCTTAAAGTCACACGTGAAAAAGCAAGATAAACATATTTACATTTGCATACAGTTTTTATCTGATTACTTACACTATTGAAATTTACTAAAGCACAGTCCCCTTTCTATCACAGACTGAATATACATCACATGCAAATTGGATATGGAAAATGTCTGCCTGCTGCCTCACAAACGGAACAGATATTAATCACAAATGTTACCTTGGCTACAAGGGTAACTTACAATGAGCTGTGATTTATGAAACAATCTCAGTTACGTTTCTACCAGGAGAGAGCAAATCTTTTTTTTCAGGGACAGGCTGTGGGTTGCTTTGACTCCCACCAGGAATACGGCTTTCTGTAAAAGGATGAATAGACTTAAACACACCTTTGAAAAAATACATTTAGATATACTGTATATATTTAAGTGTATCTTGTAACTCAAAATACAATGACTGCCCTACTAATGTGTTTGTCCAAATCCAGCTTGTGCTGTGATATAAATACATCACATACAAGACGACAGCAGTTTCAGGTTATAAGCTGGTATTGAATTATTTCATCAAAAATAATAATAATAATAATAATAATAATTGCTTACACTTATATAGCGTTTTTCTGGACACTCCACTCAAAGCGCATTACAGGTAATGGGGATTGATGTTGATTGATGTTGATTGATATCACTTAACATTAACTAGATAATGACAATCCTGTATGTTGCAAATAATTTATTCAATCCATATGTATTGTTTTAGTTATTGTATAGTTAATTTGTGATACAACTGTTTTTGATGTTGAAACATACAGTACCTTCTTGAAAAACAATAGTTCTATTGATAGACTTGGGCAAAACTAAATCAGTTTCGGGTTTGATATAGACTCCACATAGCTACCACGAATAATCTCAGGAATTCTTTAAATGTCACTTTTCTTTGCATAATTACATGTCATGTACTGTTTTTTTTTTTTCTAATTTCAGCATACTTGCATAATTGTAATGAATATCTCTTGTGGTGAATCCCTGGAATTATCAAAGTCATTTGTTCATATACATTATACTGCTGCAGAAAATACAGAATGTTTTGACCAATTAGCCATAATTTTTGTATCTGACATAATGTAAAAGACATGAATGATGAGTGTGAATTACTGTATTTGTGGCATGAGACAATTTTTTTAAAACAAAAATATTTATCACAAAATCTCAAACAGTCGTTGTAATATGAAAATTCAAAAATAAATCCAAGTAAACTTTTTTACATACTAAAATCTTACATGTTCACTAAATTGTATTCTTATGACAGAAAAATAATCTAGGCACCTATATTCGAGGGTTAATTAGTAGAAAGGGGTAAACCTAGATTTATTTGTGGGTTGTTGTTCTAAAAAAACATTTAATGATTTGTGACTGTGATCAGAATTGAGATTTGCCCCAATTATTATTATTATTATTATTATTATTATTATTATTATTATTATTATTATTATTATTATTATTATTATTATTATAATCACCGCTGGCCTAGTCCTCCAATTCTTCATTCCCAAGAGTACAATTTTACATTTATTCCACAGGAGGTCAGTATTGCTTCATGCAACCGATATAAAGTTTTCCACGTTAATGTCTAATGCTATTGCTGTCATTCCTTCGATGTAGTTAAAAATTTGAAGATTTTAATAGTTTTTCTAAATATTTAAATAATTTTAAAATGTTATATTGAAACTGCAAAAAGCATTATATTTGGTTTGGGATATTTATACGTATCAAAAACCAGTCTGTTTTCATTAACAAGTGAGATCACCAAACATATGTAGGGTCCTCTCCAGAGCCACATAAAGCACTAGCTTGAATAAGGTATTCCCACACCCAGAACCACAATCTACTTGTGCGATCATCAACGACAACACATTTCACAAAATGATCCTTCAGCGTTTCCCTGACCAACTACTCAACCACCTACTGTACCTAATATACACTGCTCTACTCCTATTCCCAGAACTGTCCACAGTCTCCATCCACTTTCTGCTGCAACAGGAGTTGCTGAATCACTTGCAAATACTGTATATATCCAGCAGCACACGTACACATGGCCTCTCTGGCCTGTTAAGATGGCCAGCATTTTCATTTGTTGCATTTCTTCTTTGCAGATCATGCTGTGCCATTTAAAAGAACTCATCAAGAAGTTTATTTCAAAGACCACATCAGAGCACTGAAGATCAAGATCTCTGCCATTTTACCTCTCTCCCTGCCACGGTTACTCTGACCTTTCTGTCTGCTTGCTTTCAATTGGATGTGAAAAGTCACATACTGTACCAGAAACACATCATAACCCATAACTATCCTTCCTCAGTTTGCACATCACTCATATTTAAGATCTGTCTCCCATTCACACCTGAAAAAGGTTCCATGTCCAAGTTTTCTTTTTCTTTATGACTATCCGACATGGAATTAACCTCTACTTGTATATTAATACATAGCTAGAGTATGGCCCATAGTACAAGGCACAGACTTGTAGAGATTATTTCTGTATCTGCATCTTTTTGCTGACAACATCAGGAAAAGAAGTATTCTCAAACCTAAAAGTATAAGGTTCCTACCAGTGAATTCATCTACATACATTAAAATGTCACTAAACATTTATTTGACAATTTTTTTGACTGGACTAGATATCTCAAATCAATAATGATGAATTGTGTACACCAGTCTTGACAATTATTCTTTTAAATTCTTTGAACAACACAATCCTTGAGAATTACTATTCTGTTTCAAGGTCACCCTTTTTCACAGAGAAGAAAAGGTAGTCCAGTAGCTATCATACATGAATGCTTCTCTGTTCCAAGCACTTAAAATGGAAAATTCACATAAATATTTATTATTTCTATATAGATTTCATTTTTAGGGTTTATCTTGCTAAAATAATTTGAAGAGGAGTTTGTCAAAAAAAAAAAGTCGTGAAAATCAGACCAGCTTTAAAACTTTGAATTTCTGTAGAAGGCACTTGTGAAATTTGTTAAAACATCTTTCTCTAAAAATGTCCCTTAAAGTAATCCTAATTGCATTACTTTTTGTTATAGCTTATTATAATCATTGGTAATAAGCAGTCCAATATGTGTCCATACCAAGAGTAACCACTGGGACAGAGTCAGATCACAATTTTACTTTGTATTACGGAAATACTTTGGAAAGACCATTAACAAAATTAGTTTTTGTCAATAATAATTATTCTTCCTCAATTACTCTTTAATTTACCACTTGGTTAAAACAGCAGCAGCTTGGTTTTACAATATGTAGTCTCTCATCCCAGTGCTGACTCCCTCAGCTTCTGAGATCTGACAAGATCAGACTACAGACAGACAAGAAATAACAAGCCAAGAAAACAGTCACCCCAAAAAATACACAAAACATTGAAAAAGACAGAAAAATTATCAAATCAAAGTGAGAAATCACATTCTTTATTTCTTCATAAAAAAATGTATTTTCAGGGTTTGCACCGCATTCCGGTTTTGAAGAGCAAAGATGAAACTTTTGATGAGGTGTCTTAAGTGTGTGTTTTTGGATGTAGTGTCATGCATTGAACTTTGTATTATTGCATCTTTTGTATTTTTCTAAGCATTTCCTCTGAATAGTGGATTTCATATCCCTGTTTCATTTTTTTCAGAAGTACACTAGATCTCCAGTATAGAACAGGAACCAATGAAGTTTGTTTGTTACTTTGACTTGGTAACATTAAGCAAAGATGGACTCGTTACTTATTTTCAAACAAAACCTGAGTGGCTCATGACAACATCAATTTATTGTTTTGGACATTTTCACTATTATACTGTATGTGCACTGTCTTTATTCAGCTATCGTGCCTGAATAAATGAATAAACCCAGAAAACAATCTCATTGTGCTCTATAACAACACCAAAATGCACTTTGTATTTTCTGTCAAGTCCTCCCAGATTGTATGAAGAGAATGGGACATAGCTTTTTTTATACAGAGCATTTCCAAGCAGCTGAAAATGGTTAACTCTGGAAGGTATAAAAGCAAAATGATGATGAGTAGAACAATACATTGTGCATTAGCAGCATTGTGGAAAGATGAAGTTGCTCTTATTAGAACTGAATTATGGTAATACAATTAACTACATGAATTGAAGCTGTTGAAGTTTCTTCCTCAATGGAAAAAGAATTACTTGGTTTAGAGATTATTAAGTCTTGTTAATTTATTAAATATATAATGTAACACTTGGCAAGCAGCTGTTTTCTGCAAATTAACTTTGAAACTCAGTTTTTTGCTGTCATGGGAGAATAAACATAACATAGCCCCATGCATATATTCATGTTCAATTTTTTTCTCTGGATTCATGTTTATTCCATTAGTGTGGAAACCTAGCCAGTTGACACCGTTTGACATTACTGACATTTTAATAATTGTGAGCCTGAAAGTAATAGAAAATGTAAGAATGGTGCTATAAGATACAGCAGTCTAGTCATAATAATGGTACAAAATAAGAATAAAAATCTATGTCTAAACTGCCACGGGGCAGAAAATATAGAGGTTGAACTGACTGATGTGAATTCATATCTTCTTTCTATTTGGGGGGCAGGCATTATTCAAAAATGTTTATCACAAATTATGATAACTGGCCCAGGTAAATGGTGGCAATTAATTCTGAAAGATGGAAAAAGCTTTGAGTACGAAGTTTTTTTTATCAGAAAGTTTAACATTGGAACCTGAGCTAATAAACAGTGATGTGATGAGCAGTGATTCAAAATGCTGCACTTGCAGAACAGTGATTCCACAGTTGTACGTGGCCAATGTGCTGGATATTGTCAGATTGCCATGGAAACTATTACAGAATGCCAGCCTATTATTAAATGCACTTAGACATTATGTTTACCTGCTGCTTTGGACAAAGATGATCTATTTATCCTAACTCTTCATAATCTGTTGTTTACAGAACAATCTATTTCTCATGTTCTACTTGCTGTACTTAAGTGCTAAAATTACTTTAATTACAAATAATCGGGAACACATTTGCTAAACATTTCATTTTTTATTTTTCATAATGTGTTTATTTGTGTTTGATTTTCTATTTGATCCTGTTATTCTTGTACCACAGCATGCTGCCCATATAGATGTTAAGAGGTCTAAAAGAAATAAATGCATTTCATGTCAAATGTATTTATGTGTTTATGAGAATGTGTAGTTTTAAAGTTAAGCAGAAAGAAAAATATTTGGAAGCTGTGAGTAAAATCATAATCAAGAGTTACATAGCAAATTGTTTTTCCTTAGGGCATTCAATCAATATACTAATATTCAATCAATACACTGTTTATCTTCTGTCTTTAACAGCATTGGGATACTACATATTCACAATAAAACTTGAACTGCAGACCAAACAGATATTCATGAAAGAAATACTTCCCGCCAAATAATCAAAAATCAATATATTGAAGGTATAAAAGAACAGACTATTATGTATTGGTTATGAACTGTTATGAACAGCACAAGTTGCTCAGTAACTTTCTCAATCCATTATGACGTTATTAATCCATTATTACGTGTTTGCAAAGAATGTTCCGAGACTAAGTTTTATGTTAAAGCCCTTTCACCTGAAAACTAATGAGAATTACGCAGCAAAAAAAACAGTAATTACAGACACAGCTGTTAGTGGGTGAGGTACAGATTTATTGATCACCAGTGACTACCTGGAATAGAACATACTGTAAAATCTACCCTATTATACAACCCCAGCCACAACAGGCTCGGAAACAAGTTTTATCATGTGTCTTCTGCAGCTGTCTGGTCACATCTGTTTGTTTAGGTTTCAATGTAGTACAAGCAAGTTACTAGTCAGTACTGCAGTTATTTTTAAAAAAAACAGACGTCTTGTTCTTAAAAAACACAAGAACACCAGAGGCACATTTTACTCTATTACTCATAATTTTAACACTACAAACATTTTGTAGCGACAACAAACTAATCTTTAACCAGACACTTTTTTATACTGCATTTACCTTGAGAAATAAAGGAGATGCGTTTGATTTTTAACGCTGCTACTACTACGCTTCCTAAAGTACTTAGAACCTGCATTCTCAATTGCACGACGCTTAAAACTCACCATCGTATTAAAAGATCAAATTTAAAAAAAAAAGTCGTCGCTGCCTAAGTTCACCACCAATACTTTTTTTAAAAACCAAAAGTTATTTCAGTCGAAATCGACTAAAGTGCAGGAAATCTTTAGGTCGCGCCCCCCCCAAAAACGGAAAACATTTCGTCGCGTATCCGCGCCGAGTTTAGGGCAACTTATAACGGAGACTGCTTCTATATCGGTGAAATGTACAGCGTACAAAAGTAATTGGAATGTGACGATGACTTGATAAGTGCGATGCACAGAACCAAGTATAAATTAATCCCAGAGTAAAGAGTGAAAATAATATAATATAATATATGGAACAAGATACGGTTAATTCCACGCTGAAAAATAGGAAAGGTAAACAACGTTTCGGCTATAGAGCGTTCTTCAGGTCTGAGATATTAGGTGCTAATTAGAATCATATTTAATGATACAGTATAACTATGGTGGCGTCCTGTGAGGAATGCATTGACACATTGCAAAATTGATTGGAAAATTGATTTCTCATAGAGTCTTAAAGATTGAGAAATCCAGGATACTAACACGAAGCTCGAGATAATGTGCCTAGGTAATTGTCATTATTGGCCCTGCTATTTGGTTTTAACATTTTGCGTTATGTCGGGAATATATTGGTGCTTCGTTTACAGTAAAACAGCAGAAACATACTGTAGGCCTATACACAAAAAATATTTTGTCATTTCAATATTATAAAAAACATTAATGTATTTGTTTAGTATGTAGTTCAGTAGAACGTATCTTGAAAACAAACCTAAACACTAGCACGTACTGTATGTTGATAATGAAGGAAAGCAGAATAGCAAGAGTTTCCACTTAAATTGTTCCGTTCGTAATTTCGTTAGATTGTATGAAAGGATGCGCTATCTAAAACCTCAGCTGAAGTATACTGCATGTATTTATCAAAAAGCAATAAGAAAGTGCACTTTCATGACGCAGGGTGTTTTGTAAATGTTCACTAATATTAATATCAGAATCGAATGGATAATGTAGTGCGAGTTAAAGATTAAACGGCTAGATATAAAACCTGGTAGATTGAATATTCTTCAGAGCAAATATGCTTTAATATATCAATATATTTTGGTTTCCTGGAATAATATAGTGGATGTTTTAGTTTTCCACGCCCTACGGGGATTGTTGGTTCTCAGAAACGTTCACTCGAGTACTAACATTCGTAGACTTCTAAGGGTTTTTGCAAGCAAAACTTATTTTGCGTCTTCCATAAAAAAATAAGAGATTTATAAAGTGCCCATTGATATAACATTCAATCCACATTCGATTCAATTTCGGCAGATCCACTAGTGATCACTAATGCAAAATATATAGTACAAAAGTCAGATAAACTGTTCCTCAAAGTTGACAAATAAGGCTATACAGGTTGTTATTATGTTGTAGAAATCTGACTCTGGACTGGAGTCATTACTCCTGGCCCAGCTTGAATGAATTTTAAACAGGTACCTGTTGTTGTATGTGACATCTCAGGGATAGTAGAAAGGTGGGGATAACATTATCAGGAATAACCACTGGGCCACAAGTAAAAGCATTTTGGTAATGGTCATTCAAACACCCATTCATTGCAATAACACAAGACCATGGCTGCATCTATAACATAGTTGTAATTTGGTGCACTTGTTAAATACTATACATTTTTTGTGTGGCTCCTTCTGTGTTCTCTGGAAATGGCCATTTTCTTCACAATCAAACTCATCTCAAACCTTCTCTGGACTGCGCTGTGACACCTTGCATCTCTAAAATGTGTTCTTGCTCCCCTTACTATTCAAAATTAATAACATGTTTTAATTGTGCTAAAAGCTGGCTTTGAAATTACAAATAATCACAATTTCATCCCTATGTACGTCAGAATTTATGTAGCCTTTTTATTTAAGGAAGTGACATTCCTGTGAAAAAGCACAACCCAAAAGCTTGGTGAAAAAATTAAAGTAAATAACTGCTAAATGATTTTTTATTTTTTTTATTTTTGCACCTATTCTACAGTATATCATGAGGAGGGACATTTATCTCACCTGTCTCCTTGGTGCCTAGTGGGAGACCTAGGGAGAATTGTAATTCATATATCACTGCACTGCACGTGTGTACCCAAGTGCCCTACAAATGATTACAATAACTATTGCAGCAAAAGGCAAGGATACACTTTGATAACATAAAAATTTGGTTCCTCTTTAAGAAACATACTGTTATCTCTAGTTCTTTTTAAGTCTTGTATTATGGAGGTTATTAGCGGTGCTGGTTCATAGCTCTTGGGTCCTGGGTTCAGTTCTCTAGATTGTGTTTACAAGTGTTTGTGTGTTCCTTGAGATGAATTGACATCCTGCCCAGGGTGTAGTTCTGCCTTGCCACCTGTGCTGCTGGGATAGGTTACAGACTGCTGTGACTCTTACTAGAAATAAGTCTTTCTCATAATGGATAGATGGGTTAATTATTGAATTTTTTGGCGTTTTAATTAAAACAATTAAAACTTCAAGGCAACTATGTATTCAAGACAAAAATGAAGGTAGGAAAGTATTCCACGTCACATCACTATAAAACACAGGTTGTCTGAAGAACAAGATGGACTTCATAGTATACTGTGCATAAGTGAGTCTTTTCAGCTACCTCATGCTAATTACACTGTACTAGCAAGCTGTCCTGTGGCCAGTTGACAAACTAGTTGTTGAATAGAGAGAAGCAGTGTTCCTTAATTAAGAAACTTGACAGTTCCATCTCCGTGTCTCTAAAGCTATTCAAGTTAAACATGATGTTTTGCTTCACAAAGGTAATACATTTGGAGATCTCAGACCTATAATACCCCCTATACAAAGCAATCCAAATACAAATTCTGTCTTGACATATTTATTCATTGGCCTTTCTTTAAACTGTTTCATTATTAAAATTTGCTTGTGTTCATAATTTGGTTCTACTGTGAAAAACAGAAATACAAAGAAAGAGAAAGGTGGTACTGTACTGTATGTACTGTAGATTTTCAGTGTGCTGGAGCACATATATACCTCACAAAACTTCACATACGACAATATTTATGAAAACAACGAGTACTGTTCTAAATATTTTAAATTTTAAGTGACAAGGAATGCCTTTAAATTTTGGTTTTATTTGTCACAACCACATGCTTTTTAGCTAAAGTTTAGTGAAAGTTTTTTTTGATGTTTTTAATTCCTTCATAATTTTTAAGAAGAATCTTTTGATTATAATATGAAGCCTTCTACTTAGATTAGAAATGTGAAAGCTGGGCAAACACCTTGTGTTGCTATGGTCTGTGCACAATCAATGTAATATTGTACAATTATTGTACATTTTATATTGAAAAGTCAAAAGACCTTGAGAGTATAACCACAGTGACAGTCAAGGATGACAGGAAATAGAGATCAGTATGAAGGTTATAACTGAAGTTGTGTTCAGGCAAAAACTATTCAGAAACATATGTTTTAGGTCTGACCCCACTTATTCAAGAAATTAAAAGTAGCATGCTATGTTTTTTAAAGGAACAACATCTCAAAAACATGTTGTCTTTTACTGATTGAAAATAGGAATTAATAATTAGATGCTGTCCATTAAAAATTAAAACATGCTGCTGGTTTGTTGTATTCTTCTAAAAAACCATTTGACATCCATCTAAGAAATCACCACACTGCTTCATAGAATGGATTTTCTGTACTGTCTAATGAGGTAAAATCTGCTATCAAAAATACTTGTTAGTCTTGTGACCTGAAATTCTCTTCATCTTTCAGATAAACACTTCATGAGTATGTTTTCATATACAATTTAAAACAATATAAAAATGTTTAAGTACACTTGTGTTGTTTTAATATTCCAGAAATGTCAGGTTTCCATGGAAATAATACTAATGTAGCCCTTTATATTTCTTATAACATTAAAGAAGTACTCTTACATATACTTGTGTGCTTTGTTTTCATCTGGAAATGCACTCTTCAGGAATCCATGGCAACAATAAATACAACTTGAAGATCTAGTATTATTAAGGAAGCTATTAATAATAAGCTTGTTTTTCCATCAAACATCAGACTATATATTGTTCTAAATTTACTGTTGCATTTAGTGGAGCTGTATCCATGGAAAACAGTGCTTTTTCTTGTTAGGATTTTTTTCCTATTAGAAAAATCTTATTCTGTGAATAATTTGTAAGCTTGCTATCAGAGTAAACACTTTGATAAAATGTCACAAAAGAATGAAACTTGAATGTGATACAAGAGAATGAAATGGGCCTTCAATAGACACAACTAGGAAGCTCACCACAGAAACAAACATTAGGCGTGTTATATATATTACCCTCCAGATTTATTCATATCCCAGATGTAATAACAATGAAAAACATCATATAGCCAAATGAGCTATGTAATTGATAAAATTCTAATTATGTTAGACAATGCTATTATAAGTACTATTAGAGTGTTTATAATAGCATTGCATAGAGTAAAGTGGTACTTACCTATTAAATATTAATTTAAATCAAATTAAACCAAAAAATCTACAGTAACATTCTGTGCTTTGGAAGTACAATGGAGCCTCCACAACTTTAGTATATTGAGAGCTTCGAAGGTTTGTTGTTTCCCTGAAGTATAAAAGGAGGTAAGACATGGAAGACGCTCAGTAGTCTCATGTACAGTATCATCATGGCTAAGGTCAGAAACGTCTCTGAAGACAGCAGAATACATGGCCTTCTATAGCACTGGCTCATTCAATTTAATTGATAATGTCATTATTGATGGCATCATCAGAATGAATTCTGAAGTTTACAAAATCTGCTCCTACATTTGTTGGGTGATGCTTCGCTATGCAGCAAGACCATGACCCCAAAGCGGCCATATTTCCCAATACAGTATTTATATGGCACTTAAAATCATTGGGTTGATCACAAAGTATGTTCTTGTGCTAATATGATCAAATGCACATGTGGAATTATCCCAAACTAAAAATGTATCCCATTTCGTACGTAACATTCCCATTAATCTCATGAAAAATAACAGCTTTGACTCTGCTGGATTTTTTTTCTAAAGTGTTACAGCCATTATGCTCGAAACCTTTGCATTGCCATTACTTAAGACTATTACTCTCTGTATTAGAATAGATTGTTGTTCGGCATAAATTGCTTTGATGGACAATTAGTTTTGACATAAGAACGTTAGAGAGGTTACAGACAAGAAAAAGCCATTCAGCCCATCTAGGCGGTTTGGTACTTAGTAGTTAATTGGTCCATTGCATTGGTCATGTTATTTTTTAGGTAAATGCACATTATGTTGTTAAAGAGGGCAGCATGGTCATGCAGTGGTTAACGTTGCCAGCACTGGGGCCCTGGGTTTAATTCCTGGAATGTTATTTGCATTTGTCCCTGTGTTTGCATTTCGTCCAGGTACTCTAATTTCCTCCCACAGTCCAAAGACCAATTAGTAGGTTAATTGGCTTCTGGGAAAATTGGCTGTGGTGTGTTTGTGTTTGTGTCTGTGTGTGCCCTGCAGTGGATACGCATCCCGTGTGGGGTGTATTGTGCCTTAAGCCCATTGCTTGCTGGGACAGGTGCCAGCTCCCCCGTGAACCTGTATTGAATAAAACACTTAGAAAAAGGATGGATGTTGTTAAAGAACAGAAGTTCCAAGAAATTTGCAAAAAAGGCAGAATTTTCAAGCAAACTGATGGTAAATCTAAAATGCTCATTTAAAACATTTGTTTCGGTCATTATGACATTATAGAAAAACAGGAAGCCAAACAACATAAAAAGAGGTCAAGTGATGCTGCGTGCTTTTTGTAACCAATATCTGCAGAAATATTGTTAAACTAGTACACTCTGTTCCTTAGTTATAAGGTAGATAAGATTTAGCTCCACTGAGCAAGGTAAAAACTCTAAGCCATGAAAGACATACATTGATTTATGTAAATTATTGCACCGAAATTCTAAAGTGCCTAGATATAGGCTATTCATGTTGTTAAAATGGGCACAAAGCTAAAAAAAAACAGCATCTTTACTTAGAAGACTATAGTCTCACCACATGATATCACAACAGATTTAATCTCTTAATGTTTCAATGTGATATCCCATACATTATAACCATTTTAAATTGTGAAAATAAGTAAGTTTGTGTATATCAAAAAGAGAACCTTGTTCTGTGCAGAAATGGGTAAGATTATGTATCTCAAATGCATAGCATGTTTTTGGAAACTCTGATCCAAATATAATTTATATAAGCATTAAAACACAGCAGGATACAAAATATTATGTTAAATGTATGTACAGTCAAAGTGTATTTAGAGGCAAAAGACAAAATAAAGTGCCTTTGAGATTACAAATGCATTAATTTATTGTGAAAAGAAGATAATAAACTCTTGTGTTGAAAGAATAACTACAGAGCATGAATGAACAGAACCACTTATATGGTGGATCACGGAAGTATTTTAGTTACCTGTTAAATATTAGGCCTTTTACATTTCACATCAAATAAATGAATAAAAATTGAAGTTAAATGACTGTGATAATCTGTTCAAATTGATGCTGTATTTCTTGTAAACCAAATTAATAATGACCAAACTGACACTTCTTTATTACATCAAATTAAATATTTAATTTGGCAGACAGCACATTTCATGCACTTTCCACATAGTATGGAAGATATATTCTACTACGCTGCTTCATTCATATGTCTCAAAACATTATTTTTCCTTGTTTAGTCTACAGCCTAACGTACAACTCATGTCACCCTGGTTCTCTTCGATTCGGAAAAATAATGGATCTGTATCGAAACTACTTAAATCATTTCAGGGGTGTCTTGCTGTTGTTTCTTTTGTCCAAGGCTAGAAAAAAACATCCCATGGAATCATCCATTCATTTTCTAACTGCTTCATCCAACACAGGGTTGCAGTGAA
The DNA here is from genome assembly GCF_059453375.1 of Lepisosteus platostomus. Lineage (NCBI taxonomy): Eukaryota > Metazoa > Chordata > Actinopteri > Semionotiformes > Lepisosteidae > Lepisosteus > Lepisosteus platostomus. The sequence continues at coordinate 62,866,370 of NC_142614.1, read as the reverse complement.
GCCAAAGCCTATCCCGGCAACAAATGACCTCAAGGCAGAATTCTTTAGTCCATCATTTTAGTCCATCTCAGGACACACAAAGACACAGACCAATACACGCTGACATTAGGGCCTAATTTCCCAGAAGCCATTAAACCTACCAGTATTTCTTTTGACTGCAGGAGAAAACCAGAACACCTGGAGGAAATCCATCTGAACATGGGACCGAAGGTATCATTTAATGCTTTATTTTTTCTTTGATATTCAGAACTTAAAACTTCTGTAACACCAAATTTAAATTATACAGGTCTTTAACATGACATTAGCGGTACAACACAACATAAAATATACTGAGTGGCAAAAAAGTTCCACTCAGTTCCATGACTGAAATTATTTTGTGACTATTGTGTCTCTATCTGTTCATATGTTAAATACTGTACATTGCTAAAATGATGCAAGAAGTCATAGTGCAGTTCAGAGAAGATTTGAAATGAGCTTTAATTTATCATGAAAAACGCTATTTTATGGAGAACGCCCACAATGACACACTCAAGGTGAACCTCCCATGGTGCTTTCAAATTCAGGATTTTCAGGAAGGGTTTTATAGTTTGAGTTCATTTCTGGCCACTTTTATGCTATTACCATAAATGGATGTTTTGAAGTGATCATTGCATATGCATTCAGTCCTATACAAAATATTTACACTTCTGGCACAATGGCTGTTTCTGAGAAGATTATCCCACCTTTCAGTCATTCCTGAAACGTTACATACAACAGTTTGTGTTCTTGCAAAGAGTAAATACTGTATATAACCACAAACACAACAGATCAGATCAAATTCTACAGATGCAATAAGCAAAGGAAATAACCACTGTCTACAGTGGAATGGGTTGGCTGTAATGGGACAACTGAAAATGAGGCCACTGGTGCCTGGAGTGTCTAGCTTGTGCACCAGTAGATTCTTGAAGTCTGCGAGGCGTTGACCGCCATCCCACAAGTGCTTCTGTGAGAGCTGTCCAACTAGCCAGCATCAGCCAGCCAACATTGTGGTGCAGTGGCTCTGTGGCTGAGGGTCTGCACCTGTGGCTAGAAGGTTGCTGGTTTGTATCCCGTGGCTGGCAGAGGAATCCTACTCTGTTGGGCCCCTGAGCAAGGCCCTTAACCCCAACGGCTCCAGCGGCGCTGTATAAATAGCTGACCCTGCGCTCTGACCCCACTCTTCTCTCCCTGTCTGTGTCTCTCATGGAGAGCAAGTTGGGGTATGCAAAAAGACAAATTCCTAATACAAGAAATTGTATATGGCCAATAAAGTGATCTTTTCTTATCTACAATGATCAATGCAAAAAATATGCTCAGAAAGCTTGTTTTTCAGAGAATGAGTTGAATGAGAACAAGTTGTTTGTGCCTGCCATGCTATACAAACTGCTGGAGAACTGGTTACAGGATGATAATAGTCCAATAGTCTACATAATATTGTTCAGTGATGCTTACCAGCACAACAGAAATTTCAAACTAATCAAAACTAAGTTGCACCCTATGTCATCACATCCCCTTTCACCAACACAAATTGTTTTGTGCAAATTGCTCTGTCTGGTGTTAGACATGGAGTCCTTCATCAGCCATTCTCAAATTTAATCTTGATTTATCAGAGAAAATGGTTTCCTCCCAACTGACTGAAATTACCTTGATTTGCAACCACAGACTGCTCTCCAATTTGATGTTTATAATAAGGCGTAAGCATATTGTGCCATATTTCTGCAGAATGCTGTGTCAAAAATAAGTCTGCATTGAGAACCAAAGACAGCATAAGCTGTAGTTCTGCTCAACTGAAGCTGGATGAAACTGAATGAAGCTAGTCTTGTTTTGGTGAGACATGTGGTACAGGGATAGAGAAAACATTAACACTTCCAGTTGTCCTAAAATTATCTGAAATTATAATTGGATAGATATTAAGAAAACCTATCTTACTTAAAACCACAGTGTTCACTATCAACACTATACAATTGTAGTCAGAGCTCTACACACAGACCAAGAAGGTTGTGGGTTCAAATCATAGATGGAGTCCTGCTGTTCTACCCTGAAGACTGGTATTTCACCCATACTGGATCATTAAAATGCCCAGCTGTATAAATGTAAATGCTTTGGATTTGTGTCAAATGAATAAATTAATAATCCCATGTGCCTGGTTTCTCACTGAAATTGCCAGTAATGGCATCTTGCAGATGAATGTTAAAACCCATTAATGAGTCCCTTTTATAAGGATGAGATGTACATAATGCAGGTGCAAAATGACATTCTCCAGTCATAGTACATTGCATGAAATTCATACTCAGATACATCTGTTGTACAAAACTCCAATTCAGAAACAATGTTGACGAAGTCAATGCCACAGAATTCCACAAACTATTCATTTTTAGTGCATACTAGTAACAAAAATGACCTGCTAATTTATTGTATCATTTTTCTTAAGAGACTGTCAAAGTGCCTTATTGCATCTCAGTATATGTCTGCCTATTCGGCTAACAGTCAAGAATCCTCTCAGCCTCTCTTCAAAATCAGATTTAAAATCTGAATGGAAAATGTAAACTCTTGATTGATCAGGAAGACAATGTAGAGTGTTTTGCTTATTACAGTGTCATACTTATCTTCACCTCTGTAGTTCATTTTTGGTGTACCACATGTACTAATTTTCTAATTCTTTCTTATGTTTTAAATACAGAAAATCGCAACTTCAAAATTAAACAATGCAATACAGGTTTGTACATTTGATTTACACAATATGTTTCCCAGGATAAAATTAGTTTCATTTTATGTACTGCTACAATAATAAAAACTAAGAAGAATCACACACAAGAGGTCTTTCAGTCCAACTATCTTGTTTGCTTACTAACATCTATTTCATCCAGTTATCTCATCCAGACATTTCTTTAAAGAGGCAAAAGTATCAGTTTTGACAACCTATCAAGTCAACTACAATTTCCTTTAGTTTTCTTTCCTTTAGTTGTCTATGGCTCATGATTCAATATTGATCCTGAAGAGGTCAACTGAGATAAACTTTTGAATACACAAACCACCAGTATCAATATATAAATATCTCAGTATCTTACAAACTTATTTTCTTAAATTTGTTCTTGCTCTCTGGACAAAGAATATCTATGGTTTCTATCATGCACTCCTTCAAGAGCTCCCCTTGAGAGAGCGGCTTGCTTTCTTTAGCAATTTTATATGCAGGCAGGTACTGTAGCTTGCCTTTGTGCTGGTCTCTTGGATAGTAGAAGGGCAGAAAAATACATTTTGCTGAGCCTGTAAACTAGCGGCTAGTTGGGAAACTATTAACCCACTCCTCGCATGACAGATTGGTAGCATAGTTAGCATGTTTGGTAGAAAAATGCCAACTGAGATTGTATCCTTTGAACACTGCACCACTTTCCTTACAAATTAAACATATAGCTTTTGTTCCAACCTCTGTGAAAAAGTATTTTGCAGTCCATTCTTTGTTGAACACTCTACATTCACTGTCAAATTTCTGCTTCTTCAATCCACTCATTTTGTCGCAGGTTTCCTCACAGTACGATGCTTTATTAACAGATCTTAATAATAAAGTCGTTACAGTGGCTAGTGAGCACAAAGGGCAAGTTCACGTTGCAATTATCACAAACTTTCGCTCTTACCCATGGAGAGACCAAGGGTTTGCAACAACATGGTGACTATACAGTACTTTCACAGTTCACAATTTTGTGCTTAATTAGAATTTTTGAAAAATTTTGTGATACAGTCAATTAATCGTCAATTAATTTATTTCGTTTCCAAGATTTAATAACTGGTCTGAGAAATTGGGACTGCACTTCCCCTTTAATGTGAAGTGGGGACAACGTTAATTGGATGGCGTTTTGAAAGCGTAACTCTCCTGACTGAGGAAATGTTAATTAACTGTAAAAGGAAGACAAGCAGGACTGTATTTGAACCAGGGACCGCTGCAAGTGTCAAGATGTGGTGGAGAGAGTTAAAAAAAGATGTGCAAATCAAAACCCAAGAAACAAGATATATGTAGGAGAGGGGGACCTGGGCATAGTTTACTGTTCCAGAACTTCCATTTAAAAACAAATTTTATTATAAAAAATATGACATAATTGTATTGTAATATTTGATCAATTGTACTGCATTTACTTTTTGTGTTAAATCTTAAGTGACTGATAATACGAAGGCATGAACACCTTTATCCAAAACTGTTTTAGCAAATTCAAAAATATTTAACCTTTCTTTCCCTTAATTTTTAAATGGCAACAAAGATCTGTAACATAGACAGATTCCGTTAAATTTGATTCATGTATGCAGCAAATTGCACACAAAACCTGACATCAGAAACCAGTCTGGGGTACCAAGAAAACAAGGCAAGACATACAATGATGTTTTATGTTTGCAAAACAATAGGGCAACTGCAACATTATCTAATTAAATCTTTTGCTGTTACTTTCTGAATTTACTTTGTACTTAGAATTGAATGAATTTGAAAACGGTTTTGTAAAAACAGATGGTGTTTTGATGAATGAATCAATAGTTAGATACCTGAGCTTCAGAAACAGGAGACATTACAGGTGGTTTGGTATACCATCTGGAATTTAATTTCACAAATTATGCTTGCTTCATAGGATACAATACCGCTCTGAAAATCTAGCTGCTCTTCATATCATTTGAAAAGGGAATTTAGAAATATTTTTTCTTTTCACTAAATGACTGTTTTTTAGGTCTCATATTATTTGTGAAAAAATAGTGAATTATAACATATATTTATATATTTGTATTTAGAGTATATATACAAAAATCAAAATATATAGAGAAGAAAAAGAAGCTCACCACAAAATCTAAAATGAGTTTTAAAAACTATCTACAAATGAGTTTTTTATGCGTTTTGATGTACTTTTACTTTATTTTATTTTTAAAAAAATTTTCATTCATTTTTAAAGCAATTACCTGTTTGGCCTTTGTCCCATTGCAGGTCTGCAACTGTTGAGTTGCAGTTTCTGACAGATTTTTATTCAAATCGGAAACAAAACCAAAACAAGATCTGTTCACAGACATGAAGAGGGTTAATTTTTTTTAGTATTATTTCTCTTTAAAAGGTCTTCTGAACCCACACTCAGATTTTAAAATGTTTATAATAAGCAGCAAATTAAGCACTAAAGTAATTGTTTTAACCAAATCAATTTCACAGAACCTTGGAGTCAGTATTTTTCAAAATGTTCCACCCATACTGATAATGTTACATTTTGAATTACCCATAACATATACCAGCATTTTCAGATTATCTTTTTTTTTTAAGTAATGATCAAACTAAACATTGTTATACATGAAAACGATTAAATATTAGCAGAACCTGAAAAGAAAATATACAAATTGAAATTTACTGAATGTAAAAATAAATGTGGTGGAAACAGTGAGACTGCTGGCTTTGCACATTACGCAGTAATATTTGCATGTTCTTCCTGGGAAAATTGTTCCAAATCTGACAAGTTTGTTGGGGATAAACAGTAGATTACAATCTCCCATTGCCATCATAAGGATGTTGACTGGGCCACTAAAGAACTACCACAACCACTAAAGAACATTCAGTCTCTTCCTGATAGACCACTCTAGCATGGATTTGGCCTTGTTCTTGGGGTCATTGTCCAGTAAAAGGTTAATTTTCTCCTGATTTATGAGTTTTAGATTCTTGGCTCACTCAAGTAGGTTTTTCTCTAGGATTCACCTGTACTTCGTACCATTCATTTCCTCAGTCCTGACAAACATCACAGTTTCTGATGATATAACATGATATAACGGTATGCTTGACAGTTGGTATGGTGTTGACTGGGTAATGTGCTGTGTTTGATTGCACCAGATGTATTTAGTTTAGTTCCAAGACCAGGCTTTCTAACCACCTCCTATTCCTTTACGGATGTCCTCATTATAATATCATCTCTAAAGGATTTCATCTGAAATTTAACACTTCATCCGTTGACTCTGACACCACCCAGAGTAACACTCGGGGACTCCTACAACAATTTTTGAGGAAACTAATGCTTTCTACCATTTTCTCCCTCACACAACAGATTACTTTTTCTGACAACATCATCAAAGAAGCTCCACATCATCTTCCCTTTATAACTAACCTCATCGGATCCCTCAACTTTATCAGTTTCTCACTGCAGAGAACGATAAAAAACTCAATAATCATTTACATAAAAAAACATAAACAGCCCCACTACCTCCACTAATCCTAACCTTATTGTTACTATACCTTCAGACCTTTCCCTTTCACAGGATGAGCAATCTCGTCTCAGAAAAGGCCTCAGTTTTGTATCAGTCCCCAAGACACTGGATATCCCCCAAACCCAAGTTGACCTCAACTGCTTTTACTGTAGGATTCGGCTTAAAGCACATTTTGCTGATGACTCCTCTTCACCGGCAACTGTCAACAACCCCGTTATCGATACCATCAACAATATCAATCCCAAACAGAGCTGTTGGACTCCTCCTTCCATCCGTTTTCCGTCGGTAGATTACTTCATTAATCAATGCAACAATCAAGCTCCCAAGTCCCTTTCCACACCCAGGAAAAGGTCTAACCTCACCCAAGGAGAAATTCAGGTGCTCCATTCTCTCTGGAACAGAGACGATATTGTCATCAAACCAGTAGACAAAGGCGGCACTGCTGTGGTGCGACAAAAAGACCTATATATCAATTAAGCTTCCAGACAACTAAACAACACTTCCGTCTACCGTCCTCTCCCACAGGTTCCTACTACTGACTGCAACACCCAAAGAAGGCTCCAGAGCCAAAACGTTGTGTTTTTTCTTCTTCTCTTTTCAGCATGGAATAAACCTTTACTTGTTCCTTTGCAGCCTACGCATGCTGACGCAACTACCTACTTGAACTACTTCAGTATGAACGTTGACTCCCATGGCAGACATACAGCTATGCAAATCTTTCAGAATTACTTTTGGCTTCGCAAACGAGTCTAATAAATTCATAGTTGCTTAGTTTCTAAGGGTGACATGATCAAGTTGTGTCAAGTTGGTATGATGGCCAATCCACTTAAGTAAGGTAATTGTTGAGATAATATTAGAATTATTAAATAAGACAGTTATTTAGTAATAAACTTAATACTTTTAATTGCCAAGAATTCCAAAATCATTTAAGAGAGAATGGAGAGTAGTGAAAGGGATGAGAGAAGGACACACTTGAAAAGGAAGTATTAGTTTAAAAATTAGCTCACTAGGAATAATGAGAGCCAAGCATTAAGCATATTCAATGGTTTAAGGAGTGTGTTAGTTACAGTAAATTACTGACCACAGGACGAGGAGTGAAGAGTGACCGAGGGGCAGCTGCAGATCTGAAAGTGGGCTGGAGGGGGGACGCAAGAGACGAATGTGAGGGAGAGTAGGGGCTGACGTGTAGAATTTATCATTTTTTCACATAAGGAAATGATGTCAGGAATGATGTGATTAGGGCAGATGAGGCCAATTAAACCTGTTGTTTAACTGTTTTTTGTCATTTAAGTCTTACATAATCTAGAAACTGCAAATAAAAAATGTTAGATGCAGGATTTGCTTGTGATCATTCTCTTTTTTATTTACTGATTTGTGAAGCCATCTTATTTTATCAGTTTTAACACAACTCAGACTTCTTTATTCAAAAACAGTTTTTGAGACCTGAAACAAACAGAAAACCCAAGAGTATTTTTAAATCTACAATGTACTACCTTAAAATCTGTTAAGAAATTAATAAAAGATCAATACCCACAAAGATTCACTTGCAATAATGAATTGTCTTTTTATTTTGGCACAAAATCTTTTTTATCAATGATTAAATTACTAAAAACATTTCATGTATGACAACAGAAATATCTTCCTCTACAATACTGATTAGGGTAAAACATTTAAAACAGAAAATTATATGTCTTGCTTTATGGTAAAATTTACTTTGTTACTTTGAATCTGACATTTTCTGTCTTATTTTTTCCCTTTTATTTTTTTGTATCATTATTGTGCAGAATGACAGCTTTCACATTGTTAAAGCTATTTCTTTCCTGATCCTGTTGCACTAATTCGGCAGAAAGTGTGTTAAAGTGTCAAACTGTGAAGTGGAAATTAACCCTTTCACCTTTAAGAAGGCAGTTTTGAACTCTGCTTTTTATATGTGTCAGCAATCATAATTGCTGGTTCAATCACAAGATGTCAAAATTCCATTACCGAAAAGCACTTATAGGTCCATGAAAGCTGTATGAATATGCGGCATGTCAAAAGCTATTGTTAACAGTCTAAATAAGGCCTTTATTATTCTACAAGAGGTTTCATTATTTCTCTTTTTAGCATAGATTTATCCATGAACCTGTGACCTATGTGGTCAGCTGTTTCTGATTTATCGGTTCTGAAAATTTTCAAAAGACACAAAGTATGACTGATTAATTCACTTCACTTCCAGTCTCCATCAACCAACATTTCAAAAAGTACATTTTGTGTTTGTTTAAACATGAGTATGTCCATATTGTAATCAGACTAATAGGTCAAGAACTTTATGTCCAGAGTACAGCCACCAATATGCAATGAAATGCATGCTACTTATCAAATATGGATTTTGTCAATATGGAGCCAGGGAATCATTCGATAAAGCCAAATGAGGAACATCCACTTAAAGATATGTCATAGTAAAAATAGGATTCAGATGACATACTTTTGTGCCATATATCCATTTGGATAACTGAGTTCAGCTAATATACAAGTTTAGACCAACCACTAATACAGTACAAGCATCAATGTGTGATGACAGAGTATCTGCTACAGCTTGCTAATGCCTATTGAGCAGAAAGTTCATCACAAAATCAGAGAGGAGAATAAAGCAGTATTTCCTTGCAATGGACGAACAGAAAAGTGTGAAAATAGATGAAAGCATTGTTTTAATGACCGAATGAATACTAACTTTAGAGAAATGAACCCCTAATGCCCATTTTGAAAATATTAATCGGCATATAATAGACAAATCTCTTTGTTTAATCAGTTTTAAACCAAGGAAGTGCTCATTGAGCAAACAAGAAAAGCCTTCAATCAGTGTCACATTGGGCCCTATTGGAGGTGGGAAAATAATTCTGAGTGACACTGATTAGAACTCCTGTACCATGACCTTTGTTAAACCTAATTTACCATTTCACACAGTGTCTCTCTACATTGTTTCCTGATAATATGGTTTTCTTTTCAGACTATGGCCTTTTCAGTCACATCCTCCTTCATGAATAAAAAACATTAAGAAAACCCATAAACAGACTCAAATGCCCTGTTTTGCATTCTAGATGGATGTGATGCATGTGAATTCTGTTTTATTCATTTTGGAAAGTGCTGAACAGTCAGCCAAATGATTTGGAGTTAAATGGCTAAACTGTATCACATGTTACCATGATTTCCTCTCCAGCCAAATGTGCAATGTTACCTTAAATGGAAAAAAATTAAGTTTTAAAACATCTGAGTAAATGCTGTAATATATAGACGTTATGTATTCATAATGGAGTTTTCTTCACTTGACATTTCTTGGTTTTATGTAGTTCTATTTATGCACCAAACTTCCCGGCTGTTTTAAGATAAGGTTATCAGTCATATAGGGATTCAAATAAAAAATCAATACCATTGACAACAGCTGGGGTGCCACTAGATACTTTTGTTTATTCTGCAATGAGTTTTCGGACTGGAATAATATTTAAGCACGCACATTCAGAATTCTTCATACTAAGGTTGCTGTCAAAAAAGAAAGAGTTTAACATATGATAATTTTTAATTCTTTTTCTTTTCGTCATGTAAACATCATAGATTTACTTTCAATTGGCAGTACTGTGCCTCTTAATATCTCTGAAATGTAGAGAGCAGACTGTTCTTTTGGAGTTTGATAGGCTATAGAAAGTGTAGAAATACTTATTCTTTTTCTCAGAACATGTTCAAATTGATATAATTATTTCATATAATGAATAAATCAGTCCTGCCACAGAAATGAGTAAAATGAAATGGGAGTTTTTTTATCTTATAGTGGTCTTGTCAACCTTTATTCAGGTCTTTGGAAGTAATAGGCTTTTTTCTTGATTCAGTTCATACTAATCTTGAGGTAGTCATAATACTAAATGAATGGGTGGCACTAAATTAAATTACTGAATAATTGTAGCAATTTTTAGCAAATGCACAGATGCATATTGTTTCCAGGAATTATATAAGTAATTTTCTATGTATCAGATGGGGTCATTTATCTTACAGTATACCTATTTTGAAAATCCACATATTTAAAAAAAGTAACATGTTTTTCCACAACATATAGCTTACTATACTATTTTTTCATTGTAGATTCCATGACTCTTTGTAGCTAAATACTGTACATACTCCCATGACTACATTTCTGACTGTATATATTGTATGTAGAAAAATAAACAAGAGACACATGTACTTGTACATGTTACTAGCACAATCCAAAAATCAGTTTAAAATGTATTGATTTATACTTTTTGAAGATGTCTCAGTGTCAGCAAGAACCAAAATCCAAATGTCTGCCTTATTAAATAAATAGTGCAACACTGTCCACAATGCAATACTTTTCCAATTGTATCGCAACATACAGTAAATAAGTCCAAAAATAATTTATTTACTAACCTGACATAACTTTTTAAATGCTAACATTTGTATTTAATTTTTATTTCAGACAGATGTAAAATATCAATGTTCAGAATAAAGTGGATTGTTAACACATTATTATCCTGTTGGCCAATGGTTCCCTACGTGGAGAAAGTAAGCAAAACACTTTCTGTTAAACTAAATTTGAATCTTTGCAGGTAAAAGAAGATTGTATCCCTACTACAATAAAAGTGTCTTTGACTCCTGTAAAAAAGTAAACATGACTTCTGATTCAGTAACACTTCATGCCTCAGAGTTAGGCTGATTCCTCACAGCGGTCATGGTGAAAAGCTACTGAATTGTTGCATTGAAATATTTCTTTATTATTTCAAACTCATCTACTAGCCATCCAGACATTGCAAAAAACATGTTTGTTTCTGATAAGGGTCATGGCAAATATGACCCTAGCCTGGAAGCATGTGGCCCAGGGTGGGACCACAGCTTGGATAGCATCCGAATCAGTTCATCTTGGGGTACGATTACACGCGCACACACACAGGAATAATTTAGAATCAACAATTAACCTAGCCCCTTAGTCTTTGCAAGCTAGGAAGAATGTGGAAAACTCTAATGGAAATCCACATGAGCCCAGAGAGACCATCCAAACTCCACAGAGGCATCCTCGTCCAAAATTCAACCCAGGACACAGAGTGCTACTATTTCACCAATTTATCACATCACATCACTTTCAGTTGCTGCTTATCTAATTCAGGGTCAGAGTGGCCTGGAGCCTATGCTGGGAAGCACTGGGTCTAAGGTGGGATAAACTCTGGACGTGATGCCAGTCCATAGCAGGGTGCACACTGACACAAAACACACAGACACTCACATCACGGCCAGTTTTAGAGAATTTACCTACAGTACCAGTATTTGTACTTTGGGAGGAAACCAGAGTACCTGAAGGAAACCGACATGAACAGAGGGAGAACATACAATCTCCATGCAGATAACAACCCCGCAATTGAACCCTAGACCCCTGTGCTGAGAGGCAGCAATGCTAATCACTGTGCCACTGACCCTCTTATCTATTTCAATAGTTTATATATAGCATGTTAATTACCAAAGACTTGCAGATACAAGAGAATATCTGCCTCATCCGAAAACAACCGACAGGGCCTTATAATGTCCATCCTATCATTACTTGTATAATGCTTGTTTAATGCCTGGGCATACCCAAGTGACCATAACTCTCGCATTTAAGGCTGCCATGAATTGTTTGTATGTGTAACTGTTAAAAATAGTGACATCTTAAAATTATAGATCATATCAAAAGGCAATCTAATAACTTTAAGTATATACAACGACAATTATTAGATGCTTCATACAAATGTGTTGGTACACTTCTGTGCATGTGAAAACCAGCCGAAAGGACCTGTACAGTTTTGCCTCCCTCTGTTGGTAACAAAACAAAATGCTGTCTTGGAAGCTACCCCCTGATGGGAGGCTGCCCCTTCGTCATGGCGCTTGCAGAACCCTGTGACATACTTCTTGAAATGAAATTCAATTTTCTTCTGTTACTGCTTTTACTGACTCCAGATATCACAGCCGGAGATTGGGAGGGTTTTCTTCATTTTGAAAGGAACTGTTACACAAATAATTCTTGTTCTGCACTGCTCCAAACAACAGTGAAACCTATATTTACTCTTTCACTCCCCTCTCTGTATATTGACAAACATCAAATTATTCCCAATAACAAATTCCAAATGAGTAAATGTCCAGTTAAAATAGGGACTCAAGATCCATCTGTTTAGACCCAACAGTCTTAACCTATATTGTGTTGTGCTGAAAATTTTGTATACAGCCAAAACACTTTGTTTTGCCCTATGCTTAGCTTTACAGTTCAGTGATCATTCATGTTTTAGATTGTGAGTTGCAATGGATAAAAGTGTCAGCAAAATAAAGATGAAGGTACAAGAGTAACAGTGTATAAGTCTGGTATATTAAAAATACATTCTAATCTATTTTTGCACAAGGACAGCATACTACAATATAGTTCAGGTGGGTAGGTGCGTCAGCATGCGTAAGCTGCAAAGGGACAAGTAATAGGTTTATTCCATGCTGAAAAAAAGAAGAAAGAAAACCATTAGCACTTGAAGAAGGCTTCACGGACGAAACGTTGTGTTTTCTTTCTTCTTTTTTTCAGCATGGAATAAACCTATTACTTGTACTACAATATAGTAGACCTTACCGAATAATATAGGACAACTCAAAATCTGTAAAAGTTATACAAACCAATTGGACCAATAATTGTTCATATAATAGTCTATAATTACTAAGCTACTAATTTAATTAACAAGACACAGCATGGCAGATGTAGACTAAAAGCATTGCTCAGCTGAGTAATAACCCTTCAGCATTAATTACATACATTTTATTTCTCCTCATTAATACAGTATTTCTTTTTTTCCTTGCAGCTGCTCATTGTAACAAATGCACTATGAGTTTCTTTTCTCTTTCTAAACCAAGAAAAATGTCCCTGGGCGGTAGAGACTGGTTACTTTTTTTTGTACCAAAAGTTGAAGTGGATTGATTAGCATCATTTTTTTTTCTCATGTACACAATAAAATAATGAATTGGATTTTTTGTTGAGCCAATTTTCAGAGAGGCCTCTTCTCTCTAATTACTTCCAGCCCAACGCAGAAGACCACTCATGACTAGGTAAAGAAATCCATTTACAGAACTGCATGACATTTAAACAAAGATGAGGTCTAGTGAATTTTCATTACGCTCCCTATTAGAAGACAGAAATTGTAGCTGTGGACATTAGTTTGTGTTTCCGACGCTCACTGTTCACTAAAACAAAATAGCAAAAAAAATAAAAGGCAATCTTATAAAAAATACTAACCCAGAACCAAACATTAAACAAAGGAAAGGACCCTTTCATTATATCCTTATAAGATATTATTTGGCCTCTCAGTTTCTGGAAAAAGAGCACATCCCTGTCATGTTTTACAATCTATATCATTATGAAAACTGTTCAACTCCCTTCTAGTAAAGATTTTTCTTTATTAAAATTGTTTGTAAACTTCAATAATCTTGTTTTATTATACCTTTTAATTTAAAGTTCTCTCAACATTTAACTCTTTTAGTTAACCAGCTAAATTAACAGAAATCCAGTTCTCATTTATGATAACAATCTGGATAATGCCCACTTCTTTATCAGAGCATTTACTAAAACAGTCTGAAAGAGGAATATTGCTCACTAGTACAACAGCACCGTCCCACTTGGGATCTGAACCCACAGCCTCCCCATTTCAGTGTCCAGACTGTTATTCTCCACTGTCTTTTGGATGGTAAACTGTTTTTCAATCAACTAGGTTGTCTTAATATTAACCCAACACCCATTTCATAGGTTAATAAACTATATATTAGCCACCACTCCACACTGCAGCACCTAGACACTGCTATACTTATCCTTTATGTCCAAATATTAAAATAATACATCAGGAGTAGGGAAGACTGTGGTCTAATCTGCATTGTTAAAAAAATCATTTTCACTATGCCACTATGAGGCAGCTTATTTTGAATTATGTTTTATTCAGTGACTTTATCCAGAGACAAAGTAAGAGTTTAAAGTAAAAGGTGCAATTGGGAATACTTCCAAGCCAAAAACCTGTTGAGGTCAACAGAAATTGCAACTAGAATGTGATCATTCCTCACCAGAACTGACAGGGAACAGGGAAAAGCAAAAACATTCATCAGAATTTATGGAGGCGTAATGCACAGCGTTCTTATTTCTATACAGAATGGCGCAATATGATTTAACCCTTCAGGAAATTGGTGTGTGATTACAGGACACAAAGCAAGCAAAAGGGGCTCTAGGTCCGGTTTAGTGCAGCTTGTATAGGGCTCATCTGTGACATTACACGAAAAACGTGATGGTCTCAAGAGCATTTTAGGGCAATGATGGTAACTATAGAGTGATCTAATATGTTGTTTCAATTGCAAATACCCTTTCCTCCTCTACACATAACCTAAGGCTTCAGTAATACCTGGAGAAAACATTTTCTCAAGGATTTCTTTAGAGCCTAAGGTAGAGATCTAGTGAAATATGCATCATTAACTGTTCAATATGTTAGCATTCCTGCTCCCACCCCCCTTCCCCGCCAAAAAAAAGACATAGATCACTGTACCATAAGCTTACAGAACCCTAAGTGAATTTGCAATTATCTACGGCTGCTACATTTAAGAAAAATCATGGGCGTTGTCCTTTTTAAAATGAAGGTACTGTAAACGGTGCGGCTGGGTTGATCCCTCCTGCCGCACACGATCACAGACACCATTTGCCCAGCATATGAGAAGTCGGACCGAGCCGCTTTGGGTGTTTTTCAACAAAGCACATTCTACTTCCTGGGCTCACTTCAACGGTGCAAACTGGGAAGACTGGTGATCTGGCCCTCACATTCTCCGTTCACCAGGATGTACAATTTGAACGCACTCAATGGCACACATGCATCAGTCAGAGCCAGGGATGTGCATGGTGCTCGTGACTACATTCAGCTTCAAGTTCATGCCTGGCCTGCAGTCCGGTTACCTGCTGAGTATGGCTTGGGGGTACAGGGTGACCTGTGTGTAAATCTCTTTGTGATCATCTGGGATAACAAAAAATACCTAAACCTTGAATGTCATCTTTCACAGACAGCTGACAACAGCTGACAACAGCTGACTGACAGAGATCTCATCTAGTAATACCTGGGGGAATGCCAGCTCGTACAGTACTACTACCACAGCGACTGGCCCAGTCTCTACTCGGTCTGCCAATTCATAAGTCGCAGTGGAAATGAAACCGGGACGATTTTCAAAAATCACTAGCTCGCTATAAAGCCAGTACTTACCTCGTTCCAGCAGGTAACAATGTCCCTTGCTTAATCATCAAGTCTTATGATAAACCCTTAATCCCAGCTGCTTATATAGGGCTTGTGTAGTGCCATAAGCACATAACAAAAGGAGATTTCTACTTCTTACAAAACTGATTAATATGTCATGTATTATTGCTCATTTTCTAGTCCATAATGGAAGGTCATGAAAAAATACCTCACAGCTATACAGTATGTAAGTCCATATCTACATAAGATTTGTAAGCTCTTTTAAGGCCACACTGTTCAGATATCTCTGGTACTACAGTAAAGGTAATAATGTAATAATCAAAACAGTTTTAACCAAAGATAATTGGGCAATGCAAAAAATGTGTTTAAAGGTTTTAAAACCTAAAATTTAAAACTGTATTTTGCAGAATACTTAGAATTGGACAGTGACCTAAGCAGGAACAACAAATAATAAATTTCTACTTGAATGAGGACTGAAACACTTTAAACATTTTATGTTAAATAATGTAAAACATTATTTAATGATCAACATAAGTCTAAAAGATACATAGCATTCACATAGCCAACCAACAAAGGGGAAATGCCATTTGCAATGTCTGTTCATCCTCAGTAAATACCAAACAATACTTGGATAACTGCAGCTCTTCAATTAATTTATAAAATACCTTGCAGAAGTAAATGCATTCCATTTCAATTATATTCACAAGGTTAATATATAATGTGCTACGAAAACCAGAAAGGATTTAAGTTTATTTATTTCTGCCTTTTTTAAAAATGAGAATCAAACTCCACTAAGCAATATGTTAAATACACATACTGTATAAATAGGTTTTGACTCAGATTACTTCCTTTTAAGATGAACACAAATAAAGCACTACATTTTTGAAGCAGCTCTGTAACTTAAACTATCTAAGGCTTATATTGAGCAGAATATCCTAACTGAAATTAAGCACTGCCTCCCCCCCAACTAAAAACAGAAATTCATTAAAAAGCATAACCCTAAGTTCACTATATTACTCCTTCTCCATGTCCATCTGTAGCTATAATTTTACAAGATTATGTGCTCTCACTACTGGTTATTAGTTGGCCTTAAATACATGCTGAGTAATTAGCAAATAACAGTGTAATCAAATGCAATGCAGGATACTAATTAAGATGTTGAACTTGATTAACAAGTAATGAATTCAGATGGTGAATTCTTATGCGCAGGCACAAGGATGCATTTCAATGAAAATGTGCAGAAGACCTGCCAAGATTTTAAGTATACAAAATAAGCAGTATGAATGGTCTGCACGGGAAAGTGGAATTTTGAGAAAAGGGTTCTCAATTTACAAGACAGCAATTGTCCACATTTAAAAATATACTTCTTATAAAAAAAATGCTGGTTATATGATTGAGCAAATAAAAATATATGATTAAACAAATTACAAAGATATCAGGTATATTGAAACAACTTTTATGTTGCTGAACACATTGACTTATGTATCACTCCAAAAAACACCCTTGACATAAAAAAAATGAACACAAAATAATTCACTGAAAAAAAGTGAATGAACAAAATTATGTAGGTATATATTGTTCGGATTCACAGAGCTATCTCCTGTACAGCTCATTTCACCCCAAACACAGTAAAAACTCTCTCCCTTTTTCACAGTTCTTTCGGCTGAAATGACTCTGCAGTGATTACATGGATTTCCAGAACCAAGCACTCAGAATGCACTCCTTTTTCATCAACAGAGGATACTCCATCCATGTTATTGACAGGGCCCTCATCCAAGCCAAAAACAACCCCCGGCCTAATAACTGCATTCCTTTGGTGCTTCCTTTCCACCCTAACACACTTAATATCCCCAGGACCATAAACGACAACTTTCCATCCTACAGGCTGATCCCTCCACTGGGGCCCTCTTTCCTGACCGCCATATCATCTCATATCACCAACCACCTAATCTGCGTAACCTTATTGTTCACAGCTCCCTTGACCGCCCTCAGCAATCATCCACACCAAGCACTTTCCCCTGCAACAGAGCTTGCTGATTATCACCTGCAACTCTCCACACTCATTCAAGGCCCCTCGGGACAATTCCGGATCACCCAGGAAACCTCTTGTACCTCCAGCAACATTATTTACTGTATCACTTGCAGGAAATGCCCAGCTATCTATGTTGGGGAAACAGGAAGGAGACTAGGAGACTGCTTCAGAGAACATGTTAGGGCTATGAAGATTAAAGGTTTCTCCAAGTCCATACTTTCTCATTTCACCTCCTGATGGCCATGATCACACCAATCTCCCCACCTGCGTTCTCAAAGAAGGATTTCTTAACTCCTACAGCAGGAAGACATCAGAAACAAAAATTATCCTAAAACTTGGTTCTCACCTTCCCCCTTCTCTCAATGATAGACTTGTTTTCGTGTAATCTTCTCTATTCACATGCGTGTTTCGACTTCACACCTCTCTCCACTTCGCACCACCTGAATGACCTCTCTGCCTCTCCCAACTTTTGTTCTCCTAGGCCAGTGGTTCTCAAACTGTGGTACGCGTACCGGCAGTGGTACTTGAAGTGCCACCAAGTGGTACGCCAAATGACCCTGGAACTGTGTCGTGTGCGCTGAAAAATCGGGACGGGTTTTCATATTTTGTATTTTAATACGTGTCGAATACGCAGCCTACATACTACGATACAGTGCACGCTAATATTTCAGTGGACACAAGAGATACTTTGTAATTTTATACCACTCTATAGGAGTGCGTGATATGGATTCAAATGACCAATTGTATTTAAAAAAAGCTACTGTATCTCCAGCAAATAGGGAGAAAGGAGGATGTGCGTGATTTTGGAACAATGCCAACGTTGTAAACACAGGAATGCATAGAAATACGTGCTACGAATGCAGGTAATCTTGTGAGCACAGGAAAGCGTGATAGATAACAGAAAAATATTTAAGAACTGTTCTAAGTTAATTTGAGAAAAATACACCGAGCGTCTCTGTGTTTCGCTCCCATGCGCATAAAATAAAAACTTTAGATAAATACGGAAATAAAAACGGAAACGCGGAAAAATGCAAGCTTGCGGATTGCTAAAGCAGGTAAGCTACAGTACACTATTTCTGAAGAACCTTATTTACCGTTGGCAAAACTTATTATGTGTAGAGAAAAAGCTGCTAAACAGCTCGACCTGCTGCCCCCCTCCCCCTGAAAGACACAGTCATTCATAGAATTATTGAAATGAAGGATTATATCAAAAGTACACTGAGTCTGTAGTCAATTTGGCCACTTTGCTCGTTTACGTTAGATACGAGTTTGAGGGCATGTCCCATGAAGACTTTCTGTTCTGTAAACCGCTACCAACAGGAACTACAGGAGAGCACATATTTCAGCTTCTGAATGAATTTATCGAAGAGAATGGCCTCGACTGGATAAAATGCGTCTGAGTTTGTACAGACGGTGCTAGAGCCATGACAAGCCGACATAACGGTGTAGTTGCACGAATTAGAGAGGTTGCTCCAGAAATTAATGTACGCATTACAACATCCACCGCGAGACCTTTGCCGTCAAGAAAATGCCTGACGATTTAATATCTGTTAGACTCTGTTGTGAATTGTATCAAGGCTCGGAAAATTAATTCACATCTGCTTTGCTCAACTAAACAGGCTCACCCCTCTCACTGAAATGGTGCTTTTTTATTAGTTGTTGTTAATGTTTTTTGTTCTGTAAAACACTTTGAGAAGCCACCTTTAAAGGCGCTATATCAAATTAAGTTTATTATTATAATATTTATTATATGTATGTGTGAGTGTGTGCACGCACGCTCATGTTGGTCATTGAGAATTTCTGGGGTTCCTATGAGAAGATGACTTGTAGGTGGTACTTGGATGCTTTGGTTGGATTAGGGGTGGTACTTGGTCCAAAACGTTTGAGAACCACTGTCCTAGGCTATTTAATCTTTGCTGTCTGCCCTGTCTTTCTCACACCCGAAGAAGGCTGCACAGCCAAAACGTTGTTTTTTCTTCTCTTTTCAGCATGGAATAAACCTATTACTTGTTCCTTTGCAGACTACGCATGTTGCCGCAGCTACCCACCTGAATTATATATTGTAACGCTTCGGGGTTCCGGCGGGCGCCCTTGCCTTCTGCCTACACAGGTCGGCCCCACACCGTGGGGGACTCGAACCCAGGCCTCCGGCGTCACTCAACAGGGACCCAGCTTGTTGAGCTAAAGAGAGATCTCTCTACAGCCCAGTGGCTGTAGTCCTGCTATCACAGGGAAGGGCGGTGACGTCACCGCTCTGGTAAGCCAGCTCTTTTACACCACTGACGGCCATATGCGTTACAATTTGTATGTCAACACTAAAGGTAAGAAGTGATGCAAACTTTCCTTTTATATTTTTTGTGTTACTTGTGTCACTACTGAAAGGACTATTGATTCATATATTTAAAATTTGTTTTATTTTTAACATTCTTAACTCCCACTGCATAGCACTATATTTACAGATCTCGTGGCTCACCTGGATTTCATTGCACATAAGACTAATTTTTCATTTTACAATTTTACATTACACTAGCTGGATCTACACCCTTCAATTGTTTCTTAAACATTATTTAGTTTAAGACAAAATAAAACCAAGTTAATCAGTTTATGGTTAGAACTCTCACACCAGTTATCTATAATAACTATTTGCTCTGCAGAAATGTGTGCTTTAATGAGTTACATCTACTAAACTAGGATACAATATGCAAAATATTCAAGTGCTTTTTATTGACAAGTGTTATTTTCATGACATTCACATTTTTACTTTTTCATGTTGTTTTTGTACTGCCAGTATTATAGTTGTCTCCAAATGCTGCAATGTAAAAACATTACCGTTCACAATTCTGAACTGTAAAGTTGCCACTGCATTTCAGAATATCTTGATTTAAAGAACTGTAGATTTTGACATGCAAAATATGCTGTCTAACATTTAAAGAAACCATAAAACAGAAAAGGCATTTTATTTATAATAATAATTTTGGCAGACCAAGACATTTTGTGCTTGTAGTGTATATGGATCTTTCCACCAAGGCAAAAAAAGCTACATTACTTAATATCAACTTTTATTTTGCAGACGCTTTTCCAGATTATTGTAGTCCTCCAAAGTGACATCTTGCAAACCCAGCAACACTGCCTTAGAATTACACGGGTCATATTCAATTGTCATGATACAGCAGAGATCTATAAGTTCTTGCTGACATTTCTGGAGTCCTGCTGTCACCCTTTTACGTTGGTCTGGGTCTTTTTTCATCTTCTTTGTTTCTTCTACGGTGAATCCAATCAGGCTCACGAGAACTTCATTAGAAAGATCCACATCTAAATAATCAGTTCCGTCAGAAATTTTGACTTTTATATGCCAGCTTCCAGAGCTGCTTGAAAGACTTCCAAGAAGAGTAACTATGAATGCTTTCACTTTCACAACCTTAACTATGGCTGTTTTTTCTCCTAGTAGCACTGACAGATAAGAGAATGGACAAGAGTTTAGATCGACCTTCATTTTGGGTTGGAAGTTAACGTCCGTTTGTAAAGGCACAGATTCTTCTTCTTCACATAACTCATAATGTACTGCAGATCCCAACTGCCAGTTTTCAAAAGACTGACATTTTACAACGGGCTTTATGTTTACTCCTGAAGCACTGTGAGAAGGGATTGCAGAACTTTCACACACAGAGCGCAACTTACTCATTTCTACAGGAACAGTTAGAGCACCTTCTAATAATTCAGGGACTTCTATACTGTTTCCATCATTGGTCATAGTTCTGATTTGGGGTCTTATGGAAACATTCCTTTCACCGGAGACGTTTTCTGGCACTTCTACCATATTATTAGTCAGGTTAAGTGTTGAAGGTACATTTCTGGAGTTTATATTAGAATTACCGCTCATGGTCATCTGATTGCACTGAAAGCCCTGCTCCCTTGATGGAGTCTCAAATTCAGGTGGTGAGTCCTCCAAGTAAATGACATCATCCAAGTCATCTACTGGAATATCATCAAAGTCAGCATCATCAAGTTCTAGAACTTCCTCGCTGGCCCTTTCTGACACCATTTGTGGTGTCTGGGATTCTGGCACACTCAAACCTGAGTGGTAGCTTTGCAAGGTAGAGTTTCGAGTCAAGACACTTGAAACTTCACTCCTGCTACCATATCCACTGTCATGACCCACAACATTACTCATTGCTAATTGATCAACTGTTTCAATACTGGCAAGAAGCTCCTCACTTGAAGGGCTTGTAAGATTTTCAAAGCCTTCGTCTGCATTTGGCATCTCTCTGTCCTGACTGCTGGGTCTTTGCACAGCATTTTCTGTCTCACCAAGTACCCTGC
Organism: Lepisosteus platostomus; assembly: GCF_059453375.1. NCBI lineage: Eukaryota > Metazoa > Chordata > Actinopteri > Semionotiformes > Lepisosteidae > Lepisosteus > Lepisosteus platostomus. The sequence goes on along the minus strand of NC_142614.1, from coordinate 62,844,530 downwards.
TGAGCACTCTTTCTTGAGAAAATTCTTCAACAAGACCCTCTACTTCTCCTCCAATAACTTTGACATTCACAGGTGTGAGCAAGAGAACTCCTAGGCGGCAAACAATTTTCCCTTGCAGCAGAATTTTTGAACCTGGACTTAGATTGGCATGAAGATCAGGGATAGGTTGGTATTCCATTCCCTGGAGCTGCTGCACTCCGTCAGTCAGCTGTAGCATCAGCATTCGCAAAGGTTTTGCTTCCCAGGGCTTCTGAGACACTTGTGTGACTGCTGTTACATTTTCATTTGTGAAGTCTTTGCCTTTCAGCTTCTGGATTTGGCTGTATGCAGGCTGGCTCACATCTAAAAGCGAGTCTATTTGTAGACAATAAAACCCATTAATTTCCACTTTGGCTGCCTCCGAGATACCTCTGGGCAGAATGGGTTGTTCCAGGTCTCTCAGATCAGTAAGAAGCCACTGCTCCAAGACCTGTTTGTTGATTTCAGCTTGTGTCAGGACTGTGCCTGCATTGTCCTGTTGAATCCAATTTATACAAGCTTCAAGCCAGTGGAAAGGGACTTGGATATGCCATGCTGACTGCAGCCAAGCCTTCGCTCTGTGTACAAAGCCAGGTGTATTCATCTTCAAAGTTCCTTCAGCTGGAGAAGGAGATTCTTTTCCTTCACAACTACAGAAATTCTGGAAGGAATCAAAGTGTGTAACATTAGTTATTTTTTACATTTAGTATTAGTCTGAGCTTTAACATGAGTATACTGCAGACAATCACGCTCAGGATATTTACAGCTAGATTTAACAGACTGTCCAGTAAAACTATAGGGACGCACTTTTCCCCCCTGATTAGAGACAACAAAAACATGTATTGTACCTATTTCTACTAACTGATTTTCAGCCCAACTGAGCTCTAAATCACCAGCGCTGATTTGTGCATTGAACTGATCTGATTAAATTAAATGCTTGTTTCTGCATTAAGCCCCATGTTTCTAAAACAATCTGCTTCAAGTATACTTACTACCCTTAATTCTGACTAAACGGGCATTACTATAAGATCAATCTATGATACAGACAGGTATCTATGATAAAGACAACGAATGAATCTAGTTGGCTACACTGCAGGCAAAACACAAGAAAAATTGCTGAAACTCAGAAATTAGTATAGGGTTGATATCAACTACAAAGCCAAGTCAACGTCTTAAGAGCTAAAAGCAAAATTAAAAACATGCTCAAAACATAAAATTGTAATAAATTACTGCAGTTAAGAACTTGGCAGAGGCACAAAAACAGAACATCCCCTGAGACTAAGGTTGTGAACCACTGACTTAAAAGGTGCATTTAAAAGAAAACTTAAAAACGTTGCCTTTGGCAATAACATAATAGCAAACTATGGAACTAAAACCGATGAGGTTAAAAATTAACTCTAGAAGGATGTCTAAAAGAGTCTCTAACATTAAGAAAACTAAAATTTCTGCATACAATGTTCTTTCCAAAGCACTATATTTCTAACTGCTAAAATCTATTTTGAGTGCTTATCTGAATTATCCCAGTTGTAAAAACATAAAGAAAAAGTCCCTGTTCATCACTTTAAATCTCTGGTACATCAGATAATGCTAGACATCCATGTATTGCTTTCTGATGTCACACTGGGTCTAGCAATTGACAGCCTTTTTCATTAGACAATGCAGAAAGCCATTAAACAACTCCATGGAGAAAATGACTCCTCAAAATGAGAAACTCGAAATATCCGTGCATGAGTGTATGTTGGCCGCAAAGGAGCATGTAAAGTTTTTACAACTGGGATAATTCAGATAATAATAATAATAATAATAATAATAATAAGTTATTGTTATTATTAATAGATAATAATAATTCAGATAAATCATCCTGAAGAAGGTTTAAAAGCCGTATTGTTTTGTTTCTTCTTTGTAGTTTTCAGTCTGAAATTAACCTTCACTTGTTTCTACAATAATATATACTGTAACTGCATCAAAAAACATGCATCACTACATATGCATGTTTTAAAACAGCTATACTATATTAATTTTGACTATTGATTTAATCTTCTTCAGTGTATTGATCATTCATGACCATGATACGCTCAACAGACTGTTGCATAAGCACTAGATTACCTCGAGCTGACGGGTCCGGACTGGAGAAATATAGAAGAACACAGAAAGGAACTAACATGCTTTGCTTACCAATAGAACGCTTTCCTGCTATTGGTAACCCATCCTGTAATGTTGCTCGCCATCTGCGGTTTTCGGAGGCAGCCAGCAATTTCTAACCTGGCAGAATATTACAGCCAAACATACTTTGTCAATGACAGGACACAATCTGGAAGGCTAATAGTTAAGATTCCTGAGCAAGGGGTATGCAATGTTCTGGCCAGGAGTGTCTAGTCGCAACAGAACTCCACTTGTAGTGCTTGGTGCTGGGTTGATTACACAGCGCTACACCGATCAAGTCTGGGGACCTCACTGACAGCACTCCACCAGGACAATAAACATTCTCACACCGACTGTGCAACAACAGCTTTCTATGGGAGGAACAGGCCACAACCCAGCATCTGTACACCAGTGCTGCCTGGCACTGCTTTCTGTGCCAGTCAATCGCACTAACCTGTGACTTGTACAGTAAACTCCCTATCTCGCCCAGAGAAATTTGCCGGTGTCATGTGTATTCAATAAAATCTCAGTGAACCTGCTACAAGAGGCTTATCGTTTTCTTGATTATAGCTTGGTGAATTTGTTTCAGTTGTACGTAATGAAAGTTTATTTCGATTCTCACTCCATAAATATACCTGTCTTCGGTGTAAATTTCAAGGTTTACCAAGCTCCGTTTAAACCGCAATAGTACATTTTAATAATTACAACTGTTTAGCAGTATTATAATGCAACAGTAATAATTAGAACTTCTTCATCTAAAAACTATTTTTACTACATACTAAATAGACCCATCTTGATTACCCTTTCCATCTGCAGACGTTGCAGCTGCTCCACAGTCGAAAAGAAGTTCAGGCGCCAAACTAGCCAAAGAAAACAACGCGAGACGGACGACTTGGAAAGGGCGGCTTAGTTCTGGTAATATTTCATCAGGAATACTAAAACCTAGTGCAAAACATCCTACACTAAATAAAATTAAGTTTCATACACAGACACCACGAGGACAGACACAAGCACAGCCGCATTAATACACAATTCTTACGAACAACCAAACTACCAGATTTCAGTGTTAGCCACACCCCGAAATTCTTCTTCCTGCTGTGCGACAGTCCTACTGTCCAATAGAGTTCCGCGATCCTCCGCCAAAGCCCCAGTAACCACCAATCAGAGGGCTGAATCGCCGGTCGAGGCGAAACTTGGATAGTATCATGGTTGGTTGTAAAGCCTGTCGGTGGAGGGACTCGAAAGCAGTACGGGTCTGCAAGCAGGTTAGTAATATTTGTTTTGGTAAATTTAATGTGTCGATTTCAACGATTGCTTTAATCTGGAGAAAGTAGAGCACGATAATATGGGGAAAATATCGCAGGGATGACATTGAACACTCAGAAATTCAATCGCAAATCCTCCACAGAATAAGATCCTTTTAAGGCCGTTGACTCAGCCTCAGGCGTGCTAGCAGTATGATGAAACGAGAAGTTTGTGTATCTATTCGTAATCGCAGTCGAGGTTTATATTAATTATTTCAACCAAGAACTTTTGAGTAGGTTGATGCGATTTGCAAGGGGCTGTTTCCCGGGAGAAATGAGCTCTGGGCGACAGAAGCGTTTTTCTTTTGCTAATCAAACCCTTCCGAGAGGCAGCTGCGCATGAGATGTTACAGGCCTTCCTGCTTGGAGGAATCGGGTTGCCGGTGGGAATGTGAACGGGAGTGGGATTCTCCTGGGTTTGGCCTTTTCCAGGGGTGGGCGGCAGATAAATGTGATCATCGATAAATATGACTATTCCGACATCGGAGTGAAAATTATCGGGCACATCATTTGTCTTTCGCCTGTGGTCTGAGAATATGGGGCCTGCTGTACGTGTGCAGTCATGGTAAGGCAGGCAGGCGAGCGAGGTCTTTGTCCGAAACCGGAGGGGCTTACGAGTGAGCGAGATTGTTACAGCTCGCACGTATGCAGTTAATATAAATACAGAGAATAACGATGTTCATGATTAAAAATGATTCCACTGTCGTTTCCCTGCGTTCTCCTGGCGATTTGCATTGGTTGGTCTATCTGTGGCAGCTACGTTTCTGCTAGATGCAGCAGCCATTTCGTTTCCAGCGGTGCAGCTTTTATTTTTGCTGTGCGGAGCTCGCTGCTGCGGGCTCTGCGTTAGGCTACAGTGATCATTCTCAGAGGTTACAGTATTTTTTATTTTAGCATTGCTTTTAAATTCTAGAAATTTCCTGTGTAAGATATGGCGATTACTCTTCTAAATTCCGTCCTTTTTGGTATTATTTTTTGCCTTGTTCGCTTAGTTACAAACTGTATCTCGGGCATTAGGTTGGCGGAAACTCTTTTACCCTAGCAGCAAATATTTTTTTGCACACCCAGGTTATCGTGTAGCATTAAAATGTAACATGGCCCTTCAGTCCTCCTGCCTCTAGTCTGATTTAATATATATATAGAATTTTAGTAGTTTTACTCCTGCTCAGTGCCTGCTTATTAAACGAGATGTGTGTGTTGCATCAAAACGCTGCAACAGGTAAATGGAAATGATCAAGTAAACGGAAAGACAGTGATTCAATGTTTTTTTTTTATTCGTGATAGGTTTTAAGCAGTTCTTGGAGACCTCAGTAGTTCCCGCCCACAACACGCCCATTAAACCAGAATAAATAGTGGTAAGTGCTTGAGGCGAAATCAATCGCTTCCAACATTGGTAATTTCGGGTGTTTTTCCTGTATGTAAAGCTAAAATTTACCATGGTCGCTTTCAGCACTTTCGCCGAGAGAAGAGCCCACTTTCATTTCATCTTCGTTAAAAGACAATGGAGACTGAAATTGAACAGCAGGAAGAAGAGACTACATTCAGCAACACAGAGACAAACGGTAAGGCAGATTGACGTGACATTGCCAGCGTCTTCGGTGCTCGTCCCCGAGTACGAATTCTTGTTCGGCAATGAAATGTTCTTTTCCAGGTTGGTGCTTTTTTCAGAGAAGGGTTTTGTTCCCTGGTTTTCAACAAGGGATGGTTGCTATGATTTGTTTGCAGTTTATTTTTTTAAACAATTTTCCTACCGGTAAATCATGAGATTTGCTTGTATTGATTTTCTACAAGTCACGTTTTACTCTGTGTAAAAGTAAAACAAAACTGTAGATTAATCTGAATCCCATAATCGAGAGAGAATTTTCTACTAAGAAATGCACCATCCAAATAAATGCAGAGCTAAAACACATTCAGAAAGATTCAGAAATTATATCCATAACGGTACATCGGATGGATGTTTCTCGTTTTTTTATTTAAAAGCTCAGGAAAAAATAACCCCCTTATCACTGTATGAAAAAAAAGATTAAATGGACTTTCACTAATGTTCTGTAAATAGACAATCATCAGCTTTTGTCCTGTGTCTGAAAAGAAGGATGGTTCATGAAAATGGTCGCACAGAATGAGGGTCTTTGGTTACCATGGCAATATCACAAGCAAAGGTTCACTGTGCTTCCAGAGATAAAGCTTGCTAATTAAATTCAGCCCTTTAGTTTTCAGTGTTTTCAATTTATGTTGGCTGTAATGGTTATTGAACTAACTGGATAATTTCAAGCATTTCCAGTCCTTCCAGTTTGCAGATGAGCTTTTCAAAAGAGACATTGTAATCTAGAATACATTATACGAAGGATCAGTTATTTGACGTACAATGGTTGAGCAATTAAATTTTTACTACGCTTCAATAACCCCCTTTTCATCTTTTCTGATGTAAATGCCACACGCTTATTTGATGTTTGAGGTGTTACAACAGCTGATAGCGTGACAGCCATATAATTAAAATATGGAAGTCAAATATTTTGCATATAATTGTGAAAAGTAGTCATCATTAGATAAAAAAAAATTCAGGGTGCAGTTTTTGTTTAATGTGGGTTGCTACAAAAGTAAAGCCTCTTGTTTTGTTTGATGCACAATAAAATGAAAGGCATTGCTTTTGTTCTGGCCATTGCATAAATTTATAGCGGTGGTGATTACTTATAGAGCAAATATGTCCATTTTCTCACAATGTTCGTTTCAAAGTTAGTGATGGCCTTTGGTCTTATTTTTTTTTTCCGCTGCTGATTAACCGAATTTAGCTAAATCAGGCTTGAAGAAATAGCCACCACTCTGTCAGCAATAGATGTCAATTTTTCTTAGGAAAACGCCCGGCAGAAGACATGGAGGAAGAGCAAGTCTTTAAGAGGTCTCGTAACACCGATGAAATGGTAGAATTGCGAGTCCTGCTTCAAAGCAAAGTAAGTTTTAGAACTGATTTAAAAAAAAAATTGGTCAGCATTATGCTAGAATTATGTGATTATTCTGAAATATTGTTGTAACTTCACTTTGTTTTATCAAAGAATGCAGGTGCTGTGATTGGAAAGGGTGGAAAAAACATTAAAGCCCTCCGTACGGACGTGAGTATTTCTTAAGAATAAAGGATCGTTTGAATTTTTCTGATGTGTTCTTTGGATGTAAAGACCCTTTGGTAATATTTGCTTATGAATAAAGGGAAAATAAGGGAGGGGGCAGGCGGAGTACGTTAGCCAGCCGTCTGTTTTGATTTGGGATCAGACCTAATTAGAGGCTTTTACTGATCCTTCCAAATGGCTTTTTTGTTCAGTAATTCCAAGTACTAACATAATTCCATAATTTTTCGCTAAATTAATTAATCTTAATGAGCAACACAAAATACAGAAACGCCCGTTTAATGTACATTTCTTTCTAATTAGGCAAACCTGATCTTGGCTAAAATCTAGCCGTTTCATTCTTCCTTTGTGACATTGTCGTCAAGAGTGTACATTAACATGCATGCAGAATACAGCGGGTCATTAATGCATTTTAGCTCTGTGTACAAAACTGGTTTTAAGAGAGCAATTTCATTTGGAAAGCATTTTAGCAGCTGTCCAAGTGAATTTATATAGGTTGGCTGATGTGAAAATACATCATTATGAGCAGTATTGTTCACAAAATGATTAGTTGGAGGACTGTACAAACTCCTTTTTACCTGGAATAAAGTTCATAGGAGTTTTAGTCTACACATCTAATGCCATAACCCCCCACCCCCCAAGCAATTGCCTGAACTCTTGAGCAGACCTATAGGTTGTTTTTAAGATGACTTATTTTAATTCTAGTTCTAAACGACAGTCCGATGGTCCATTCTATTAACTTGTTCAGTGTATAGCGGCAATGCAGTCAAGTGTACTTGTTCATTCTTCACAGCCTCTTGTAGAGAATATCATAGTGATGAGTATAGTTTGTATTCAATTAAAATTTATTCCTTTTCCCCCTCTTCCCTCTCCTTTTTTATTTTTTTTTATTTTTGGCCACCTATCTCCGTTGCCCATGTACTGGATCGACATGCCCCTGCGTTGCCCATCATGATGTTGGCCCATCCGCCCCTGAACGCCCATGTGACTCCCCGGTTGGCCATGCCCATAAATGTGCTCATTCCCAAACGGGCACCTTACTTGACAACTTCTGATTGAATGCCCTTGCCCAATGCCAACATCCACGAACGCCAATGACCAATGCAGTACAATGCCAGTGTATCAGTCCCAGACAGCAGTGGCCCCGAGCGGTATGTCCCAACAGTTTATGCCTCACTGCCTGATTAGAAAGAGAAAAATGTATTTTATAACCTGCCTTTGTTTTTTTTTGTTTTTGGAATAGTAATCCCCTTTTCAAAACGGTGTACTGTTTTTAGTTTTTCTGTCTTATTTTCCCCATGAAGTCTTTTTTTAGTTTGTTTTTTTTTGTCACTGGAGTTTCACGTGAGTTGCCCACTCGGAGAAATCCACTACTTCATTTGAATGGAAGGAGCACAGCTTGAAGTGTTGCATATTTTTGCTGCGTTATTAATCATGAATTGTTGAAAGCAGTCTTTCTCGCTCTGTCCTTGTGGCCCACCTTGCTCCCCCCTTCCTGTGCCCCTTCCCCCCCACCCCACCCCCCCCCAACATCACCTCTCCATAATCTTGAAGAAAATATGCTAGCGCTCTGCCCACTCTTTCACTACTCATTACTGTCTGTTTTGTTTTTTTTTGTCCTGCATTCTTGTTTGGTTCTCACAGGGCCCATCAGTAATACTGTTATCTTCCAACTTCTCATAACCTTGCTCCAGTTTTCTGTCCGGCTACAGTGTTCACCACTTTGCATACTTTCCTGCTTTTTTATTCCCCCCCTCCCCTTATGAGAAGGTGTGCCAGTGTTACAAATGTGATGGCGAGACTTTCCAAAATTCCTGGTGGTGGGGGTTGTAAAAGAATTTCCAGAGTCTCCTCTCCGCTATGTTCTTGCCCACTTAATCTGAGCCCTTCCACTTTCCCATTCTGCAAGACCTGCCATTGTTTTATTTATTAAATGTGAGGATACAAATGCATGTTCTTAACTTGTATTGGAGTCCTGTATTAGTGATTGGGGGGAACCGTTAAAATATGTTCTACATTCCTAAAATTAAAGTATGAGCTGCATACATTTGTGCTCTTTGATATTAGAATTTCATAGCACTTTATCTAAAAACTTTTTTTCTCTTTTCTTTCCCCCCTTTTATTTTTGTCTTTTTTTTTCCCATTTCTTGTGACGTAAATTGTTTTAAAAAGTATTCTGAGCATCAGTGCGGACATTGAGACCATTGGAGAGATTCTGCTGAAGATCATTCCTACTTTGGAAGAGGTGATTGCTTTTATTCCCTAAAGGACGATAGTTTGTCTCCAATGGGCAGTAAGGGGTGGGACTTCATTTGATAATAAATGTGGATGAAGATTGTTGAAATGCATTTTTCTTTCAAGGTCGTGAAAGGTTTTATGAGTCATTTTTTTCTTGTCTGTTTCCATTTTATGCAGTAGTTTATTTGTGATTCATTTGTATTGTTGTTAATTATAAGTGCTTCCATTTAATTGCTAAAAGGTTCTAAAAAATGCTTCAGTTTTTATTTTAGTGATGGATACTATCTGTAGATTCTCATCTCTCTCTGTTTTTTGTATGCTAATGTTTGTTTTTGTATTTGTGTAGTACCAGCATTACAAAGGAATTGATTTCGATTGTGAGCTGAGACTTCTCATTCATCAGAGTCTAGCAGGGGGCATCATTGGAGTCAAAGGAGCCAAGATTAAAGAGCTGAGAGAGGTAAGTATTTGTCTAGCGCTTTGATATTTTAACTTGTAAGTTTTTGTTTTGAATCATTACTGTAAAAGTAATGGCACTTAAACAATTGAAGGATTTTGTTTTTTTTTTGTGAATTAATATAAGCTGTGAGAATTGTTTAATTTTTATGAAGTTCCCATTTATTGAATCTGCTAAGTACCTCAATTGTTGAAATTCAATCTTGATTATATTTGACTTTTTAGATTAAGAGAATAATTTGTAATTCTGTCATCAGCAGTATAGCCATCTATTAAAGCCATTCGTTGTTGGTAATTTGTGAAAAGGCTGTCTGACATTTTTTTACTTGAAATGTATTTAGCAATATACTTATCTATTAAGCACTGTTCTGTTCATGTGTTGAAATGGTATTCTGACATTGAATTTCTACTGATCCAAGCTGAATTCATCAGCTCCTCAGTTTATATAAATGCCAATGACCCAGATGCCTTGGGGGATATTGACACTGAATATTTATGCAGCACCTGTCGTTTGTGATATTTGGTAATTAGAGATAATAAGCTTGCTGTGGTACATGTTGCACTGCGGTTGGGCTACGTGGAATCTGGCACAGGCAATGCATCAAGAGCTGCCCATTAATTTATACATTTTATGATGAATTTCTAGACCCCATGAGTAGAATAAAATTCATGACCTACGTTAATAAAGTGGTGAGCTATATGACCAAGCTATATTAATTTATATTGTGAATAAAAGCTTTACTGAATTTGGGGGGTTTTGTTCCTTCAGAGGAGAAGAAAGATTTTAAGCGTTTGGTATAAGATAAATATTTTGGGGGTTTCTTTGGTCTTAAATTGTATCTTAATTTTCTAATTTCAGAATACGCAAACAACCATCAAGCTCTTTCAGGAGTGTTGTCCTCATTCCACTGACAGAGTAGTGCTTGTTGGGGGAAAACCTGACCGTGTGGTGGAGTGCATCAAAATCATCCTGGAATTAATATCTGAGGTAGGTTGAGGAAGCTTTCTGTTTTCAGATATCAGTATCTTGTAGATTTTGAGAGATGAGAATGATTTTCTGAATAAAATAGGGTTCTTTGTGGTGCAATTATGAAAACTCATTACAGCCATTATATTTTAAATTTAAATGGTGCCCTTAATTCAGTAGGTACCTTAGATGGACTTGAGCACCCTTCTGTTTTTTCCTAGCCTGCAATTAATTATCTTTTTAGGCCCCAATTAAAGGACGTGCCCAGCCTTATGACCCAAACTTCTACGATGAAACCTATGACTATGGCGGCTTCACCATGATGTATGACGACCGTGGAAGGCGTCCAATGGGTTTTCCCATGCGAGGTCGAGGAGGGTTTGACCGCATGCCCCCTGGCCGAGGTGGTCGACCCATGCCTCCGTCGAGAAGGGATTATGATGATATGAGCCCCCGTAGAGGACCTCCGCCGCCTCCCCCAGGAAGAGGAGGCCGAGGAGGCAGCAGAGCTCGTAACCTGCCCCTGCCTCCCCCACCACCGCCCAGAGGAGGGTAAGATGACTACCTAATAAGGAAGCTCATAGCATCATGGGGAGGTTAACAACTGTCACTGTAAATTTACAGTTTTGCTGTTCGTTCACCTGCAGTGTTTATTTTTTGTGGTCCAGCTAATGTCTTGAGAATATAGCTTCAAAAGAAGATATAAGGCCAAAGTGGAGTTTTAAAATATACTGTTTGCATTTATTTAATTGGATGATTGCTTGTTCATAGATTTAACATTTTGTCTTTGTGTGTAAAAGGTCTGCCTTTATCGTATACAATGCATATCTGTCAAATTCTCATCCCACACAAATGTTGGCACATAATTCGTAAATCTGTGTGGGATTTTTCTTTCCCTCCAGCTTCTGCCAAAATAGGTTTGCAGGACTATCAAAGTACTCCAGCTAGCTGTACTCTTGTTTAAGTACACAAACGGTAAAGCCAAAGTCTTCACAAACTATAAAGTCACAAGGTTGTATGTACCCCATTCTCAAATTGTTTGCAGAGATGAGCAGTTTTCCTACGAGACCTATCATGCCCATGCAGACGACGGACGAAAGTAAGTTGTTTTCCCCACGGCTGTGTCCATATTGCAGGGTAATGGGACAAAGGTGCTGTCTTTATTCAGGTGTATTTTTCAGAAAATTACAATGTGTTTAAATGCATTCTTGGAAGGGTTTGTGGTCATGTCTGTTTTCACAATGCTTTCCATGTTGGAGGCATGTGGGGTTAAGCATTCCCCCTTTCATTATGATGGATATACAAAAAGTCCAGTGCTTACAAGGTCATGAAGAATTTAATCTTGCTTCTTATGTCCTACTACAAAATGCTCCCTGGTGGATAAATGATCGTATAAAGGAGCTCCAGAGACAATACTGATCAGAGGTGGTAAAACCCACCTCTGATAACCTGATTATTTTACTGAAGTGTTCATCTAGTCTTCACCATGGGTTCACGGTACTGATCTTTTCACCCCTGTACTGCCTTTGATCTCTTCGGCTCCATTGTGTTGTCATCCAAGTATATTTTAAAACTCCTGATGCAGGTTTGGTGCACGTCTTACGCCTTTTACGGTAAAAAAAGGTTTTTCAGTTATGCAGCGTTGAAATGTGTATGGTTTCACCTTAACCTTTCACCTAAAAGGTTGGTATTTACTACTACCTTTTTATCTTTGTCCTGTTTATTTTACAACAAAATTTGTGCATAATGCAAAATCGCATTAAAATTCAGGTTTAATATTTTTCCTTGTAAATTGAATTTCACTATTGCTATTGCACAGAATTTATATTTAAGTATTTGAAGAATATATTTTACTGCAGTAACTGCTTACTTTCCCATTGGAATTAATAAATAAAAATAAAAAACATTTATTGCTTGGGACACGTATACTGGACATAACAGTTTGAATAAAACAATTTTTTTCCTGTACTAGGTTTATGACTTAGTACCGCTCAGTAAATCACTTTAATGCTCCAAGGATGATATCTTGATTAGAAGCTGTATGTAAGCTGCAAATAACCTAATAATTTTAGGACATGGTAAAAACTACTTACAAAAATATTTTTATGGATTACATCTAAGGAACAAGGTTGAGGTGAAAAAGGCTCTTATGAAATATGAAAAACTATTTTCATTACATTTCATGATTTTTTTGCAGTGAGAATGAATTGAAGGTTTTCTTAAATTTTCAAATGTTTTTTTCTTTAAGTAATGACAGAAGAGGGAGGCCTGGCGATCGGTATGATGGAATGGTAAGGTGATCGCTTTTCGTTATTGAATTCAGGTATTAAGCCTGAGTTTTGTACCGTGGTTTATTAAAATCTGCACTTAATTATGAAACCAGTTATTGAGGGTAAATATAAAAGGTGGTATTCAAAGGGTGTGTTTGTTATGCATTTTTGATCTCCCACAAAGCCCTTAGGTTCATATCGAGCTTGGCTCACACACACTGCCAGTTTTGCCTTTTGTGTTGCCAAATACATTTTAAAAAATTGTCAACTTGTTTTTATAGTCATTATTTTGGACAAAGATTGGCACCAAAGAAGTTGATCTGTTGCTGCTTAATGTTGAAGTTAGCCAACAACTGCAGCTCTATACCACTGTAGAAGTCTTTATTTTATTTTCAAATTATTTTAACAATGCTTTTGAACATGCTGTAATTTCCCTTGTAGTTTCAAAAAGCTAAGTCTAAGAATGTCTTGAAAGTAACAAGTACGGCTTTATCATATAGTTCTAGTTTTAAGACCCCTTGCATTTTACAGTTTAATTTTAACTGTAAGCATTGCACACAACTGAGTAATATGATGTATCCGTTACGTGCTGTCATTACATTTGTAATGGTCACCAAGCACACTGAGGGAAACGGGCTTTTAATTGGATGTATCCAACCACATAAATGTCACTCGAGTATGGTGCCTAGCCAGTGTATCCTTGTTTTGTGTGTACTTTTCTTGTAAGTGTAAGTGTTTATTAAAAAAACTTTTAAGTGATATTTAGGAATTTACCTGGTCTGTCAGTAGTTACATTTTGTGGAAAAGAGATGATCAAGAGAACAGTGATTGTAAAACTGGATAGTTTGTCATCTTTACTATATTGAGCAAATAAATCCATACCTTTCTATAAGAAACAAATATTTCACTGAAGGGTTTGGAAAATATTTAGATTCTAATAGCTGATGGTCATGGCTGGTTAGAACCCTAGTAGGCTCAAGTCATTTTCAGTGGAATAATAAACATCTTCTCAACTTTTTCTTTCTTTTAAAATGAGTGAAGATATATTGTAGGAGCTCTATATGTTTAGTAACATGCTGTTAATAACTGGATTTATGTTTTAGAAAAGCAAAGTTGTTTACTAAAAACCTGTTTAGGGTAGCAATGTCATCAGTATCATGCTGAGAATTACAGAAACACAGTGATCTCTTTACAAGTGACCATGCCCAAATAAACAATGAGGGTGCAGTTTGTGATTTGACAAGACCGGTTTAATTCAGTGTAGTGCAAAAAAGATGTCAAATTTAAATATTGCTCCTGACATCAGACGGATCTTTACTTCACAATCTGTAACATGCAGGGAGCCGGCTGGCTCCGCTTTCCATTGCTAGGCAACGTATTTTTGAATTACCTGTTTCCTTGACTACCAAGGAGCAGCTGAATACGTCGGTGAAAGCCATCAAACCCCACAATGAATGCTGAGTACATACAAAAAAAGCATGCGACTGTAAACAAGCCCTGAAAGAGATTTGTACTGCAGCTTCGGTAGTCAGGCTTTCATTGTAAAGTGAATGTCAAGTTGATTTTTTTTTTCTCTTCTGTTAAAAATAGAGGCTGATTCTGGATTTTTTTTGGGGGGGGGTATTTCGTATTTACCAGTTGTTTCTTGTCTTGTGTTAAAGTGTGTTACATTATAATGTTAAATATATGATGAGGCAACCACACAATCAAATATTGTTGAAATTGTCATGAGACTTACATTTTTTTCCTTCTTTTCATGTCATAAATGCAACAGAGTGGGGGTGGATACGGTGAGTGCCCTTTAACTGCTTTTCATGTACATTTATACACACTGACAATTTAATTATTAGACTAAAAGAACAAATTGGTTCCAATGCTGGCAAACCAGGGTTTTTAGTTTTGATATTTTGACATGGGTTCTAATTTTAACACTACACAGACGTTGAATTGCCAAATAAAACGGACAAAAAGAAAAGTTTTAAAATACGTGCAGTATGAAGGTCTAGATAGTAGAGCAAGTGTTTATTTTACTGCTTTTGTAGCTAATTACTAATCTAATTGTGGTATGCTTTATAGATAACAATTCATCCTGGGAACCCTTCCAGTCTGGTGAGTATTAATGCTTATTATTTTTATGTGCATCATATTTAATACTTTGATAAAATGCCTTTTTTAATGTATACATTTAAGATTTTTCTCCATGTAGTAACCTATGTGAAATGCTGCAACTTTAGAAAAATCATTTTTTCTTTCTGCAAGTTATTCATATTGATAGAGAAGTGTCCAGATCTTGTAAGGGATAATGTCTTGCTGTACAATGTGATCAAGGTCATGGAGTCATAAATATCTTTGTAAAACATTTAGAGGTGATGGAATGACACATAGGATTAAAATGTTCATTCCTTTTTGTTTTTTGCAGGTGGTCGTGGGTCCTATGGTGACATAGGGGGGCCTGTTATCACGACACAAGTTACCATCCCAAAAGATGTGAGTCTAATAACTGAATTCTATAAAAGTTGATGATGTAATTCAGTCAACCTGTCTGCTATCTTCCTTGTTTGTGATGTGCCATTGTTTATTTCAGTTGGCGGGATCAATAATCGGGAAAGGGGGGCAAAGAATCAAGCAAATCCGACATGAGTCTGGAGCATCCATTAAAATAGATGAGCCCCTGGAAGGATCTGAAGATCGCATAATCACGATCACTGGCACGCAGGACCAGATCCAAAATGCACAGTACCTATTGCAGAACAGGTAAGTGCTCAACGTAATCTTTGAAGTCTTCTTGTGCGAGTTCTGTTGTCTTCTGCTCTTGTACTTATTTACTCTGGTCTGCCATTAATGTTTCCTTACCTCTTTGCTAATATATACTAACTTCTACTAACAGTGGGGGAAAACTTGACAAAGCTTTCTCCTTTTTGTGAAACTGCTGTAGGTTAAAACAAAATTCAGAAATGAGCTAAAAGATCACATGCAAAGTCAACTTCTAATGAACAGGGTCTGGTGAAAGTTGGCCTAGTTCTGTGTGGAAGACTAGTGATTTTGTTGTTTTTAGTTAGATGAATTGACAACAAATCACAGTCTACCATACGGCACAGGCTTAGCCTCATCTGGATGAATAGAGAATGTGACCGTTTTTTCGGTGAAAGCAGCATTTCACACGCATTACTTACTAACGTGAATGCCTTTCTAACAGTCTTCTTCAAGCTTGCTTCTAAAGGGGCAGGACTAACTGCTGTGATGGATGCCTTCTACTTGTCTGATGTTCAGAAGAAATTCTTGTATATCCAGTTTTGTTTATTTTATATTTCAGTGTGAAGCAGTACTCTGGTCGATTCTTCTAAAGGAGGAGATTAAGATTGAAGGAATACCGCGCTGCTTGTTTTGTCCCTGCTTCTGTTAAGAGCCAACATTCCTCTGCTTAGGTAGATGTTCTGCATTTGGGGTGTAGTTTCCAATTCTGCTTCTTTTCCATCTGATGTAACCAGATTCTTAGAACTTTAAATGTATGGAGTTTCAAAACAGCAGCAGAATGAGTGGATTCTTTTAATTTTTTTTTATTTTTGTTAAACTTGTTTTGATGAATTATTGTAATGTGTTTTCTGTAATTTAGAGTAAGCTCATCTGTATGTACACTGTTTGTATGGGCAAAAGTACTGGTAGCTCAAACGTGCCAGGCATCCATTCAGTACAATGTGCGGAATGTAATCGTTTTGTAAGGAACATTTTATGATTTTTAAAATAAATTTAGTAAATTGTTCTTCCTTGCTATTTTCAGTTAACAAAAGGCTAGGGGCTGTATAAAGAAATGTAAATATACTTTTATAGATTGAATTTCCATAAAGGATTTTTTTTCTCTGTGGGTTATATTCTAATGTACTGATTGGACCAAAAACAGGGGTGAGGTGGGTGTCTTCAGAGCCTGCCAGTCATGTTAGATGTGTAATCAGAATTCAACAGTGTATTGAGCTCATGTCTTGTATAAATAGGATTGATCAATCAATCAAGTAGTGCACATTTTTTTCCCTCAAATGTAGACTTAGATAAAGTTCATTGGTCTTGCTAAAGCCTGTTTTCTACTTGTCTCTAAGCATTTTTAACGTTAAAAGTAATCTTTACACTTAACCATTCAGGGAGTATATGCAGTATTGCTAACCAATGCGCAGGCCTTTTCTGTCAGAAGTTAAGGTGATTGTCATTTCATCATACTTCTGAAGTCCTGCTGTAGAATATGCTGCAAGTCTGAGTAATAAAGAAAATGCCACCCTTTTAATAGATGCGCTTTTTTCGAGAGTGTTGTTAACACTATATTCTTTCAAAGTTTGGGGAAAAAACACAATTTTCAGGGCAACTGTGACCTAGCTGGTGAGTGGATTGGTTTTTGTTTAGCTTCCATTTGATTTGCCTCAGTATTTTACATTCACCCTTTTCTGCTTGGATCCATAAATTAGCGAGGAGACTTAATCGAACATGCACGTATCTCAGTCTCTTTTTAAAATATCTTGACAAGGTTTTCTGAAAAATGCTGTGAACACAAGGAGGATGGTATTGCCTGGCCTTTCAGACCTTATCAGGTACAAGTAGTGTTGCTGTTACAGTGAGCTGAATTAAACAGGATATTTTCCCTTTCTGGGTGGAAAAACATTGATTTCCTTGCCATTTCCCATTCTTAGATGGGCAAGTCAAGCAAGTGACCTGAAGACCACCTGTCCCTATGAACTGTACTGTTACAGTGTGCAACTTTAGTAGGTTTTTTGTAATCTTGTATTTTATGGAAAATTTTGCTGAGATACGAAGTATGTGACCCTTCTTTTCCATTGCAGGTGTTCAATCTATTTAATAAAGGTTGAAATGCAACAAATCCATGTTCTGTGAATTTCAAGGGCTGCATATGGAAAATACATGTATTCTTTCAAAAGTAGTTTGTCTTTGGTGCACTCTAAAACGTTTGTTTTAAGTCATGAGGTGTTTTATATCTTTCACTTAAGTAATGCCTTCTCTTGAGGTGTGCAGAGTATTCTCTGGTTACTCGTGGGATTTTGTATTGCATTTTAGTGTCATGTCTAGCACCACCTTAATGCAAATCTGAATCATTCCAAGTAATATTTGACAACTGTTAGGTTGGATTGAAATCGGTATCAAGTATCCATGAAGGAAAACGGGCTAAAGATTCAAAATGCATAGTAATTATGAACGCATAGCAATCAATTGAAGATTTGAGAATACCAGATTGTCTAATTGTTTCAGGCAATTTTGGAAAAAAAACGCAGGTTCTATTAGTCCTGATCCTCAATCTTATATTGAATCAAGAAAATAAAATACTACCCATCTGCTCTGAGAATGGAAGCAGATGGTGGTAGACTGCTAAACATGAGTTTCAAATACTTTTTTATTGAACTCGTTTTAAATTGATGCAAAACCCTTACATTTATAACGTCAGGTCAAGATACAATAGGAAAGTGCATACGTAGTAGAAAAGCTTTGATTTTACACCTGTTTGTATTGTGAAATATCTTTAATATTGGGTTGCCTGGACCCTGGTTTGAAAACTCATTAGATTTGTGTGCAGCTGTGATTACAAACGATGCGGTTTTCAGGGGAACAGTACTGAAATATTTCCATAAGATCCGTTGAAGTTTATTATTGAGGTTATGAAACTCACTATTTTTCATTTTACAGAGGCCACAAGTTTAGTTAGAAATTATGAAGACTGCTCTGTAGCGCAGTTAGTACTTTTATGTTTTGTGAATTGTAGAATTAGCAGTTCATGCTCGGGGAAAATTGTCATCTTTCAGGATTTAGACTAGGGGTACATTATGGTATTAACAAAGCAGATCTCCATATGCGGAACATCGAAAGAAACAGCATATATTTAGAAAAGGTATGCAGAATTTGGATATTAGGTTTTATTGCATCATTTTGATTACTGATCGCTTTTGACTGTGATCAATTCACGTTTTTTTAAACGCCATGATCGCTTCGTTAGAAAGTAGACTGGGCGCAGGTGACGAGGTGATGTAATCCTTTGAATTTCAAGCCTTGTGATGGAACACGAAAACAAAAAAGGGAACCAGCATGCCCCGTTTGTGAACAGAACAACGCCTTCGAACCATGCGTGTGCTGGAAGCTAAACGAAGTCGTTCATGAATGATGTCGCTCGCCGTCTGGGCTGTTAACAGCCAGCAACTTCTGACCTGTCGAGACTTAACCAGACAGACTGTCAGTGACAGGCCGCGACGTGGGACAGCTCGGCAGACAACCTCTCGGAAATCGCCTCTTCTTTCTGCTGGTCTGGGCCAGAGGTTCCAACAGGTACACGGCTCTAAGGGAGATTTAGGGGAACCTGATAAGGTACTACATCGATCTAGTCCTGGGACCTCACCTACTGCCGTTTTTGCCATCGTGCCGTGACACCATCCAGTAGAACAACGCATGTGCTCATGCTTTTCGTAACTTGCAAGACAAGACTGTCACGGTTATGTCGTAGATGTTCTCCCCACCAGACTCGATCCCCGTTGAGCATCGCTTTGTGGGATTCATTGACTCGTGAACAGACAAACGATTGACTAGGGCTGTGCAAGAGGAACGGGGGAAAGTGATGTACAGTCACTGATGTACAACTCCTATTTCTTCCAATGGTAGCCACACAACTCTTTTACTAGGCGGTGTCTTTGTCCGTAGACCACCTGTTCATCAACCCTACTAATGCCAAATGTTAATCAGCATGGTTACCTTTGTCCCTTGTAAGTGCACCTGTTACAACATGAACATTTTCTAGATTACTTAGTGAATTGGTTCTCGTTGTGTTGGGACCTTTCTTTTAATACTCTGTTTCATACGATCATGTGAGTAACAGTCTATTGAGAAGCGGTAAACCCCACGCGTTCGCTGCCGAGACAACATACAGAACAGCAGCTGTTAAGTGAGCACTAATCGCGCGAGACCTGCTGTTGCCTTCCAAAGTGAAAGTTGCTCGCGAAGCCCGGACCAGCACCACAGGAGCGCCCGGCGCAGGCGGGCAGCGTGTGGGAGGAGCGTTCGGGTCTGTCTGTGGAGGAGGTAAGTGCCGCTGTGAGAGAAGAGGGAGTTAGGCGATTCGTGTCTTTATTATTGTAACCACCGTGTCCCCGAGCAGAACCCGGAAGAGGTTAAGTCTTTCACGTTAAAGCTAGAACGGGAAGATCTAAGATCTGTTTTGGGTATATTGAACTTCCTCGTCTTGCTGTGATACTTTGTATTGTTCTTCGTTCACTGTTTTGAGTTTCGTGCAATGAAGATTTCCTCTCGATTGCCTAGAGCTCTCGATTTAAATAAAAGTTTATAAGAAAGTATATTACAAATCACGCTTTTCAATAAAATGACAGAAGGGCACGTGTCACATTTTCTTAAAAGGCCATTTTTAATGACGATTCATTTTGTGGGTTTTTTTACCACCACCACTAAGTTGACTCCAGGACTTTGACCATGAGTGAAGAGAATTTTGTAATGACTGCAAGATCGGGTCTCGTGCATGGGTAAAAGCAATTATAAACCCTCATGTGACTTCTGTTACAGTGTGCAAAAGGTACTGCAATCTGTGAGTCGTCACAGTATCCTGTGCATGTTTTTACCCACTCTTCAATGAAAACAAATCGGAATCTGTATAGATTACAGTATGTATTGTAGTTGGATGTGGTGAGTGTAGTCGGTTTCCTATCAGCTAGGGGGTGTCTTTTACACTACACTAACATCACCCCAAAACAAAAAAAAAAAACAATATTTTGTGTTCAGCTCAGTTGATAGACCTAGAAATGTTACACTTTGATGCAGACTGTGATTTGGTGACTTGTTTTGAAAGGTGAAGCTACTGTACCATAAAATATAATTTTAATCAATATTGTGTTGTGGTGCTTTTTACAGTTGCATTTCACTTGATCATCTAAGGATTTCCAGTCAATGTGGAGCTGAATCTAGACTATGGATTCTGCTAAATTGATAGTTTAAGGTTTTATGGAACTTTAGTCCCAGTTTTGTCAGGTTGCTTTTACATGTGTTGGGGACAGTCCTCTGGATTATGGGTAGTGTTAAGTGAACACATTCACATGAATAATTGCCATGAATAAAATTATATTGAGTAGACTAAAAATCAGTTTTTTTTGCACTGTTTCACTATGACTCTTTCCTCTTAATTAGACACTGATTTAGCTGTGAGAAACCTTCTCACTTTGTAGTTGGTTGGTCTACACTAACAAGGCAAAAACATTACTGTACATGTGGAGCAGAATGCACAGAAGTAAGATTTACAAAAATCATATGGCGAACATTGATTGCCAGTGTGTATTCATATTTCCACCATTGTCTTCTTGATATTAAGTGTACTGGTGTGAATGCAGGATGTCATGATGGTAAATTTCAAAGATGGTTTTGTGATTGTTTTTGTATGAAAGTTTTATAGCTGGTTTTTCAGCTAAAACCTGGTTCATTGTTGTTTGGGAATCAGATTTATGATGGCTCAGAGTAGACCAGACAAAAACAGAAAATGAATGATTTACCATTGTGTAAGTCAAAATACTTGACATTATGAATCATCCAAACTGACATATTTAGATACGGTGAATGATAACTGATCAATTTGGGTGACTCATAGCATAAAAAAGCCAGCACAAATGATCATGTATGTGATGGATCACACTGCTTTAAGCAAATTTGTCTTTGTCAGGGAACAAACAGTGATTTAAGCTTAAAATGAATACAGTATATGATACTCAATTATTGTAATCTCACCTATATACCTTTTCATTTCCACAAGTATAAAATGACGTGCAGCAAGCTTATTTGTTAAATAAGATGTTTGAGTGGGGAGCTGCGTCAGTACGTATTGGCTGCAAAGGAGCAAGTAAAGGCTGCTTTCATGCTGAAAAGCAGAAGAGGAGACATTGATTTTTGGCTGAACTGTTGTTGTGTCGGCCATTCAGAAGAAAGCTCTATAGCCAAAATGCTGTGTTTCTTCTTTCTACTTTTCAGACTGGAATTAACACTGCAGGTGTTCAAATGTGCTAAATAGTTTATCAAGGAATTCATCTTTTTAAAATAATCTTCACGTTAATGAAAAACATATTATATCCTGTATAATATGTCTCCTACCTTAAAAGGAGACTGATGTGGAGAGATCTTGTTGCTGTTCCACGGATGAGATGTAAAACTGTGATCCAGACACTTTGTGGTCAGTAAAAATATTAGGGCGTTTCCCGAAAAGAGTAGGGGTGTTACCCCAGTGTCCTGGCAAAATTTCATATTGGCCTTTACCACCATGGCCTCCTAATAATCTCCATCTGTGAATTGGCTTCATTACTCTCCTCTCCTCCCCACTGATAGCTGATGTGTGGTGAGCGTTCTGGTGCACTATGGCTGCCGTTGCATCATCCAGGTGGATGCTGCACACTGTTGGTGGTGGAGGGGACTCCCCATTACCTGTAAAGCGCTTTAAGTGGAGTGTCCAGAAAAGTGTTATATAAGTGGAAGGAATTATTTTTTAATTATTATTATCTCTCCCTGAAATTTCCAACATTGCTTTAGGGATTTTGTGTGTTGGGCGCTTGGAGATACAGTACCTGAGAAACAGTAGATTGAATCCAGGGTTCAACTGCTCTTGCTACACACTTTTAAATTATTGGCGGTTTTCTCAGCCAATATGTTGTGACTCTGTGATGAGCCATCAGGAAGAAAATGCCGCAGAATTCTGAAAAAAATGTGAAGTGAAAACAAAACTCAGAAACTTCTGTTATTTGAATTGCACCCTGTACAAGGCTGTACACTGCGATTTTACTGTAAGCCTGTTAAAACTGTACCATTCCAAAGTTTGCTAAGCCTCGTGTAAATTAAGAACAAGGAAAGAATGACCTTGGTTGGGGGACAGGAGCTCAGAGTGGACCTTTAATCATTTCCAGCCCAGATTTAACAGTCCAGTGCATGAAGACAAGATCAGATTGCTCATTAAAGGCATTAAAGAGTTTTTCTTCCTGTTTTCCAATGCATACAGTATGTGATTATTTTTGATGGTATGAGATTGCTGTAATTCAGTTATGCTCAAGATAAAAAAAACAGTTGTGTGGTTTAAATATGAAATAATGCTGAGACATATGCAAGCAAAACATAATGTTACATTTAACAACTCTGTTTTTCTTTACAAAAATGTTATTGTCGTGTTTTGAGAAGCCTCTGAAAATTTTCACATAATTCTTTCCTCCTGTGGTGCGCTGTGCCAGCTGTTGCTGGGCTACGCTGAACAGTGCTTCCGAAGGGTTCTACGGATGATCGCTGCTGTATTGCATTATTGGGATTGTTTTTTGTCTTCTAGGGGAAGTAAAATGGAAGCACCTCTGTCGCCAAGAGATTCTGGAAAGTTCATAGCAGAAAACAGCAAAGACGTTTTTATTGAAGAAGAGGGGGTATGCAGGATAGCAGCGATGCTGTATGCAAAAAGGGGCTGTAAAGAATTCACAGCTGAAGGCTGGAAAAAGATGAACCCACTGGCTCCATTCTGCAATACCGATGATGCAATAAACTGGGTTTTTGTGGTGGATACTATGAACTTCTCCTTCTGGCCAGATAAAGAAGACCAGCAGTGCACGGTGACATACAAAGGCAAAAGCTACAGTGGGTACATGTCACTTTGTGCTGCTGTCACTAGAGCACTGGATGAAGGTAATATAAACACATCAAATTATGAGATGGAGACAGTAAACTACAATATGCGTTTCTTCATGAAAAGTATCCATCATGATGTCATTTCCTTTCTTCATTAACATTTCAAAGTGAAAAAATAAAATGACAAAAAACCCACCAGAAATTCATTAGGGATTTCTCCCATAGATTCATAATAATATAATTATTATAAAACCTATTTTATATTTTCATAGAATAATACATTTTACTTTACAAGATTAACTCCTTTAAAAAAAATCAGATATATCCTTTTGATCAAGTGATAAAAAATAAAACAAATGTTTACTCTTCATGTACAAACTCTACTACAACTTTTATGTTCTCCTTGACCTCACCTTATTTGTATGCCTGTATTATCATGGTACTTTTGTGTAGTCAGTCAATTGACATTGACTGATCCATTGGTGACTTGGAAACTGGAAGATGGGTCACCTGTAGAACCGAGATTTTAAATGATCTATTTGTGTTTTTCAGCTTTATTAAATAGCATTTTTTTTCTAGGTATTCCCATCACTCAAGCTTCATACTTTGCAAACATGACTCTAGATGACCTGAAGCACGTGCTGCGGTCTGACAATGATGTTCCAATGCCCATGATCGAGGAAAGACACAGAGCACTCACTGAGGCCGGCAAAGTGCTGCTCCAGTATGACGGCTCTTTCCGCCAATTCATGAGTAAAGGTGAAAACAGTGCAGAGAAAATGGTCATGCACATTGTGAAGACCTTGCCATCTTACAGAGACGAGGCTACTTTTGAGGTGAGCATGTAATAATAATAATAATTGCTTACACTTATATAGTGCTTTTCTGGACACTCCACTCAAAGCGCTTTACAGGTAATGGGGACTCCCCTCCACCACCACCAATGTGCAGCATCCACCTGGATTATGCGACGGCAGCCATAGTGCGCCAGAATGCTCACCACACATCAGCTATCAATGAGGAGGATAGCAGAGTAATGAAGCTAATTCATAGATGGGGATTATTAGGAGGCCATCATTGGTAAAGGCCAATGGGAAATTTGGCCATGATGCTGGGGTTACACCCCTACTCTTTTCGAGAAATGCCCCGGGATTTTTAAACCCAGAGAGTCAGGACCTCGGTTTTATATCTCTTCCAAAAGACGGCGCCTGTTTACAGTACAGTGTCCCCGTCACTATACTGGGGCATTAGGACCCACATGGACTGCAGGGTGAGCACCCCCTGCTGGCCCCACTAACACCTCTTCCAGCAGCAACCTTAGTTTTTCCCAGGAGGTCTCCATCCAGGTACTGACCAGGCTCACACCTGCTTAGCTTCAGTGGGTTGCCAGTTGTGAGTGGCAGAGTGATATGGCTGCATGTGTCTTACTGTAGTTCTAAGACTTGCCTGTTTTAAGAAGGGTTCAGAGTTCAGGTCATCTTTTGTTCCGTGCTTGAATCATATCTCTGTGTTGGTACAATAGAACATCAGTAAGAGGTTTACAATCAGCACAATCAATGAAAATTGTTCCTGTGCCTTTTTATCATAAAATACAAGCTCTTTATTTCATTGGTCATACAGTTTCTAAAGCATATGAAACACAAACAACACCTTTCATAAGGAACTGACCTACTATAGGACATCATTGATATTCCTGAATTTTAAATTATCGTAGTATTTATTTTTACCTTGTTCTATTAGTTGTGTATTTCCCTGTGATCGTAGGGTAAGTCTGTTATTTCTAAATTATACAGACAAAATTCCCCTTTAGCAGAAATGTGTCCGTTAAATCCAAAGTCCAGCAAAGCAAAGTCATTTAAACAAAGGGTTTACGTACTGTATTGCATTTCTTTTATAGTGGCCTTTGCTGGGAAGGTGGAAGAGCACTACAATATTTCATGGAGTTGGACAAAAGCACACATGCTCACCTTGCTTGTGGGTCTGACAAGTTTTAGACGATAGGTGATTTCTGTACCATAGCCATTGTTTAGAAAATTGCAGTAAGCTGAATTGAAAGCAACGTCCTTGATTTCAGAATCTGTTATGCTATGTTATGTAATTCTTCTGTCATTTGTACTGTTGTAGAAATATTTCCTACATATAGTTCAAGTAGTTAGCTGCTTAGGCTGCAAAGTAACAAGTAAAGGTTTATTCAATGTGGAAAAGAGAAAAAAAGAAACACAAAGTTTCAGCTGGGGAGCCGTGACACACTTGTAAAAGGCTCCACAGATGAAACGTTGTTTCTTTTCTTCTTTTTTTCAGCATGGAATAAACCTTAACTTGTTCCTTTGCTTCCCACATATATACAGGTTACAAAATATAAATATACAGTTTGTAAGAAAACCCCCCAAAAATAGAGGACCACAGTAAAGTACAGTTTAGAAATAATGACACACAGAAATCAATACGCAGTCTTGATCATCAGGACCTTACTCAGAGCTGTATTGGCTCAGACATTACTAAAAGCCTGTTGTATGTAACGTTTCTCCTAGTAACCATGCTATTCATATGTGTATTTAGTACGAATACCCATATATAATAAGCTGCAGCTATTTAAAACATAAAATCAAGACTTTCTTTGCCTTACATCAGTTGGCCTAGATGTAATTTATGACCTATAGATTTAATCTGTGACCCAGATGTTTCAGCATTTAGAGAGTTAAAATAGAGTTGTTTTTTTTGTCCCGAGTCACCATAGACAAACGGTGTCACCTAATAAGCACATCAATCTCCCATTTTAGTGTTTTATTTTTGTTCTTTTCGAGGAGAAGCAAGTGAAGGTTACCCATCAAGCCCTGTGATGAACTGCATTTGTAGAGTGTTATGCAGTTTGGTCCAAAAATCTGTGCTCCCCTCTTGCTCCTGTTCATCCAGCATTCAGAAATTATTTTTCAGGACGTTTCTGTCCTTGGCAAGACAGACGATCAAACCCTGTCAAATGTGGAAAGCACACGAGAGACACTCTTGGAACACAAACAATAGAATTTCAAACAAGTAGTAAATTAAGCAACAAGAGATACAAACTAAGTTTTCTTTTTTTTCTGCATTTGAGGAGTACTTTTTTTTTTTCCGCCTTCTTCCAGAAACCACTGTTTTTTTTTTTACAACAGGGAAAAAAGGTTTCATTTCATAAGCGAGCCCAGATCCTTGTGGCTGATTTCTGGGGTATAATGGAAGCAAGGGGAGAGGCCAACATTCCTGACCTTGGGTACCTGACAATGTTTGCGGACTACAGGGTGCCTCAGGCTCTTGTCTACCTCGGTGCGCTGAGGTACTCTGATGCACTGATGAAGACCCTCCAGAAAGGTTTGTAGGATTAATTACAATTAGCCACATTGTCTGTCCTAATCGGGCTGTTTTAAAGAATATGTCTCGTAGTGTCATTACAGCTGATTCCCTCCTGTTGAACTTGAGAAGGGAAGTAGACCACTCTAAAATCTTCAAGGCAAAAACTGAGAGTGGTGGATTGGGACTTCCAAGTCCCTGCTGCATAAAAAGTAATGGCCATTCAGTGTTTTATTAGGTCTCAAATTAAATTCAAAATAAACTTGTTATCCCCTGGGAAATTTGTTTTATGGCAGAGTCCAATACAACAATATAACAAAAACAGCCAAACATCACCTTCAAAGAATAAACTACAGTAGTGTTTCAGGAGATAAGAGAGCTATTTTACATTTTTTTGAGAGTGACAACCCAGAGGGGATGAAAAATATCCCACCATTACACCTGGGGACACGGACACAGAGGTGTCTCCCAGATGGGAGTAGTGTAGATTCAGAATGGAGAGAGATAGCCACACACTCAATAATGGCCCCAGTTATGGAGTTCTAATATCTATTACACTGTGTTACACAATAGAGGTTAGTAAGGACTCAGTAGCATGAAGAAAAAATACTATATTTTATTGTGTTTATTGTATAAAATATGGTAAATAGAGGCAGGCTTGATGGTATATAGACAGATGAAGACAACAAACAGGCTGAAGGGTTAGGGCATCGGAATTTACCACGTCAGCAGAAGCACGTTCTGAAGCCAACATGTGAGAAACGCCAGTCCTGCTCACTCATATTGTTCTGTGTGGCATCTGTGTGAGCTACAGTCTTGCTGTGCATGACAGGAAAGACGCTGCCATCTGGAGACCGCAGAGAAGTGGAGATCCGTGGTTGTTCCATTTGGTGCGTCGAGAGGATCAGAGCTCACCTGTGGGACATCACTGAACAAAGAGAAGGACGCAGAGCTGAAGAAGTCAATTCGGCTGTCATTGATTTCTTCCTGTGGCCCTATGCCAAAGAGCACCAGGCAGAAATGGCTCACATCCCTATCCACCACACCCGCTGCATTTATTACTGACTGAGGCATTTCCTCTGTCTTTCATGGTCATTCCAAAACTGTAATAAAAACGACTTGCCTAGGACTTTTCTTAGTCTGGGTTTCTTTGGATATGGGAATGTTTTAATGTGGTATTGCTTCTGTTACTGGGCATAATGCTTGTTTGAAATAATAAACCAATCCAGGGCTTCAATCTGGGGATTGTCTCAGCATTTTCCCTGTGTTATTTATTTTAATGATTAAAATAAATAAACAAATCTGATTGTAAATCTGATGTTTTAACAAATACAGTCTTCGGTATACTGGAAAACAAGTTTCACTGTGGAGCTATAGTGGTTGTTTGTTTAAATTGCTTATTGATTTTTGGCCTGGTACAGCATGTTACTAATGGTATAGTACACATTAAACAAAACTTGGCATATTATAAAGTGGGGAGTCCCATCTCTTAGCCATATCACCCTGCAACTCACACCTGGCAACCCACTGAAGCTCAGCAGGTGTGAGCCTGGTCAGTACCTGGATGGGAGACCTCCTGGGAAAAACTAAGTTTGCTGCTGGAAGAGGTGTTAGTGGGGCCAGCAGGGGGCGCTCACCCTGCAGCTCATGCGGGTCCTAATGCCCCAGTATAGTGACGGGGACACTATACTGTAAACAGGCACCGTCCTTCCGATGAGACGTAAAACTGAGGTCCTGACTCTCTGTGGTCATTAAAGAATCCGAGGGCGTTTCTCGTAAAGAGTAGGGGTGTAACCCCGGCGTCCTGGCCAAATTTCCCATCAGCCTTTATCAATCATGGCCTCCTAATAATCCCCATCTATGAATTGGCTTCATTACTCTGCTCTCCTCCCCACTGATAGCTGATGTGTGGTGAGTGTTCTGGCGCACTATGGCTGCTGTCGCATCATCCAGGTGGATGCTGCACATTGGTGGTGGTGGAGGGGAGTCCCCATTACCTGTAAAGCGCTTTGAGTGGAGTGTCCAGAAAGTGTAAGTATAAGTGTAAGCAATTATAATTATTATTAAATTAAACCTCACAGCGGTGATTGCATGTTAGGTAGATATTTACATTGTGGCAGCAGACCTCCTTACATAATACCACAGCATCCTAAACATTACAAGGGTCACAGACAGGGTTACCTTACGGTTGCTACTAAATTGATATCACACTGCTGCTTCATGGGGTCTGTCATGATCATCCTTTATGGCTGGTACAAAAGACAAAACAGCCAGAGTCATTTTAGTCAGCAGGATGAATTAGGAAAGCAGTTTTTTTAATTTTAAAATTAGTGTAGTTCAGCTCTTGGGTGGTAATTAAGCAGCATTATCAGTGTAGTAAAGGTTTAGAACTCAATTAACACATTCATTTAGCACAGTTTCATGGCAGCTTTATAGTCCTGTTCTGTTTTAAAGTGTCCAATGATTATAGGGCCCCCTGGTAACCCTACTCACAGATGATACCCAGAACCCTAGAACCAGTGTTTGATGCTGAATCTGCAGTCCCTTTCAACAGCCAGCTAGACACAAGACAGAATCAGCAAACTGCCTTGAGTGTCCATACAAAAGGTATTTAAGTAACATTTAAAAATATTAACGCTCACAGAATTTCTAATGGTTTTTGGTTTTGAGTGCCACAGACATGGGACTATGCAAGAGATAGATTAATCACATTGTGTCGCCCGACGACAAAGACCATTGCTGTATAACTCGGATGATATTGTGAATTATACAGCAGTGCAACTCCTATTTTGTGAACTGCTGATTCAGGACCTCTCACATCACTAAGACAGCTAATTACTAATTAATTTGGCTGACTCTAATCAAGAGTAACTTATATTTGCATCCCTTTACTGTATACCTGGTGGGTATTTTACTGGAGCAATTTAGGCAAAATACCTCCTTCACAGTTACAGCAGCACTGGGATTTGAGACCACAGCCTTTCAATTACAAGTCTGGAATCCTAACCACCACTTCCAATTGCTTCCCCAGCAACTAGACCATTCAGTGTCTCATTTGATATGTAAGCAAGAAAACCATCAACACCCCTTCTTATTTTCAAAGGCATGTTATTAATTTTTTAGCATCATATAGGTTGAGAAGCAATGATAGCCTTCTACCTAAGTAGAAGCAAGACGCCCTTGTGAGAATCCTAAAATACACTCCAAAGACAACACAGGAACAAAAGTTTTTAACTTCCAACAAGGGTTTGATCTCAGGATTGTAGTAACCAAGGAGTAACATACAAAAACACCACAGCCTCCTACCGTACACTGATTTAGCTGGTGTAGTGCCTGATAAAATGTTGGACCGAATCCCCACAAATGAATTATGTGTAGCAGATTCTGCACTTGATACGATAAATAAGCGCATACCCATCCACAGTACTTCCCTGTTGAACTCCCTGTGATAATTTTTAGGTTACCAAACATACTGCACTACTAGGAAAAGCCAAGAGCAAAAAAAAAGTGAGTTTTGTCAAATTCAGCAAAAAGCTCCGTCTAGTTAGTAGAAATGAACAGAACAGTGGTCTCTGCGCTTTCCCCAAACAGACCGTTTCACAGTGAGGGGGCGCTGTAGTTTTCCTGTCGTCAGTGCATTTCTCTTCTTGAGCTTCGTGGTGGATTTGTTGACTAGTCTGTTGGCAACGTTCAGTGGTTGCCAGGTAATGAACAGAAACAATGGGGAAAAAAAAAACTTTGGTTGATGCAAGGAGCGATAAAATAACGACAACTTAGAAATTATATAGCTTTTCAAGTGAAAACGTCGTCCATATGATAGACCGAGTTATGAGTGTGAATTATTGGTGTTGCATTTAATTTCAGTGTGTGGAGAAACCTGCGTTACTTTTAAAGAACACTTCTCAACTTGATCGTCTTTCGAAACCTGTAAACATGACAGGCTTACGCATGTAAAACACCATTATTGTAGGAAGATGATGGTAAGAAGAGTACTTCCTAACAGCATTGATTGTGGTATATATTTGCAGGTGTGTCTTAAAGTAATTCAAGTGTTGAAGTTTGATACATGATTATTTATGTGACTTTTGATGCATAGTATAAGCTCTGTGGTGCATAACCCGGTATATGTGTTTGTTGTGATCGTAAAAAATCGTAAAAAGTTTGTAATTGTAGAAACTTTTTTCTAAAACTTTTTCGTTAATCACCTTTCTGTTTTGAGCTCGTTGGTGTTTCTTCAGACGTGCTCACAAATACAATTCCCACTATTTTAGTAGTATCAGCATGTGTTATTATGATATTAAAACTAGTCCGCCAACAAAGTGACACTTAACTAAAGTTTAGAGAACAGAAAATATAGATATGAAGTTTGTTCTGTCACAAAAAATAAAAATACCCCTGAGTTTGCGGTGGTCTTACCATGAGTATCTTCAGCTTGTCAAAGAAGGAAGTCAAAGGATCGCTCGAGGGTTTTCAGCCTTGTCCAGTATTTCAAACACGCACAAATTAATTTAATCGATAGCTCAAGGCCTGTCTGTAAATGTGTCTCAAATTCCTTTTTTTATTTTTCCTTTGTAAATAAATGTGTTTTACAAAGTACACTTCTCGGTGTTGGATAAAATATTGAACTTCCTGTCACTTGTCTTGCCTAAACTAATGTAATGTTTTAATGTTTCTTTATTAGCCCTATACAATTTCTTGCATTAGGAATTCGTCTTTTCGCATACCCCAGATTTTCTCCATGGAGACACTTGGGGTCTTGGAGACATTGTATGGCGCCCCTGGAGCAGTTAGGGTTAAGGGCCTTGCTCAGGGGCCCATCGGAGTAGGATTCCTCCTCCTGCCGTGGGATTTTAACTGGCAACCTTCCAGTCACAGGCGCAGATCCTTAGCCACAGAGCCACCGGTCCACCCCAGCTACACGATTGCTTTCCATTATTGTACTTACCAAGTCTGTTTGTTTTTTTGTCTTAGTCAGTTTGGACTTCTTCGTGCTTTCTGAAGAATATGAGAACAGTATAAGTAACCAGAGCAAGCCATGGAGGAGATTCCAGTGAAGGTGGCCGTTCGAATTAGGCCTTTACTCCCAAAAGAGATCCTCCACAACCACCAGGTTTGCGTGCGTGTTGTACCCAACACCCAGCAGATCATCATCGGAAAGGACCGGGCCTTCACCTTTGATTTCGTATTTGGTCAGAAGTCTCTACAGGATGAGGTTTACACGACATGCATCAAACCCCTGGTTTTGTCTCTCATTGAAGGATATAATGTCACAGTGTTCGCTTACGGGCAAACTGGATCAGGAAAAACATACACAATTGGTGGGGGACATATTGGTGAGTATTATGAAAGTGAACAAGCCTATTTTTCAGGAATGACTTGTTCTTTCAGGTGGCACGGTGGCACAGATGCTGTTATTGCTGCCTTTCAGCTCTGGGGCCCTGGGTGCTATCTGCTTGGAGTTTGTATGTTCTCCCAGTGTTTGCGTGGCTTGCCTCCGAGTGCTTAGGTATCCTTCCATATACTAAAACAGACTGGTAGATTATTTGGCTTCTGTACAATTGTCTCTGGTGTGAGAATGTGTGTTCGAGTCTGTGTGTGCCCTGTGATGGACTGATGCCCCATCCAGAGTGTATCCTGTTTTGCGCCTGTTGCTTGCTGGGATAGGCTCCAGCTCCCCCACAACCCTGTATTGGGTAAAATACAGTAAAGTGGAGGTAAAAACAGTTAGGAAATGGATGGAAGGACTTTTTCCATTAAATGGACTATTATAATTTTTTAACATAACAGTCAAGTATGTTTGCAGCCAGCCTCCAAGATCTCAATTTAGTGACCATGTTTTGGTGCCTTAATAAGATGACCGAAACAACATCATCAATTGATAGTGACCATTTCTAATTTGTTTTTGAATATGCTGTTTTAATTTCTGTAAAAAAGTAAAAATGCCACAGCTAGAGTTTGACTTGCGGTAGAAAGTCTCATACAGATGGTAAAAAAATATTTTAAGGCGTTAGTTCACTTGTGTTTTTCTTCTTCCCCCTTCCAAGTTGCCACCTCAGATGAAGAGAATGGGATCATTCCTCGTGCTATTCAGGAAATCTTTCACAATATCGCAGAGAAGCATAACACAGACTTCACTGTCAAAGTTTCTTATATAGAGGTCTATAAGGAGGAGCTAAGGGACTTACTGGAGCTGGAAACATCCTCCAAAGACATGCATATCAGAGAGGATGAGAAAGGAAACACAGGTAACTCAAAGCACCCTTCCACACTTGACTTTATTGAAATGAAGAGTCTGGCAGCTGTCAGGTAGATTCATCATAACCATTAGAAAGATTTTTTTCAAGTAACAAAAAAATAGAAAAAGGTTGTTCTTTAGACATTTATTTTTTAATTAATGCTAGCAAAATATGAACAAACCAGTATGTAGTATGGTAATGAAACAGGGTTTAACTGTGCTCTGAACATGTTAACATTCAAGGTAGACTGGACATTAGCGTGACAAATTCATTAGATGTGACACTTTTCTTTTGTGATTTGTATAGGAATTGATTTTGTTTGCTTTGTTTTCAAATCAGTGATTGTTGGGGCCAAAGAGAGCTTGGTGGAGACAGCAGAAGATGTGATGAGCCTGCTGGAAGCTGGGACTGCAGCTCGTCATACAGGAACCACCCAAATGAACGAGCACTCTAGTCGCTCCCATGCCATTCTCACCATCACTGTGAGTCAACAGGGACCCACGCGTGAGACAGCCCAGCAGAGCAGAGGGGAGGGGGAACCCGGTACTTACAACTCTGTCCAGCTCATCTCATCCAAATTTCACTTTGTGGACCTTGCTGGATCCGAGAGAGTCACCAAGACGGGCAATACTGGTGAGCGCTTTAAAGAGTCAATCCAGATCAACAGTGGCCTTCTGGCATTGGGAAATGTCATAAGTGCCTTGGGGGATCCTAAAAGGAAGAGTCAGCACGTGCCCTACAGAGACGCAAAGATCACCCGAATCCTGAAGGACTCACTTGGAGGCAATGCTAAGACAGTGATGATAACCTGCATCAGCCCATCTTCTTCAGATCTGGATGAGTCCCTGAACTCCCTCAAATATGCCAACAGGGCTCGGAACATCAAGAACAAACCTATTGTCAATTACAACCCTGACTGGGACAGAATGGATGAAATGGAGCTGGAGATTAGGGCTCTGAGAGAAGCTCTGCAGAATCAGCATGCCAGCTTGATGACCCGTGGCAGCCACATCTCCCAGGAGCTGCCCGGAGGCCACGAAAGTAGCCGTATCCGTGTCCTCGAGGAGCAGCTGGCCCAGCTTCAGGTGGAGAGCTACCACTATCGAGCCTGCACGGAAGACGCGATGCAGTTACTGCTGGAGCTCAGGGAGACAGCTGACCTGCCTGCCACTCATGAGCGCAAGCTGAAGGAGTGGCTGGAGGGAGCTGAAGAGCTGCAGAGTGAAAAGTGCAGCTCTGTGGAAGTGGACTGCAGGGCCAGCAGCACTGGAGAGGAACCCCATCATATCACAATACTCCAGCTGAAAAGAGAGCTGAAGAAATGCCAGGTAGTGAGGTCCATATGACCTTTTGAAAGTAACAGTTCTGTGTGTTCAGTTATTGTAATTAATGTGTTTTTTTATTTGTAACAATTTTATAGTATATACAGGAGATGTATTTTTCTTTACCATAGGTGTATTTGCTCTCACTGGCAATCATTTCACAGAATGAAGTCGAAGAACACTTTTTTCCTGCTACCCCCAAAGTACAATGAATTAATTGGAGATATTTTGTAAATTATGCAGTTACTCCACCTCAGAAGATAAGCAAGCTATTGTTCAAACACTGTTCAGACAATGTATAAGAAGGGACAAATTGTAAGATGAGGATGTCTAATAAACCATAATGATTTTACCATATTTGCTGGAAATTGGGACACTCATAAAATTAAAATACTAGCAGTTTTTTTGAGGAATTTTCAACTCCAGCTAGTCTTGGTATGATACAACTTTTCTGTTGGAACTTTATTAAAGCTGTATAATATCAGACTCCATTGCTGAGGAGAGGAAACAGGACAGAATGTTAAAAAATAGTTATTTAGCTGGTCTAATCAAAACCCATTTATGCTTATTTGTAACTTGCTATTTTTGAAGAAAAATTTCTGCAGATTTATTCAGATTGACATCACCTTTGGAGAATTTGGGTTTTCTTTCTCAACCTCTTTTATTTTCAACAGTACCCAATTTAAAACCCCCCACATAGTGTCTTACATACAGTGCAATTTGAAATGTGAAGCTGGGCTGCTGTCCGTTAAAAGGAGTTCCATTAATCACCTAAACTTTTCATTTCTATGCTCCTGTCCTGTGAGAGAAAATTGGAGCACCTGTAGATACCCCACACGCACAGAGAGAGCAGGCAAGCTACAGACAGAAGGCATTCCAGACCTTAACCCGATGCAGTAGCACTAACTGACACACCACTCTGCTGCCCAAGTTATTAATCTGTAATGCATCTTTAGAATTATTTTCCCACTCTTAATTGTTTCCAGTACTGTAGTTTGTTTTTCACAAAGTTTATTTTTTACTTTTTTGGTATAATTCTGACACAGTGAAGGGAAACCATGGATGAACTTTTATGGATGGATGGATTTTTCTACAACACACTAGATGTGCTCAACATTATGTAATTTCTTGAATCTGATCTCACCTTATCTGAAGTAATTTTTCTTTTATAGAGCAAAGTGTATCCTGTGTTTAAGAATAAACCCCATTTTATAGGGTTAAAATTGAGTTCTTTTTGTATAATTCAAGAGAGGAGCCACAGTGTTGGGGGTGTTTCCTGAAGCCTGGTACTCACTCTAGTTAATGCTTCTCTTATTACTGTATCTTTCTTTACCCAGGTTAGTAGAGTAGAGGTATGTGGTTAACAGAAATATGGAAAGTAAAACTGTGTTAAACATATTTTGGTACAAAATTAGCAGAGCATTTGAAACAAATATAAGAGACTAAATTGTTACTTCTTTTGTTGAATTTTTCTTTTCAGGATGCTTTGGCAACAGATGAAGACGTTTTTGTTAAGAAAGAGTCTGAACTGAAGAGACTGCAAGATCAAATCAACACACTTATGCAGGAAAATGAAGAGTATCTAGCTGCTCTTGAGGATGAACGAAATAAAAGTCGATTACAGGTAATACCCGACTTAAGCTACACATATGCAGTTAAGTACAGTATTTACAATTGGTGAAGAAAAGAAAATTTCACTTACTTTTTATGCCACTTTAAAAACAGGGCATCTGCAAATGTAGTGCTTAGCAGACAGGCTATTTTGCAAAATAAAACTTCTTTGTTACATTTTGATTTTATAATATACTTTAGACCATCCCAAATATTATTTCTGTAACATCTATTCATAAAATGTTTTCTGTCTTTCATTTATATAAAATAAATCTTGCATTGGTTCAGTTGAATGTGGACCAAGATCTTTAGACCTGTGTAAAATTAGCATTTTCTTAAAACAGATCATGCTATTTAACCTCACAATATAGAATTGACTGTAGGTAGTTTATTAATCCAGGTAAACTATTTATAAATGTATAGATTCATAAGAAGACAAATAAAGCTAGATGCAGCTCATTCATTCTTGGAGGTGATAGTTCTAAAGCCCACAAAATCAATGTTAATGGTAAAGCTGGACTGTATTAGTTCTTGATGCACTAAATTTAAACATTAAATTCATTATGAAAAGTATATATTTAAAGCTAAATTGTATTCTCATCTCAGTACTTTGTTAAATTGTGCACCTTTCTGTACAGAATGTATTATTTAAATTCCCAGTTCTATTTCACGTACAGTACATTCCTAAGTATATGATGATTAAAAAAAACAAGTTTTTATAGAACAAAAAACAAAAGTAATAAGCTTTAAGACATCTAGTTTACCATTTCAAGACTAAAATTTAACTCCAGATAAACTACACTCACTGAAGAATATACATTTGGAAGAAGCAGGTGGTTAGCTTTTTGTCACTTTCCTTGGAAACACTCCTCAGATCTGTGAAGTGTATTATGTTTAATATATTCATTCATTCATGCTTTCTCTATTGTAATATTGCAGAATGAGAGAATGGTGGAACAGCAGTTATTGATTGATCGACTAAGAGAAGACCTACAGAGCTTTAAGTTGGACAAATCAGATGTTTCTGTGGAAAGATCTGCTTCTTCTAGGAGACCTTTTAGTGTCCCACTCACCAATTACAATCAGGCAGGATCCAGGGGGGATGCTTCTCAAAGCCAACTCAGGCAGGACACCAGGAAGGTACAGAACTTAGTTTCAGGCATCTCCACTTATTTAATAAACATCAGTTATACTGTTTAAATTAATGGTTCATAAATTCGGTGGAACTTCTACACTGTAGGTTTTTAGTACCATTTCTTTGACCGTTCATCTGTTTTATCAGAGTAGAGCAACAGCAAAGAGACAAGAAATACCTCTTTTTCAACAGTCCGAAGACCGAAGCTTATTGATGTGTAAATGTCTTATAAATTACACAGTTTGGTGGCTCTTGTTTGTGAGACAGTCCTGGTGGCATTTAAGTAGAAATGCTTTTAAAACTCAGAACAGGGTGTAGCTCTGTACCCAAATTGCTGTGGAAGAACAGAACACACTACCCTGCCAAGTTGTTGAATCAATACCCTTAGCTTCTTCCAAGAAACTTGTGGATTTGGATTCGTTAACTGCTAACTATCACATAGGCTAATTATGCCTAATGGTCTCTTCTCATTCGTAGCCTTTTTCATGTTCATATGGTCTACTTCTACTATGGTGTAAAGTCCATCAGGTGCTGGGCCTGTAATTGAAAATGAGCATGTCAGGTTGGCCTGTTGTTTGATTTGGTGTGGTACGTGATCACATAGTTACCATGTAGGTCAGATAAACATCTGTTGTTCTTTTGTTTTCTACAGGTTCACACAAGTCCTCCTGCATATTCTCTGGAAAGAGTGATGGCAGCTTTCAGAACTCGTAGCCAGTTGCTGCTGGCACAGATTGAGGAGCAAGATGAGGTCCTTTGTTGTGAATTTTCTGACAGCAGTGAGGAGGAGAAGAATGCTAAAAAAGACAGAGAAAACGACAAGAAGCAGGCTTTCAGGTTAATACAATCGAGCAATGATAGACAATTGAAAGGATTTCATTAACCTTATTATCTGCAAGATGCCCTGCAGATGACATGGACACCATTTCTTGGCACTGTTTTTTATTTATACGCACTGACATTTTTAGTACTAGTGCTCTTGCTGATGGTCAGTGTGTTAATTGACATTGACATTTCTGTTTGAGAGAACCAAATTCAGATACACGTCATTGTATATGGAACAGGTGTTCTCAGACAGATTTCCTTTTTGCCCTTAGAATGCAGCCATCAGTCTGTGATCTTCCAAATATCTCTTGAATTGATCAAATGTAAATTAAGGAAAGTAATTAAATGGAGATTAAGTACATAGAGAGTAGAGACTAAAATATAGGATAACAAAGATGGAAAAATCCAAAGGTAGTACGTTAACTAGAGTTTTATATGAGGAGATGTTGTTAACTTAATTCAAACAATTCAAAAAACATTTTCTTAGAAAAGAGTTGCTTATAAATACTTTCCAGCATATATTACAAAGCCTAGCAAACATACTCAGACCCTTGCTCAGTTTTCATATTTTGATACTTTAAAGCTTCCAGTCATGATACTTCGAAGTAGCAAGTAATAATTGTTATATATACAGTTACAATCTACTCTACATATTCAAAGCAAGAATGTGGACACGAACATATATAAGTAAATAGATAATTAATATGAAATTAAAGTGGGAAACTCAAATTTCCAAAGTATTCAGAAACATTGTTGTGGCAAACCTAATTTTATATAGAGGCACAAAATTATCTTAATGATTCACATAATTAGCTGGGTAGCCTCTGTCAGTGTGCATGTGACATAGAATAAACACACCTGTCATTTTAAGGCACTGAAATTTTAAGCTAATAAAAAGACCAAAGAGCAGTGACGCAGTGATTATCATAGCTGTGTCGCGGTGTTGGGACCCCCGGTTTAATTCCTGTGGTGTAGAGTTTTATGTTCTTCCCGGGTTCACTTGGGTTTCCTCCCACAGACCAAAGACATACTGGTAGGTTAATTGGTTGCTGGGAAGATTGGCTCTGATGAGTGTGTGTGTGGATTTGTGTCTGTGTCCTTGTGTGCCCTGAGATGGACAGGAATCCCATCCAGGGTGTACCCCCCTCTTGCGCCCACTGCTTGGCAGGTTAGGCCCTGGCTTCCCCCATGATCCTGTTTCAAAGCAGCTTTCAAAACAACTCAGGGATAAAGTTGTATAAATGCATAGATCTGGAGAAGACTGTAACTGGAAAAAACCCATCTCAAATCTCGCATGCTGGTTGCAACAAAGCACCTAAGTGATACTGCAAACATGTGTCAAAACCAATTGTGGTCATATCGTACTAGATCAAGTTCAAATTTTGCTTTTTGGTCTAAATACAAAGTTACATATGATGCAACACCATCCTTACTGTCAAGCATGGTGGCGGTAGCATTTTGTTGGAGTGCTGCTCTTCGTCAGCAGGCACTGGAAAGCTTGTAAATGCTGGCAAATCTTAGAGGAAAATTGGTTTTGGATCTAAGACTGGGACAAAATTTTACTTTGAACTTTTCAGCAAGATAATGATCCAAAGCACAAGGATAAAGCCACCACAATGGAATGCTTTAAGAATAAGAAAGTGAATGTCCTTAAGTGGACCAGTCAGTATTCTGCCTTGTTGTGTAGGAATTATATGAAGATCTGTGGAAAGTCTTAAAAGGTGCTTTCAGTAGATGTTCTCAAAGCAAATTAAGAGACCTTGAGCAACTCTGTCAAAAAGAATGGGAAAGTATGACACCTAAAAAGACAGGCAGCTGCAATTGCTGTCAAAGCATTAGTTTTGCACAAAATATTACATTTCAAAATAGTGTATGCAACGTTTTGTAATATCACAAAATGGGACACCATAGGAATGGTCAGAATACTTTTTTTCAAGGCCCTGTATGTGTTCTGTTTCTCTTTCTTTCTGCTAGGCGCTCCATGAATCGCACCTGGACTCGGAAACAAACTCCAGTGGTGTCCGATTCTAACGTTCACGATGAAGAAAGCCTACATACTCAGCCCTTTGCAGGTAGATGCACATAATTTTTTTTTTTTAAAGTCATAAGGACCCCCTCTCCCCCAACTATTCCAGTTTAACTCTCCATAAATAACTTGCTGTGTTTTGTATTTCTTTGATCTCCAGAGCACGGTGGTGCTGGTCTGCCAGAGCTCTTGGTGGAGGAAGAGCGGGTTAGGTGCAGCCAGACTCTGAACCTACAGAAGCTAAAGGAGGCTGAGCTTAGGCTTACACAGGCCAAGCAGAAGACAAAGGAACTGGCAATTAATATCCGAATGAAAGAAGAGCTTATCAAAGAACTGGTTAAAACAGGTATGTCTGATGCTATACTGGGTATTGCATGTATTTAAATGGTTTGCCATTTGCAGGAAAGCAGTTGAATAGGTTTAGCTTTTGTTTTGACAGTTCAGAACCACCGTCCATCCATCTGTTCCCTAAACACTTTGTCTAATACATGGTCGCAGAGGAGCAGGAGCTTATCCTGGCACGCTGTACCACAATATGTGGGACAAAGGTCTTTAAAAAGAGTAAGTTTAAAAATAATTTATTGAACATCATCATCATAATTACTGAATCAGTCACCCAGTTCTACGGTATTAATATTTCAGATGAACTTCACTGATAAACATGTTGGATAAACTGGAATAATCACATGAAAGGGCGTTTGTAACCTTGACATTTCAGAAGCAGTCATGCAGAATATTTTTGTGTAGCCAGTATAGCTGGAACGCTGTCCTATCATTTTAGCTCCACAGACTAGATCATTCCATATTTCCATGACTCTAATTAAATCAGCCATAACTGTATTTCTAATCATATAGTTCATACTGTAGATATTTGTAACGATTACCTGAAATTCAACAGTGCACCTTCTTATAGTGTACAGCAGGGATGTTTGATAATGTCTCCTTGCACCTTCCTCTACAGACACTATTGTACTGTTCTACAACCAAAAACAAATATGTAAGGAATGAAACCAAATTTTAACACATTAACCAATTATTTTGATTTGTGAACATTAATCGATTTAAAGTATCCAAATGGTCTGCCCTTCAGATCACTCAAGTAAGATGAATATGGTTACACAGCCTAAAGCTGGTATTCCCAATCCTGGTCCTGGGAACACGTGCACATTATGGTTGTCATGGCAGCTTAAATTAATCCTTAAATAAACCAACAAGTTGATTGGTTCGGTAATCTGTAAGTTTTTTTTCTACGCAGTTGTTGGAGATTTTAAATGACTTATACTGCAAACCTTAAAAGCAACCTCCTTCATGTTTAGGAAATGAAAAATTAAGGAATTCAAATAGACTCTTTTATTTAGGCTATTGAGCATATCATTTACTGTATTGAATTGAGTGCAAAGGTGGGACACAAAACAGAATGTGTGTAGGTCTCCCGGCCCAGAACTGGGGTCCCCTGAGTTAAGGGGTTAGAGAAGTAGAGAAGTCAAACCTGTTAACAGAAATAACAGTAAGCCAATACATTTTATGTGAAACATGTCCACAAGAAACAAACCCTTGAATTACATATTGAAAATAGCTACAAGTATGCAGACATTTTAACTGTAAAGAAAGTTATTTTGATTCATATATGGAAACAAATATTTATGTTCTTTCTGTATTTTTTGTGCATAATGAAGTTGTGACCTGTCCATCCTTATTAGAATGGTCAGGCTCCATGCTTACCACTAGGGGGTGTGGCAGTTTAATCTTGTTACCCTTATATACCAAACCCTAAAATTTCACTTTTATTGATGAGTGGTTTAATTTTAAAGAAAACTTTTTGATTTTCATTGATTTTGATTGAACCTTTTTGAAACTTTCTAATTTGCTTTTGGTTTCTAAGCTACTCTGTATTCTTCACTGTTTTTGGCTAGCTGGTGCCCCATATCTGATAAATAATTTGTATTAATCAAGAAGCAAAGGAGAATGGGTTATTCTTAAAACTTGCCATCTGTTTTACCAAGCAGAGGTAGTCCTCACCTAGTTTTGCTTTTTTTCTGATTCATATACAAGGGAAAAAGCAAACAGCAGATCGTTTCTTCACTGTGAGGGAAGGCAGTATCGTCAAAATGTCCCATTTTCATCATTCGCGTACAAAGAAAGTGGTTAATATAATTTGATGAAAAGGCCATGTACTTATTTGCTGGAATTAACAAAATAGACCTGTCAATGGAAAAAGTTTTAAGTTCTTTTCTGTTTGTATGATCGATGTGTCTGACATGATCTTTTTGTGTTATTGTGTCAGTAAAGTAGTGAAATATGCGTGAAGTTTTCATCTTTGGTGTTGTTGTAGGCACCACATCAACTAATCTGTCAAGAGAAAAAGGATTTATCAAATCTTTCAGCTTGATTTTGTTGGCAGTACTTTAAAACCTAAAAACGATAATTTCTGTCTCTGATTATTACAGAAGACAAAGGCTTCAACTCAACAACAGAATAAAACAGATTTAAATCTGTCAGAAGCTGTACTGAGAAGCAAAGAGAAAAGCCTTTTAAGCAGATTTTGTGCTTGCAAAACTTGGCTGTATTTCCTTGTTACTGGACCATTAGAGAGATCTGTATTATAACTCTCTGCATAAATATACTGTGTTGTGAATATTTATATGAAATGTTAAGTTTCTGTTGCTTTCAGTGTTGATTAAGTGATTAACTATATTTGTCCATTTAAATATTATCAATATGTGTTATATTATTATATGTGTTCCATTGCTTTTTGCTATAACTTGAGTATACTGCTTTTGATTGTATTTAATATATTTTGAATGTTAGGTTTTTGAAAGCATATTACTAATTTTCATATTCAGTTTTGCATTTTATTAGTTAGTTTCTACTATGGTTTCTAGTTAAGCTGCAGATGTGGTTCTGGGGTGCATGTGTGAATCATTTCCAGTCCCACCTGTAGAGCTCCAGATATGACTTTAACTTTTTATGATTTGAATTTTTGTTTTTAGGTAAAAAATAAAAAGTGCTCATGTTTGTAGGAATAAGTAATAGGTTTATTCCATGCTGAAAAGAGAAGAAAGAAAACACAACGTTTCAACTGTGGAGCCTTCTTCGGGTGTAAGAAAGATAGGGCAGTCAGCAAAGATAATATAGCACAGGAAAACAAAAGCCAGGAGGGAGGAGGAGGCGGGACCAGGGGAGAGGCAGTGGCCAATCAAGTGACAGCAAGCATCTAGCTCCTGACTGGAAGGTCCTGGGTTCAATCCCAGGTAGGGGCAAGCGATGGAGCTTGCTCTAATTCCTTCCAGACGGCTCCCAGGTCCACACAGCCTGCTTTCCAAGTGAGTTCCAGGGGTTAATCCTTCTGGGGGTAAGAGGCCAGCCGGAGGGTGATACTGACCACATCACCTCCACCTCCAGTGTCGGATGGTCAAGAAACATGGTGGCCCTTGCCCCCCATTCCCCTATGGGCCTTGATGGCCTGAAAGTGCCTAATTGACCCAAGAACTTCATCCAGGTGCTTCTTGAAGGAAGCCAGGGTGTCAGTTTCAGCATGGCTGGATAGCTTGTTCCGCACTCCCACTACTCTTGAATATTCTGGGAATTTTGAGCAAAGCTTGAACCTGAGAAACTGAGGCCCGTCTGATGTTAAGCAGCAGTCATCATTTAGTAGCTAAATGGTGGAAAGAAATGATCATTTTATCGTAAATTCATGAGCACATTCACGTCTTCATCCTCTTAGGTAAGGATGCCCAAGCAGTAAACAGGCACTATTCCATGAAGATTGTACAGGTGGAGCAAGAAGCTGAGCAGGCCAAGAGGGAGCTGAAGGAGACCCAGCAGCAGCTGCAGGAGCTGGAGGCCAGGGAGGGGCAGGATGGCACAGAGACAGCCCAGCTCCAGAGGGATGTCAGCAAGAAGGTGGACACAGCAAAGATCAAAGTACAGGTGGGCTATATTTCTCACAAAGCAAAAGTAATACCAGAAAGAAAAACAAAAACTGAACATGTATCTCCCAAATCATTTTCTCAGGGTTTCTGCAAGACATAATTGGAGACTGGAGGCACTTTTTTTCTTTCATTTATTGCAATTTGTAACTATTGAATGTGTATCAATCTATAGGTTTATTTACTTTTGATTTTAAGATTTGATAATATTTATTGAATAAGACGCTGACTGGTGAAGCATTTCATAGTAAAATATTGAGTTTAAACATTGAGCATATTGGAACAGCACCAATCTTAATAGTGTAAAATCCAAATATTCTGTTATATGTTACTTATGTTTCAGAGTATATTCAGAAAACGGAGGGAGAAGGTTTGAGTGTGTTAAGCATGCCTGTTTTTGTTTGCTAGGTACTACAAAAGAAGCAGCAAGACACAAAGAAGCTGGCATCTCTCTCGGCTCAGAGTGAAAAACGTCTGGCCGAGCTGGAGCAGAATGTGGAA
Source organism: Lepisosteus platostomus (assembly GCF_059453375.1). Classification (NCBI taxonomy): domain Eukaryota; kingdom Metazoa; phylum Chordata; class Actinopteri; order Semionotiformes; family Lepisosteidae; genus Lepisosteus; species Lepisosteus platostomus. Next base: position 62,800,481 of record NC_142614.1, on the reverse strand, counting down.
CACATGAGACGACAGCAGACACTGCTGCAGAAAAAACTAAGGGAGGAGACAGACAAGAAGAGAAAACTGGAGGCTGAGATCATCAGGGATCAGCAGCATATTAAAGTGAGTCTTCTCAGACTGCACCTTTTCATTTGATTTTAGTGCGTTAACAATTTGTCTATTTTAAGGTAAAAGCAGAAAAAGGGGAGAAACTCCAGTTTGTCTTTGTTGACCCCCTAATTGTATTATTATTATTTTATTATGTGCACAAAGAAGTATCTTTTTTAATTATAGAATTTCTTGTTACATTTTAAAAAATGCTTCACGTTTATTTTTATTCTATTCTAGATTAATTTTGATTAAAAAGTTGTCTTGTTGTACAGGAATGCATGTACTGTATGAAGATTTAAAGACAATTTCTGCAATTTTAATGTGCGTCAATGAAAAACACATTGCTTTACAAGACTGTTCTGACTTGTCTTCTGACAAAAGATGTTATTAATTTGCCATTTGAAATTTCATAGGAACTGCAGTTAAAAACTGAACAACAAAAGAGAATACTGAAGGTAAAGACAGAGGAAGTAGCTGCCTTTAAAAAGACAAAGCACATCAGCACTCCTGATGATGAGCAGGTATAAACGTTTTTTCTATGCCCGGCTCCTTCTTTTCACTATCTCAGACAGCACCAGATGCTTTAGGGGAAAAAATGTAATGAACTGTAACAAAAATTCATCTCCTGTACTTAAGGATTTAATGGAATATTTTGAAAATACAGAACATAATGGAAGCACTCTGGTCCAGGGTTGATTTTGTTTCATTGTGGAGGATATTAAGGAGATTTTTAATTTCCTGGACATTTAATCTGTCGTGTATTAAATAAGGCTGCTCAAAAAGTAAGGATAGAGGAACTACTAAATTGCTTATAAGGTAAAATGCCACTTTCTTTTTTTAACCTTGAGTTCTCTGGTTTGAAACAAAGCTAACTAGCTTTCTGACTGTGACCAGGACTTTACAAGAGTAGTGCAAAGTTTGTAGAGCAATGCCAGGTTTGGGACTAGCGGATATTTGCCCTATTTGTGCACTGGGCACCGCATGTTTTGTTTGTGTTGTGTCTAGGCTGGGGTAGGTTTGCATTGATTTTTGAACTCCTAGCGGTGTAGAAAATGGTATTTAGTGGCTTTCAGTCTTTCTTTGGGTTAACCCTTAACTGAGGTCTCTTGGTTATGTAAATGAACGATTATCTTAAATGCTGAATTAAAGATGTATTAAAGACTGAAAATGATTTAACACCTCTCTATTGAAGAGATTAGAAGCACAGCGGAAATGGCTTGATGAGGAGGTGGAGAAGGTTCTGCAGCAGAGGCAGGCTCTAACTGAGTTGGAAGAAGAGCTGAAGAAGAGAGAGGAGATTATTGCCAAGAAGGAGGCTTTCTCTCAAGAGAAGAGCCAATTAGAGATAAAGAAACTGAGATCCAGTCAGGTGAGGAGGATGCAGAACTACCAGCTTCTGCAAAGAAAAAAAATATGATGTGACTGAAAATAAGTGTAAGGTGAATACATTTTGTTTGATTGTAATTAATTCAGACTGTAAACCTGTGTTACTTTGATGTATCTATAATTGTAGGCTGTAAGCAAAAATATCTTAAAGCTGTCAGCTCAGCTAAGCGCAGTGGACAGGAAGCTGTCAGAGAAGACTAGCCAGCTCCAGAGCAGCAGCGCTGAAAGCAAGAGGAGGATTTTCCGAGAGGTGGAGGATCTCCAGCAGGAGAGAAACCAGCTGCTGAAGAGAAGAGACAGCCTGGATGAGAAACTGAAGAATGGCAGTGTTTTAACAGTAGAGGTACTGCATGTGCCGCAGCCATTGATAGGACATTGAAAGTTGGGACAGTTGAGACACTGTTGCGTTTATTACAGAAAATTCTTACAAACCAGGAATAAACTGGAAGAAAATTTAGAAATGTTCACACAGAACCAGGAAAGTTTGAAAAGTTTAGAAAGGTAATTGTTACTCACAGGACCGTTTCAAATTGAAAGGTGATAAGGAGAAGGAGTTTGCCTTTGTGATTCCTCTAGATGGCTTTGGCTTCATACATTTTGTTGTGGTGCATACATATAATAATCATTTTCTATATATATGTGACTTTTTTCCAGCATATCATATAGACACACATTAAAAATACAGCCGATGCTATTGGTTAAATAATGTAGTACCTCTTAGTCCCATTGATAAATATTCAAGACAAAAGTCTAATTTAGAAAACTTTAGAGTTTTAAGTTCAACTCTATTAAGTTCAGCCTTCATTGAAAATAACCATTTTCCTTTTCAGATAATGCATTATGTCTAACTTAACCAAGATTTTCCCTCTTTTATCCATCTTTCAGTTTGTCCATAGAAAAACAGGTGTTGAGTGGCTCAGAAAACGTAAATTCAATACAAATGTTTCTTGGATTTTAAAGTGTCAGAATTACAAACAAGCGGGTTTATTTGCATTTTCTGATTTGTTTTTCAGGAGGAACGTCTCCTTTTCCAGTTAGAAGAATGGGTAGAGGCTCTGGATGCTGCAATAGAGTATAAAAATGACACCATTGATAGCAGACAGCAATCACTCAGGACTTCCACTGAACCACTGATTAGCAGCAAAGAAGGGGTCATGGATAAACTGAGCACTCTTTCCTTCACTGAGATCAAGGTTTTACTATTCAAGTACTTCAACAAGGTTTGTCCTGAATTAAAACACAGTTAATTTAGGATTATCATCTTAACTATTTGGATACTAGTGTATACTGCATATATCCTATTTGTTAAATGGAAATTTATTAATAATCTCAAAAGAAAATTGATGGAATGTGTCTCACCGGCTTTTGTCTACTGTATGTCAAAGTTGCATAAATGCTCGTCATTCATTTACACAACGTAATCATTAGATGCTGTTTTTTTTGGTCGATTTAGTCCACATTTCCTACCAGAGCATGTTATTCAAGTTGCATTATTTGTTCTTATTCTCCTATCTTGTACAGTTATCCTGTTTTTCTTTATGGTATAAGTACTTTATTGTGTATCTGTCTCTGTGTTTAGGCTTATTTTATCATGTTATAAAACAAATTATTCAGCCACAATCTACCACCTAACTGTGTACAACACAGAAGAGTGCAATTATATCAGTCTTTTACAAATATGCAGTTCATGGTACCATTGACATGTTATACCATAGACACTTCACAGCATTTCAACTCTCTCTTTCCCAGATGTTTTCTCACTTTCTGTTTCCTATTAGACGTTAAAGTTTCAAATAATATTTCATAGGTCACTTTTCCCTATTATTGATTAATCATTATGATTTAAGTGCCCATCCTTAGTGTGTTTGATAATCTCATCAAATGTGGAAAAGAAAAGATTAAAGTTTGAGGCTTAAAATGAGTGTTCAAGCTCTCAGGCTTGTCTTAATTTTTAACTATTTTCCTCCTTTGGCATCTTGTATAGCTACATTGTAACCCAACCAAAGTGTATTATCTGTTTCCACAAATTTTCTATGCACCTAAATGGGAAATTCTTGCTTACATTTAGTTGAATAGAAAAATGCACTGCAAGCTTTCACCTCCGTGTCACAGGGTCAAAACTAGTTCCTCCCAGAGCACACTTTTTTTAAAGAGCAGTTATGAATACATGATCGCTGATCATGAATCTCCTTACTTTGATTTGTAATATTCATTCTCTACCCTCTTCGGGTTCTCTATTAAAAAAACAAAACAAAATGTAGTTCTATGGCAGATGTAGTCCTTTTCCCAAAACCCTTGGGAAAAGGGTGTAAATAAAATCCTTCCTTCTGTGTTGCACAATGGTTTTACTGGTCTTGAACATCTACAAATGCAAATGATCCTTTACACAGCTCGTAAAGTGGCAAGTATTCTTTGTCAGCCAAAGACATCTTTATTGTGCAGCTGCCATTCTGAAAAAGAAAAAAAAATCAGTCCTTGGATTAAATTATCAGTTGCCATGGTACTTTCTTCGAAACTTTCCAAAATAAAGCAGCGAAAGGGAGTGCAGAAAACATCTGAAATGGAAATGTCACAGAATCAATTTCCAAATGTCTTGGAAGCAGAAAGTAGGCCAAGACTAAAAAACAAACGTTCACAGACGTCCTTCTTGAGAAATTTACTTTAAATTAATAATTAGAAGATTATATCAATGTCTGTTTAAAAATGGTTATTTGGAGATAGTCTGGAATAAAGAAGCATAGAGGGTTTGACAATCTACAACAGCAACTTATGATAACAGCTCATGGACATATTGAACCAATTACATTAATTTATATTGTTTACAATGCTAAAATAGCATGGGAGAATATTAAGCCTCACCAATTAAAAAATCCTGTTTCCACATACTGGATTGAAGACCCAATCACATAAAACCTTGACCAGTCCTCATTATTTTATGTTGCAGAGTTCCCTTTTAAGTAATGTTCTTTCTCTTGTCTTGTCATGTCGGTCGGGCTAGATTCGGCAGTACTGAGCATTTTGTCTAAACGTTTGAGAGTGTTTTGAGCCGATTGACACACTTCGTGCCTACAGTAAAGTGGGCTCACACGCACAGATGTCCTCCCTCAGGTGGTGGGTCTCCGTGAGTCCGAGCGGAAGCTACAGCTGCAGTGTGAGGAGATGAGAATGCACCTCGAAGAGGAGGAAGGCGTAGTGCGCAATCTGGAGTCAGCTGTGGAGCGGCTCACGCTGGAGATGGACAGACGGCTCACCCTTCAGCAAAGAGAGCACGAGCACAAGATGCAATTACTACTGCAGGAGTTCAGAGGTAGCCAACTCACAATGTCCCAAAGACTGACAGTTGACAGTATAATTACATTCTATAGTATTGAATGGTTAACTGTTACGTGAGACTTTTTCCAGTTTCTTGACATTTTGTGTGCCAACGTAAGATTGGAAAAACACTTTGAGCATTTTTTAAATGAAAAACATTAAAATTGCAGCTAATAAATATTGGGATTAATAGAATTTATGTTTTTTATGCCTCTCAGTATATTTAAAATCTTTCCGCCTTTCTCTGTTGCTGAGGCTCCCTATGGCAGTTGAAGAGGTAAAACTGAGATTCAAAGACCAGTTTACTATATGTAAAATTTTGTTCTATTATGACATCCGCTTAGATTGAAGATGACAGTTGCTCCAATGGGAGTAGGGTCAGTGGTGGGGAATTGTAGGCAGGGAATTGCTGGTATTTATCTTCTCCTGAACTTTAATAATGAGATCTATTTAATTACGTCTTTGTGTGTTTTAGGGGTTATTAAAGCCCAAGCCCTATATAAACTAATCTTGGAATAGCCAAGCTGTGTGATGTATGTTAACTTGTGTTTTGTGTTTCTGTAAAATACCTTTTAACAGCATCGACCTTTCATTATTCAGTGAGCTGAGTTTTAACCATCATTATCTAGTACTGTTTCATGGTATAGGTTGTAGTATATTGTATTTTTCAGTCCTGAATATTTAATGATTTGGAGTATTAGAATTTGTCACATTTTTCTATTTCTCCTTCAAAATAATAATGTAATACAAATACATTTTTTAAATATAATTTATATGTTTGGTATGAGAAAAATAACTGGGATTTATATTGTAAAATGTATGGTTATAACATTTAGACAGAAATCTATATCCAGTTATCTTCACTATGCAAATCAGTTTATGTGTACATATTCAGTATTTGTGAATTGTATTAGCTGCCATAAAATGCGCAGTCCAGTAACTACACTTGATCATTTTGCCATTACTCTGCTCAGAATTGTATTCTGTCTTTTACAGAAGGTAGAGGGGGGTGTTTTGTTGAAAATATTAAATCCTACGAAGCTAAAATCCAGCAGCTGGAGAAGGACCTTTTTTTCTACAAGAAGACGAGCCGAGACCTGAAAAAGAAGCTGAAAGAGTTGGTAGCAGATTCCCTTAACCAGCAGCCTGCTTTTAGAAAAGGTAGGCCTCACGGGAGAAAGCAAAGATTTACTTCAGTTCATTACAGCATTGCTGCTCATTTCTGAAAACAATATTGATTAGTTCTTCATTATTCCTTAAATATTACATTTTCATATAAAATCAGTCATTAAGAAGTACGTCTTGAGTAAATGTAAAAAAAAAAACTGCACTGCAAGATGCCAGGTGTGACCACCCTTGCTGAGAAGCAGTGTCTAATTTGAAATATTTTGATTTAAATTGGAATGAAATAATATAGCTAGAGCTCGGATTCCCCGCACTGCAATTAACTGAAAAGGTAGAAGTTACTTTTTTAATGCTACAAGGATTATCCTCCCAGTTAAAGTCTGAACCTTTGAAACAACATATTGTTACCAAATATAGAGAAAATCAGGAACTGACCAGGCAGATTAGTCAAGAATAAAATAAATGATCATAACCCCCAGCTTATAAGTGCATTCTCCCAGAACATACCCGAGCTGTTGTTATAGGTAGAGGCATTTATTTATTATTAACTGGAACAGGTTTGGTGAAAAGGATAATAATCCACGCACACTATGTTAAATATTTATTAACAATGACAGTGACACTCACTTCACTAGACACAACATAAACATACAACACACAAGTTTACAGACAAGTGGCTTCAGAGTCCTATGTCTAGTCCACCCAGAAAACCCCCCGTACAGTACCAAGAACTTAACTAAATGCAATACAACCTGCAGTTAAATCTCTCTCAGTAACCTATATGCCATAAAATAAATGGATAATAAATCTCCCTATTTTAAATCCACCCACTAGCAGGAGAGGCAGTATTAAACTGAGGGATTCTCTTTACTCGGGGAAACTCCCAAGTCCTCTAAAAGTTAGAGAATAGAACACTCTTTTATCAAGATTCAAACAGTTAGCTCCAATCTGTTTTTGGATGAAAATGTAGCAGGGACTCTTGCTTCTCCTCCTGAGAACTCCTCCTCACTCCTCTCTCTCATGGCCTGACCTTCTTTTTCCCTTTTCTTTCCTCTTTCCTTCTCCTGATGTGATCTTATTTGACCTATTTTCTGGACCGTTGATTGACACTTAATCATTTACCTAGAACTTAATTAACCAAGGTAATCCAAAGTAAACTTTGTGATTGTTCTGATCACAGACTCAGGGCCCCCTACATCTCAGCAGACATCCCACTTCTTTGAAGATGGAAATGTGTTCACTTCCAGGTGTTATACACTTTATCAAGCTTATTAGACACCTCCATTGTCACCTACTTTACCTTATAAAACGGTATACTATAATATGTATTTTATAACTCTTAAGATTTCTAGTAAAATTATGATTTAAGTATAACATTCGTTTTTGAGGAAAAATGTACAGTATCTCTAAAACCTTCATGCATCACCAATTTCTTTTAATATTGTCTTCAACAGGTAATGCAGATGGCCAAGACAAATGTCTTGTGCCAGAAGATTACAAATGGACTTCCGTGTCTGAGAGCAGCAGAGAAAATAGGAGCTCAAAAGGGTGCAGTGATGGTCCTGTAACTAGTGGCCGGTCACAGAAGATCAGTGGATGTTGGGATGAGTTAGAACAAATAGCCAATGCTCCTTCCGTATTTCAGAGCAGGCAACGAGTAACGAATAATGAGGAACCATCAGTAGGCTATGACGTCCCAAATTCAGCAGCCCCACAGACAAGCAAAAGTGGGATTCAGTTTCCTGAGTTAACTCCTGTGAAAGTGTCAAGAAGAGAGTTGAGGCAGATTTCTGCATCTGACCTGCCTGTTAGACGCTTCAGCCTTGGAGTAAGTGCCACTTCCATCCAAGAAGACTCTATAGAAGCATTCCAAAGCAAGGAAGACTTTTAAGTCATGACACAGTCTGTAGCACGTTGGAGGTTCAAACATCTTAATCATATTTATGCAGTTTCATATTCCAGATAAGAGAGGCACCCGCATTACAAAAGCTGAAGATTATAAGCACTTCGGGACCTGGGTGTTAGTATAAGGTATTAATAGTTTCTTATATAAGTATAACTACAAAATAGTCAGAGTTTTCACCTTTAGAATTAATCGCACTAAGTGTATTGAACATAATTTAATGGTCTGTATACAGTATGTGACAGCTAAACATGGCACTGGGACTAAGTCTTTAAAGAGACATAAAAGGACCATTAAGGTAGTAACTTCAAAGGTAAAGCAGTGTATTGCCAGTCTAGAACTGTTATTTGTTACAAGGCACTAGATGTTTTTTTTTAACAATCATGTATGTAGTATTGTCAAGTTGTTGGATTTTGTGTCTTTGTTTGCTTGTACTCTTCATTTGCCATTTGTGTTTTTCAAATATTTTGCAAGTTCCAGGATTTTTCCATCACCAATCATCCACTTCTCTTATGGCTTGGAAGACAAATATAATTTTTTAGTATTTAAGAATGTTCCCTTTATATTGCTTATTGTGTTCATGTGTAATGTTGTGAATTGACTCATTTATATGTCTTGTACTTATTCTTTTAGTACTTTACTGATATTAAATTTGGTAATGTACTATATTGTTTAGAAATAAGATGTTTTAACCTTTCAGATACTATTTCTTACATGATTTAAAAATTATTATTTTTTATGTAAATAAAATGTTTTTGAAGAGAGTAATATATTGCTTTTATGCTAGGAATTTACACTTTAAAACATAAGCTACTACAGTGGGCATAACATGAACTTTTTATTTCAATGTTTTTGGATAGGTATGTAAAGGGATGTACAAGTTGAATAAGCAGAACGCCTATATAAATGTGCTTTTCTCTGTGAATGCAGAATCCTTGTGTATGTGCACATGAATAATTGGACATTGCTGATATGCTGTTCGAAAACCAGGAATGTAAAGATGAATGCTGAAGCTTCTAGTATTTTTTTTGCAAATATCCTTTCTTAATCCATTGCAACATATTTTGCACACTTTCATTTAGGGTTCCTTTGTATCTTGTATTAGGTCAGGTTATACAGTGCCCTCCAAAGTATTTGGACAAAAACCTCTAATTTCCCTGTTGTATATTACATTTAATTGAGCATTAAACAAATTATTCTGTGTCCGAGTTTGAAAGATTGTCTATTATTTTTAGGATATGTTTTGCAAATAATGATTTTTCAACCAAAGCATGTTGTGTTCAGTCCCCCAAAGTTTAGGTGACCATAATTACTGGAACACTTTACTTAAAGCAAATTAAAGCAGTGAAAAAGTCTATTTTATTGCAAATCCTTTGCTTGCAATAACTGCATGAAGCTTCTGTCCCATTGACATCACCAGACTCTTTGTTTCTTCACTTGAGATGCTTTTCCAGCCTTTAACTGCAGGCTCCGAGTTGTTGCTTGTTGGTCAAGCTTTCTGCCTTCAGTCTCCTTTTGAACAAATGAAATGCAATGCTCAATTGGATTCAGATCTGTTGATTGACTTGGCCAGTTTAAAATGTTCCTCTTTTTCTGTCTGAAGAACTCCTCTGTTAAGCATATTGTATGTTTGGGCCATTGTCCTGCTGCATAATGAACTGCAGCCCAATAAGTCTAGTGCCATTTTTTCTTACATTTGCAGAAAAGATCTGTTTGTTGATCTCTGAATTCATCTTACTGTTGCCATCTTCAATTAAGATATCAATAAAGACCATTGAGCCTGTCCTGTTCATGCCCACGTCATGATACTCCCTCCACCATGCTTTACTGAAGAAGTGGTATGCATTGGCTGTTCCTGTTTTTCTCCAGGCTTTAGCCTTTTCATCACTTTTGATGGATGTTTATTTTGGTTTCATCTGTCCTTAAAACCTTGTTCCAGTACTCTTGTTGCTCATCTCAGTATTTGTTTTTACAAATTTCAATCAATCCCTTTTGTTTATGCTGCTGGTGAGGGACTTACACCTTGCAGTGCAGCCTCTGAATTTTTCTTGGTGAACTCTTCTGCAGATTGTGGTACTCAAGATTTGCATCCCCACACTCTGGAGATTATTTTTGATTTCACTAACAGTAATTTTTGGGGTTTAATTTACACTTAGAAAATCATTCTTTCATCCACTGCATTAGTCTTTTTTGGATGCCCTGTTTCTCTGCCTGAAGTACTTTGAAGAACATTCCAGATTGTTGATTTTGCAATGCCAAGAGTCTTACAAATTTCTATGATGGTCATTTTCTTTCCTCTCATTTCCAAAATGACCTATTCTGTCATAGTGAGTTCTTTTGTCTTCATGTTAGTTTTTGCTGACTAATTCATGTAAAAGACTTCAGAAGCAGTTTCAAAAGACCTCAACCATGCCTATACCGTACCTTCACAGCTCGTTTATGTCTGTGTGACATGTATGCAACGTGTAACCCCTTGGCAATTAGAAACACCTGTAAACCTGTTTGTCTCAATATTTATGCTCATCTAAAATGTGGGGAGTTGAACAAAAAAAGTGCTGTTGTTGTATAATGGTGAAACATTTATGCATAAAAATACACATAGTTAAAAGGGGGTATTCTCTGCTTTTGTCCCATATTCATCTTGTGATTTGAAATCCAAATTTCCTGAGCATACAGCTATAATGGGCTAATTTGAACTCTTGTCCCAATACTTTTGGAGGACGCTGTGTATATACATAGGGAGATATTTAAAATACAGAAAATGAATACAAGGACCAATAGCTAGTATAAGAACATAATGGTTGCTTTTGTAATCTATTGTCAAAGCAGCAATAGCAATTTTCATTTGCTTCTTTCTGAATTTGTGCTTCAAAATAGAGATTTTGTAAATTAGGAAGATGTTTCTTTTAATGTTAAAAAGTTAAGAAAGATGCTTAACCAGGAATGTGGGAATTGTCTATATCATACCAATTGGCAATCAAAACTTCAGTATAGAATATAATTATGTATAAAATGTACTTACAACAAGCCTTTTCTTTCACAGTGATTAAAATTTAACAGATACATATAACTCAAAGTAAGACAAAATTTGTTAGTTACAACTTCAAATGATATTGCAAAAATCAAGCACAAAGTTGTTGAAAATCTGTGTCCTTCTGAATGTTTACTCGCAATACACTTATGATAAAATACAATGCACTTTGCAACTGTTCCACAATCAAAACTTAGGTTTAAAAGAAAGAGTATATGAATATGCTCATATGACTGTTAGTTTTTTTTTATAATACCAGTCTAAAGTGGGGTTCACATTGGGTATATTTTACCTAATCTGGATTTTAACAGATGGATAATTTGGAATTGTATTAAGACATGCTGAGCACAGACTGATGAGGAATCTGCCATGGGCATAGGAATCATTATGTCTAATTCCCAGGCATTTTCCTTTATTGAGGATAAAGGTGGACAAAGCCTGGGGAGAATAGTGTAATAGTTTTTTGAGACATTTCTACTGAAGATGAAGTATAGAATCAGGTGGCATGTCTGGGAAAGTGTAGAATTTATTTCATGCAGAGAAATAAATCTGGAGATAGGAATGAAAATGTATGATAAGGTACATTTTTGGCAATGCTGATTAAAATTAGAAATTGATCAAGGAAATCAAGAAAGATTCTGATTAAAAAGGTACCTCTAATATAAAGGTCTATAAAACATCATGTCTAACATTTCTGTGAAAGATGTTAAAAGTTTCATCCACAAGGGAAGGAGGAAATGGCAGAGACCAAAGCACCTTTGAAACTGAATCCTGCTTTGAATACAGTGAATAAGCTAGGGATCAGTGCTGAACCAAGATGGAGAACATCCAGTGGTAGACCTAAAACAATGAAAATGTAAAGATTTATTTGCAAGAGGTCTCTTCCTTTGAATGACCAATTCAGGTCGTTCGTGCTGAGAACGTACATACCATGTTATGGATATTATATGGCCCAAGAATAAAACTGAAGGTTGCGAAGACCAAGACCACTGCTTAGCCTCTGGCTCTGAAAATCTTTCGGATTGTGATCTTTTGCATTATAAATAATGATGAAGTAATAATGATCTAGAAATAGAACATGGCTTTGGAGATAAAGACTGAAATACATTGAAGAAAGGTAAGTGAATGTTGCCTGAACTGATGCAACCTAGGAGTGAAAGAGGTAGCACAGACCATGTGGATAATATTAATACAGTACAATGCAGCAGGGAAGTAAAGTTAGAATACTGTAATGTTGGGAGATGGGGAAAAGTGAAAAAAAAGCAGAGAACGTGGGCTGTGCTCTTTGGTGTCATGACTCATTGGAAATGACAGATTCCAATGTCTGATGTACATCAAGAGAAACTAGAAGGTTTGGGTCAGATGGATGATCAATATACTGTATCACTTGTTGATTTCAAGTTCTGTTCCAAAGTTTGTTTGCTCTGTAAATCTTCTTTAAACTAAAATAACCAAAACAAACAAGAAAAACTAGCTCCCACCAAGTCCTAACTATACAGTACTTTGATAGAAACGTTTTCTCAAATTACACAAGAAGGTTAAACTAATTCCAAACCTCTAAAGAATAATAATGGTATAACTATAATTCTGTTACTCACTACTCTTTGTTTATCTCTTCACCAGTCTTCTCTTCTCAAAGAGCCTCTCAGCTCCTCTAACCAGCCTTATCAACAGGTGTACTTAATTGTGGCCTCTCAATCTCTTCTTACACTGATTGACTACAACTGATTCTTCTCAAGCACGGGAATGACTTGTCCTTGCAAACCTGGTCTTTTCAGTTGAAATTACAGTGGGGAGAACAGTCTTAAGACAATGTGAAAGGGTCTTGTTTAGGTTTTGTTTAACATCCACATTTCAAAGAGAGATGGGATGGTATGAAGACCTACAGTCTAGGGGGTCCATATTCGGTTTTTACTAGTAGTAGTCTGTTAGTAAGATTCGTTGTTTTTTTTACTTCAAACATAAACTGGAATCAGCGCTGAACACGTGAGAGTATGGAATTAGATCGGACCTTTGGCACAAAATATTCTTTTAAAAATGTTATGGTGAAGCCATTTGGCGTTCTGGCGCACTATGGCTGCCATTGCATCATCCAGGTGATTACCTGTAAAGGTAATTTATTTGGTCAGGGCAATTTACCATTGTGATTAGAACTGATCAAAGAAATATTTCTTCCTGTGACGGAGGCTCAGGAAGTAATACAAGTGGGATATAAAAAAAATAGTTTACACTTATATAGCGCCTTTCTGGACACTCCACTCAAAGCACCTTACAGGTAATAGGGACTCCCCTCCACCACCACCAATGTGCATCATCCACCTGGATGATGCGACGGCAGCCATAGTGCACCAGAACGCTCACCACACATCAAATATTAGTGGTGAGAAGAACAGAGTGATGATGCCAATTAAGAAACCAATTAAGAAACTTACACCAAATATATATTTGGTGTAATTGAGCTGCTTTGCTGTTTCATAGGTATTGGGCCCGTGGCAAGTGGATTATAATTGTTATTTTTAAAACCTTTTCAATTGTTTCAGAAAATCATATTATTCAAGTATTTTTCTTGATAACACCACTGTAACAAGATTACAAGCTTGGAAACTTTGATCCCTTGGAATAAGTCTCCCTCCCATGTCTCATGGACACTGATTAAAAATTGGACAAAGTGAAGATTCGAGGAAAGGTTTCTTAAGCAGCATTGCAACCCAGTCTTATATACATTATGTTGATTAACTTAAACTGACTAGTGTCATAGCTATGAAAGGTATCAAAACTGGCAGTGCTATAAAAGAATGCTTATCTTTTGCTCTCTTCTTCTCATTCTTTCCCCATTTTTCCTTTTGTTCTACTCTGCAGTGTCTTGACTGTTTTGTTGTAATTAACATACAGGATACAGAAATACAGCAAACCGTATTTTCACCAATAAAAATTTATGAAGAGACAAGGTTTCATGTGATGTAGTTGAATGTTATTCCCATGAAATTAGAGACAGGTATATCGAGGTAGGCAGACTGGAAGATGGAATAATTGCTGTTCTTCCATTGTAATAAAATGTAAAAGAAAATGAATGTGGGTGTATTCCACGTATACTGCAGATACGTGGCATCTGGGATATATTAGCTGCAGTATTATAATGAATATTATACTATCACACTATCAGGTTCGAGTGTTAAACAGTCTACTATGTTCAGTTCTGCTGTTAAAAATATATTTATCCTTCATCCTTTTATTTCAGCAATTGTTTTTTTTCCAAATTGAACATAAAACTACGCTATGAAAATCGGCGCTGGCTATCAACCGAGAGAACAATGCAGCCCTTGAACCCAACCTCACCCTCACCTCAGCGTCAAACTAACCCTTTTTTCTTTTTTTACTTCCGGGCCACCGTAGCTCAGGGGTTTTGTTGTGAAGTGACGTGAGACTGCAGAAGACACTCAAACAGGTTCAGAAATTGCTTTTAATTATCAATCTTACACGTTTACTTTGGTTGGTTCGTGTAATTCAGAATCATGTTTATTGGGTTTTTAACGGTCTGTTTTGTTTGGTCAGTGGGTTTTTTGTACGTATTTGAAAAATCTGTTTGGCTTTACTTTTGGAAAAAGCGAAGGGGGAGTAAAGCCGTTAGATTTTCGGTTCACTTTACCGAATTTTCTAAGTTTTGCCGAATCTTTCGTCGTGAGAATTTGTATTGGCAAGTTCAGGATTTTTTACATTCTGTTTTTGTTGGTATATCTGTAAACTGCAAGTTGAAGCTTTCGTATGGTAAACGATCTAGACGGGGTTAAAATATTTTCAAGATTTTTGAACGTGCTCCTATAATAAATGTAACCCTCGGTCGCTTTAAAATCATATTGCTTTGTGAAGCTACAAAACGATTCACTAGCCAGGAATTTGGTTTAAAAAATAACGAAACTTGGCGAATACGGTAGGCTTGTGTGAGTATTCAACTGTTACTACTGGCATTCTATAAACATATGTATAGATATATAGTTACATAAGCATTATTTCCTCGTATGCGATAAGGGTTGTGAAGGCATGCTTCTCATAAAGAGAAACGATGTTTATAACCTTTTATGTTTCTGTTCATTTCGTTTATGTAGCGCCTTTCACCCTGAATAATCCCAATTTCATGGTAGGAGGTTATAGTAAAACGCATGAAAACATGCCAGCCTCTTATATGTATTTTTTAATAGCTGACTTCATGAAGATTCTGTTTTCCTTCAGAGCTTGATAATTTCCATTAAGGAGGCATCATGGTTTAGTTTTTGTCTTTCTACAGTAGTCTCCTTTTTCCGTTCAGTACACGGTTCACAGGTTGAATGTTGGTACCGTAAATGTTTTTAAGTGGTAATCTGTACTGCAAGTTCAGTAATGAATATTACATTTACACTTAGTTTTACTGTGAATTTGGGTGGCATGGTGGTGCAGTGGTTAGCATTGTTGCTGTGCAGCACTGGGATCTGTGCAGTCTGTGTGGAGTTTCCTCCCACAGTCCAAAGACATACTGGTAGGTTAAAAGGTGTCAGGGGAAAATAGGCCCTGCGATGGGCTGCTGTCCTGTCCGGGGTGTGTCCTGCCTTGCACCTGTTGCTTGCCAGGATAGGCTCCTGCTCCCCCACAACCCTTTTTGGATAAAGTGGTTAGAAAATAGAAGGGAATAAATAGAATAGAAATAGAATTTTGCACATCCTGTGGTGTAGTGATTTTATCAAATCATTTTATAAAGAATTTCAATTGATCGCACAATTGTGTAGTAGAGCTGCACTCTGTCCTTATTAAGTGCCGATTTCACTAATGAGTGACTTTGCCATAAACTTTGACTCTGAGCTTCATTTTTTTGTGTTAATTTAGCCACATAACCTTTTTTAAGTCACAAATGCTGTGTTTCTGGGAATAAAGCGATTCCATTCAAAAGTACCTTTGTTGGTGGGATAAGACTAGCATGTCAGTGAAGATACAATCCATATAGTGTTTTTCTAATGGTGCTGTGAAGTCGCCACATACTGCCTGTCGCGAATAAATAGAATAAATCTCCGCACCCTCTCGGCGTTGGTTGGCATTGGCTGTGACTGTGGAATTGTTCGCAGGTGCTCCAGAGATGGCCTCCGCCGTGCTGTCGTCCGTGCCCACCACTGCCTCCCGCTTCGCCCTGCTGCAGGTGGACAGTGACAGCGACTCGGATTCGGAGCCCGGGAAGGGCAAGGCTGGCCGGGAAGCAGGCAAGTCCCGCTCCGGCAAGTCAGCCGGGGCCAAGTCCAGCAGCAGCAGCAGCGAGAAGAAGAAGGACAAAAAGAAGAAGAAAAAAGGGCAGCAGCAGAGTGAAGCCAATGAGGTACAGCCGTCAGAGACGCCGGAGTTCTCGTTTGCTATATCGTGAGCAGCTGTTTTTGTTTTCCATTGTGAAACTAAAAACAGCACGACAAAACTTCAGAGACTTTGATTTCCTGTAACACGACAACATTTGGTGCGGTCTGCATCTTAAGCTTATACGTTTTGTTTCCACGAGATCTTTACAGAACAAGCTGTTTATGGATTTCTGGAATTGCAGAGCAAGGGAAGTCTTGATATGCAATACATTGTATATGATGGTATCCTGAAATAGGTTTTCATTTTAGAAGGCCATACAGTGTTTGGGTTACGTGGTGCAGCTGGCTGCCTGTCGGGATACATTTTCTGCCCCCTGTAATATTACTCCAGAGCTGAGAAAGTGCATGTTAATCAATAGCATAGATTCCATACCTTCAGTCTGTCTTAGTTTAGATGCTGTTATGGTTTTTGAATTCTGCGTTCAAAGCCTAAGTAATAGCCCAAAATCTTGCTAAAATAACACACTTGTTTGCAAAACTAGCCATTAGAAATAAACCTATATGTTCACGTTCAATTAAAGCAGCGTTCCGTAATACTTGCCAGTCCTTTCCATGACCAAACTCCTGTATCTCAACCCATTTAAAAGGTGTTGGAAGAATGCCATAAGAGCACAGAAAGAAAGTCATAGGCACCACATAACAGTGGACATTACCTTAGGTAGCATAGCTCTGATGGTTTCACATGACAAGGATTAGGTTTTCTGAACATGTTATTTAAGAATGTTATGTGTTTAAATATATAATTCATATTGGGTCATTAACTTTCTGTTTGGCACAGACTCTCAACATTAAAGGTAGACTGAAAATGGGTGGATGGAAGTTTTCTCCTGTTTACCATGAGCCACACCCCTGTGTGGGGATTTTCAACTCTTTTTATAACTGTTTTCTTCATTTATGGCTTTCCTTGTTAACGCTCAGTAAGAGGCTGATGTGCTGTGTTTTATCTGGACAGCTGAGAAGCCTTGCTTTCAAAAAGCTCCCCCAGAAGTCCTCTGTGCCAGCATCCACGGTCAGTCTGCAGAACATTGCTGCTGACCTCATCCACAGCTCTTCAGAGCAGCAGGCCCCCGAGGCCAACTGGCAGCAGTGGAAACAAAGGGATGAACAGGTAGAGGTCCTCCTTCACTTCCTTTCTGTCTGGAACTACTTCAATCTCCTGCGCTGAACCCCTTCGTCATCTCTTACCCACACAGTATCTGTCGATGGCCCATAGGGTCAATGCACAGCTCTGAACCACAAAGGAGGTCTTGGGTTTTACACAAAAAAACAGCTGTTCAGTTTTAGTGACATCATTCACCATTTTTCCACTATTTGAGCAAAGAAAAAGATTACCGTACCTGACACAAGTGGCATTTTGTTATTTCTCCTTATAGTTTAGTTAATAGTTAGGTTTATATTTAAGATGTTTGCATTGTTGCTGTATACTGTACACTGTATGTAACTGAAGTGTTAAAAAGTTTTTTTTAATTAATGCGTCCATGTAATGTTTACTTCTTGGAAGGGTTTAAGAATATTTTCAACTTTTCCACCTTGTTAATCTGTTTTCCTCTTTTAAACTTGTAGTTAACAAGTGATCTTTATGAAGCAGATCTGGAAAAGGCCTTAATTTTAAGCAAACTGGAATATGAAGAGCATAAACAGGTACTGTGCTTGTGGTAATGGACTCAATTATTGGATAATATCCTAGCAAATAGTGGACTGTAGTACTTTATTACATCAGTGATGTTGAGTGCCACGTTTAACAGCTCTAGGAAGTTATTGGTTGTTCATATGACTCCTTGCCCATTTAAAACTTAGAATTATGAATGATTTCTCAACATGCTGTCTATAATTATTAATGTGGCATATGCTTCTACTCAGTTAAACTAAGTAGTGATCTTTATTACATTGTAATCATATATATTTAAAGTATGCTGTTTTAATGCTGTAGGAAAGTAGGTTTATAGATAGCAGCCAACCCTAAAATAATTCCAATTATTTGTCATTTCTGAGCTTCACTTTGTTGCTAAGTAGAGTTGTTCTGGACAGTTATAGTGCCCTGCACTGCCCAGTGCAGTTTACAGTTAATGCAGAATGTTACTGCTTTTTATTTTAAATGAAAGAAGAATGGGCTTGTTTGCTTCTGTATTTTTTTGTGTTCAATGAGTCATAATACTGCATCTGTAGGTTTCTGGGGGATTAAGAGATATTTTACCTTATTGAATATCTCTGATCTCCAATGGTTGTACAGCAAATTAGATATAGAATTATGGAATGAGTAACATACAGTAGGACACATCTTAAACGTCTGAGATATAAAAGTCTGACTTTTTAAAATTATTTCAGGATTATGAAACAGCGGAGACAACCTCACCGAAGTCCAAAGGTGCAGGGAAGAAAGATAAAAGAAAAAATCAGCAGGGTAAAGACAAACCACTCACTGTGTCCTTAAAAGACTTCCAGACAGAAACACATATAGGTAAGTGTGGGAGATGCTTTTTAAGTCTTTTCTTTTGTATATCCATACATTCCCAGAATAAAAAAAATGTATACTTTCTTTTCTTTCAGATCATCTTAAGAAGCAAGAAGTAAGTATGATATGTTTGACTGTAATAAAACTGTACCTAATGTACAGTTTTGGTTTTGTAAGTATTGGTATGGGGTTAAAACAGACTGTGTATACAAATAAACTTTAATTGTTAAATTCACATTAGAAAAGTATAAAGAACCAATGTATTTCGGCCTTCTGAAATCATTCAAATTGTTAGATTTGCACACTATCTACATGTACACAAATCAGCCTAACTTAAGTCAAGAAGGGTTTTGTTTTTTTCACTATACCTTAGGTTTTTTCTTTTTTCTTCTGGGAAAGTTTGATGTTCATTCGCATTACTTGCTTGAGTGATGAATGTTGTCCTTTGCTGCCTCTTCTGACTTTTCACAGGAATCAAAGTCTATCAACCCAGTAGTCCATGATGACAAATTCTTCAACAAACTGGAAGATGATGTCAGTAAAATATTACTTAAAGAGAAGAGAAGGGAGCAGTTCACCAGCACTAGTGGCACTGAAATCACTGCATCTGTTGAGCATGAATTGGTCAGTGTAAACCATATTTACAGTATTTTAGATTTAAAAAAAAAACATGTACAAGTAGATTTTAGTTAAATGTGACTTTTTGTAGGAAGAGTGACTTGCTTCTTAATGTAGGTTTAATTATGTTATGGTATAACATTATGCCAAGACTTTTTAATTTTTTAAATTGTGTTCGTTTTAATTGCAGTCATGCAGTAAAACAAATTAAAATGACAGTCACACATAATAAATAGCTGTCATGTAACTCCTTACACAGTTTAGTTAACCTACTTGTATAAGGACTGATAGACTGGACTAAGGACGTCTAAACTTAATTTGCTATGAAAGACCAGATTTGATTTACATTTAGTTCAAGCAGTCCTCGCATACCAAAAATCATCAGATTTCTAGGCACGACCATGACTGAACATGGTAATATTTAATTACTGGTATTAAATATTTTAAGTCTTTTGGGCGTTCATCAATGAAGTACCTCTCTTTAAAATGTTATTAGCTACATTTTTAGCATTACTTATTGAAATTATTTAAAATACCATAGTTATGGTTATTGTATGCTATGTATTTTTCTTTTCTGCTGCAAATAATATTGTCAGCATATCTTGTTCAGTAACTGGAGAGAATAAGTGAGCAATACGGTGTATACGCTGTATACTGCCCTACTGTTAACATTTTTGACATTTAGAAATACAAAAATATTTAGTGCTTATTTTTTGTTTTATGAATAGAGAACACTTCATCAAAGGCAATGCATTTATGTGTGTTGATATGTTCAAGATAGTGTGATTTGATTATTATTTTTAAGTATCCAGCATAAACTGGTGTATTTGCAAAAGACAGGTGTTTTTTTTTTAACTCTCCTTGGTGTTTCAAATTGAAGACATATTTACACACAGTGCATCATTAGTGTTAAACTTTTTAGTCTAAAAATTAAGACTCAAATTAGTGCTATTCTGAAAAACTAATATAAAAGTTCCTTTTAGGATGTAAGAGCTGAACAGCTCAAGTATGAACTGGAAAAGAAAGACTTGGAAATAGAAAAATTAAAGAAGATTATCTCACAGTGGGAGGTATGTAAATTCACAAATGTTCCCCGTGTTGTCATTCAGTGTGCTTCAGCTGTGACAGCTGTGATTACTGGACACTTTATTTAATTTTAGAAATATTTTGATAGTTTCTTTAATCTGCATTGGTATTTTATTAATATCAAGGCTTTGTTGTAGCCTTCTGTACTACTGCCAATATGTATGTTTGTTCTTGCTTAAGCGAACAACAAAATAAAGCAGAACAAACAACTTTTCTTTTCATCTGATGAAACAGTCAGGTGTCATCATGTTTTGTTTCATGTTAGTTCTTTGTTGACTGTAAGTTAGATGTTTTTTGTTGTGGTATCTTGAGGAATTCTCCAGTATTTCTAGCAAAGTAGTCTACTGTAAATGTAGAAAAAAAATAAAAATCACAAAGAGAGCATCTTGATTTAAGATGGTTCTTTTTTTCAAAATATAGTTGCTGTTATGCATCATCATGTAGTTGGATATATATTGTACAGTTTTTCCTGGGCAGGCAAGCCTAATACTAGATTTGAATGGTTTCAGGTCAAATATAAAGAAGTGAAAGCAAGAAATGCACAACTTTTGAAGATGCTTCAACAGGGGGAAAGTAAGTACTGTGTGTAATACTGTGCCTCCAACAATACACTGTATTGATTTCCTTTGATTTGTGTAACCATTTTTGTAAAGGGTTATAGTAGAAATAAAAAACACAGAAATTCAATTGTACAAAAGGTGTGAATCTATATGCACCCAGTCCTCAAGGTACAAACAGTTGGTATATGAACATCTGCACTTGAAAACGTATTCCCATAAGAATGAAGAATTTGGCGGAATGCGCTAGGATTATGTGAACAATGAACTAAGGCTCCCTCACTGGTATCGCTGGGGGATGTGGCTCAAGGCTACTGTGTACAGTGAGTCATTTGCTCAGTGACAGCATAGTTTTTCTAATGTTAATAACATCCAGCTTTTGATCTGTGATTTTCTGGCTGAGTGTTAATAGCCATAAAAATAGCTGAGAAGAGGAAAGGTTACAAAGTTGTCATATCATAAAAAGGACAATAACCTTTAAAATGAAAGTCTCTATCACTTTCAATCTGGTTGTTTCAACTTAAAAATTACTTGGGTTTTGAATGGGACTTTCGAACATAACCTATTGATAAGCCAAGTGTACTTTACTTAAATAGTCTAAACAGTAGAAACACTATTGGCTCCAAATTCACTATTGTTAAATATACAATTCATGTTATTATAATTAGGGATCTTTTGATGTCTAGTAAACATGTACTGTCAATGTAGATAGGAATGAAAATCTAAGGATTTGGGTGCCAGAAAAGTCTGTGATAACATGCAAGTTTCTATCATTATCCATGCCTTTATCTGACATTACACTTTCCAGTTGTATACAGCTTTAGTCAAGTTAGCAAAAGTATTACTGCAAATGAAAAGATGAGTTTTATGAGTCACAACAGTATTTTGAGTAAATGGTTTTAAACTAGTTCTGTATTTTTGACCCTTAGGCCTGTCTTGCCTCTTAACCCTTCATATCCTATAAATATTTTTATTGTAATAAAATTACTTTATTCATAATGTTTAGTGAATTATTATAAACCAATCTCAAATCTTTATAAAATGTTTGACATAATAGGTGTGTTATCAAGGATCTGCATTGTTTCCTTAATATTGCATGTTTTTTTACTGTATGTTTTAGACTGATCTTATTTTGTTCTAGTGAAGGACAAAGCAGAAATATTATTGCAAGTTGAAGAGCTGATGAATATTAAGGAAGAGCTATCATCACAGGTGTGTTAAACAGACTTGGCTTTACTTTAAGAATGTTTTGGTCTGTAAAACAATATAAGAACAATATAAGATATACAAACAACAGGAGGCTTTTCAGGCTCTAGGTTCTGCTTTATTAGGTTGTTGTTAAGTATTGCATTTCATTTAATGCAATTAAGAGTTAATGTTTCATTTTTTTCATCTCATTGTGACTTTTAAAGCACTAAATTAGGGCAATATCTATTTTGTGAGAAGATTATCAGGATTGATGCAAAAAAGATCACAATGTATTGGTCATCTTTAAGATCAAGTTGCTTTATTCTTCTGTGTAATTCACTCTGAGGTTCAAGATAACTGGAGAAAACCCCACTGCTTTAAAACTGGAAAGAACAGACTTTTGGGTTTAATTACCTGTGGGATAAATGAGTGTGTATCTTTTTTGGCCTTTGTTATAGGTGACTTCATTGCATGCAGCCCTTGAACAAGAAAAGTCAAAAGTAAAGGGATTACAGTCTGAACAGCCAAAGCACCATCAGGTAATATATTTTATTCTTGTGTTTCTCAACTTACAGAAATGCTGTGTTTATTGAGTTTATTGAGGAATTTGAAATGCAGTAGTTGGCTGCACATTATCTTAATATCCTCTCAGCAGCCTTTTATTATTTTTAAGACTAAGCTGGTAATTAGTGATTGTCCATGTCCTGCTACTGTGTGCCCTGGTACAGGGACATTTCAGAACTTGTATGGCATATATCACTGCCCATCATTCCACCGATATTTGCCTCCACACACACAGCGTTAAACAGGTATTTCTTAGTGCACAGGTTCTATATTGGTTGTTATTTGAACAAAATTGAGTTGATTCATTGTATTAAACAGTAACTGCACTTGTCGACTATGACAGTTGTTGCAGGCCCTGAAGCAAGTGGGTATCTCTCAAGCATATGCTAAAGGTCTGATAGTTCATGCTTTGTTGTCTTCAGGCATGTGACAGGGCAGTCATATCCAGGGGATCAGTGACCCAAGATCATACAGTGACCACTATGGCTGTGGTTGTTTCCATTGCATGATAAATGGAACCAAGCAATGTATTTACTCTAATATACTTTAAGTACTTTATTGCTTCTCTGTATATATATTGAGTTTCAAAAGAAACATTACATTTAACTGCAACAAATTAAAAAAAATAATTAGGAAAGTGGCAGTCTTTCTCTAGAAAGTACACTGACATTTTATCAAAGCTTTATAATATAGAAAAATGAATCTACTGATCATCTTGCTATTAATACGGTTAATCAACAAGGGGCCTACAGTGAAAATCACAAGGTGGTAGCATTTTTGGCCACTTTTGAAAGCAATACAAGCTTTCATCTATAATGCATGCTTTGCATCTGATTACAGATGATGTCTTGTAGGATTCTGTCATTTTTTAGCCCAGGCAAACTCACCCCACAGATATTCTTTGGGGCTCAGTTTTGATGAGTAGAGCATCCACAGTGTGTTACATTTCCATTTTGCAGGAAAGCCACTACAGGTACCATAAGGACATGTGTTGTCCTGTTGAAATGCTGTTACATAAGGATGGGCCCCACAGAAAGGATAGGATGTGAACACCCCAGACTTTATCGATGTAGCGCTGTGCAGTCAGGCTGCCATTGCTACAACCGAAGTCCTGTAACAACTAGAAACTCCTGCCAGACAATCACACTTGGACTTCCCTGTCAATTGGTCTGTTGTACACAACAATTAGTGTCATGTTCTGCATATCTACACAATATTTGCTGATATCTGTCATGGTAGTCAACACAAAACCTTGATTTATCACTAAAGAGGATTTGACCCAGTCATAGATGAAGCTAATGACTTTATCTATAGTTCAGCCTCTAATTTACTGAAGACAGAGTTTGCTGGAAAGTGTTTTTAAGAATTGGAAGACTGCATTATCACTCTGCTTTGTGCCACTGCCTGTCCACACATGGTGAAGAGTACATCAGGGCATTAAATTGCAGTGCACTGCGTTGAGGATCTGGGTTCTGAACTGTTTTACCTCCCACCTTAAAGTTCATATCTCAAACTGTTTGATTTCCTGTTTGGCCCGATGTAGGAAGCTCTCTCACATTGCAACTTCATTCCTGAGAGTAAGGTCCAAGTGGCAGTGCAGATATGTCCTAGGCACCAGCCATCATCATTTTATCATGAGGGAAATACTACCTTGTGATGTGATGGTAGAAGTGTGTGGATGTGTAAGTGGCTTACAATCTGTGAAGTGCATTTGGTCTATAATGCATAAATTCAACTGATTGACTAATTTTACACACGCATAGAGAAGTAGTTACAAAAGTACTAAGCCTTAGAAGGATATTCATGGCAAGAGGCCTCTGCTTTTCAGATTGTCATAGCCCAGACTGATGATACTGGAGAACATTTAGCCGAAAACATTCTGAAAATGTTTCAAGATTTCAGTAGACATGATGGTGTGTGTTTTTTGTATTTCATCAGATATGTCATCCATTTCCATGGGAAAGCAGTGTTTCTTGGTCACTGTTTTAATTATGACAGTGACATTTAAATGTAGCATTTAAAGAAACGTGGAAAGCCATTAATCCTGAAGTCAATAATAGACAAAATCTTAAATGTTAAAATAATTTCTCACAAAAATAGCTTTCTTCTTATTTGGTGGCAGAATGTATTCTTAGAGCATTAATCCCTTAAAAGGCCCATGCATTTTGTTTTGTGTGAGAAAATATCTAATTGGAAAGATATTTCAATTAGCCCAGCTATTCACAAATCTGAGGGTTTTCACTGTTTTCTCAGAGTTATTTTTTGAATTACTGATTTATTTTTCCTCAGTTATTCACAATGTAAAATCCAAAATATTTAATCACCTGTTTCTAATTTTGTATGAATTTTGCATTTCACAGCTGAATAGTGTTGTATTAGTTTGGGCAAATTTAATGTAAAGCCCAGTTCCAAATCCTTATTTGAATAATTATAATTACTTAGATTTAATTCGTACATCCAAAAATATCTTCTTATAATGTTTTATTTTATGAAATGTCCATTCAGTTACTTTAAATATTGGATTGGTAGCAAACAAGAAGACCATTTGGAAAGGAAAGTGAATCTAAAATTTCACTCAGCTGTTGCTTTCAAGTTTGTCTTCAAGATCCTGGTAGGGAAGCTTGTTTCTGATAACCCATAACTGTAAAGATTTCCTATTCTCTGTCCTCAGTGGATAGTGGTAAATGTGTTGGGTTTTACAGCATTTAGAATGAGAAAGTTGACATCTGGGGAATGCATTGTACTCTTTAATTTTTTAATCTTTATTTTTATTTGCATAGTGACTTGCTGTTTTTTTTTTCAGGGAAACAAGAAAGGTAAAAAGTCTGAATCTGATATTTGAAGACCAATGAGGGAATACACAGCAAACAAATCTCTACAGGGTGATATCACTAAAAAATTGTACTTCACTTTCAAACTGTAATTGCAGCATTTAATTTCTGGGATGTTATTTGCTTGAAATATTAAACCCTGGTATTTAAATGGAAGGGGTTATTCCTTGAATAAAGTGAATATTTTTCCCAGACCTTTTCTTCAGGTTTATTCAGAAACTTTTAAACTAGCCTTTACTGATGGTGTCTTATTGGGGAAAAAAATAAGTATTATTGCAGTTTCTAAACTGTTACCTTGGTTAAACTGTTGGAACATGTTTTCTTAACATTTTGTTAGTGGTGTAGTGGGTTTAACCTCAAGCTTACCTGTACCTCTAGGTGGGTATGTACCAGGATTAGTTGAGTTAGACCCCATAATCAGAAAACTCCAGCTGTTTTTCCTCTTTCTGCAAGTTGTTTTTTTGTTAATTAAATCTTATAGTAATAAAAGTTTCTAACTTTACAAAAATTCAGTGTTGATTCCTGTCATTTGCTTTGTGGTCGAGTAAAATAAAATATGCAATGCAAGGACAGATCTCTTTTTAAGGATCATGTCTATTTTTTGCTGCTTCTTTTCAATGATGTGTGTACATCTAATTAAGGTTGGAAATGTGGAATAATTGTCCTAAATTTAATTTGTGGTTTACAGGCATACACACTTTCCTCTGAAAAAGAACTGATATACAGTGAACATTATACACCCTCTTCAAACAGTACCTGTAGACCAAGTTGATACTTATCAAGTACATAATTTGTTGTGGCAGCTGTTGGCTTAAATGACTGTTGCATCGTGACAATGCATATTTAGTGCACATATTTATGGCTGCAGTATTTTTGGGTTATTCCCGCATTCCTGCATTCAGGACAGCAGAGGCATGTTTCTGAAGAGGCAGCCTACGCATGCTGACGCAGCTACCCACCTGAACTACTATGTTTCTGAAGAGGCGCTTTATAAAGTTGGGAGTACTGTGCAGGCCCTGATAGGGAAAATACATTTCAACCAACCCTGAGCCTGAGAGTTTGATAAAACACATTCCTATTTGAAGAGCATTTTGAATTAAATAGCTTGTCATTCAAGGAGGTTGTTCTCCAAAGTTCAAACAGTATAGAATTCCATTTAGGTATGCAGATACCTCACAAGCAAGCTTGCTTCACAATAAATGGACAGTGTCAGAGCCCCACAATTATCCTTCACTGCAGTGCAACACAATCCACATGTGCTTGGAGACTTAATTGGATTTATTCCTCACAGTACATGCAGTTGCAGGCCATTGTGCTTACATTCCATGCCTATTTTTGAGCGATGTTAAATACACATTCACAGGTGTAATGGCTAACACATCTGTCAAACGTCAAAATACCCATATTCATGCATAACCACTGTGATGTCCAAATTAATGACCACTTAAAGATATATGCGTTTAAACATTATTGCAAAATGCCTATCACATTTTTATGAAAATTCTTGAGGCTTATTTAGTATTCTTTAACAATATAACTGCCATAGCTGTTGTAGGAATGTTATTTATAATGACTTTAATGTGTTTTTTTGTTTCTGGACCTTCATGGTTGATACTATAGAGTTATGCAGAAAACATTTTATCCTTTGAAAGAACAAGTAACAGACATTACAAAATTCAGACCTGCATCTCATGTGAGGATTAAATCCCACGTGATGTTGGGTTCCAGTAAAGTGTTTTATTTCTTCTTAGCTTGAACTTTACACAATTAATATAAAACCCAAAAAATACAAATAAGGATTATGTAGCACAGGTCTTCCTCAATCTCTGCTCTCCCTGTCACCCTTACAAGGATCTAGTCCTTCTTTTATTGTATTTTGAAATAAATAGGATTAATAGGATCAAATACAGGTCCATAAATAAACTTGGTCCAACATCGGTGTTTTCTTCTAGCTCCTAAATCATTGACTTTAGTAGAGCCATCATAGTACTTCCATGTACTGGTTGATGACTGTAGATTGGGCAAAATCACGTCTCATCCCTTTTACGCTTAACTTTGCAGCTAATTGTGATTGCCTACCTTACATATTACAATTGTATTTAAATGGTCAAAGCTGTACAGATTTCAGTTTTGTCATGCAACAGCGTGGTGTGGTTTATAAAATATGTTAATTTCAAAATTTTAATTTCATAAAGAGGTAGGTAAGGCAATCATCAGTTAAGAAATACAGGTTTTGAATTTGAATTCAGACCATTTTATGATTTCTTTCTACCCAAAATGTTTACAAAAGTACGTTAGCAGTAAATGTATATTTCAATCAATGTAAAATTTCCTGTAAAAAATATATTTTTGTTACTTTCTCTTTTTAACACCTTTCATTCTGCCTAGTTATTTTACAGAATGTATTTAGATGAATGTCTTAGTTCCAGTTTTTTTACATTTTAAAAGGAGGATTAGTAAATTAAGGTTGAGAGTAGGAAAAAATTAAACTCTGGGATGAAAACTAAATATTGAAATAAAAGAATGAAGCAACTGTTTACATCAGTGATTGTCATCTCAGAGCTTAGAGTTCTCATTGATGGCTTCCCAGTCACATTCTTTCTTAACTGAGCACCTGAATTGCTTAATTGGAGCTTTATTATAACTGTTCCAGCTTGCGGAATTTTACTACGATTGTGAAATGTCCAATTGTTTTAAAGAGAAACCGTAAAAGATTTATAAAATGTCTGATCTGGCAAATTATTAACTTTAATTTAAAGCAATCAAATGTCAATTTCTGGTCCATAACCACCTCTACAGATATCTAACTTGTATCATTAAATTAATATTTCTATATAGGAAAAATTTGGAAACTACACGACAGCGTGGTTTAGTTTATACTTTTAAAATGTTATGGTCCTCATTTTAACTTCATAATAAAGTAGCTAAGGCATTCATCAATTGAAATACTGTATTTTGTAATATTAATTTTGCCCCCAAACAGTCCATTATGTATTTTTTCTACCCAGAATTTTACAAATGATACAATTCAGTATTGTTATTATATAATGCGTAATTAATTTTTATGAGACTTTATTACTTCTTGGGAATTAACATTTTTTTCCAAAATAAATGATTGTTCTGGATATTCGAGAATACATAATATAGATTCGTGAAGTTTCACGGTGAAACGGTGAAAACATATTTACTGAACAACTGTGATTCTTTAAACCACACGACCTGTATCCTCTTTTTTTTCTTACTTTTTTATTTTTTTTTCTGTATCCTTTATCTGCTTTCTGTAGTACTGCAGCATAAACCTACAATCGAAGTCAAAGGTCACACATGCGCAGTTTACGTTTTCGTTGGGGGAATTGGCCTTCCCCTTTCTAGTAACTTCCCCAAATGGCAACGTCATCGTCCAGCAAGTCAAACAGACACAATAAAGCCAATGTATTTACGTTCTCAAGTATTTTTATTTGCGGTCTTTTACAAAACTCACGACTTTTCTTTGTAAGAAATAAGAAATTCTTGGAGTTTCCTAAAATAGCTGGGTACAGTTGCTGGGATTTATTTTACCCATGATGCTCTAGACTAGGTTACAATCAGGAAGCAATAAGTTGAAGTGATCAGTTTCGCAGACATTTAATTTTAGATTGCACGGTTTAGATTTCTCACTTATCATTTTGTTTTTGTCGTCAGCTGAGAACCAACAGGGATTCAAACGAAAAACTAAAACCGACATGGCGGACAGTGGAGAGACCCCAGGACCCTCCTCTGATGCCAAAATCATCAAAGTGACAGTCAAAACTCCTAAGGAGAAAGAGGAGTTTGCCGTGCCTGAAGACAGCACCATCAAGCAGGTGAGTCTCTTCGAGATACTGTTAATCATTAAGCTCAGTCTCACCTCTAGAATCAGGACAGTCGTATCTTGATCAAAGTGATCTCTATCAGTAACAGTGATATTAGTTAAATCAGATAGTCGGCGACGATAGCACATCTGTCTTCCCCACCCCTCTGCACACACGGTCTGCTGGGTGAATACCAAGGGAGTTTCTTCAGAGCAGGTTACTGCAGTGCTGTGGCATGAACTCGAATCTCTTGTATCGCACCAGAAACCTACGTTTCTGCGCAATTTTCAGAAATGTATGTTGGGCTGTTTTCCTTCTGAGGTTTCAGTTTGCAATCTCAGTGATGTGAATCACTTTTTCCTGGCCTCTCCTTCCTGTATAGACCGCTGCATGTAACTTAACTGTTACCTGGGAATATGAGTAAAACACATAGAAACCTTTGAAGATGTAGAAGATTGTCTGATTTGGCATCAGAAATTTGTAGATGGGTGAGCAAAAGTGGCAAAATGGAAGAGTGAAGAGCCCATATTAAACTGGCGCAAAGGGTAAAAGGTGAGGGATACTTTCTTGAAAAAAGTTGCATTTCTTGTCAGATTTATTTTCTAGAAAATACCAACTTGTGATGGTTGTTCCTGTCTTTTTAATTCTGTAGGCCCTAATGTATGTAGGTTATTCTTGCTACTGCCAAATCACAGGTTTTAGAGACTGGCTAATTTTTTAAGCACCTGAAAATATTAATTTGCATTAGACGTTGGCTGGAGATGCACAGATTAGGTCAGTTATTTTAATCTGCGTTTTTTGAAAGAAAACCAACAGATCCTCCTATGCCAGGTTTCAGCCATTTCTACTTGTGTCTGTGGGGCTTTTATTTTGATGAAAACATGCTGAGAAAAGTGCATTCAGTTGTGAAATTAACTTTTAAAGTTGGATTTTAACCAGGCTGTGGTATACGTTGTGCCATACGTTTCTGATGATTCCTTGCAATTATTTATAATGTTAAATTTAATTTATCCTACACAGAACAAGTGTTTTTCCATTCAGGCTATCTTTAATGTGAATTTGTGAAATACTCCAAAACAAGATCACAGTTAATTTGTTTGTGTTCTTGGTTTAATTAAATAGAGAAATGTTTTTATACATGGGTTTATTTAAAGCCGCATGGTAAGGATAAGTCTAAGGATAAGATTTTCTCTTTGGGAGAACTGGACCTTTTTGGATAGTTGTGTGTTTATCTTAACATTTTTAGTGCATCAGTCAAGGTGGCATAGAAGAATTAAAAGAGTTTTCCTGTCTGTCATAAGACAGTCTTCTGACAATTCCACATTGAATTTCACTAACAATGCTGTTTCATCAGCACTGCCATTAAGTTGATAAGATGAATTTGGCTGCTGCTTGTTCTGGGATTGCACAGGAAAAAGGGGATGAATGGAATTCTGTCAGCAAATAATATTAATTAATCTATGATTTTATTTAGGTAGGGGATATATTCAGAGAAACCTTATACTGTGCAATTTACAGGAGGTATAGGTGAGTTTTAAAGATAAAGCAAGAGAGTGTGTGCTTGCTGGAGCAAGTGGCACCTATTTAGTACGCATTTGTACCACACACCAATTTGTCAAGTTCATGATGATTGCTGTGCACGCTTCATTTCGGCAACTGCTGGAGGCAACTCCTCTCATTACTATTGCTGTCTAGCCTATTTTCCAAAATGGAGAATGGACATAAAAATGAAAATTGACATTTTGGAGAATGTGATGCATACAAAGACAGGCCTTCCATCCTGAAAGATGCACTTCATGGCAGTCTGAACTTAATATATTGTAATCGATGAGTTAGCCATCAATTATAAATCAATGAGGAAGTCCAAAAAATCTGGTTTTAAACAATGAGAGTAGGCATGACACGTAGGCATCACTGTGATTTCTGGCTGAATGTAACATAACTATATGGCAGTGCCTCTTCTTCAAAGGTTAGATAGAAACATTTCTTGAAGTAGCCATCTCACTTAAAACATTTTACATCTAATATATCTCTAGGCATTAAGAAAATGAATAACTGCTGGATTACATTACATTATGGATTACGTTAAACAATAAATAACTTGTATTTTGAAAAAAAACTAAAGAAGGGTGTGATACATTCTAGAGAAGTAGTAGACCCTGATTGTATACCCAGTAAAATAGATGGGTATCAAGGAATGGTCATTGGGGGCCTTATGGTTATACTGCTAGCTAATTGACAAAGACGGTATTGTAGCATTTGAATGCTTGGTCGAGAAATCGGGCCTTCCTAACTCTCATTTTGGTAGATATATACAGGTCAGAACTTATCTTAAAGACAGTTTGAGCCTGAGTGTAACAATGAAAGATATAGAATCTCTAAGAAAAGATTTCCAAGCCAGGTATATAAACTATATGCAGGCAGAATACAAGTGATAAGAGTAAGATCCAAATGGGAAATGGAGGTTGGCACTTGCATAGCAATTGAGGAAAAGGAAGACATGTTTAAATCGGTAAAAAACTGCTAGTTCACCTTCATGGAGAGAATATACATGGAAAATTCATGTTTATTATTTTTAGCAGCCCCCCCCAGTTACAAGTCAAATGTGATGTGAGTACAAACATGAAGGAATTGTGTGAAACAGCTGGCAAATCGTACAAATTGTTTGATCATAGAAAGTTATGAAAATGTATTGGGAAATGTTTCGTGAAGAATTGCTTTATGCAGTACAGAGATATGGAGGAGACAGAGCCCAAAAGCGAGATGGGACACCAGCCCATTGCAGGGCCAACACTGACACCAACGCACACACTAACACCAGGGCCAGTTTTCCCAGAAGCCAGATTACCAAACAGTGTGTCTTTGGACTGTGAGAGGAAACTGGAGCACCCATGCAAAAACAGGGAGAACATACAAACTCCATCCTGATAGCAGTCCAGGTCCAGGATTGAACCCTATACTCCAGTGCTACCAGGCAGCAGTGCAACCACAGCACAACT
Source organism: Lepisosteus platostomus (assembly GCF_059453375.1). Taxonomy (NCBI): domain Eukaryota; kingdom Metazoa; phylum Chordata; class Actinopteri; order Semionotiformes; family Lepisosteidae; genus Lepisosteus; species Lepisosteus platostomus. The sequence goes on along the minus strand of NC_142614.1, from coordinate 62,768,137 downwards.
GTGCCACCCTCAATAGGGATGAAGGTTCATAAATATGTGTAGATATCTGGTAAAAAAGCTCCATAATTACCAATTAAGATGACCATATCTCTAAAACTATTTGAGATGTTAATGTTCTGTCTCAAACAAAATTTAAATCCAACAGTTTGAACCTGTACACATGAAGAGGCAAAGGAAAATAACTAAATTATGTAAAAGTTACCCATTCTTGTCTAACATTCTTGTCTTATTCTTTCCTTGTAAGAAATAGTTATATTTTAACAGTTTTGGCACAGGGCTGTAATTGATTCTTTTCATAACTAACATAGTTTGTCTGTTCTTTTCAGTTCAAAGAAGAAATATCCAAGCGTTTCAAGGCACAGACAGAGCAACTGGTTCTGATATTTGCTGGTAAAATCTTGAAAGATCAGGATCTGCTTACCCAGCATGGTATCCATGATGGGTTGACTGTTCACCTTGTTATCAAAACACAGAGCAGGTAAGCTCGCTAATCACTCTTGGTATTTGGTTGGCTTTATTTCATTAGTGCTTTGTACTGTAATAGGGGGCCAATGAAGAGTCCTTATAAAAATATTTCACAAGATCCAATAAGAATTCTAACAAATATATTTACATGATGCTAAAAACGACATAAACTATGGAAATTTTAATCCATTTTTAAAAAGACCAAAACTTGAAGAAGTAGCAGTTAGGAGAATGTAATTGTGTGTATAAATAGGGCCTAACTAATATAACTGTGTATGAGAATTATTAGCTTGATTTACAGTGCCAAAAACGTTTATGAACCCCAAAGATAAATATGGAGATTTCATAGTTTTAACATGGTAGCCTTCTTGCATCAAACCAGTCTTAATGTAAATATCGAATAGGGTTTAATAGTATAACATTTGGGGGATGTGAACAAGGAAGTGAATCCCCTCATTTCAAAACCTCAGTTAAGGGAATAATTCAGGGAATCAGGTGTTTTAAATAAATAAGTAGATATTGGGGGCTGAGTTTGGTGTGTGAAAACAATTCATACCACAAAATCTCTGAGGACCCAGAAAGACTTATTGATATCCACAAACATTTACACAACTGTGTCTAGGGAACCGGGGATCCACCAATCCACTGTTGGACAATCTATTAATGGAGACCACATTAACTCAACTCGGGAATGATCATCCTACCAAAATCTCTCCCAGAACAAACAGGAAAATCATCAAGCAAGTTACAAAGAACCCAAGAGAACATCCAAGGAAATGCAAGCCACTCTTGGCTAATGTGACTGTTCATGACTCAGCTATGAGGAAACAACTGAACAAGAATGTTGTTCATGGAAGGATAACACGAAGAAAACCACTGCTCTCTAAAAGAGCATTGCTACCTGTCGAAAGCTCACCAATAAACATATTGATGATCGACAAGGCCTCTGGAACAATGTTCTTTTGACAGACGAGTTAAAGGTAATTTTGAACAGTTTGAACAGTGCTTTTGAACAGTAGAACCTCATCCCAACCATCAAGCATAGTGATGGGATTTGGGTCTGCTTTGCTGCCTCAGGACTTGGATTGCTTTCCATCATTGACACAACCATGGATTGTGCATTACATCAGAAGACTCTAGAGGAGAATATCAGGCCAACTGTCTGTGACCTGAACCAAACCGAAATTGGGTCTGGAATGAAATGGCTGCAGAAGAAGAATTTCCAGGTTCTACAATGGCCTAGTGCACCTGCAGCTCACCCAGTGCTGGTACTGACCAGGCTCAACCCTATGGTCTATGTGGATCCTAATGCCCCAGTATAGTGGCGGGGACACTATACTGTAGTGGGTGTCGTCTTTTGGATGAGACGTTAAACTGAGGTCTTGACTCTCAGTGGTCTTTAAAGATCCTAGGGCATTTCTTGATAAAAGTAGGGAATTATCCTGGCATCCGGGCCAAATTTTGCCTCTCTGCCTTTACCGTGGCCTCCAAATTGCCCCCATGTATGATTGGCTTGCACTTGCCCTGCGATGGGCTGGCGCTCTGTCCAGGGTGTACCCTGCCTTGCGCTTTAGTCAAATTCCCGACATAAAACCCCACAGAGATGTGGCAGGATCTGAGGCAAGTCCAATGGCCCAGAGATGAAGGAATTCTGTAAAGATGAATGGGCCACAATTCCTTAAAACCGATGTAAGAGACTGATTAGGAATTACAGGAAATATTCAATTGCAGTTATTGCTGCTCAAGGGGGAGCCACCAGTTTCTGAATATAGAGGTCCGCATTGTTTGTCACACATATATTGATAGTGAATGTTGTATCATTGGAGCCTAAATAAATGTTGAAACATGTTGTGTGTCATTTGTCCTATCAGATTAACTTGATCTATTATTAGGACTAAGATTAAAATCTAATCAGATTTTAGCATTTTAGGATCAAATGTGTGAAATATGTAAAAATCCTAAGGGGTTTATTAATTTTTTGGCACTGTATTTCTTAACTAGATGGAAATAAAGGAGAAATTTAATTTCCTTTTCCTTTTTTTATTTTAAGGTCACAGGACCAAGCAGCCCAGTCATCCAGCAGCTCGTCTAGCAGTAGTGCAGGAGTCTCCACTGAGTCTAGCAGCACAACTACAGCTACTACAACACCAGCCTCCAGCAATCCTTTAAGTCTTGGTAAGAAAGGCTGCTCTGCATCTTCCTTCAAAGCATTACACAGCTGGTGCTGAAAGTCTTATAACCATTAATGGCAATTATACAGGTATTCTTAAAGCTTGTGCTATATACAGAATACAGAACAAGAATAAACGGGCTCCATTCACAGGCCTTCCAACTCGTGGTTGTACAGAAAGTTTCAGTATCAGGCCTCGCACCCAGTAGCTTTTAATATGCCCAGAAATATTTTTCTGAATAATGAAGGCTTGCACACAGACAGTGTTGTTTAAACTGGGGGAAAAAGCTTCAATAGTTTTTTAATGCTGTTAAGACACGGTGTTAAGACCAGATCGGTTAAAATGCAAAAGTGAAATTCTTCTAATACAGGCAAAAGAATCTATCTTACATAACTCTTAGAATTGTATGGGTTAAGGCAGCATTGTGTAACACCAAATACAGTACCTTCAGTGCCTTTTCACTTTTTGTACTGTTGTTTTTACATAGGAGATTTACATATCCTATGGGGCTAACAACCTTACAGAACTATCCAGAGGAGTTGCTGAGAATGGACTTTGCCTTTAAGAATCTTATGCTCGAGAGTTTTTTATATGTATTTTTTTAGTTTATAACTGATTGTTTAAAAGTGAAAAATGATGTGCAAACGCAATGCAAACATCAGAATGTGACCCTGTGATGGCTTGAGTACTGTATCAATTCATCTCGCAGTTGACAGCTCGGTTGATTGCATTTCTGAAAGTTTCAAAAAATGTCTTTAACCTATTAACTGTCCAATTCCTGGGAAAAAAACAACATTTTATCTTGTTCACCTGACGCAAAAAATAGGATAGTAATTCCCATGTGGTCCACTTGAACAAACAGCAGAAGGGTTTGCTCTATGGTCTGTTTTAGGTCTGAATCGGTCTTGTTCATGCAGTTGACCATGTTGGAAACTGCTGAATTCATGCCTAGCTGGGTCATTATTTGTTCAACTTTATCTTGACCACAATAATAATTAATTCACAGGGGCAGTCTTCTTTTTCCGTTTCAGTGAAAGTTCCTGGAGGGAGGCTGGTGACATTTGTACTAAAAAGGTTACTTTAAAAATTCCACCATTTATGTCAATTAATTTATAAAATGAGGAGAATTAAATTAAATGAAATCTTAAGTAACTTTAAATTAGGTTTAATGTATTGTGCTATTCAAATACTTACAGGAGCAAACATGGCAAAATGGAGGTGGGCTTTATAGTATGTCTGCTGTTAACAATTTATGACGTTTCACATTAACAGCAGCCTGTACGGTATTTACCACACTAATGAACAATCTTTACTTTCCCTCTTTTTGATATGTTTTGACGTTGCCAGGTAGCAAACCAGAATGATGACTTTTTTCAGCCTACACATCAACTTGCATTTTCAACCTCTGATGGCTTAACAAAACAGCCTGCAGAGATGGCTGCTGACTGCTCTTTGCAACGGTAAACTGTTGTTGTTTCTAAAGGAGAAATGGCTTGCGACTTTGTAAATGAACCTGTTGTCATCTAGTTCCAAAAGCGAACGTTTGGAAATAAATGCAGCCAACTGTATCTTTTTCTTTACATATTTTCTTTCAGATGCATATTTGCGTTTTGTCACTGGGTTTTTAAGAAAATAATCGTAATGCTTTGGCCAGTATGGTCACCAGCGATTGCTGTTCTTTTCATTGTTTTCTTTACTGTTACCCCCTCAAAATTAAATGTATTTAACAAGACACTCCTGACCAAGAAGATCATGATAGAAAATCCTGTTCTTATTTTTTTGCCATAGTGGTAAGCGTTGTATGTGTGCATGCATGCACAGAGAAGTACTTTATTAATTTTCATTCAGCATACATTTGCCTGAAACCTTTCATCTCGACCAGTGGTTCTAAGCCATTTCATGAAAGCATTCCCTGTTAACCCAAAAATCAGAAATCGAATAACAACAACCACTTGGGTGCAAGTAAATAGATCCACCGAGGAAGCAGCCAAAAAGGAAAACAGAGCAATACAAAAAATGTTTTATCTGAGAATTAATGTGACTCTTGGGAATATAAAGCAGGCCTACATCTCCTAGAGTGCTGTGCTCCGTACTACTCTGATATGATACGGATTGTGTACATTTTAGTGCTGGGAAAACAGTACTTGAATATTTGATTAAGCATTTTTGTACATTTTCAGATACAATATGTAACATTCATGCTCAATAGGCTTCAGTTGACGGAAAGAAGAAGCTCATTTGCCACATGAACTGTGCTGATACATGATGCCAACTTACCAGAAACTATATTTAGGATGTAATGCGAAGGGTAGCATGTGGCTTTGATGTGTGATAAGATTGATGGAGATGGGAGTTAAGGTGAGCCTTTCAGCAGTGAATGGCAGAGAGCAAGTAGCTTACTTTTATTACTTTTTTGAAACCTAATGCATCTTCAAACTAATATATATTTTTTGGGCAAACATTTCAAAACAGATGCCTCCTCTTTAAGGTAATACTGTCAGTCTGATATATACACATGAAACATTAAAAATAAGGGAGTAAAAGTTGTACTCGTGCCATTTAGATGGGTAAGAGAATTGCACTTCAAATAAATTGTTTCTGCATGCTGAGCTTATTCTAGGTACTCAGATTTCACTCTGACATTGTGCGGGGAACAATCTCAGCATCATCCCTCAGGACTACTACTGATGACGATGTTCTTAGCCTCTCCTTATGTTGTCATTTGTACTGAAAGTGGGTTTGTGTGTGTTTCAGGGGGCTTTGGAGGACTGGCAGGCCTAAGTGGATTAGGAATGAACACTGCCAACTTCTCTGAGCTGCAGAGCCAGATGCAGAGGCAGTTGATGTCCAACCCAGAAATGATGGCTCAGATCATGGAAAACCCCTTTGTACAGAGCATGCTGTCAAACCCGGACCTGATGAGGCAGTTAATCATGGCAAACCCCCAGATGCAGCAGTTGATTCAACGAAATCCAGAGATCAGTCACATGCTGAATAATCCGGACATAATGAGACAAGTAAGTAGAGATGTGCGGTAAAACTTCTTTAGTCACGCGGTACTTACCGTGGTACGTTTTAGACCGTACCCAGTACGCTCGGTAATTTCCGGCAATTTCAGGCAGCGGTTTTATTTTTTCAGTTTTAATAAAGATTTTCTACTGTTTGCATTCATAAAATCTAATTTGATTCAAAGAACAAAATGACTGCGATAAAATGTCATTAACTTTAAAAGGGTGAGTAAAAAGGTATTTCCCGCATATCATTGGCTAGTAAGTATAGAAATATGACGTGATTTTGGAAATCACGCAGAAATAGTCACAGCTGATTGGTTCAGAACAACCTTGATTTTCATCAATATGGGCATTCCCAATGATCCATTGAACAGGTGCTGTTTTTTCTAGTTTTTCATTTTTCTGATTCTACTGTAACTCTAGTCGGGAAGGAAGTCTAGTCTTGATCATGTGTTTAATATCCATTACTACCATTAGACGTGCTTTGATTTTTTTTTTACCCTGTTTAAGTCAATATAGAATGTCTTGTCTCAGCAATGTTTTAAGCAAGTCTTGAGGATTCTTTGAAGTTTTAGATGAAATAGCCAAGGACAGTCGAACATGCTAAATATGTTTCATAAGGTTGTGAATCTCAACTTTACTCATTCTAAAGAAAAATGTTACAATTTACAAGCACCTGTCATATTTGATATAATATTGGTTATGCAGAATTTGGAGGTTTGTCTTTGTTACATCAATACGTGGGAGGGAATTTAAATCTGAAGGAGTAATGATTCTTTTGTTCAGTGTGGATCCTTAGTTTTACACTCAAAGGCAAACTTGGGGATGGAACCAAGAATTTCCTGGACCACTGAGCCATAAAATATATGAAAAAATGATTTTGTCCTTTTGGGTAATGTAAACTTATTAGTGAAATAGGATGTTTATTCTCCTTATTTTGATTGTTTTACCTGAACAACATGAATAAATCAGGATATGTTATCAGGATATGAGATCCTTGGTAAGGAAGGTGGCATGAATAACTTGTCTTCTGTATTTAGAGAATCCAAGCTCAAGTGTTTAGATTGACAAAGAAAATGCATGTCACTGGATTCATTTTCAAATTTTCAGTATACTCTAGTACATATACAAATGTTGTGAAGCAGTTTTTTTATCATTATACACCTGTGACACTTAACTCTAATGCCTTGATACAGGATACATTTAATTAGTGGAGAACTGGTACCAAATGTCTTCTCTTTGCAAGAAGCATACTGTATATAAAAAATAAAGTTTTCAAGAAGGACCACAGGGATAATACTACACAGTAAATCTTCTGAAGTCAGTCCCTGGATTCTGTATTTCTTTGCAAAAACAATATCACATTATAGTGTGATTTTCACCTTTGAATATCCCCTGAAGACAAAAACAAAAAAGGCAAATAAAAATGTTACATTAAAAAGCTTGCTGAATATATACCGTCTCAAGGAATCTAGGTGATAGGTACAGTAAATAACAACATAATATAACTTCAGGACTTGAACATCTGTAGCAAATGGGATTATTTCAAAGTACTGTGATGTGAAAATGTTAATCTGACCATTTCCCTTTCAAGTGGTTTAATTCAGCATGATTCTCTGAAAAATGCAGTGTGGTGAAAAAGTAAGTAGACTCCCTTAAGATTTTATGGTTTAACACATTTAGACTAATTTATTCTTCACCTCTCCCTCATCAAGACCTAACAGTAGGTAAAACTGACAAATTATGCACAAAAATCTATATTATCGTTATTTTAAATCACTTAGCCTACAATACCTTTGTGTGAAAAGGTAAGTGCACCATCTCGGTTAAGAGGGTAGAGTTCATGAGTCCATCATCAGGATAAGACTGAATAAGAATGACTTTAATGGAAGGATGCTCAGGAGAGAACCCCTGCCCTCCTAGAATAACATTGCTGCGTGGCTTAAGTTTGCAATATTGCTTTTGAATGAAAAACAAGACTTCTGGAACAATGTTTTCTAGACAGAAGAGTCAAAAGTGTTGTTTGGCCATATGAGGATAGCCTCATCTACTTTTAGAACTTGGTGAGGACCAGGTGAAGGTCAAATATGTCTAAACATATTAGACCATGATACATATCCATAATACATTAAACATAATACACCATAAACCATAATCTTCTTAAGGGGGTGTATCTACAGTTTCAACAACAAAGTACTCTTTGAGTGTGATATAGAACATGGATTCAATATGTAAATAAAAGTAATATTGCGGTGTTACAGTATGTTGTTACAGCAAACATAACCTGGTGAATCCCTCTAGTAAGAACATAAAAATGGTTATGAACAAGAGAGGAGCATTTGGCTAATCTTAATCATTTTGTAATCAGAAGGCATTAAAGTCAGAACTGTGCTACGATGTACTGTTTATTGCTCTTCACATTCCGGCTGCCTCTGTAAACACAAAGTTGTTTTATGATCCCTTAAAGATAGAACGTCTGACTGCTTCAGTGTCAATATGGTTATTAACCAGTTGTTTTACATTTTCTTATTGCTGTATCATTAAGATGCATGCTAGATAATACAAAACTGCCTTTGTAGACTCTGGAGCTTGCCAGAAATCCAGCTATGATGCAGGAGATGATGAGAAACCAGGACAGGGCACTAAGCAACCTCGAGAGTATTCCTGGAGGCTACAATGCTCTGAGGCGGATGTACACTGACATTCAAGAGCCAATGCTGAATGCCGCTCAAGAGCAGGTGAGTCCTTACACAGTCCGAATTTGAGGGAGAATGCATACTCTTCTGATTTTATTTTTGTGGAGTAGAACATTCAAATTCCACTTTATGCTCCACTTTAATCTGTAGGTAGTCAAATACCACTCTAAACTCTATTTCCAGGAAAAGCTTTGAGATAGGATCTCTGTGGTTTCCTGGTAAGTGCGCTGCTTCAGTCTGAATGCCTTTCATCGAGATCACCAGAATAGTAGACTTCTTCATACAATCAGACCATGATATGGAGAATATTATGGGCTATATAGTTCTCAGGAACACTGACTGAAATGATCATTTTTCTATATTCCCTGTGTAGATATAGCTTCAGAAACAGCAATTCATAAAAACAACCTCTTCAAAAAAGTCGCTCTGAGTATAACAGATATGGATGTGCTTCTTGTAGAAATTGAAATATTGTGTGTCTGCTTGGGATATATTTTGCTTAGTTGATTAATTTAGATCAGGTGAAATAATTTTCTGTCAAGCCCCATCAGTTTGATGTTTGATGTTTTTGCCATCGTGATGTATGTCCATAATAGCCTAGCAGAATTAGCTATTCTGGTCATTTAATTTTCATTAATTTTTAACCTGTACTGTAGTTTCTCCCAACTTCTCCTTGTTGGGTTTACATTTTCTGCTTATGGCAGGGCTCTGCTTAATGCACACTTTCAATTAATATTGAGAGCATTGAACTGAATACCCATCACTTGGTTGTAAAAGCCCTGTAATTAGTGAAGAAGGAGTAGAATCTTGAGGTGGTATTTTGTGATTACAAGGTTACTTTGAGCACAATTTCTGTGATCTCCGTGGAAGTAGGTGGGTGGGGGTACATATATTTACATTCGAGTTATGCTGTTAAATGGGTTTGCTGCCGGTACTGATGTTTTGTTATTACATTATATTATGCATTTGGATTAAAAGTCAAAAGCAGGTTACCACTGATACCACTTCACAATCTAATTACACTGAACTCGTTGACACCTGCACTTCCCCATTCTAAAAATGTGCTTGTAAGTTAAGATAATGATCAGAAAAGAAGTGCCCAGAAGAAAAAAAAAGGTTATAAGCCAATATGTTGTTCAGTTTACATAAATGAATGAAGTACATTTTTAATCTTTCCTAAATGCACAGGTTGGGGAGTTTCTCCTTGATATTTGTTTTTTACATAGGATTGAAAGTACCACTTCAGAACTGTACTTGTCATGTGATATCCTGTTGGCTCTATTTTCCCCAATTTCAGTTTGGAGGAAACCCCTTTGCTTCATTGGTGAACAGCGCATCTGGAGGTGGGAGTCAGCCCTCACGCACTGAAAACAGGGACCCTCTGCCCAACCCCTGGGCACCGCCTGCCAGCTCACAGCCTGCCTCCTCCAGTGCCACTGGCGTCACTGCTAGCACCACTGCCCCTGCCAGTGCCAATCCGGCACAAGGCACTGCCCACCCCAGCCTGGGGCCAGGGCTGGGAGGTAAGCTTGCAGTTGTCATGGTGTTTTTTTGTTGTTCAATAAAATGGCATCGGCAGCCTTTTGTCTCATTCTGATTTACTGCAAAAATGAGGTCCATGGAAATCACTCTCTCCTTGTAAAATTGTCCCTAGGTGACGTATTCTGAAATACTTTACATTATTTTAAGAAATTCCACGGAGTGGAATACATAATCTATTGCAAATAGCTTTTGCTTTTGTGTCTTTCAATTTGGAAAAGCCATTTTTTATCAAACCTGGTGATGGTGTCACAGTCATCTGCAACACTTTGGAAGAGATGTAGACAATACACAGGAATACAACCGTCAACCCTCCAAAAAACAGGGCTTTAATTTCAACTGCAGGATGGGTTCTGTTGTTTTTGTACTCATGAGTACCTGTAATGGTGTTGTAACTTAAAGTCTGCTGCCCACAGTTCTGCATATTTGAACTGATGACCTACCAGTCTATAGAACTCTTACCAGTGCTTCTTGGAATAAACTGCCCAGCATTCTTTCAAGATTTCCTCCCCCAAAGATCTTTTATTTTAAATAAAAAAAGAATACAAGGCTGTTTTCACACATTATTCTAGAATCACAAAGGAAGATGTTCAATTTCTTCAGTCCAAAAAGTATTTTGAGAAAGATGTCCTTCCATTGTGGAGGCACTGTGGCTGAGGGGTTAACACTGCTGCGTCGCAGTTCTTGGGCCGTGAGTTCAGTTCTGGACCTGGGGTGCTATCTGCATATCTATATGTTCTCCTTGTGTTTGTGTAGTATTCCTCACAGTTCAATAACATACTGGTAGGTTAATTTACTTCTCAGAAAATTGGCCCTGATGTGAGTGTGTGTATGTCTGTTTGTGCCCTGAGATGGTGTCCTGTCCAGGGTGTACCCAGCCTTGCACCTGTTGCTTGCTGGGATAGGTTCTGGCTCTCCAGTGACCCTGAATTGGAAGAAGTGGTTTGAAAATGGATGGTTGTGCTCCCGTTGATGATGTTGTCTTAGAGGGGTCTATTTTTTTTTGCTCTCAGCTGTGTCATTACTGGGAGCAGATTCCCGGAAGAGAAATATGACGGCTGGATGTTCATATTTCCTTCTGATGGCTATGTCCCGGTAGTCGGACTGGATGCCATGCAGTAGAAGATTTGTCTGATTTACCAGTCTTACCTTAAAAATATGTTCATATAGCTCTGCTGCTTTAAAATAAGCACACCAGAATCTAGTGGAATCAAGCTTTCCTGCAACAACTCCAGACCTGTTTTTTAAAAATACTTCTGCTTTCTGCTCGAATGCATCACGTACAAAGCCAATAACTAAGCAGTTGTTCCATATTGTATTTTGTTTATCTCATGCTTTTTATTTTTGTGTTATGGGTGGTCATTTTCATATAGGGCTCTGGAGAGACGGGAAGAAATACTAACTACAGTTAGTGTGTTTGAAGTGCTTCATGGGTTTAACTTACAATAACAGAAATAATGTCTGTTTTAACTGATGTGATCTGCCTTTTTCATAGAAGACTACAAATTGGGTGTTGCAATAAAATGAGATATGAATTTGTAAAAACCTAATAAACATTTTGGATAGACTCTAATCCATTCCATCAAGCAGACGATAAAATGAAAACACCATTATAATTTATCTGAATTAATGTTTTGATTTTTTTTTCAGCAGGAATGTTTAATACACCTGGAATGCAGAGCTTGTTGCAGCAGATAACGGATAATCCACAGCTGATGCAGAATATGCTGTCAGCTCCGTACATGAGAAGTATGATGCAGTCATTGAGCCAGAACCCAGACCTAGCTGCACAGGTACATAGAGAATAAAAATAGTCTGTCTGCCTGATGATATATGCAGTATCCAGCCATACATCCATACATTAATTATTCAACTCCCCACACCCAAGTACATATTAAAAGGAATAAAAGTGCCACTGACAAACATCACAATTATTTTAGTCTGCAATAAACTACTAAATGAAAATAACCCCATTGTTTCCTCAGCCTCTTTGAATTTTAAAGTATGACATACTTTTTATGTAAGTGTGCATAATTTAATTGTTTTGTTTTACACTGACTTGAAACATTCAGGCTTTTATTTCTAGTCAGGTGTACCATTCTTTTAAACTTTTGTTCACTCATTTGTTATTTCTTAATCTTAGTTTATCTTGACTGATATCTTCTGAATGTTTTTCACTTTATTTTTGTTTGAAGCACAGTAGGGTTGTGACACCTGTGAATATAACATGGAAATTAAGGTCAGAAATGATGCAAAACTAAAGTGTGCTTTATGTGAAAGTACAGCAGGAAAGATTAATATTTCTGCTACAGGCAATTTACAGTGTTGATTGAGAGCCTTATGTAATTTGCATTTGGTTTCTAAGTTGTCAATCTGTATTTAAACCTCATTATGTCAGGACATGTTTACTAAGATCTGGTTAATGAAACATGCTCTGCATTATTACAGAGTCAGGACAATCTGTAGAATATCTCTTCCCATTACTTGGTAGTAAATGCCACCTGCTGTTTTACAGATGATGCTGAATAACCCACTGTTTGCTGGAAACCCACAGCTGCAAGAGCAGATGAGACAGCAACTCCCTGTGTTCCTTCAGCAGGCCAGTGTGAAAAACATAAAGCAATGTCCATTGATATGTGGTACTGTTAAATAAGTCATATTTGTTAGGATCACAAACCGAATTAATGAGTGAGTAGATGTACTGTATGAGCTATGTGTTAGTTGGATTTGATGTTTTTGAGATCATGCTAAAGTCGTACAGTTACTAAATGTAACTTCATGGGTAGAAACAGTTAATCATGCAGTTCAAAAGGGAAGTATTTAAAAAGAGACAAAAGTTTTATTTTTAGCAGTCATTTTATTCTCATTTTAAGACCTTCGTTTCCAAAGACAATTTTTAATTTCCAAACAGGTGAAAATTTGTTAATGCTTTGTAAAAAAAGATGCATCCCTTTCTGCAAAAGACATCCCTTTCTCAGTAACTCACAGAGCTATTTTTTAAAGTGAAGCAGATCAGTGAAACTATAGATTGATTTATGAGGCAGCAGATGTAATAGCTCAAATGTATGTCGTTTTGGATAAAAAGATCAGTCAGATCAATAATTCAAATTGCAAGAAATTTAAAATATTTTAAATATTCCTTCAGATTTTAATATTGGTTTACTTAGCATCCACCCATACAATATAGAAATTATGGAAAACAGTGGAAAGTATATTTGTCTGCAAAGAGCATGTATCCCTATTTACACTGAAAGACCTAGTGTCTGCTTACACTATCATGATGCTGTTATGGTGTGCTTGCAGAGTTTGTTGACTTAATCAAACAATTTGTGTATTGTGGAGAAATGGAATATGATGTACAACCAAATGGGACAGGGAAAGACGATATCACCGTCTTGGTACTACTTTATACCACGTGACAAGCTTGCACGCTGTTGTGGACACAGCTGGCAGTCGCCTTGAGCCTTCTGGTGTGAACACAAGAATGTGTTCCCGATGGTCGCATGTGTACACAGATTTCATTGCTCCTCAATGCTGTTTTCAAGAAATGGTTGTTTAAATTGGCCAAAAGATTTAATAAGCACCCTATGTTTTTAGATTATAAATGCATGGGAAGTGTAAATGCTTTAAAGTTATTTTTATTATATACATTTTAAAATTGTAATTTGTAATGTCTTATAATTGCTGTTGCTTTTTTTCCTCTCTTCAGATGCAAAATCCAGAAACCTTAGCTGCCATGTCAAATCCTAGAGCAATGCAGGCCTTGCTACAAATCCAACAGGGTTTGCAGACTTTGGCAACAGAGGCTCCGGGCTTTATTCCAGGGTAAGGAGTCCTTTTACAGGCTTAAAATTGGAGAAGGCAAAGAAACATATATTTATTTATTTGACAAATTATAAGTAAATATTTTAATATAATGTGTTCTGCACTTAGTCCACTTGAAATGACAGTACATTTCTTAACAGACCTGCTGGAACTGAAGAGGTCAGCATCCTCCAAGTCTTGTCTTGTCGGACGAGTTCATCCTCCTGCTCTTAGCCTGTGGTTGTGGTTCTTACAGGTTAAACGTGGGTGGTCTCGGAGGACTGGGGAGTGCTGGTGCTCCAGGCAGTAGCTCTGTTACAGGTTCTGGTACTGGGGACATAACAAGCAGCAGTCATGGAAGCCTGGAGGCAGGGCAGCAACAGTTTGTCCAGCAGATGTTGCAAGCCCTTGCTGGAACCAGTCCGCAGGTAGGGAGAAATTCAAACTTCCAGATCACTGTGGCTTATGAGACGGTCTCATGCAAAGACATGTTGTGGAAATGCCCCCAAACCTGAATGCTTTTAAACTACCTTTAAATTATTGACATCTCGGGATCTAGGTAAGAATAAATTGACCCACTTGAGGACCTTAAGTGTCCCTTAAGAAATCACTTTAAAGTGATGAACCAAAGCTGGCAACAGAATTATCTGCATTTTCAGTCACACAGTATGTATTATGAAAAATGTCGTGTTTCCTTTCTCATCTCAGGCTCAGAATCCTGAAGTAAGGTTTCAGCAACAACTAGAACAACTCAGCGCAATGGGATTTCTTAACCGTGAAGCCAATTTGCAAGCACTTATCGCAACAGGAGGAGACATCAACGCTGCAATTGAGAGGCTACTGGGGTCGCAACCCTCATAGCACCCCTCTTTCAGGCTGCAAACAAATGTAATTTATTTTTGATATAACAGCTGTTCAATCTTTAAAATACTTGCTTTATTTCACTTTAAACCTGAAGACATTGGTCTTATGTTTAGGAAGTTTGGGAGCGCTGTAAAGTGAAGTGTAGTAGTTGTATATGAGCAGTGGGAATCAGTCCATTTTCACTAATAATGTTGCATGATTCCAAAACAAAACTGAAGACTTTAACATTCATTGTGGTTTTTTAGACCATTCTCAGCTTCTTACAGTTGTGTGAGCTGGTGTATATGATGCGAAACTGTCATACTTTGTATTTCCGTTTTTGGTTCTTAGCCTTCAGTAGTAATTTATATTCAGTTCAAAGACAAAACAGGCTAGAGTACAACTGATCACGGCTGCAATTGTGGTATATTGCTTCTTGGTTAAATAGCATGTTATTTTTGCTAATGGAGCCTTAAGATACATGACCAGATGTATTAAACTGGTATGCTAACGTAATTATCCAGAACAGTGTTTCTAGAAGTGTAAAACAGATGTATAACTCATTCAAAAAATTACAATTATAACAAAATTTGAATTAGACAACAGTTGTAGACTTTGAATTTCCACATTATGTAATTACATTATGTAATTTAAGTGAACTGAAGAATCTTGTTAGAAACACTGATCTGGAAATCTATACATGTAGTACACCTGTACAGAGAGATAGCATTATAATTTGTCTTCTAATATATACAGTGGTTAACCATCCTTGATTGTTAAAATCCTGTGTCCCTTTGAAGAGCACTGTATACCCAAATTAAAATGGTGTGCTTTTTTATTTTATCATCGGTTGACTCCTCATTCTATTCAAGAAAAGCGTTAGGATTTGCATCTCAAGATGCATTTTCAATTCAAATGTCACTTGTGATATTAATCTTGTTACTTTTAACTGCCTTGTAAAAAATTATATCTTTTTGGTTTTTATCCGTAGCTAATTCCTCCTGTTCACAGGTCAATAAAATCAAGTGTATAAAAATATGTCCTTGCAATTAATGCCATTTGTTAGATTATGTTGCTTTCATTTGATTTTGTTTTATAATTTTTTTTACATTTAAACATAAACACAGAGCATATTTTAGATATTGGTGTTCTATACTTTGAACTTGCTACTCTCAACTTTAACTTAATACATTTTTAAAGACGCACTCTTTTTACTAGAGCAGAAAATTTAATCAATCAAATCCCTAAAAATGAAGCATGAAAGATCATTAAATGTGGACCATGTTAATGTTAACATGTGTAACATTTCTTTACAGATATTTATTGGCTATATACAATTTCTTGTATGAGGAATTTATTTTCGCATACCCCAACTTGCTCTCCATGAGAGGCACAGACAGGGAGAGAAGCTTGGGGTCAGAGCGCAGGGTCAGCTATTTATACACCATTCCTGGAGCAGTTGGGGTTAAGGGCCTTGCTCAGGGGCCCAACAGAGTAGACGCTCTCTACTGGCCGCGGGATACAATCCGGCAACCTTCCAGCCACAGGCGCAGATCCTTAGCTACAGAGCCACCACACCACCCCAATGTTAAAGTGACCGAAAGCATGACAGGTGGCATCACTGCATGGCAGTGATCGATTCTGAACTGTAAATCTTTCCGTGCAGACTCTTTATGTTCTGTGTTTTCATTGATGTCTCCACACTGCCCTTGTGTGCATGTCAGTGAATGTGTGTGTATGGGCTTACATTCTGGAAAGTAACCGACCTCGGCCCTCTAAAGGTAGATGGATGAAAGAGTGAATATACTAAATATTGAATGAATGAATATTCCATTACTTAACTGGAATAACAGATTGGAAGAGTTTTTTTAAGCACACTATTCTAGTGGTTACTTCAGCATTCGGTAGAAGCCAACATTTTCAGTGAAGTCCAATCACCAAAAGAAGTAGAAGTAGAGACTCAGATTCCACTAGGTGGCAGTCAAGGTATCATTTAAATACTGTTTCACATGCTACAGGGACAGAAACATTTTAGACAAGAACAAGTTAAACCTGTAAAATTTTTGTTCTATATTTTTATAAAGGCTCCAAGAACATTCAGGAAAATGTTCATTAAATAACTATGTATTACACAGGTTTTAATGGCCATAAAACGGGAATGAAGTGAAGAACTCTACTCAAAAAGTCAGTAGATATCTACATTACACCTATAACAGTGTTGCAAACTACTATCACGTTTCCAAGTTAACCATATGTTTTAACATTGTTAATAATACAATTTAAACAGACAGCTAGACTTCATTTGCTGTTTTCTGTCAAAGGTTGAGAAAAAAGAACAGATGCAGAACAGAAATGGAGTTTACAGAAGAAGCTCTTATTTACTTGCCTAAATCCTTAAATAGCTTAGTTTTCATGTAGACATTTTCAATTTTCATTTCTTAAAATGCTGATGCTTTCACATTTTTATTAAGCTTCTCAGGTGCTTGGTTGTTTGATAATTGAAGAACAGCTTGAAAGTGCCAATTAATCAAACTTCCAGATCAATTAAAAATTAATAATAAAGGACGTAAATGCTAAATTCAAATGAAATCTGCAGAACTTGGTTTGAAATATTCTTTTGAGCTCAGAATTCAGACGCAACACTTATCAGTGTCAAATGTGAAAGTAAGGAATATGGCATTTGTATTCATACGGCACCATGCATGTGCAATACATAGATGGAAGTTTAATACTCTCAATTCATTTCCAATTTCCAATTGTACCTACATTTTTATATAAAAGCAATGACTTGATCCAAAAACTATACATTTTGTGCTCTTTGCTTTGTATCTATTGACTACATCTTATAAAAATTGTAGTGCAGTACTTTGTAAGGGATTCTAAAATGCCCCTGAGAATGTTTGAGATGAATGTTTGCAATGACATGTGATGAGTTTTTCGAGACAATGGGTATAAACTCCAAATTTGATCTTGGTTCCAAATCACATCTTCAAATAATCAGAATGACACCTTTTTCGGAAGGAGTCCAAAAAAGTCACTTTAATTGGGTAAAATGTCTTCTGTAATAAATAACATGCTGAACTGAATGTCAGTACGCATCAACAGCCAAACAAATGTGATAATGTCAACCCTGTCATGCAAGATACATATTGCACCACAAGACCAACACAGATCCCCTGTTAGTCTTATCAGTCACCTTTGGATTCATGGAAGACAATCATCCTCAACTGCAAGGGATAGCCAATGAATGAATGCGTCAAGAAAACATTTTGCAAGGTTATATTTGAATTGGAAATTCCAGGATATCCCTACACAGTATTACTGTATTTAAAAATATAACATGTACAAAAAACATATTTGATGTGTACTAAAATAGTTATTAAAGAGTGGTGGCAGGATTACCACCTTACTGCCTGACCTAAGCAAAGCTAGACCTAGTCACTACTAGGATGGGAGACCTCTGAAGAAATCCAAGTGGTGTTGATGGACCACTAGGTGGCTCTTTTTCTTTGGGACCAGTATTTCACATAATTCATGAAGGACACTGTGGCCTTCATAAAGCTCCCACTTAATTCAATTGGTAAAGGAATTTTCCCTATTCCCTCCTGATCTGGGGTGTTGCGAGGCTGCTGGCATGTAAATGACTGTGTATCACCTAAGTGGGTACTGCCTTCGGAGGTGGATGAAGTGGGTCTCCTTCCATGTCAGGACTTATTAAACTGTGTATGAGAACTGGAATACAAGGGAGAAATAATCCTACTGAATACATTTCTTTATTCAACCTTCAGCATTTTAAGTAATAATGACCATTTATCTTCAGTAGCTTCATTGTAATTAACCACCACTCTAAACCTAGAATTTGTTGTAGGATCAGATCAAATAAACCAGTGTAACAACATGTCTTGGATGATAAAGAAATAAACCCAGAACTGTTAATTCTGTATTTAATATATATTGTTTTACAATATGTGCATGGCACACCACAGTTTTGGGTCATCCAGATTTGGTCATTTTATTTCTTATGCTATACTAAGCAAAAATAATTAGAATCTAAAACAAGTTATGTTCATCATAAATGCTGTGCCACAGTAAAATCTGTATGATATACTGTACCGTTCTAACATTATTGGCCAGAAAGATGCTTATTCATGGCACTGGACTTAGCATCCCAGTGCCTACCCAGACGTACAGGGTGCAAAATGGGACCACATCCAGGACAGACAGCCCAGGGCGGCACCAAGACAGTTTAAAAGTATATCTTTGGAAAACAGAAGGCAACCAGAGCACCAAGGGAAAGCCCAGAAAGAACCCTGGTCCAGAATTGTACCCAGCACCCAAAATTTATGAGACAGCAATACTAATCAACGCTTCTCTACTTAAACCAGAGTAGGTCATTATCTACCAAAATTATAGCCTGCTTAATTTGTACACAGGATACATTTATTAGTTTTTATTCATCAATTTTAAAGATAATGGCAAAAATGAAAAATCCTGAACAAGATTGCAACACTGTTTCAGTGCGCACTTCCAGGAAAAATGTTGAAGTATTAAATGGGGTTTATGTATTGAATTAAAGGAACTGTCATCAATGCATTTCCCTCTGTATTGTGCGTTCTGCCAGGATCCAGCCTGCTGTTGACTTGAAGTGTTTCCATGGTTACAAATGTGAAGAAAGAGCTTTCTCTATCTCGGCTGTAATTTCTTGGATGCCACTGTCAATGTCCACAGTAATAGAGTTCTCGTCTTCAGAAGGGGGCTCCAGGTTGTCAAACTGGGACTGAATCAAACTTGCAGCCATGAAATGTCCTTTTCTGGCAGCCATTCTTTTACAGATGAGCTCCATGGACCCATGAAGGTACACAAACAGTATTTCCTTTACAAGATCGTGCTGAAGCTCACTGGGATTTAAGTGTAAAATATCTGATCCAAACACCAGCAGCTCTCGGTAGAATTTCTTCAGAGCAGAGCATGCCATGATCGCATGTTTCCCACCAGACAATTCCCTAAATATAACCAACACAAATGTTATCATTAACATGAGTTTCAATGTTCTGTTGCAGAAATGAATACTGCTTACATAGAGGAATGGATTGGGATCTTCAGGTAAGAGGATTATCCAGCTGTGCTACTTACTTAAAAGGTTGATCAGTTTAAATTATAGAATATTATGTGTAAAAAAAAAAATTTGGTAAGGAAAATGTAAAACCCCACAAAGAAATATTCGGAACTTTCTGTATTAGCATTGGACAACCAATGTGCCTTCATCCAAGGTAGCTTGATCTTTTAAACTACACAGTGTAATAAGCATCAGAAAGTTACAGAAAATATACAGTTTATACTGTATGATCTCATTAAGATAGGAAAAAATATATTTTTGACATACAGTACAGTGCTTGCATAAGAATTTAACCCTAGCTCAGAGGACGATCTTAATTCCTCAGTGAAGACTATGATGACATGTTCAGTCATCAATAATCAGACATTATGCGTGGTACCTGTAGCAACCATTTGATCCATGTCCTAACACACCTACCATACAAATCCCAAGGGCTCAAAAGCACACCGAAGCCAAAGGGCACCTAACGCCTACGAATTCCATAGTTTAATATCACTATAACAGGCTCACTCGAAAAGTTAAGAAGAGGTAAATTACAACGCCATCAAACTCTAAAGATTGGTTTGATACACAGCTGTTGGCATGCACAGTTTTAAATTGGTGGTAAAGTAGTTCCATCATTTAATGTGAAACAGTAGAAAATCACTTTCCCCATCAATATTGAGCTCTACCAAATATAGGAGAAGGTACAGTATATTTTCAATTGTAAGTGTTAGACCAGTAAGTGTTTAGGCAGCATAAAAATACAGCAATGACAAATTTATAAAACAACCAAAAAAGGGGACACCGATCTAAAGTGATTTAAAATTTTGCCAGTCTAAACAGTGGTAGGAGCACTCAAATGTGAGTAAAAGCATCAGATTTCAAGAATGAGATCATCTGTTTGAAGGGTGTTACACAGAATTCAGTGAGTAAAACCAATTTTCATGTGTTCTCTTTGCTGACACGCCTCCTTGTTTCAGAATCAATTATCTTTGGGTCCAAACTCCAGCGCAGCTGAGACTCTTAAACCTGTCACTAGCTTCATCTGTTCAAAGCTGACAAAGTAAGCCCTCACTTCCAAAAAACGCAGATGAGCAGAATGCTTTCAGGCAGCTACAACTCAAACTGAATTGTAATGAAAGCACAAATGCCTTTCCTGCTTCTAGAATATAGCTGAATATTTTGTGGCTAAGTAATGTCTCCAAACCTTTAGCTTGAAAAATAAAAAAATATATATAGAAGGCCAGCAAAGATCAAATATACATGATACAGATAGGGGGAATTTATAGGAATACTGAATATATAAAAAAATGGTGTAATCTGTTTCTGTTAAGGACAGATTTATTTTATAAACTGAAAGCATTTTGAAGAAATAATTAAATTCACAGAGGTTTAACTTTTCATTCCTTATCCTCTTGCATATGTAGATTATCATACTATTTTTAAAGGTATTTTAGAGCCACAGATGTCAAGCTGCATCTTTAGAAAAATCTCTGTGTGCTCAGGTTTACACATCAGTGTGGTTACCTCATTTAACTCCCAAAATGTATTTTTCCTAAAACTGTTCTCTAGCATGGTTAACAAAACCTAAGCCCAGTAAACTAAATATAATTCAAGAAAACTAGCAAGGAAAAAATGAATAAAAGCACATACACTGTCTTCTAAAAATGTTCAGACCCAATGGTCCTATGGTGTCACATTTAGCAAAATTATGCATACAGTACACATATTTAAATTAAATTGTATTAAAAATTATACTGAAGACCTCTAAGGATAAGACAGGTTACAGTAAATGTCATCAAAAGCTAAAGAGAAAAAACTGAAGTATACTGAAGTCATAATATATAAAAGAGTTCTAATATAAAAATCAATATTTGGTGGAGACAAATAACAGAAATTACAGTCTTTTTTTATCTCTATCAGCTTTGTCCCATTGCTTGGAGAAATTTTTGCCAATTCTTCTTGGCAGATTTGCTCAAGCTCTCTCAAGCTGCTTAGGGAGCGCCTAGTTTTCAATTATTTTCATAGATCCTCAATAGGACTGAAGTCAGTCACTACACTCAAGCATATTCATCTCATTATTCTTAAGCCTTTAGTTTTTGGCCATGAACTTTGAAACGTTATCCAGATGAAAGGTGAATTACTGTCCCAGTTTTAGAAGCAAGTTTTCCTCTACAATTTGCCAGTACTTTACTACATCTATAATCCCATCAGTCTACACAAGCTTCCAAATTGCTGCTGATGAGATGCAAAACTATAACAATGCTGCTTCCTCCATGCCTGACAGTAGTGAACTTAATATATATGACAGGATAGTGTCAACTGTGTGATGCAGTATGTTGGGTCTGCGTCAGATGTAATGACAGACGATGATTAACCACAAACATTTGCTTCTGTCTCAGCAATTTAACTTCTTAACTCTTTCCAAGTTGCCATTGGACCTGTGGTGGCATCCCTAACCAGTTTCCTCCTTGCCATGCTGCTGATTTTGGAGGGACAGACTTATCTATGTATATTAGACAGTGTCTAGGCACCTTACACTTAATAATCAACTTCACCATGCTCAAAGAGGTGAAATGTTTTCATAACCTGCTCCAGATCTGTGTCTTCGCTTGAAATTCACTTCCTGAACAGGGAACCTTACAGAGGTAGGTCTATTTATTCTGAAATGTGAACCATTATTATTCGACATAGACAGGGGCCACTCAACTAATTAGGTGATCCTGAATTAATCATAGTTTGCTACAGAAAAATCATGATTTTTCCATTTTCTTTTAAATGTGCCATTTTTATTTGAAGCTTTGGAGTACATTTTGTATATAAGTATGAATTGCCACATCAAAGAGTCATGAATATAAGCCCACAACATATGAAAACTGTGCAAGTGTTGAAATACTTGTGCAAGGCCCTGTATAACATCACGTTTATTAACTAAATGTATACATTCTGTATTGTACTAGGTGTGTTTCAAAATACTTTTTGTAGCAACTTTTTATAATAATAATAATAATAATAATAATAATAATAATATTTTGTAGTTTTCAAGATTTGTTACCTTAGGATTATGTCATGCAAAATGAGTAACCAAGGAATCCTATCCTGTTGAATAAACATATAAAACAGTCACAAGAGGAAAAAATATTACAAAATGTAATCATTTACCTAAATTAAAACACTGTCTTATAAAGCAAGTTACATTGCTTAGATTTTTATATCTTTGTCCTACGTCAAATGGCATTCTTTTCTGGAGTCTGGATGCTCATAATATATTTAACGATTTTTTCCATAAAACACCCATGGCAAGTTACAGATTGGATGATCCTGTTTATGTGGAAATGATGTGTGGAGCAACTGCTCATGGACAGTAATTACATACTGTATAGAGCTTTACTGCATGGAGTTGTTTTTAATTTTTGTGAATAATAACATATATAAACATACATTTCAAGAAACAAATGACTGGCCTCATTAAGAATATTTAATGAGGTCAACCAAAACATTCCACAAAACTTGGCAATCTTTTGAAACTGAAGCCATTATTTCACAACCCTAATAAAACCATACTTTAACACTAGGTGTCACCAATGTTAAAAGTCTCGCCATCAGTCAGACTGGATTTGTTAAATGCAATGTCATAGCCCATCCATCCATTTTCTCACTGCTTTATCTAATACTCAGTCGCAGGGGATCCGGAATCTATCCTGGCAAGCAATAAGAGCAAGGCAAGATAGAGCCTGGATGGAATGTCAGTCCACCAGATACAGACACACCAATTCTCCTAAAGCTGAATTAACCAACCAGTATGCCTTGGACTGTGGGGAAAAAACCCACACAATAAAGAGGATAACATACAAACTCTGTGCAGACAGCACCCCAGGAAATTAACCCAGGGCCCAGAAACTGCTAACCACTGTACCACAGCGAGTCTGATTTTGTTTTATAAATCACTGAATCGAATCGAGATTTTGTAGTAACAGAAGATGGAGTTTCTGAGGATCTTAATACGATGAATCATCAACCTTTTCTATTAAATATCCATTTGACATGTGATGGAAGTTTTACAGTAGTAAGATCTCATTTCTTTTCTGCCTTGAAACTTCACATTACTGTGGAAATTTCCAAAGCTCTTCCCCAAATTCCAATTTAAAAAACATTAGGACACTGTATAGAAAATACCATACGCTTGACTTAATTTAACCTTCCTTTCCAAATGAATAGCAGTATACAAAACCACTTGGAAATACGGTGGATGATTAATGGGTGTACCTGCCATCAAACTTTTATCCAGTAGCTGTGATTAAAAACTGTGGCATCTAAGGTGATTAATTTTGGGCATCTTAAGAAGGAGGTCTTTATAAGGTTTAAATATCTACAACACATCACAATTCACAAATCCACACATGACCCTACATTTGTCTCTTTGGCAAAGACCACACCAGTACCACAAATCACAGACCTCTAATGCTGCTGCTCTTTATGGCCATCTTAAGTACAATCAAAACGGTCTCTTTATCATTAATAATGATTTCTTGCACTTAAAAACAATCTCAAATATATTTGAGATTTGAAACTGCTCATAGCAAAAGTGTAGCAGATAGTCTAAGATAACCTTGAGAGCCTAGTACCTGATCAGTCAGTGGTATTCCATTTGCCATTTTATCTCTGTTTTCTTTGGGATGATAGTCGTCTCCATCAAAAAAAGTCCATCCTAGCTACAAAAAAGATGCATAACTGAAAGTTAACATTCCATAAGTACACATAAGCATTTGAATAACCTACTGTAAAAATCAAAATTTACCTTGTTTGCTAGAGATGCTCCCACAGTACTCCTGAGAAGCAAAAGGGCAAGTTATTTTAACAACTTGAAACAAATGCCACAAAGGACAGCTAACTGGCAAATCCTAATACAGCTCAAAAATTAACCAAACAATACATTATATTGTAAAGAACTGTTAAAAAACCCTCGGAAGTTTCAGCTGTTTACATACTGGAGTGCAGGGACAGCTGAGCTTATATTGATTAGAGAATGGGATCACTTAAATCACAAAACCAAGAGAACTAAATAAACCCAATGCTTTAAGCACATTCATTTAAGGCAGTTAGGTCGTCTACAGTGTCCTTAAAAGCACATATTAATACAACCTTTCCCCATTCACTTGGTACACTTCAGTTTGAAAGCGCAACAGTAAAATCGAAACATGAGACGCATTTTAACCGTTTTTAATTATTTTAGTGAACATCAGTCATTCTCAAATTAAATCAGTTAAGATGAAATCTTGATTTGAAATGACCCCCTATAAAAAAAAAACTTTTGTTTACTAAAGACATGCTTTCCATGATGAACGCTAACTCCAATATCAACACATACAGTATGTTCACTGATCAAACTACGTATAGTGAAGCAACAACGTACTTCCCACATCCACATACTCCCATTAAGACAAGTATCATTACGCTCTGTGCAGCAAAACTCCGTTTATATAATTCTTGTTATTATAAAACTGCTCCTGCTGCCCCAGCAGAAAGTCGCAAACGCGCAGTACTCTGACGTGAAACCATTTCCGCCTTTACATTTAAAGCTGTAGTACACGTGGAGGCCCGTCACAGGGAAAGCTATTTAATACTTTAAAATAAAACAGACTTCAGAAAGTTATTTTTTATAAATATAATTTAGTCTTATGTCTTTATTATATGAAGTTTTATAAATATAATTGAGTCTTATGTCCTTATTATATTACGGATATTTATATTATTCATATTGTAACGCAACGGGGGCTCAGGCGGGCGCCCTTGCCGCATTAGGTCGGCCCCTGCACCGTCCGGGGCTCGAACCTGGGACTTCCGCGTCTCTCTGCAGCGACCTAGCCCCGTGAGCTAAAGAGAGATCTCTCTACAGCCCAGTAGCTGTGGTCCTGCTATCACAGGGAAGGGCGGTGACGTCACCCGCTCTGGTACGCCGGCTCTTACACACACTGCTTGTCGGCCGTAAGCGTTACACTCTCCCCCGCTTAAATCGCCGTCCCCGGCGAAGGGCTATCCCATCCCGCTCCTGACACCAATGTAACGCAAAGGGGGCTCAGGCGGGCGCCCTTGCCGCATCTGGTCGGCCCCATCCCGACTGGAGGCTGGAACCCGGGACTTCCGCGTCTCTCTGCAGCGACCTAGCCCCGTGAGCCAAAGAGAGATCTCTCTTTGGCTCACGGGGCTAGGTCGCTGCAGAGAGACGCGGAAGTCCCGGGTTCGAGCCCCGGACGGTGCAGGGGCCGACCTAATGCGGCAAGGGTGCCCGCCTGAGCCCCCGTTGCGTTACATTGGTGTCAGAAGCGGGGTGGGATAGCCCTTCGCCGGGGACGGCGATTTAAGCGGGGGAGAGTGTAACGCTTACGGCCGACAAGCAGTGTGTGTAAGAGCCGGCGTACCAGAGCGGGTGACGTCACCGCCCTTCCCTGTGATAGCAGGACCACAGCTACTGGGCTGTAGGGAGATCTCTCTTTAGCTCACGGGGCTAGGTCGCTGCAGAGAGACGCGGAAGTCCCGGGTTCGAGCCCCGGACGGTGCAGGGGCCGACCTAATGCGGCAAGGGCGCCCGCCTGAGCCCCTGTTGTGTTACATTGGTGTCAGGAGTGGGATGGGATAGCCCTTCGCCGGGGACGGCGATTTAAGCGGGGGAGAGTGTAACGCTTACGGCCGACAAGCAGTGTGTGTAAGAGCCGGCGTACCAGAGCGGGTGACGTCACCGCCCTTCCCTGTGATAGCAGGACCACAGCTACTGGGCTGTAGAGAGATCTCTCTTTAGCTCACGGGGCTAGGTCGCTGCAGAGAGACGCGGAAGTCCCAGGTTCGAGCCCCGGACGGTGCAGGGGCCGACCTAATGCGGCAAGGGCGCCCGCCTGAGCCCCCGTTGCGTTACAATATTCATATTCATATTCATATTATTATATTCTGACCGGGCCGTATCTGAATTTTCTACTGCTGCTTAGCAACTGTTTTCCAGAAATGCTGTGTATGGAGCTTTTTAATAAAATAAATTCCACTATCTGTTTGGGTGGCATGCTTTTAAATTTCCCTGGATCACAGAATGAATAGAAAGGGAGAATAATTTAAATGACTGCATAGGCAGAAATCAGTAATTTACTTTATACCTTTGAAGTACTCTTATATATTACATTATTAACCAATTCCATAAAGAACACTGGGAAACAAACCTAAAAAATATTGAATTTGTCTGCGCAACAATTCATATTTATAATTAGTTAAGTGAAGAATTGTGATTCTTCTTAGTAACACGAATTGTTACCTTTTTTATGTATATATTTGTTTTGGCGAATAAGAAAAAACAGTTGTCTCAGTTGCAGTGAGATCTTGCATCTTTTCTGGGAACCTACCACACAATCTTGCATAAAAAACAGGGCTGGGCGAAAGAGAACTTGTATACTGCCAAGAGCAGCAAAGGTTCACCGCTGGTTGACTTTAAACCTTATGTTATACATTCTTATTACCTTGAATATCGGATGTGAAAACATGCGTGTACATTTCTTGATGGATTTACCTACTGTTATTAAACATGCGCTTCCGGTATTTTATGTATTTTTTAATTAATGTAATGCAGTCATAAGCTGCCTACAGTCGTGTTAGAAGTCTTCTACAATGTAACACACATTCAGGGAGAATGTGTTTTTACATTGTTTTCCTGTGTCGCATTAAAATGAACCACGTTGAATCGCCCCCCCCCCCCCACAGAGTGATGCTAAGTTACATTAGACATCTCAAGTACGGCCATTAAATTATTCATTGCATTTCACAGACATAAAGAAGAGTGAATTAATGTTCTTGAATTGAAGCCCACTATACTACACTTTGGACCATAAACGTCATCAATTTTGAACACATTAAATTAATAAATGATGTTCTGCAGAATCTTTTCAAGGGATACAAGATCACATGCCCGAAGACCATGCGGGACGTATTTCCAGCGATATTTCCATAACATTTTAAAACATCCTGAGGTGGTGCTATAAGGTGCTCACGGGCACCCATAAGGATTTTGCTCTACAAAAATATTGCAATCATCCACTGAAAATCAAAAGTATTCTACACAGTGAACATTTACTTAAAAATTCGGTGTACTTTATATACGGTTCATATGTGATTGTTTTCAGTGCAATCCGCTGTATTATTACTCTCCCATGTACATTAAAGATACATTCTTGATTGCCAAGCAATGCATTATTAAATATGTGGATTTTAATTGACGTTCTTCGTCTTGCACTGCATTTGTATTTCCCATCTAGTTACAGAATGAATCGATTTTCTGTGTGTTCTTGTCTAAAGACACTGGTCATGTGCAGGTTGAATAAAAGCCAGGCGTGTTTCTGGAGTAACTATGAATGGAGAGAAGCGCAGAGTAGCTTGTTCGCTGGGGACAGAAAGCGGCTCAGATCACAAACGTCAGAAAGAGCTCTCCTACTAGTCTGCAGCAAGGCGATCCTTCGATTGCTTGCAACTGATGGTTTCCATTTCATCATTTCAGTAGCCTTTTACACCAGTTCTTCTGCTTTACGTTGCCTTGTGACAGAGGTCTTCGCTTTGTCATGTAGAATTAATAAATAACGACAGAATAATGAAAATGCTTCGCTTTCGCACTTCAAGTGTCAAATCCTTAAACCAGGAGATTAAATGTACCATCAGGCTGTTGGATGACTCGGAGATCTCATGCAATATACAGGTATGCGAAAAGCTTTCTTCTCATTTGTTTATTTCCAGCGTTTATTATTTTTTTGGGTGAACTTATCGACGCACATTCAAACCTTACGGTTGCCAAGGAACCCCTTTCGCGATGTAAAACGTTAGCTCATTGTGTTGTGTTTGTGGAACAATGCAGTTACAAGCGTGCATGTTTACCAAACGCCACAGATTCTTTCTTACAATTTGCATCACATTGTAACACAACTGCACTTCGATGTGAGAAGGGTGAGCTGTGAAAGCTACAATTAGAACGGTCTGTTTTAAATTAGCAGTGTTCTAAAATATAAAATCGATTTTTATATTGTTTAAACCAAGAGACTGGAAAACTTGTTCCTAGGATATGCGCATCAATGGATGTCCCCAAGAATAGCCTCCTTAGAAAATAAATCAGAACAAAACCCATTTAAAAGCACAACTGCAAATGTGTTGTTTGATATAATACATTTTTTGGAAGTAGGTAATACATTAACCGGAGTCTTTTTGCATAAGGGCTATAGCAACACGAATTAAACTTGATATTTTAAAATAACCCACTTCTACTGAGTGGACAGAAAACTAGGAATATTCGTTCTCTAGTGTAATTTGTGCTGCATGGTTTCCATTTTAACTAAAGAAAGTTACGAACTAAGAATAAGAGGGAAAAAATCAGATGGGTGTGGTTTTGGTTACGGTGTGGGATACAGTACTTAAGTGGACGCAAGCTTGGAGTGGTGATGTTTCTTTGACTACGGGTGTAGTTATACTAATTGGCGTGTGGGGCTGGTAGATTCGACAACACACGTGGTTTTATCAATAATGTCTGAAATCCTGGCTCCATGAGTAGTTTTAATTGAATCTGCTTTTTATTAAATATGTACGCGAAGGTGAAGCATACAGGCTGTTTTGTTGTTGTTTTTTTTTACAATCTTAAATGACTTAAATGGGACATTGGCAATGGAATGGCAGACAAAACGTTTTGTGGTATGAAACCACTTTTATTTACTGGTGGTATGTGTTTAAAAATGTTTTGAATTTACTAGACATGAGAGTCTATAATTTTATTTTTAATGTGAACTAGTGACACAGTAATACCGTACTTTCCTTCTTCCTGAGGTGCTTTTTGAATGGTTTTAAGATCAGCACATACAGATAGGCCCGCTAGTTCTCAGTGCACTGGAGGAATCAAAGCTTCAGATTTTTATTGTCATCAGTGTTTAGTATTGTCTTTAATATTGGTGGAAAGGAAGGGCTTTACATTTTCACTTTATAATACAGCCCTGTGAAAGCTGTTGATAAATTGTATATTTAATTGTCAGAAATTGTTTTTTTGATGTCTTAATGTAGAAGAGGTAATGTCACATTTAATAGAACATTTAATTCATTTTTTGACTTGATTCAGGTCAGGCATGTCCAGTTCTGGCCCTGAAGTGTTTGAGCTCCGAAGGGTTTTCATTTCAACTCAGGACTTGAGGAGTAAAAAAAGTTGTGACTTGACTGGAGCACTTTGACAGTTTCTCCCAACTCTTCAGGTGCTACTACTTGAAAGAGACCTAGATAACCTCCAGGACTGGGACTGGACACCTGTGGCTTATGCCCCTATGAGCAAAGGACTCTTAGTATGAAGAACCAGAGGACTTTGCACTTCTGGCACAACCTGGAGCTCGTCAGGTTTCTGCCTCATAATATAGCACAGGATTGGTGCTGGCAGGTACTCAGCCTGGCTAAAATAAAAACACCTTGTTGTCTGAAAAGAAAAAGAAAAAAACTCAATAGAAAGACTGGCAATTTACATTTCTATCACTTCACATTATCGTGCAAGTATTACATCTTTTGTATTTACTACCATCAAGATCACCAGTAAAATGAAGTTGTGACAGTGAATGTAGTATTTTTAAGATCTTAGTTTTATCTTTTTTAGCTAGCACAGCAAAAACAGATGTTGTTTTAAATCAGATAAGATCTACCTGCTAAATAAAAAAGATAGAGAATATAGAACATTGGAACATACGGTTACAAACAAGAGGAGGTCATTTGGCCCATCTGGCACGTTTGGTTGTTTGGTAAATAGCTGTACAGTATATTGATCCAAGGATCACTTCCAGTCATATCTTGATGGAAGTCAAGGTACTGTATTGGCGTCAACCATAAGGCTGGGTAGCTTGTTCCATACTCCCACAACCCTTTGGGTAAGTGCTTTATGTTCTGGGTTCAAAATGCACTTCCACACAGTTTCCTCTTGTGTACTCTGGGTCACGTTTCACTGTTCATTCTGAAAAAGTCCACTGCATCAAATCCATCAATGCCTTTGAAGATTTGTTTGCCCTTGTAATCTTTTCAATCTGAGTTTAAGTTTAAATTGAGTAATGGAATATTGTTATCTGTGCACCATGCATGAAACGTCTTGTCATCATCTGGAGTTTTAAGGCGTGCCGAGAACTATTTTTTTAACCTTTTCTTAAATTTGAATGAAATGAAAGTGTGTTTGCCTTGGTTAGATAGAAAGGGTGCACGTTTCTTGTTTGCCTAAAATGAATCTTAAATACATTTGACACTTCCTGTAGAATCCTTGACAACTGCACAAAAAAGATAAAGCAAAAGCTTGTATCTCCAGTGAAATAGCAAGATATCCTCAGGCCAGTGCAGTGCACTGAGTCAGTCTACACATACTGTGCAAACGGCAATAGGAGAAAGAATTTCTGAAGTGTGGCATTACGGTTGCAGAAACTCCCCAGTGAGTGAATATGTTTAGAAGAATACCATATTATAAGATATTTGTCATCAGTCTATTGTTGCCAGATTTACTACTAACTCTGCCTTGCTACAAACCATGCAATCTAGGGATGATACAATAATATATCATTGTAAATAGCATTTATTTCTGTATTTAATGTTCTGTGGAAAAACAACAGTTTTGTTTATGTTTCACAAAAAAACACTGTTCATACAGCCTTACCAGTAATTGGAAACAATAACAATCTCCTTCAGCTAATACAGTACCTTACTGTGAAAAAAGCTGAAGGAATCAGGAATTTGTAGTTTCTCATGCAAGATAATGACACTTTTTATAACTCAATCACCTAGTTAGACAGAAAAAGGGTTAATGGAATCCTGTTTCATGGCTGCTTGTGATTTATATTTTATGAGTGGTGGCACAGTAGTCACAAGTCATTAAATTCTTACCTTATAACCAAGTGATAAAGTATATTCAGGTTTCTTCATTAAAGGAAGATAATTCTGAGAGAATGTAATTGAAACTAATAATGACTGCTATGACAAACAGAAATATTATTTAAATATATAGAATTGTACATCGTACCTTCTGAATTTCACTACTGCAATGCAGGAAATGTCTGCCTGTTGTGTTAGTGCAACATAAAGAATTGTTTTGTTCCAACTTTAACATTAGTTCTACACATACCTTTCTTTTTGAAGATAAATATGGAAGCCTCTTCTGTTCTTCATGTGAACAGATATCTTCTGTATATAAAAAATATTTTGTTTTCTTAAAATTGTTTGAAAGGTACAGTATTCTGGTGAGTCTTCCATGGAGCATGAAACATTATAAGTCATGTATTACTAGTTTTAACATGCAACCAAACCTTACTTTTTTAACTTGACTTTTTCTGTCTGTTACTTCTTCCATTCTGAGGTTTTGGAGGATTTGTAAACATTCATACTGTATTTCACTTGGAGACACTCCGATATGCTGGCACAACGGTACAACAGTGGTGCCCCACCTGAGAATTGGGCCAACCCTCCAGTTAGAACTTCTACTTAATGGAGAGAAAGCAGAGTACAGTGGCTTCAATTATTACATTGCGGTGATCAATTCTAGGGGTACCACAGGGATCTGTATTAAGACTACTTCTCATCTTAGTGAATATCAATGATCCTGAGACTCAAATGGTCAACCTGCTTGAATTTCACATATTACAGCAAAATAGGCGATAAAGGAAATGTTATAGAATTAAGCAAGTCATTAAAAAAATTAAGACAAATTTCCAGAGTGGGCAGACAAGCGGAAGATTATATTTAATGTTGACAATTTTCTATGTCATAAAAAACTTGTGAAATTCCTCTATCAAGGCTGTGTAATTAAATTAAACAGAATCTCAACATGAAGGCATGAACAAGTTTCTTTTTTATTAGGTCTGGTGAGATGCATGTTTTTGGATAGTGTTAAGGCCATGCACAGCTTCAAGGTCAGATAGCAGTACCCTGGCTGTATTACAACCTGATGCACTTTAGGTAATCAAATACCGCTGAATAGACATCAAATCAAGGACTAATTACATTCTTCTTTTCAGGTCACATACCATCTATTTTTAACAACAGCTTCAAGCTGCTCTTTTACAACTCGATGAATTCTTTAAGAATGATAAGGATATTGGTTCTTTCCATATTAACATCTCAGGA
The DNA here is from genome assembly GCF_059453375.1 of Lepisosteus platostomus. Taxonomy (NCBI): domain Eukaryota; kingdom Metazoa; phylum Chordata; class Actinopteri; order Semionotiformes; family Lepisosteidae; genus Lepisosteus; species Lepisosteus platostomus. The sequence continues at coordinate 62,735,370 of NC_142614.1, read as the reverse complement.
CAAGAGTATGCTACAAACTATAGAGTGTTTAAAATACAATTTCAGCCAAAGCATAAAAAGAGTTTGAAGTAGCAACAGTGTTAAGACAACAGTGTGGAATAATGATTATGGTTCTGGATTCAAGACTGGAAACACAGTTCTTTTACCCTTTAGCAAGGTACTTCTGTCAAATTGCTTTGCTTAATGCCCTGCTGTAAATGGGTCTCTGGGTTATAAATGATTTTCTTCTCAATTGATTTATCCGGTAAAGTAAAGAAATAAAAAACAGTCCAAAATCAGTTCAATTATGAGGTGTTAAACTGAGGATGTGATTTGTAGAGCACTGAGATAATTATGTGATACAACTTGACCTATTAAATATTATGGTGAAGGTGGTGCCTTTTATCTTTTTTTTCTGTGGCATTCTGTGAAGTTCATATTTTAACACTTAATATCTGATGGTGTGGATGAACATACAGTATAGCAGGTAAAGCAAGTGTTTTGGACGCTCAGTTGAATGGATGTACAGTATATGAAACTATTTACGAGATATACTTTTTTCTCACATTAAAATAACTATATTTCACTGCTATTTTTTTTCTTGTAGATAAAAGAATTATCACAGGGGCAGAAATGAATTCTGCTTTGTCACTGTACAGTATACGGATAAATAAACAATAAGTATCAATAAAAAAGTAAAGCTAAAAAAGGATAAAAAAGAGACACTGGATTATTGCATGCCTGTTTTAAATGTCCTGCAAGGCCGTTTAAACCGACTTTCGCAGATGATTAGTTTTTGTTGTCTGCAATATTCTGCTATTTATTTTACAGTATATTTAGCTGAAATAAGACACCTGGCCCCTACCAGCAGTGCTGAAAGTGAATGTGCTTGCCAGATTTCCACAGGCCTTGTCTTGCACCTGATGTACAGAAGGGCTGAATACCTCAGCAATAGAATAACAAATAGGATTAGCAACCTGGCATAAAAAGACTAATTTGATGTAATTAGACACTTCATATTTGTTGAGGGAGAGACATTTGTCGGAGAGACATTTTGCTGAGGCTGGGGTGTGTGTGGTATTTGTTTTGTTTGATATACAGTACAGTATGTACAAAAATAAAACTTTGTAGGTTCTATACACCTGCTTTTTCACCTTCACACATACGTACTGTATGAATAAAGCAGTCTTGTATCATATTTAGCCCACTCTAATGCAATACAATTAGTTGTTAAATACTCTGGAGAGCATACCAGATGTACTCTGATATTGTGAGAGCAGGAAGAATTGTGTATGGCAAATAAATCTCGAGCAAATAAATGAAATGAATATTTATATGAAGAAAACAGAGCTACTAAGTCAAATGATTCAAGAATTCCTAAATATAATCATTCCAATTACATTGGGATCTCAGCATCTTTCCTGAAACAAGAGCTTGCTTGCCCCAGTATAAGACTTGGGAAGGTAAGGCACACTTAGCATTAAAAAGTGGTTCTGTAGGCTGAACAAGTTCACTGCTAGTTCTAGTAGGCAGCTTTTTTTGGTAGTATTGGATATGCAGTTCTGGATATTTGCTCTCAGCAGAAAAAATATATAGCTTTATTGGTAGGAACCTAACCAGTTAAAACTATAAGGGTGTAAGAAAGTGAATACAGTACATGGGAGTAGGCTATTTGCCTATCTAACGTCTTGGGCTGCTTGTACAGTAGCTTACAGACCCAAGGATCCCATCCAGCTGTTTCTTGAAAGAAGCCAGGGTAGCATCTCTGACAACACTTCATCCACGAGTAAGCACATCAAAGGCTGGAAAGCAGAGAAAATATTTAATAAATTAAAAATAAATATGGAGGAAAGAAAGCATTAAATAAAAAATGGATCCAGCTATGAAAGGGGTACATTGTATTGCAAACACAGGTAAAGAAATATATTTGGAGGGATGACAAGTACAATGAAAGCAAAAATTCAGTGGCAGATTTTTATTAGGTGTTACAACAGCAAAAGAACAGTAAAGGATTAAATATCTCCGAGGTAAAAATTGCAGTTTGAGAAAATGAAAGGGCGATGGCTGTGATAGTAGATTAGTATTTTAGTCAGACTCTCACAATCCTTTATAGAAAAAAAATGCCTCCTGGTCTTTCTCTTACACACACTTCTGTTTGTTGTTCTCTTGTTTCACTGTTGGTTCTGAAGACGTCCAGTGGGTGGACTTTGTCAGAATGTTTGAGGATTTTGAAAGCTTGAATGAGGGCCCTTTACACTCTTCCCTGTTCAAGATTAAAAGATCACATTCTTTTAGCTTGTCAGTGTAGGGCATTCCTTTAAAACCAGGAAGGCATCTCATCTTCTTCTTTGGATCTTTTCTGTTGATGTAGTGACAAAAATGTTCACACAACTTTTAAATGAGATCTTATTAATGCAAGGTACAATTTTAATATAACATCCCTTGATTTACATTCTACACTTCTGGCCTTAACATTCTGTGTTTCTTTTGGTGTGTATACAGCTGTTTTTTAAATAGCAGTTCTTTCAAACTTATAGTAAAAAATCCTTATTATTTATAGTTTTTGTTTTTCCTACCTGTACTATATAAAACACTGATAATAAGCTGGAACATTCACCCTAATTATACTCTGTCTATTCATTGACCAATTATTGGTCCAAATACCTGTATATGTATTTTCTTGAATTCCTACCTCTTGCAATTTGAGAATTATTTGTTTATGAGGAGCTTCGTCAAGAGCCTTATGTCATACTTCAAAGAACTCTAAACAAGTTAGTGAAACTTTAAACCTGTCCTTTTGTGAAACCATGTTATCCCCTAGAATAATCATGGTGCTCTAGAGATGACCCTGTAGTTGCTGTCATTCTTTTCATCTCCATAACATAATATGTAATAAAATTAAGAGTAAGTGGTATTTACTAGTTGGTTCACTTTTGTTACCTATTTTGTGGACAGGTGCTACAATTTTCCAGTCCTTGAATATTCACTGCCTGTAGTGACTGTTGGAAATGTTGTGGTAATGGCCTGTATTAAATAAGTACAATCTTACATGTTCTATTTCCACACAAGTTCACATTGGTGGTGGTGGAGGGGAGTCCCCATTACCTATAAAGTGCTTTGAGTGCAGTGTCCAGAAATGCGCTATATAAGTGTAAGCTATTATTATTATTACGACCCACAAAGACGCAGGGTGAGCACCCCCTACTGGCCCCACTAACACCACTTCCAGCAGCAACCCTAGCTTTCCCAGAAGGTATCCCGTCCAGGTACTGACCAGGCTCACACCTGTCTAGCGTCAGTGGGTTGTCAGTTGTGAGATGTAAATCCCTTTGATAAAAGTGTCAGCAAAGTAATTCTCTCTAACCATGAAATTATGAATAATGAGAATAATGCCATTGGTACAGCTGAACCCTCTTAACTGTCTCAAAATACGTGAAATTATGAAACTTACAAATTGAAACTGAGGTCATGAACAAATAGTCCACATAATTGCTAAACATTCCCATCTACTATTAGATGTAGATGTGCACAGTTTCTTACTAAAAATCAGAATCAGAAGATTTTTACACTGACGTGTTTACTTGAATTTGACAATTCAATGGATATGTTTGTACTCCGATTCCAGTGTGACCTTTCTACTCCAACCATTATTGTTCCTTGATTAATTTTGGAGTCCTGTTGTTCAGTAGCCTTTTGGAAAGTGGTAACAAATCACCATTAAATGCTTCTTTTTGTTTTGGAAATAGTTTGGGACAAGGCTTAACACCTCAGGCTTCAAAAGCGATTGCTTTTAAATATTCTCACAGGGCTCTTACATCAATTAAATGCGATATTGTCCTTGATATTGATATCGGTGAAAATGTGTCTTTGACTCCTGAGGATTGTAAACAACCTGTAAAGCCTCCAGGACTGTGGGCTGTCCTGAAGGAGGTCGACTACCACTAGCTATGCACATTATGTTCATATCGTATTGCCCTTTCATACCATTCTGTATCATGAGTCTGTTGTACATTGATAGTACAGTTTGCCATTCTATATCAACGCATAAATGTTGGGTTTTACTTTTTGTTTTCACTCTCTGCTGATTAGAATATGTTTTGGTTTCTAAGAATTAAAGATGGTTAAGTGTTTCTGAACACTTTAGAGATTTTATAAAAAACTGAACATGTAGGGAAACACAAATGTCTTTTAGAAATATCAGGTAGTTGATTCCAGGTGTTGCCGGAAGTGTTAAAAAAGCCGATGAGTTCATCTTCAGATACCAGGGAGTCCATAAATTGAATATAAACTGGATTTGTTTGATTTGCCTCATCTGTCAGCATCCCATTAAATCAGCCCTGTGCGAGAGAATGAAATTATCTTACTGGTGACCTTTCCTTGGCTGTTGGCAGTCAGTGGTCTGTGACACCTCTAAGAAAGCTTTCCTTGCCCAAGAGTGAAGCACAAGATGGGTTTAATTTGTGCTGATTCCACAAGGAACGTAAATATTTTTTCGACAACCTAATTTCCACTAGTTAATTTCAGGACATTTTCACGTAAATGTCAGAATGTGATAAACTCTTTCTGAAGCCTTGAAGGGGGATTGTTGGTTTCATTGTGAAATCCCAGTCTCTTGTGTCACTGTTTTTAAGGGGGGTAAATTGTTTTTTTTAACGTTTGTTTGGAAAATTTGACATTATTTTGTTATTTAAAATAATGTCAAATACAGCCTATCTACACTCAGTGCTTTTTGTAAGTCATTTTAGGTACAGAAGGATTTTCTTAATGAATGTTTGCAACCAAATTGTGTGGAAGTGAATGAAAATATGATGGGAAATACTATATTCAAATATGAATGCAAATGCTCAGTACATTAAAATTCACTACCATTCATGTACTGCATGTTTGTGAATACCGTCAGTTTGTCTTTCCCTCTGTATGTAATGGCTTTTTTAAATCAATCTAAAATTCCTTGGATTTTTTGTTTAGAAACAGTGTGATATAATCATCATTACAATGACTATTTTATATAGAACTTTTCATTGTACATCATCTCAAGGCTCTGTGATGTACAAGCAGTTCTCAGCTTCTCAAGTGGCATTAACCTTTTTATACCAGAAATGTATAATTAATGAAGCTGACTTGCCACCCTGCCAGGTAGCTGTGTTTAATTTTGCTGATTATGATGTCTTTGTCTGAGCATCACCCTTTCACCTGAAGTCCTTGTCTAATGTTAGCATGCTTGTACTGGCAAATGAGCCCATATGATGACTACTTGGCTGTAGTAGTTCCTACAAAACTGGTCAAGCATGAAATAAAGCCATTCTCACCGGTACCCAGCTTATCTGGGCAATAACCCCTCCCCAGACTTTTAGTCCACCACAGTCTATAGCTTCACTTTAATCTGTCATCTCTAGGAAAGCCTGTGATGCACCTGAAATGTGGTGACGTCAGCATAAGAAGTATTTCCCAGCAACGGGAAATTGGATATGCTATAATGATTGTTCTTCTGTCTGGGCTTTGCAGATTCCTCTTTGAAAAAGAAAACAGTAGGCCAGAATAGCTCTTTGTGCTGCATTTTTCTTTTGACATATTTTTATCACTGAATGTCACCTTGTCTTTACAAAAGCAAAATTAGAAAGAGATAAGGGCGCTCAAATTTCTTGGACCTAGACATTTTTGGTACACTGTTAAACACAAGAGTTTCTATTTATTTCACTTGTTTTGTTTCATTTATTTTTTATCAGTTTATAAAGGTTTTCAATAGTGGTTTAACAACATGAAAACCAAAGATATTTAATACAAAAAAATAGAAGCCACTGGGTTTATGTTCAATACCAGTGGCACAACCCATCCAGAGCTAAGCTTAATAAATTTATGATCAGAGTCAGAGATCAGCTGCTCATTGAACAGGAAGTATTAGTTTCACGTGTGAAGCAAGACAGAGAAGCCTGTAGTACCTGTTTGTGTTTGTTATTTATTGGAGGGTTTGCGTTGCTTCGTTACCTGTTAAGGTATATAATGAATTACATCCAAAAATAACTAAAATTAAGCAATTAACATCTATCCATCCATTTTTTAACTGCTTCTTTTAATTCAGAGTCACGGGGGGACCTGGAGCCCGTAAGCAATGGGCACAAGGCAAGATATAGCCTGGACAGGACGGGAGTCCAGTGCTGGGCAGACACACAGACACACACTCACAGCAGGGCCAGTGTTATCAGAAGCCAATTAATCTACCAGTATGTTTTTTTCGACTGTCTGAGGAAAGAAGAGCACCTGGGGGAAACCCACGCGAGCATTGGAAGAACTCGAACTCACTCAAACACAGATAGCACCCCAGGTGTGGAATTGAATCCCGGGCACCAGCTCTACAAGGCAGCAGTGCTAAACACTGCCACTATTTCGACCAGTAATTCACATTTCTCCCTATTTTCCCATGTGGTACTGTATAGGGTTAGCAGGTGGAGAATGTATTTTTTACTATGTATTACTACTGTTTGCTAGTAGTACGTTCAAGTCCTATCAATATTTTTTTTATGATAATAAAAGTAAACATGTTTAACCTTTGCTTTACATTTACTGAAACTAAACCTCTGGCATTTGTTTTGTGTGGGAGGTATTTTTTATTATATAGTACGTTACTCATTAAATTCCTTAAATGCACTAGAGATGTAATGGACAAGGGAAGCAAAATTGACCATTCTTGCTTGTTTGAGTGCTGGAGGTATTGATCCTAGAAGCTCATTTAGCAGCTCTTTCAAGAGCATCAGCTGTCACAACATGGATGAGTAGCTTGATGAATAGTTTGTTTCGTATTTCTGTTCCAAATTCACACATTGTGTGAAGTAGTGCCTTCCTTGTTTGACATAAACACACTTCACTTACAGAAGACAATTTTGTGCTTCCTGTGCACGATATGTGGAGGTTACTTTTCTACACTTTCTTTCAATATGGTGAACAGTATCAGTATCTTTCCAAAAGCAGATTTGAATATATATTTATTTCAAGAGGTTCTTTGTAATGTAAAGTTATGCTTTATTTGCTACTAAGAATGTTAGCATAAAGTTAAAGACTTACTGTAGGTAAGTGTATAACATTATGAATGACAAACTCTTTAGAAAACAATTTCTGCTAAAGTAAGAAATTCATTATAAGCAGTATTTATCTTTTAGCCAGGTTTTATTGCAGAATCTGTAATTACATACCTTTTTGATGAGCAAAGTATAAGTGAAAAGACTTTAAAATATTTTTCTAATGTACTTCTTAATATGCTGTGAAGGCACTGAAATGATAGTTGTCCTGTTGGAAAGTTAATCATACCTTATTCTTAGGGTTTTAATGAATCTTGTCTTCATGACAGCTGCTAAAGGGGATATTATAAAATATTAATAAAATCAGCATTCTCTAAATCGGAGCCATTGCATTTGGTATATCTCGCATACACCCTAGTTAGAAAGTTTTGTGAAAATGTGGGATATTTCCTTAAGTGTTCTGGTAATTAAAAAAAAACATGCATTAGACATTGCTGTTTGCTGGATACTAGGAGCCAAAGGTTTGATAGGATCTTACAAGGTTGATGTTTTACACTTTAAAAAATGCTTTTAAGCCAATTACACTCAACATCTTATCCATAATGGATGCTAATTCAATTGGGAGAGCATCACAGTGGAAGAAATCAAATTTAGCATTTAAAACAATGCCAATGAGACAGCTGTTAACTGCCTAGCTTGCCTCCAAGCAGAAGTCATAATTTCATCTTTCAGTCTGGCTTTGACATATTAAAGGAATAAAGACTATTTTTACTTTTCATTAAGCAGTAGACTGGATGGGAGTGTCATTTATTGAGCTATGCTTTGTATACCCAGTATTTGTGAAGTTTTGAACCTTTTGTTTTTAATTTAGTTTAGTTTTTTATACTTGATACAGGGTGAAGTGATACTTGAGCTAAAGAGCATAATAAATAACCATAAATATGGAAGATATTGTAACGCAACAGGGGCTCAGGCGGGCGCCCTTGCCGCATTAGGTTGGCCCCCCACCGTCGGGGGCTCGAACCCGGGACTCCCGTGTCACTCTGCAGGGACCCAGCCCGGTGAGCCAAAGAGAGATCTCTCCACAGCCCAGTAGCTGTAGTCCTGCTATCACAGGGAAGGGCGGTGACGTCACCTGCTCTGGTACGCCGGCTCTTACACAGTACCTGTCGGCCGTAAGCGTTACAATATGCTTCTGATTATTTGGATTACACTCTTCTATGGGCCAAATAAAATCTAATCAACAACAGAAGAGTACCTACTGTTGTGGTCCATCTATCCATTTTCTAACTGCTTCATCCAATTTAAGGTCATGGGGAAATTGGACCCTATCCCAGCAAGCAATGGGCGACAGTCCATCACAGAGCACACACAGACACAAACCCAGACATGCTCAGACCAAGGGCCATCTTTCCCAGAAGCCAATTAATTCACCAGTATGTCTTTGGACTGTGGTAGGAATCCCATGCTAACACAGGGAGAATATACAAACTCCATGCAGATAGCTCTCTAGGTCTGATAATGAACCCAAGGCCCCAGCATTGCAAGGCAGCAATGCCAACCATTGCGCCACCATGCTGCCTACTACTGATGAGGTGTAGTCTGTTGTTTTTGATGAATTGGGAACTTTTGCTCATTTTTCTAATGTTGGGCAGCTTTTTAGAAAACGTTAGTCTTAAATAGTTTGATTTAAAATGAATTCTTCAGAACAAAAGATCTTTTCTCATAAGTTAAGTTATTCCATTAACCCTGGTTCTCTGAAAGAGAAGAGTAGCCATCAACCAAAGATAGATAGATATTTCCATCCACAAGGTAGGACAGGGCTGAGTATTCCAACACTGCCAACAGGCCTGCAAAGTACCATGACCTTATCTCTGTATCTTCACCTGAACATCTATCTGTTCTTCTAAATTGGTAACCCTGCACAGAGGCTGCCCAGACACCTGTGGGGATAAGCGGCTTCTCATCTCTCAGGGAACCAGGGCTACAGAAGTAACTTAATGTTTCTTTCAATGTTGAAGAGTCAATCGATTGGGCAGTATACCAGTGTTTCGATTGTAATATGAGAGCAGCAATCCAAGGCCATGAAGGAGAACTCTGCAGGCAAGGCAAGGGTGCTAGCACGAGTAGGGCAGGCTGACAGACTGGAGTGTGCAAGTCGTAGCCAGGTTCGTAATAAGGTTCATAATAAGGTTCGTAGCCGGCAAAAGGGCACAGGGAAACCCAGAAACAAAACATCAAGGAAAGGTCAAAACATTGGAGAAACAAGAGACTAGGAATGTCAAAGTTTGAGACTGAAGCTGTATGACTGAGGAGGAATGTGACCTAGAGACGAAGTCTTAAATATCCCATTCATGATGAGGTAAGCAGTGATTATTTACATGCAGGAGGAAATTATCTTTTTTTGGACCACATAGTCACGACAACCAGCTGATTAGTACATCGAAGAGAGATTCTGCCAGTTGCCGTGCACCTTTTAGCGTCTTGTCCAGTGTTCTGGTGGGAGCGAGTATAGAAATTGTGTGGTAGGTCAGCAGAAAACATTGATGTACTGTAAATGCAGCAAGACTGAATGCCTAGGCATTAGAATTCTCACCATTGAGAAACGTAAGGGACCTCTCGCATTCAGAAAAGGAAATCCATGCTTCTTGTGAAGCTAGCAGTCTCTCTGGGGAATGGTGGTCTTTGAATGGATCATTCTACCAGCAGAGTTCTACCCAAGAAAGAGAAAAAGACCAGTAGCTGGCTGTGTATACTATACATCTGATGTAACATAAAGGCATTGAACAGGTCGAAGGTCGAAGGTGAAACAGACCTACTGGAAGGGTGGAGGCAGCAGCTACCATTAAAGCCAGCAATGCCTGACGTAGAAATACAGTAAGTGCCCTTCCAAATCTGAAGTGGGAGAGACATGTGGCAAGATATTCTGTCCTGAGACAGTGCAGCCCTCACTGCTAAGTGGCTGTTCTCCAGGTTGTCTGCAAGACTGAACCAACGAGGGTGGTCTGTGTCAAGAGCTTGTTGAGACCCAGTTGGCTTCCTGGATAGTGTGCATATTAACCTGTTTTTTCAGATAACTCTTATTCCTTATAAACTTAATATATATCCAATGTCACCTAGAAAGGTCATTAATAAGAAGGAATGGAGGTTAAGCTGATGCTCCATTTAAGTAAATTGAAAAGGTGTAAATCAATGTAGTGAATACAAAATTTACTTTAGTGAGCTTTCCATAAATTCTCTTTACGACATGCTCCCTAAGGTGTGCTTTGTTGCTACTCTGCATTCTTGCTGATGAGATTATTACAGACAGGAAAATGAAGAGAGAAAGGCAAAAGGAACTTTGTGGAGCTTCTTGTTTATTTATTTTCCACAGTTTAATATGCACTTTCAGATTTTGCATCATGGAGAGGAGACACACCAAAATGTCCTAGAAGGTGAATCGAAGGTATTTTCTGTGTCTTGGAAAAAAAGGATTCAGACAGCATTGCAGAGCAGAGCTGGAATGGGTGATAGTGATCATGCAGGTGAATGAAGCACAATATTCCCAGTGGACAAGGGGATAAGGTTGGAGGGAGTGATGTACCAGAGGCCTGAAGGAGTCAGAGCCTTTGAGTGGGTGGGGTAAAAGTGGCCATAGAAAAGGCCATTGGCTGTAGGGAAATCTCTCTTGTCACCTGTGAACATCCATTGCCAGACCAAAGGTCAGTCCTACAGTAAATAGGTACATTCTCACCATCTGGGATACATATCTGCACCAGTGCTAACCATCATGCTAATGTGTAACTCAGATATGCATTTTTGTAAAATTAAAATAGATGAAAAAACATAAAACAGATGGAGATGTAAAGCCTAACAGTATAACTGTGCTTCATTACCATCTGTGAAAATTAAACAGTTTCTGTATTTTCAGAATAACCCCTGCTAAATATGTTGTAAGATGATTTGAATTAATTAAAAGGAAGATGTTAAGGCTTCAAAATGGCATTGTGAAATTGACATTTTGCACTCTTAATTGTTCACTATACCTAGATTTCTTAATGTATTTACCCAATCCAGATCTTGGGATCTAGAATCCAGCCAGGCTTTTTAATTTATCAACATGTTAAGGGTGAAGAGGAGAGAGAAATTTGTTGGCTACTTTTCAGTTCACATGCAACTAAAATTCTAGATAATCTAAATATTTTCTGTGTCCAGAAAAATGGGAACTCACATCTTGTTGTTTACAGGAGCCATATCTTTGTGTTTAAATGTACCTTGTTTTTAACACATTAAGAGAATTGTGTTAGAAAAAAAAATATCAGGCTATCCAATGTGTTCACAACTGAGATGATGGAAAAAGGATTCTAAAAGTGGAGATTTATGTTTGAAATCTGCATTGTTGAACAGATCTGATTCAGCGCATTTAAAAAATTGAGTACATTCGAACTATTTTTTCTCTATTTTTCTATGTGAAGCTTACAACTAGCTTGCTGGTCACATTCACGGTTGTTCATTGAGGAGTGCTATATAAAAGCTGTGGTTTTATTAATTTTCTTCATATGACATGGAAAAGCCTTTTGTACAGGAGGAAAAACCCAATTTGTTTACAGTTACAGTTCTTCTAGTCTGAATATATCTTTAAACCTTTTATGCTGTTTTTTATTTACTTGTCCTTGGACAGGAAATGGAAAACCTATGAATTATAAATACTTAAAAATGGCATTCATCCATCCATTATCAGTAAACTGCTTATTCCTGGTAAGCATGGCAGTACTATACCAATACCCTCACAGGATAAACTGACAAATGTGACTGTGATTTCCATTCACTTAATATTAAGCAGGAAAGAATGAAGTGATTATAATACTCAATTTTGATATACCTCACATAGATTGAGGGATGTTAGCTGCTGAATTCAAATGGTACACATGGCTAATGGTTGCTTACTATCTCAGACCACCCTTAAGATGGAATGCCTGTATTGACCTAGTCTTTTCAGCAGTAAAGATGAAAAAGCAGAGGTGAGATAGTGAATTAGGGAATTGTGAGCATAATACAATATTCTCTATTTGGAAATTATACAAATTGAGTTTAAAACAATGATTTATGATTTCATATAAACAGAGGAGCAAGATGGAGTTTTAAGAAACGCAGAATAGAGTAAGTGGTATAGAATCAGTATAGAATAGGTGACAACAGATCAGCTCCAGCCATGGAAAATTTCATCTCAAGGATAAGTAAACCAAAGTCTAGAAAACTGTGGCACAAATTGTTTAATAAATTAAGAACTAAGTATCTCTGCTACATTAATTACAATTTGCATGCAGACTGAATGAGATGTAGTATCCCATGGTTGCTGCACTTTATATGCGTCTGTCTAATATTATGATATGAACGCAAGAAAACTGTAGTAAGCTAGGTGGTTACAGGCATGGGCTCCCAACATCTGCTGGTGACATTTGGTGAGGTCAGTGGTTTTATTGATGGAAATCAAATGAAATGAAATCAAACCCTTGGTGTTACAGTACCTTTGACCCCATGCTGTAATTTTAAGTGCGTGCACGGAGCATGACATGAGTATTTTTCTTTCACCTGCATCTCATTTCTCTGTTAAGATTCTTGATCTGACTATCTGATGGTGATATTGATACATGCCTTTATTTAATCAAGATTCGACTACTATAATGCCTTCTTACTTGGGTTATCTTCTAAGCTCCTAACTAAGTAGACTTCAGTATTTCCAGAATTCCACAGCCCATGTGCTCAGCATTAAAAGACTCAGCACATAACTAATTTCCTCTGTAAATTGCAAAGGCTCCCTGTGAGATTTTTTCTGAAGGGCATTGATGATTAGCGTTCAAAGATTACCAATAGTTCTAAGTGACACATAGAATGCCCGAATGGATCTGATAGTAAGACACTGGTATATTCTTGACAACAGCAACCATGTACTGCGTGTACCTCCTTATCTATGGTTTTTATCTATACTTTCTCAATCTGCGGTTTCGTGTCTTCGTGGTGTTAATTTAAAAAAAAAGGCTAGAAGCTTTTCCAACTAGCCCCGGATCTTAATACTCATATTACCCAGCACTTCTGTCCAGCTTAATCTCACACATCCTTGAAAATTATGGTATCCATTCACTTTAAAGGTACATGCTTTATTTTTTTTTTGTATTCATTTTTATAATAGAAAGCTATGCAGCATTGTATTTTCTGTAATGCTATTTTGATATTTGGCACATTTGTATTGATTTGCACGGTGTATTAGCTAAACCCGTGGTGTAGAGTTATCATATTTGAAAATTAAAAAAGAGAACACTTCATCAAGAGGGGGTTGGAGGGATATTTTTACCAGTGTCTCTTAAAATGTATTAATACTATATACAGTAACATGTAATATTGTACATTTACTTGTACATTGTACACAACTTGTACATTTATAATATATATCTTGTTTGCCACAGAGATGTAAGTACCATCTACACAGCAGGCACTCAGCTTCACATTCTTTCTACCACTTCGAAAACACCGGATAGGCTCCGGCTCTCCTGTGGGCCTGTACTGGATAAAGTGGTTAGAAAGTGGATGGACGAACTATTCAAATGACGAATATTTTCAACCTGATGATAGGGGTGCCATTTTAAAATCTTTAGCTTACAAAAGCAGATGCGTTTTCACAGTTTGTGAGATTTAATAAACGTAAACTAATTAAATATAAATGGAGATTTAATAATGAATGTCCTAACCTAAATGACAGTCCTTAGGCATTCCACTGTAGCTTCAGAATATTTTCATGCAACAAAGAATTCCATAACCCCTCCTGTATCTCTGAGAATATTGCAGTGACTGAGTAAATAATTTTGCAGTCATTTATAAGCAGTATAGCTGTGGCTCGGAATTTGTTTTTACTAAGACAAGGAGCTGGTAAATGTGGTTGGTTTCTACCAAATAAAATAACAGGGAGGAAGCTCAGGTGTCAGTGTTTTTAAAGTAATGAACTAGAAGTCTGAGGTGAAAATGCACTGGTCTGTATTTTGATAGAAACTTTGGGAGAAACAAATTTGAAAAGGAATACCCAATTAGTTATCGATTTGTTCAATGATTTGATTTGGTAAACATCAGTATCTTTCTTTTTCCCTTTGAACATTTACCACAGTAAAACTGTATTGGGATTTTTCAGTTTTACCAAGCTTATAAAGAAATGTGGATCACTATAGTTTTCCATGTTCTCGTGCTTTCTAGTGCCCCCTCTGAGCTTTACTGTGCTTTTATTTCAATGAGCTTTACTATGCTGCTGTGCTTTGATCATGGTATACCACATTAACATTTATAAGGGTTACTGTTTTAGTATTCTAATCTTCATCAAAAGAAGGAGATTCTTTACTGCTTTGTAACTGAAACAGCCTTCTTACAGGTAAATGCCTATATAATATATTATGTCAACCTGGAATATTAATATTTGTACCAGCAATTTAGTAAGAATACTTTTCACATCTTCAGTATTTTCCATGTTATTTTTTTTTTCATGAATAGGTGGAAAAAACATAAATTTGTTTCTTTTCACATCATAACACACAAAGGAATGTGCTTCATTTTACTATTTAAATGTGTCTCTTGCACAAGGATATTTAAAGACTTGAACTCACTGGTTTGTGGGGAACAACCCTTAACTACAGGTGTACATTGGGTTAGACCAAAATGTATTGGAGAAGTTATCAGTAGATTATTACAGCACTATTCCATATCCTCAAACAAACTCTGCTCTACAAAAAGCACGGGTTTAAAATCATCTAAGGGATTGCCCTCATCTCCCCTCCAGAACAAGCAGCAACCTCCAGCCCCAGGACGTCTTCATTCCCAGTTCTTGGTGGGGACACTGCGTCCCCTACAGGGCTAAAAATAACAGGAATTTTGCGATGCTTCTCAGTATCTTCCTTGTTAGAATGGAAATGATGTAAAAGAAGCTGTGCAACATAAATAAACATGACCGTGTTTTTTTTTGCTACTCTTTAATAATGTGAATTTTGTGTTCACTATGATTAATGTAGCCTATTACGTTATCCCATTAGGAAAACTGTATAATGCTATTAGAATACATTTATGGATGCAAGTGCTCATCCCTGGAGTGTGTTTACATTGGGGTGGCTCACTGCATCTGGATTAGGCCATGACGAGTGGTGCCTTTACATGAATCTAAATCGGTTTTTAAAAGAATTCTATGAAAGTTGATGGGAAGTCTTATTATCAGTGTGCCTGCTGCAAATGATTAACTTAATCAACATGTGATGTCTTGGGAGAACTTTTAAAACCAAAAGGAGGAGGCTCTTCTTTAGGCAAAGGATTGTGGGAGTAGGGAACAATCTACCCAGTCATGTTGTTGAAGCAGCTGGATGAGCTTCTTGGATCAATAATAATAATAATTGCTTACGCTTATATAGCGCTTTTCTGGACATTCCACTCAAAGCGCTTTACAGGTAATGGGGTCTCCCCTCCACCACCACCAATGTGCAGCATCCACCTGGATGATGTGACGGCAGCCATAGTGCGCCAGAACGCTCACCACACATCAGCTATCAGTGGGGAGGAGAGCAGAGAGTAATGAAGCCAATTCATAGAGGGGGATTATTAGGAGGCCATGATTGGTAAGGGTCAATGTGAAATTTGGCCAGGACGCCGGGGTACACCCCTACTCTTTTTGAGAAACGCCCTGGGATTTTTAATGACCACAGAGAGTCAGGACCTCGGTTTTACGTCTCATCCGAAGGACTGCACCTGTTTACAGTATAGTGTCCCCATCACTATACTGGGGCATTAGGACCCACATGGACCACAGGGTGAGCGCCCCCTGCTGGCCCCACTAACACCTCTTCCAGCAGCAACCTTAGTTTTTCCCAATGAGCTACTAACTTCCACATGATAATAATATAATTATATAATAATGATAATGATGATAATATAATAATAGAATAATATAATTACTGCAGAGAATGGTCAATATGGCCCAGAAGATCATCGGCTGCGGTCTCACCGAGATTAAACAGCTCTATGAGGACCGCTGCCGTGGTAGAATTCTGGCCATCACAGAGGACAGTCACCACCCCGGGCATGAGCTCTTCACCCCACTGCCCTCAGGCAAGAGATATAAGAGCATACGGACACTTACCACTAGATTCTTCAATAGCTTCTATCCACAAGCAGTGAGACTGGCGAACACACAGTCCTCCCTGTAAATATTTAAAATGGCATTCAAGCTCTGTTCTCTGCACTGGTGTGTTTGAATCTTTCAGTAAGTTCACCATAACACATTTGTCCTGTCTTGCTCTTTTGTTTGTTAGCTATCTGAGGATCTAATCCTGCTATTTCTTGAAGGATGCTTCAACAATATGGCTGGATAGCTTGTTCAAGATACCCACAACCCTTTATGTGAAAAAATAAGCCTCCTCTTCTGATTGAATGTCCACATTGTATTGGTTAAATAATTTGCAGCAGAGCCATTGTTGGTAGACTCAGGCGAGATTTGTTCTGGTAGCTTCCAGTATTGTCCTGTGTTTCAGTTTTCAGTCCTGTTGATTCCATTTGGCTGACTCTGTAACTATAAACATTCCATGCTTACAACTTATCCGGGTACAACATTCCTTTAATCCCATTGATGTATCCGGTTGCTTTGCACAGAGCAGCAATCTTGTTTTTTTAATCTGGTGACCAAAATTTAACAGTAAGTGATGTCTTGCTTGTTTACCATTTTAACATAACATCACTTGTTTGAAATTCTGCATATCCTAACATTCTTTGCTTTATTTATTAGTTCTTCACATTGTTATTATCTCTGAGACACTTTCATTCATTGATTCTTTACTGTTCTTTAGTTGTTATAGTACTGAAAATGTATTATTATTATAATTGGAGATTAAAATATAATAAGTAATTCATCATATAATCATTAAAGTAATTACTTTTATTAAGTACTCCCTGTATTATCATTAATCTTATGTGCAGTTGGTCAAGGCATCTAATTACACATCTTATGAAACACACTTATAAAAAGTTTTATCACCATTTGTTTTTGTCAGTCCATCTCTGTTCCTCTCCCGTATACTGTATGTTGGCTGTGCCCTCATTTTCATCTCCTGTAAAAACTATCAACCTGATCTTAAAATGAAGAGTGAGGATGTTGTGACTGTGAAGGCTAGCACACCTATTCAGCTCAGATTTATCTTTCTGTTTAAGTGATTTCAGTTTAACCTTTCCGTTTGTATAGATTTGATACCTCAGTCTTGTGCTTGTTATAGTCTGACATAGAGTGTACTCACAATTTTCCCTCATAAAGCACAAGTTCAGTATTAACAATTTTGTAGTTTATCAACAATAAACAATCCTTAACAGCTACAGAAAAAATATAAATTGAATCCTGTGGCATTTAGTGTATGTGGCTGTACAGGCAAAAGGAGATTTTATGTCAAGTGTCCACTGTTATGTAACATTTCATTTTCAAATTGGGATTGTTCTAAAACTAAACATCATAAGCTAACGGTATAAAGTACAATTTTCTCTTCTCACCAGGGTAAGATTTACCCCATTGAGTAAACCTTCATTATACATACAATATATACAGCATACTGTGCATAGTTAAATTTCTTTTACAGTTTGACTGTATCGTATTTATGTTATGTAAAGATGAACTCTAAAAAAACTTATTTTAAAGAAATGTGAAACGCGAAAGTACTCCACAGTCAGTTGTGAGGTTAAAAATATTTAGGTCCTGTTTTCTCGAACACTTTACGTCTGTCTGAGATTTTGTCTGGAGCATGAATGTAAAGAACAAAACATTCTACGGATACGGCCTTGTTTGGTACCGAACAAATACTCTGAATTATTATTCTTAATTAAATATATCCTCACTATTCACAGCATGTTGTTATGTAATCATGTATTGCACAGGATAAAGGGATTATATTGTGTACTATGTACAAATCAATGCTATTCTGTGCAAATAAATAGTCGCTTCACTTTTCCTGATCATTATTAATATATCATTATTATTCTGTTAACAGTGTCATTGAATACTACTAGGATTTTAAATAGTTAAAGATACATTAGGCACTTGCAGGCATCTTGTAGTTGGACTCTAAGAGCATTGAACTATTCTCATGGATTTAATTATTTTGTCTAAGGAATTAAAAGCCTCACACACATGAGCATGATTAGACTGTTTAGACACCCTTTTACTTTCTCATTTCAGCCTCATTATATTTATTTATGCTGATAGAACTTCTATACCAGTACTCTTCAACTTCAGAACTCACGCTCTTAGTTGAACCTGTTTTTGATGTATTGTTTGACCTGTGCTAATACTCATGAAAGGGTTCTTATATACCTATCATACCTATCAATATAATTAATATCTCTTCCTAAAAGTACTAATGAACACTTACAAGGACACAGTAAAGAGTGTCTTTAAAGAAGCTAGCGTGTGCATTTAGAAAAAGATAAGTATGAGGATGATGGTAAGAAAACCATCTAAAGTGACTTGAATAGGCATTGAAATAATAAGGCTGGGTGAAGGAGCAATCAAGAACAGTCTCTTGGACTGATGAAATAATACTGTGAGTTTTTAGCTTCAAGTTGTAATAGCATATGGAAATGACTGGAGATGATTGTCAATGTATACATTAAAACAAGAGGTTGGTTTAGTAAATGTCTAAGGATGTGTTATTGGTTTTATAAAAACCGTTTATTCTAAATGTGAAGAGTACATTTGAAAAGAAATAGTTATTATCCTTTAGGAAAGTAGGTTGAGGGTGGGTGCTTTTTTTACCATAAATAAAGAAATGAAACAATCATATTATATTTTTAAATGTAACAAGTTTTCAATTTTGATATGATATGTCTGCATGATTAACAGGTTTTGCTATAAAGGTTAAATCTGAGGAATTGAGTAGGATGGAAAGCTAGTATATCTCATCTCCAGACAGGAGATCTTTGTTTCAAGTGGCTCTGAGGGGCTTGTGTTGCTACATGAAGTGAATGATCTTAGTAAAAGCCAGAAGCAGATGCTTTGATTAAAAAAAAAAAATCAATATCTCAAATGCCCCAGAGGTTGAACCTGTATGATGTGGGTCACAATGTGAAGTAAAATGCATGTTGTTGCAGTGCAGTTGTGCAATGTACAATGAAGTTCTCTTCTATCTTCTTCAAGCATTTAGAGATACATACCGTACACTGCAGTGCAAAGGTCGTTTACATTTTGCATTGCTACACTCTTCACTCAATGGCTTTCTTTTTGTAGAAGTACAATTATATTGTGTTCTTCTTTTCACTGAAAGATTGGTCATTTTGTTTTAAGATAATCACTTATCTTGATAGATTTGTATATTCTACTCCTGTATTAAAAGTAGCCTTTTAGTTTTATGGGTATACAGCATAAAGAGTAACACGTGATACTATTTCAGATGGGAATATCTGACAGTCTCTTAGTTGTAGTTTGTAAATGGGGTATGTTTTCCAAATGGGATAGATTATCTGCTGCAACACTTCATTTTGTCTTTGACTGCTCATGCACAGCTTAGATTATGATCAATATGACTTAACAAATGCTGAATGACAAGCTTTGTTTCTTCTACATGAAGACAAGCTTATATCTCCCACTATAAGCTGTGAAAATAAAGTTTGTTAGAACAGTAAAAAACACTAATGTTGGCTTTGAGTACATTTTTACACTTGTACAGAGTAAGTGCAGACCCTATCTAAGATGTTAAAACTTTTTTCAGATGTGTTCAGTACATAACAAAATACAGTACTGTATATGTAGGATGCAATTCTGATTTTCTCTTCTTTTACTTTTCTAGTTATTTAATTTCCACTCAAATTGTTAGGAAGCATTAAGACTATTCCTATCATGATTCAAATCCAATGTGCTGGAGTACAGAGCCAAAACAACAAGAATTGTGTCACTGTCCGAATGCTTACGGACTGCACTGTATATTATAATTGGTACAATATCTGCTTATATCTATATAGTGCTTTTTATCTCAAAGTGTTTTGTACGTACAATGCTTTACACCTTGGTTATAAGTAAAAAAGTACTCTGGGATCTTTAATGACCAAGAAGTCAACTCCTTGGTTTAAAGTCTCATCTGAAGGATGACACCTCTGACAGTAGTTATCTGGGCATCATATTGGGACATTGGATTGGAAAATAGAACAGTGCCACCTACTGAGTACTAAGCAGGTGTGAGCCTGGCCAGTACCTGGATGGGAGACCTTCTGGGAGAAGCTAAGGTTGCTGCTGGTAGAGGTGTTAGTGCGTCTGTGTGTGTCATAATGTCCTAGTATAATGACAGGGACACTATGGCTATCATTGCATTATCCAGGTGGGGTCTGCACATTGGTGGTGGTGGAGGGGAGTCCCCATTACCTATAAGACTTTGAGTGGAATGTCTAGAAAAATGCCAGTGTAAGAAATAATAATATTATCAAGGAACTGTCAGAACATAATGTCAGACTATAAGCTTCAACTTTAAATTAAGAAGTTCAGTATTCAGTAAAGGGAAATAAGCCCGTGGGAGGTACTGTACAGTATTTTCACTTCTGGATGATGGGAATACCCAAAGTGCAAACCATCTGCCAATCTTCAACCATGAATTTAAAGAGTATTAAGTGTCTGCTGCTCCTACATAAGTTTACGCCATCAGGTTTTGCAGGTTTTATTTGTACATGTATGCTGACTATACAGGCAATACATAGTCGCATCTTGCTTCCTGCATTCCTGTCAGCCACTCTCCTTGAAAATGGCAATCTTGGTCATATTCCTAATAATACAAACGTAACATGACTACCCTGCTGAGTTGCTGTAGCTATATTTTTCCATGCATTATTTAATCTAGGGGTTCTTTTACAGTTTGGCAGATTAAACTTTCTATCATGAGTCAAGTGAAAAAAGCTGCTTTCCCTGGAAATCTAAACCAAAAAGCAGGAAGGTTGGGAGACTTGATCTTGTTAGAAATGAAGGCTGCAAATGTTTCATTGAATGAGAATAAGCAACATGCTGTCAGCAAAAGACTTATTGGAAGACCTTTGCTTGGCACCAGCAGTGTGGAGCAGTGCTTAGAGTTTTGGACTTATAACTGGAAGCTTGTGGGTTCAGATCCCAGATGTAGCACATGGTTGTGTACTTGAGTAAAGAGTTTCACTTGGATTCTTCCAGTATCATATCAAGCTGTATAAATGGATACACATATAAGTTATTTTGGATATAAGCATACAATAAAGTAGTAATAATTATACAATAATAATACAATGGGTTCAGATGTTATGTACTCTTCATAGGCAGTCAATATAACATAACATAACATCACTTTATTAGCCCTCTACAATTTCTTGCATTACGAATTCGTATTTTCGCATACCCCAGCTTGCTCTCCATGAGACACAGACACAAAGACAGGGAGAGAGAAGCTTGGGGTCAGACCGCAGGGTCAGCCATTGTACAGCGCCCCTGGAGCAGTTAGGGTTAAGGGCCTTGCTCAGGGGCCCAACGGAGTAGGATTCCTCTGCCGGCTGCAGGATTTGAACCGGCAACCTTCCAGCCACAGGTGCAGATCCTTAGCCACAGAGCCACCGCTCAAGAAATTAAATTAAAATGAAGAATAGTATTTCTTTGTACAAATTGTAACAAAATGTTTATTAATACAATCAAAATACATTGCCAGCAGCTTCACCATTTAGTTGACTCATCTGATCAGATTTCAAAGTTCAGCAAAGCTAGGCTTGACCCATACTGGGATAGGAGAGCAGATGGAAAACCTTGGATGCACAAATGGTGCCGGTAGACTAGCTGGTGGCACTGGTCTCAATTTACCAGCATTTCCAAAACCAATACAGCAATATAGTGACCAGAGACTTGCTGTAGGAGTGCCATCCTTCAGATAAGACTTTAAACCCAGCAGATGAAATACACTACACACAAGCAAACAGTTCTTGTTGTAATTGTTATTTAAATGTTTATGTTGTTAACTATATTCACTATCAAAGTAGTTTCCAACATTTTTTTTTCTTCACAAGATAAGGAAATGTATTTCAAAATTAATCATTCCGTTCTTGGTTTGGAATGTTTTAGTAATATTTTGCATGTTTCTGCTCTTGGGATAATTTCATTCATTTATTATTTCAGTTATCTCAATTTCCTTCTAAAATATTTATAGAATATCTGCTGTAAGTGCAGTCTTTTTTTCATATTAATTGAATTTTAAATGCTAGTCACATACTGGAAGGATTCACTGCTGAGTCTGATAGTTCAGCACAGAATTAGTCCTGATTTTAAATTCTGTAAAAAAAAAAATATGCTGAATGACTTTTAAAAGTAAAAAAAAAAATGATGCAGTAGGTCTAGGGAAACCATTAATATTTTAGAAAATGTTGCAGTGTTACTTATATGATATAAGGTGATCTGTAATTTAATGTACCTTATACACAAAGGAATGTAGCAGCCTTTGAACAGGATTGGAGAGCAACAATCGCTTTCAGAACTTAATGCTGCTTTCCAAGCCTTCCCAAGGTTATGCCAGTTATCCATTTTTTTAACTTAATTCCACAGGGTTTATGTTGCTAGACAGACTTTACTAGTACTGTATGTAAGTCTGTATGCTTATTAATACTTATTTTTTATGCAAGGCTAAATCAGACTTAACAGATATTGAGTATTATATGCAGTGATCATTCAAAGTTAATAAATATGTTTGTATATGGAATTAATTAAAGCACTTATGAATTAGCTTATTCTTGCAGTAGTTACACTGTTTTTTTTAACAAGGAAGATATTACTGTAAACTTAATGCATTGTAAATGAATACAAACTTGTAGGGAATTAAAAATGAAAACAAAGAACAGTAGGGAATGGAAGTTTCTGTGTGACATGGATTTAAACAAATCATGGTAATATACTGTATTGTACTTTCACCAGTAACCAAGATTAGTTGGGACACTATAAGTCTGCTGAGACAAGTGATCATTAGGATTAGGCTGCATCTTGATGATTCTTGATGGTACCATATTTGTTTTAGAAAACGGTGTCCAGATGTTCACCATCTATGATATACAGTACAAAGATATACTGTAAAAGTGAATCTCTTACAATCACATGTTAAATTCAAATCCACTTCTTGGGATTGCATGAATTTCTGTGCAGGTAATGGTTACATCCCTATTGGTCAACATTGCTGCTAATTTTTATGTACTTTGGCATAAAAGCAAATGCCAAAAAAATACTACAACTCCACTTTTACTTTTTACAGATACAGTATAAATAGGGGTTCTTTAAATTATGACAATTATTTATCGATGTCAAATATCTATACATTGACATGCACCATTCTGTAGAATGAGTTTATCTACTGTAGGTACTTGAACAGTATATAATAGTAACTCTTTGCACAGGATAACGAAATACTGTGAAATACAATACACTGTGTAGGTGACAGAATAAACACAGAATATAGAATGTGTTTTTGTGTTCACTACCTAAAATTGAAATAAGAGGTATAACAAATTAATGTATCTCATATAAATCAGATTAGATGAAAGCTACAGTACATGTTTAGCGGTATAATTAAAAGCTGTTCTTTGATACACTTCTGCACTGAATTATAGAATCCTCTCCTTTCAGGCAATTATCATTTAGCAAAGTGAAGATTCTCTGTTTTTATTCCTGTCATTTTTGCCTCACTAGCAACTGGTTGTTAACCATCTCTTGAATATGATTTAACAGGATCAGTAACTATCATATAACCTTCAGTAACATCAAAAATACCATACTGCTAATTCTGAACATTTCCTGTGATGTTCCACAGTTATTGTGTTTTTATAAAGGCAGGTTTATTATCTGAGCCTGTCACTGGGATTTGTTATATGTGTGTTTCACTATGTGGACAGCTTGCCTGCAATATCAGCTTTCACTTTACTATATAGTCTAAAAGAACAGACAAGTGTCTAGATCAAGCATCTAATGTCCAACAGCGTCAAGCTACTCCGGCTTAGACAAAATCTTCTCATGTAAACTTGTGGACGAGGAGAAACGCTGCTGCATTCAGTACTTGCAATGTATCCACCTTATTGTCTGTTATGTTTTAATAATGCAAACCTTACTCTTAGTTTAAAATATTCCTTATGCAATTTATTTTAACTACCTGTTTCCCAGGATGCAATCAATTTAAAGCAGCTTGTGCAATTTTCTGATAGTGATGGAGAGCATCTTTCAGATTCATTTAATACCCAGATATGTTTCACCTAAATCACATTTTATGCCTGGTTTTCCATATATAATTTGAAAAGTCATTAACCCCTAAAGTCTCAGGCAGGCTAATAGCTTGAACAACCTCAGAATATCCATGTCTTTAAGAAGATAATATTTCTATAGATTAGTTTTAGGGTGTCCATTAGGAGGACAGTGTCATTAGATATGTAGTAAAACTATTGAACGAAATACATTTTTAAAAAATCTAAGGAAAATGTTAAAGAAGCATATTAAATTTAAGAAAAATAAGGCAGAGAGAAAAACATCTCAGGAGTGTATTACAAAGCTTTCCAATTACATTTTTGTGTAATTTGTTCATGTAATTCATGGTTAACCTCTACAAGAAGCCAAATAAATTTAATCTGTTTTAGGTTTTTTCAAAATTGTTTGGTTTTGGTTTTATTGTCCCCTGGAATATTTAGTATTCTAAAGGATTAGGGCAACAAACACAAAGACTTATCTCTGGGCTGTGAACTCCGACAGAGGACACCATTGGGCCTGAAGCCCAGAGATTTGGATGACCTGAAAGAATATTAGTGTTGAAGAGGATAACACATAGGAGAGATAGAAAAGTTGAACCTCCACATTGAAGAAAGGAGTGACAGCAGGACTATACTATAACTATACCTCGCTAAAGTAAAGTGTGTAAAGTGGTAATGATATGAGAAAATGGTCCCCTCACGTTTGCTGTATCAATGGTTGGCTGCTTACACAGAAAGCAGCAATACAAAGGGTCAAAAATACATGGGTAAACACTTTTGTTTTTTATGGCATCTGCAAGTTAAGAAATGCAATATGTAACAGGAAAAAAAAAGATGAATTCACAGTGAGAAACAGAGTCTCCCTGTGAGACTCCAAGAAACTGACAGATCTAACCTCGGAAGGTGTCCGGTTACAGCAGCAATTAGGGAGGGGAATGGAGAATTCTACAGACAGTCTGTTCCAAGGGAGAGAGAGTGAACTGGGCTATCTGAGGGAAATGTTAGTTCAGGTTTAATGGAGAGGCAAAGTCTCGCAGTGAGACTTTCACATACTGTCTGCTCAGGTTTGGGCGAGACATTTGTTTGGAGTTTCAGAGCAAAACAGTCTCGGAGTGAGACACTTTGTTAGAAGTGAAAGCCCCAAGGTTCCATCTGGGCGAGTTCAGGGTGAGTTGTCTGGCAGTGGCAGGAAGGTTCTCACAGAGCAGCCGTCTCGGTTGTTGCCGTGCTAGACAGCCAGCAAGGTAAAGAATGTGACAAAGCGGATCTGGCCAAATAGGAGCAACAAATTTCACTGTGATTTACTAGCAAGGTATGAAACCGAGACGGAAAAGGCAAAATTCAGGTTAAAAAAAAAGGTTAAATTAAACAGCCCTTGTCCAGCCACCTCTTCCATATCATGGTTATAAAGAGGTTATAATGTGTGCAGATTCTCCACACTTGGGCCCCTGCTAACTGTCTGTAAGGGGATTATATTAAAAACACTTGTTTCTCTACATCCCAACCCTTTCTTTTAGCAAATTCACTACATTTAAGTCTATTTTGTAAATAGTATATACTGTACCTTGTTTTAAATGTGCATTGTATAATAGTGCTCAGTATAATGCTGAATTACAGCTCCTATGGCTTTTCTTAATTGTTATGAATTGTGGTTTTGAGTACGTACTGCTACTGTTAATTGCCTCATTGGCAGTTAAAATTTTCACTTTCTCATGCTGAACAGTATGTACAGTACCGTGAAATGTTGACTTGAGACGTTCATGCTTCTACATCAAAGGCAGCTGCATGCAGTTGAAAAGTTTCTGTTTTAAAATTGAACTGTTATCAAATGCATGACAAAAAATAAATACCTTACCTATATTTCTTTCGTGAGCTCTGCTGGACACTTCTGCTCTATGTCAAATAAGGGTCTTAAAACATATATACAGCATATGTATTGAAAAAACAAAAGAATAAACAGTGACATTTGTGATTTGTATAGTCTATTTAATCTCAAATCAATGCAATATGATTTTCTCAAATGTTTTTTTTTCCTTTATAGGTCTGGACTTATCACTGTCTTTGTAAAATGTGCTTGGTGGTTGTAATAGGGTTTTTACAGTTTGTCCTTTGGCTTTATTGGTTTACCTGGTGCTACTTTAAACTTCCATAAAAGCTGAGAGAAGGCAGCACCCTGTCAATTTGAAAATGTTTGATTTGCTGTCACAGATAAATAAAGGACCTTTGTGTATGCTAGACAATCACATTTTGTGCTACTAATTTAGAATTAATAAGAACAAAACAAAATATTAGATTTGCTATTCCACTGCTGTTGTATTCTGTACTATTTTGTAGTGATGAAAAATGCCCAGTGTGCAAGATACACAGACGATCAGAAGGATTAAAAGTCAGTCATGGAAATCTTTTAATAGTTGATGTACATGTCCAGATTACACTAGATATTAACCACTACAGAGAAAAAAATGACATTTTAATATATTGATATTTTCAGTATTCTAAATATATTTTAAAAATACAATTACATCAAATTCACCAAAAGGGTTCAACCACTGATGAATGGCATGTTTGAATGTTTTTTTTTTTAATCTGAGGATTATCCAGCTGTATAATTTAATTGCTAGAAAAGATGGAGATACAGCAATATACTGTATGGTATAAGGCAGGTGCAGTATTTAATTAATTGCTTACACTTATATAGCGCTTTTCTGGATACTCCACTGATTAGTGAGGGCCAATGGGAAATTTGGGCAGGACACCGGGGTAAGACCCCTACTCTTTTTGAGAAACACCTTGGGATTTTTAATAACCACGGAGTATGAGGACCTCAGTTTTACATCTCATCTGAAGGACAGCACCTGTTTACAGTACAGTGTCCCCGTCACTATACTGGGGCATTAGGACCTACACAGACCTCCAGGGTGAGCACCCCCTGCTGGCCCCACTAACACCTCACCACTAACTAAGCAGCAAACTTAGTTTTTCCCAGGAGGTCTCCCATGCAGGTACTGACCTGGCTCACACCTATTTAGCTTCAGTGGGGTCCCAGTTGTGAGTTGCAGAGTGATATGGCTGCTGGACATATTTACACTAACAATGGGGTTACTTTCTATAATATTTAATTTTCTGATTTTCTTTATTGTCCTTAATTATCAACAAACTAAGTAGCCCAACAGAGTAGGATTCCTCTGCCAGCCATGGGATTTAAACCGGCAACCTTCCAGCCACAGGCGCAGATCCTTAGCCACAGTGCCACCTCTCCACCCATATATGAAATATGTGAAAATATATATATTTATTTCCTTATATATGAAATAAAGGCCAAAAACATAGTTCACTGAAATTGTTCCAGTTTTGTTAATGTTTGCTCCCATTACAGCTTTGTAATTTTTTTGGAACTTTCCATGCTCATTACCATCGATCAAGTAAATAGAATAAGCTATTCAGTATATACGATATACGATATTTGATTACATTTTGTTTGTATATGTTTTGGTTTTGAAGAAGTTTTATGTGTGAATTACATTGGTAAAATCCTTGCTGCTTCTCTGCTGCAGAGATTCATGAGCCCTCTCTTCTACTCTTTTGTTTTTTCTTAAAGTATTGTACTGTTGTGCTATTCCCCTGACAATTGTACATTGCAGAGAGCTGAGACAGATGTAAGGAACTTTGTCGTTTATTCCAGCTTTTAAAGCAATGCTGTTTCTAGTGCCAGAACTATGTGATTAAGCTGGGGTGTTAGAACAAAGTACTAATTAACTTTGTAAGAAAAAATGTGGGGCTGTATTTCTCACATCACTCTGAAACCTACATTTTAATTATTTCCCTTATACATCCATACTAAAAATAATCAAGGGAACAATTCTGAGAAACGTCACATTTGAGCTTCTGTTTGGTCAGTATTTGTGACAAGAGCACTCTCCTTTTATACAAATTAGGGAGTTTAAGTGAGATTCAGGTCACGTTATAGCTGTAAAAGCCTGATTAGCTTTCTGGTGGTGTGTTGCACAGGCGGTGTAAACACTGTTTATAATAACAGTGCAGACACTGTTTATAATAAAAAACAATGCCTTATTTGAAATGAAGACATGTAGCGCAGCATATTAGAATTCTAGCTTGGATGATCTTTGTATGTTGAGCAGAAATTACAGTTCATTTGCAAACTAATAGCTGTGATTATATCCCAGACCTCTACAAATCTGCCATGATCTATCCTACCATCTAACTCGTACAAGTAAGGGACAAAAGAAACACCAATGTAAAGTCAGCTCATAGGGTATTGGGTCACCACATGCAGCCAGTACAGTCTTCCTACGCATCTACTGGGATCTGGAATTCAGCAGTAGGGCTGCACCATTCTTCCGAAACAAAAGTGGAAAACATTGTCTCAGGTGCCATTCCAGAATATCCCATACAGTAAATGCTTGCTTAGGTTCAGATCTGGTGACTGGGAAGGCCATGATACATGGTTAACATTACTGTCATGCTCATCAAACCATTGGGTGACCACATGCTCTGAGGATAAAGGCATTGCCATCCTGGTGGACACCTGTCCTGGCAAGAACGAAATACTGCAACATGTAGTGAAGTTACTCAGTACTGTTAAAAAGCGATTAGCATTGGCCTTACCTATAAATGGAGTGAGAGTACAGAATCTATACCAGGAAAATGTGCCCTACAACATTATGGAACTACCAGAACCATTCACTGTTGGAACCAAGCACACAGGAGCTACACGTGCACTTTGTTTTTTGAGAACACGGTGAAGGAAATTCTATTTGACTATATCCCATCTCTACAGTTTTCTGTAGTCCATTGCAAGTCCAGTGATGCAGTTCATTTGCATCACTCGACTTGCAAATGTGCATTACCGTGTGTGATGAGCACTTTCTGTATTGCAACATGATTATGTTATCCTGCTCTGGAGAATTCTTGACGGACTTTCCTGTTTCTCTTCTTTATTACTATGTTCACCTTGTGCATTCTATTATAAAATTGTTAAAGGAGTTCAGAAAAGAATGACCAGGGTCATTTCAACCCAAAGGTCTGATTAAAAGTAGCTGTGAATCTCTTCATTCTTAATAAATAATAAGTAAGGAGAGGCATCAATGTAAAGCAAAATACAAAGATAAATATTTTAATATGTCAAGCACAAGTTTGCAGGGATAGTAAATTCACTTTTAAGAACACCAGACAGGTTTTAAAAGAGAAGAAATAATTTAGGCCATTAGCTTGTTTGGTTGCTAATCACTAATGGAGATCAGTATCAGTATTATACAAAGAACATTATAAATAATTTTACAAGCCATATTGTGGAGAATGATGGAGAGGATAATGGAAGGGCCTAAGATATTGTAAAAAAATGTCTTATATTATTATGTTGAAATTTGATTGCTCTTGCTGTATTAGATATCCGGTATTACTTGTCCCAGAAATGACATTCATCTCCTTTATGGCATTAACTAATTGCTTAAAAACCCTTATTATGACTAAATACTGGTAATTTTTATGGTGATGGCTATCACATGCTCTGCGCAGGTCAAGCCTGAACAACAGTTTAATATAAATCAAAAGACAATAAAATCAAGGACAACTGTAGATCACAAGGCTCTCTAGTTTAGAATCGAATGAAGGTGATTTTTTCTCATTAGAGGAAACAGTTGTCTGGGCTAACAGTGTTGGATTCTCAGCATCAGTGGAATAAAAATCAAATATTCAAAAAATGAGTTATGATATATTTAGATTTATATGAGGCTTTTAAGAAAATGGGAAATGCTGAGCTTAAGAAGCTACAACACATGTGAAAAATACTTTTATATTTTGTAGACAATGTGGGGTGCAATTGAAATGGAAAACACTATGTTAGGATCTATAGTTAAAAGTATATAATTTAAATCCAGGGATGTTATCTTAAAATTGTTTAACACACTAGTAAGGAATCATTTACAATTGTGTGTACAATTTTGGAACCGGCAAAATTCATATTAGAGAAATATATTGCTGCTCTGGGCAGTCTAGAGAAGAGCAACTTGATAGATTTTGGGGCTTAAGTGAATGTCCTATTCTGACAGGATGAAGGAACCAAACTTTTTTAGTTTTAGAGAAGACTACAAGGAGACCACATACTGTATAAGTATTAAGAATTCTCAAAGACCCTTGACAAAGACAACCCAGCGGATGCCTTCATTAACCCAACAAAAGGTTTCTAAAGTGTGGAATGATTCAGTTGTCATCCGAGTAGCTAAAGTAAAGTTCACTCAGTGATTACACACCAGTAGCCATCACCTAACTGATTATGAAAAGAATACAGTTTGCTTACAGGGCAGGTAGGGAGTGGAAGATGCTATAACATGCCATCTCAATCTAGTCCTCCAACACCTTGAGAGAAACCCATGCTAGACTGCTGTTTGTGGATTTCACCTCTGGATTTAATTGCATCCAACCTCACCTACTGGCAACTAAGATATTGTCAAACTTTGGTTTTGATCTCAATCTCTTTAGCTAGGTTACTGATTTCCTATCAGGCAGAACTCAGAGGGTGAGAGACAGCAATGTTTTATCCAACAAAAAGCATTCCTCTATGCCCCCCCGTAAAGGAGACAAGATGAGTATTGTCTCCTTTACTCTTTGTTCTATACACAAAGGATTGCAAGAGCTATCACCACTCAAGACACATAATCAAATTTGCAGATGGACCAATCGTTGATGAGTTTGCCACCTGGTGTGAACAAAACTTCCTCAAGCTAAACATGTCCAAGACTAAAGACATAATTGACTTCAGGAAGAACACCCACACTCCCACCCTAACCTAAATCGGGGGAGATTCAGTGGAGCTGGTAGAACAATACAAGTACTTGGCGACTGTTCTGGACTCCAAGCTTAATTTCGAAGCCAATACTAGCCTTTTCCTCAGAAAAGGTCAACGGCGTCTTTTTTTCTTAAGGAACCTTAAGTATTTTAAGGTCTGAGTTGCAAGAACAAACTGGGCAGTCTTATGAAAATGTCAGAAGGTCATTGGCGCTGATCTAACTCTATCATTCATGTATTTCCTTCACATCCCCTTTTTAATACTTTCCAGTTACTCCCATCAGAACGCAGATACCAACTCCCCGAATTCAAAACCTACAGTTTCAAGTTCTCATTATACCTGTATCCATATCGTTACTTGTCCCCCCCTCCCCCACCCTGGGGATAATAAAGACACTTTCTCTCAGAATGGGTAGTGAAAGATGAAACGGAGAGATCATGGAAAGCAAGTGGAAGCTTTTTGGAAGTGCACTTGAGATTGAAAACAGGAGGCACTTATTTACTCAAAGTATTGTGGGAGTATGACACAGACAGCCATGTTGTGTAAGCCGATTCAATTGCCTTCTCTTGTTTCTGATATTTCTTACGTACTTATGTTTTAAAGATGCTGGCAACGTTCCAATGAATACCACCTTTAATTATGGGCAGGTTATAACTTGCAGTCAATATTGCCACTTTTCTACACAATATAGTTAAAGGGCAATAATTCTAGGCTGTTGATAATTTGTCTTGTGTATACCCATCTTGTGGATGGTCCTGAAATGTATCCATTGGCAAGTTTGATTTTGACACAATTTTTGACCTGCTTCATTACTGGTTGTATATACAGTGCCTTGCGAAAGTATTCGGCCCCCTTGAACTTTTCAACCTTTTGCCACATTTCAGGCTTCAAACATAAAGATATACATTTTTTATTTTATGTGAAGAATCACCAACAAGTGGGACACAATTGTGAAGTGGAACGAAATCTATTGGATTTTTGAAACTTTTTTAACTAATAAAAAAATGAAAAGTGGGGCGTGCAAAATTATTCGGCCCCCTTGCGTTAATACTTTGTAGAGCCACCTTTTGCTGCGATTACAGCTGCAAGTCGCTTGGGGTATGTCTCTATCAGTTTTGCACATCGAGAGACTGAAATTCTTGCCCATTCTTCCTTGCAAAACAGCTCGAGCTCAGTGAGGTTGGATGGAGAGCGTTTGTGAACAGCAGTTTTCAGCTCTTTCCACAGATTCTCGATTGGATTCAGGTCTGGACTTTGACTTGGCCATTCAAACACCTGGATACGTTTATTTGTGAACCATTCCTTTGTAGATTTTGCTGTATGTTTGGGATCATTGTCTTGTTGGAAGATAAATCTCCGTCCCAGTTTCAGGTCTTTTGCAGACTCCAACAGGTTTTCATCCAGAATGGTCCTGTATTTGGCTGCATCCATCTTCCCCTCAATTTTAACCATCTTCCCTGTCCCTGCTGAAGAAAAGCAGGCCCAAACCATGATGCTGCCACCACCATGTTTGACAGTGGGGATGGTGTGTTGAGGGTGATGAGCTGTGTTGCTTTTACGCCAAACATATCGTTTTGCATTGTGGCCAAAAAGTTCGATTTTGGTTTCATCTGACCAGAGCACCTTCTTCCACATGTTTGGGGTGTCTCCCAGGTGGCTTGTGGCAAACTTTAGACGAGACTTTTTATGGATATCTTTGAGAAATGGCTTTCTTCTTGCCACTCTTCCATAAAGGCCAGATTTGTGCAGTGTAAGACTGATTGTTGTCCTATGGACAGACTCTCCCACCTCAGCTGTAGTTCTCTGCAGTTCATCCAGAGTGATCATGGGCCTCTTGGCTGCATCTCTGATCAGTCTTCTCCTTGTCTGAGCTGAAAGTTTAGAGGGACGGCCAGGTCTTGGTAGATTTGCAGTGGTCTGATACTCCTTCCATTTCAAGATGATCGCTTGCACAGTGCTCCTTGGGATGTTTGAAGCTTGGGAAATCTTTTTGTATCCAAATCCGGCTTTAAACTTCTCCACAACAGTATTACGGACCTGCCTGGTGTGTTCCTTGGTCTTCATGATGCTCTCTGCGCTTTCAACAGAACCTTGAGACTATCACAGAGCAGGTGCATTTATACAGAGACTTGATTACACACAGGTGGATTTTATTTATCACCATCAGTCATTTAGGACAACATTGGATCATTCAGAGATCCTCGCTGAACTTCTGGAGTGAGTTTGCTGCACTGAAAGTAAAGGGGCCGAATAATTTTGCACGCCCCACTTTTCATTTTTTTATTAGTTAAAAAAGTTTCAAAAATCCAATAGATTTCGTTCCACTTCACAATTGTGTCCCACTTGTTGGTGATTCTTCACATAAAATAAAAAATTTATATCTTTATGTTTGAAGCCTGAAATGTGGCAAAAGGTTGAAAAGTTCAAGGGGGCCGAATACTTTCGCAAGGCACTGTAAATCATAAAAGTATAGGACATGATTGTGGTGAACCTAAAATAAATTAAAATAGATACAGGGAAAAAGGTTTAAAAAATTTTGAGTTAGATGTAATTGTATTTCTTTAAGTGCCCAGTAAAAAAGCATAATTCTGAGCAGCAGAATGACATGTGGTATATCTGAGGTATGATATCAAATAATAATGATCAAATAATACATGATATGTGTTCTGCAGGTTGTACTGGTTAAATAAAAACAGCTGAAGCACACACAAGGTGATTACAAAAACAGAATTTTAATTCAAGGTACTGCTTTGTTTTGTCAATATCTGAAGAACATTAAATGATAATTGTGCATTCCATGTGAATATGGTATCATTTATTTGGTTGTTTTTAATTTTTAGTCTTGTGCCTGTGCACATTTGCAGATTTGTACATTAATGAATGCTGTTTTATAAGGAATACTAAAAGTAATTCACTCTTGGTTTCATTAGTAT
Source organism: Lepisosteus platostomus (assembly GCF_059453375.1). Lineage (NCBI taxonomy): Eukaryota > Metazoa > Chordata > Actinopteri > Semionotiformes > Lepisosteidae > Lepisosteus > Lepisosteus platostomus. The sequence goes on along the minus strand of NC_142614.1, from coordinate 62,701,393 downwards.
GACAGTCAAGGGTCACAGACTTGTTCTCGTGTCTAAACACTGTATCACTGACAACAGGATACCAGAATAAATCATAGCTAAGGGAACAATTTCCGAGCCCGTTTCTGCATCTCAGAATGTCTGTGATTATGGTTATTGCTTTAAGGGTGAGCATGAAACTGTAAATTTGTGGGGGTATATTTAGCTCCATCTGGTTAATCAGTTTTGTTGAAGACCTTGAACTGTCATGTGGGACGTGATATATTTACTTCAGGAAACAAGTTTCCAGCCAATCCTATGACGTGTTTTTTTCTGAGAACAAAAGGCTTCAGTTAGTGTGATGGCTCGAATCAATGACATGAAATGTGTCTTGTATTTGTCTACATTAATTCCTCCCTAGTGGACATTGTACAGTCTCTATGTAGTTTATACCTGCTGACTCTGAGCATTGCACTTTTTCTGAAGCAAAACAAGGTTAAAAGTTCTTCTCTTGAGAACTCTTGTTCTGTGTCATACTTCAACTCTTTATTTAGCTGCATTTAAAGGTTTTGTGAGTTACAGTTCATCTTAATTGATTGACAGTAAGTTCTCTGTGATATAGAAGATATTTTGTAATTTTATTGTTGCAGTTACAGTAGGTCCCAGCAAATTAGCAAAAAACTGCAAGGTGGACTTCAGCTATCATGGTAATGTACAGTAACTTGCTAAAGGAAGCAATACCAAAACAAGTCTGTGAGTTAACAGGCCATTTTCTCACTATAATTCTCCATTGTTCTCCTGTGCATAAATTATCTGATTTAAGCAACTTGCAAATTCCCTATCTCCCTATCTGAGAGTTCCATTATGACTAGAATTCTACTTTCTAATATTCCGTACTTTACTTTGTCTTGAAAGGTTTCCCATTTAACAAATGTAAAGGGTGAGACTTCTTTTTCTATAGGGTTTCTAGATGGAAATTTACTATAATATTTAAAGTTGGTTAACAGTTACAAAACTGTTACATTTCATTCCCCTTTGAGCCTAGCCTTTTCAGTATGGAAATCAGACATTTCATTTCTTGTGGGCTGTAATTTACAGTATCTGCAGCATACAAATGTACAATTATGCAGTCAAATAAACAGCTAGTATGTTTATGCTTATCTTTAATTTTGCCTAATGAGTATTACTTGAAACTAAGGTCCCATTTCATCTCAAGGTTTGTCACAACTCTGATTTTTTTTTATCTTACATAGTGAATTTAAATTCCTTTGCTCTTGCTGTCAAATATTTGTATTATTATTTTTTAAAAGCCATACATTTTGTGTGTAAAGTGAAAATAATAATCTTTGGAAGGTCTCAGAATAGCATAAAATGATGCAAAAAACATGTTAAAAGCATGTTTTGTGTGGCCATTCCATTTTTTTAAAACCAACTCACTACTTGACTACTGGGTTAGGGGATTTAAAGAGTAAGAAACAAATGAAAAGGGATATTAAGGTAAAATATGAAACATGCTATTGTTGCAGGTGTAACCAGGTGACCTTGCGCAGGCTGGTAATTAGTTACCCACTACCAGCTGCAGTACTCCTGTCCTGTACCATCCTGAGAAAACATCTAGAATCACTCCCATGGGATTTTCTCATTTCTTTAGAAAATAAACCTTTAAATAAGGAGTCCCTTTTGAGTCCATTCTCAATGCGTGCCTTTGACAACAGACCACCACTGGTAAAGCTACCAGCTCTGGGCGGGACCTGCAGGATATCAACACTGATCAGCAGCTTAGGGACTCACGAAGTAGACCTTCAGATTTCCTGGAAATGTAGTTCCTACAACTAGTGCTGATATACCAGCCAGTTTCTGTACTCAGCTGTCCATGATTGATGTTAACCTGTGTGCAAGAACCGTACACTACCAGCTACTGCCTGCTGTAGGGACGTGTTAGGTCATGGTTACACATGCATCCTTTGCATCTTCACCAGATGTAATTTAAAGTTGCTTGGGATAACAGCTTCTGCCAGATGAATACAAGTAAATACATTCAGACTGTCCTTTACATTCACAATATTATCCTCTCAGTTTCTTGATATTGTGAGATTCTTCTTGTGAAAAATGAGGAAAAATAACTTTAATAGAAATATTGTACAGTATGTTTCAATGAATCCATAGCTTTTAGTTTAACTGTGGAAATTGTGTGCTTGATTAGGGAGTTAGTAAGATGCAGACAACATTCAACGTATCTTATAAATGTTTTTAAATTGAATAGTTAAAATACAGAAATATAATGTTTTCAGTGAAAAACACTTTATGAATTTCTTCTGATTTGTCTGCTGATGATTGTCCTTAAAAGAGATTCTGGTCATTAGGATACATATGGATAGGATGTGATAGCTTTAAGGAGGCATTTTCTCGTCACAGACTTACTACAGACCTTCTGTGGTGTGCTGGGAACAACTTTGTCCACTAAACATGCCTGAATAGATGTTGTGAAAGGGATTGAACTGGGCAGCTGGAGAAATGATATTCCACCTTTTAAATGGGAGATTTGGGGTGCTTCAGTATCTGGCAGCTTAATTATAGTACTTACCTAATTTGATTTTCAAAGCATTGCTTAATTGTATATGTGATGTTTTTCATCTGAACACTTCATGTACTTTCATATCTGAGATAAGTGATGTGAATACTATATTTTTGTGAATTAAATACACAAGCTACAGTAGATATCTCTTTTCTTCATAAACCTCAGTACATTTCAATATTATCTAATTTAATGTCACTGTAAAATAAATTATCTTGTTCAAAGAATAGACAAAATGATTTTTAAAGCTGATTATTTTTTGAGTGTGTAGGGTTGGTATAGTTCATAATGAAAGTATTATTGGATTGGTTTTCAGGAAATGTGATTACTGGTGATTTTTAAGACTTTAATCTTCAACATTCAGTTTGCCATTCTGTTCACCCGCTACTTTTCAAACTAGGATTCAATCTGTGGTAAACAGTACATAGCTCAGAATTATTTGGAAACAAAAGTTTCATGACAGTGTGGTGCCCTGTTATGATTATTACAAACAATGAGAATATGATGTTTCTAGGGTAGCTGCAGTATTTTGAGATGTATTACTAAACCATTTATAGAAACTAGGCATTTCTATGAAGAATACTGTATGTTCACATGTACAATACCTACTTGCTGCTGACAGAGAAAATACTATTTACTAGTTATTGGGTTTATGGAGTTGAAACTTCAGCAAGTTTTAATGTCCAATGTATTAGTTTTATGCCAACTCTGTCGGTGAGATGTCATTATAATTAAAAACACTTCAGTAACAATAAGATTATCTGAACTAAGCTGTAGTTACTGATAAGCAGTGTATTACTTGGAATATTGTGTTCAGTTGTGGTCACCAAACTATAAAAAAGATATGACTGCTCAATAGGCAGTAGTAAGGACAGCACCCAGAATAATTCCTGGTCTGAATAGAGTGTCATCATCTTAACACAGGATACTTCTTCAAGATGTGCAGTAATATAAGGACCTGGGAACACAAGAGCCAATAAACCTTAAATATTTTAGGACCGCAGCAGGAGAAACTTTTTTACACAGAGGTTTGTATGTTCAAGATGACTCTGTGGAGACCTGGCTTAATGGAACTCTTGCATCATTAAGTTACCAACAACAAGTTAAATGGATGAGCTGAAAGTCCACCTTTTGATTGTACTGATGTTCTTGTTATTGAACACATGGCAAAGAGATTGTTTATCCTGAAATTTGAGAGTGGGCATTGATTCAGACAACTGGCTATACTGAAGACACTATTTCTACTATTATTTGAATTTTTGCAGATGAGTGACTTAATGCACTGTAAAGAGACTGAGTGAGGCAGAGAGACAGGCAAGACTACCTCACATAAAATCTCCATTAGAATCTCACTGTTGGCTAAATAAGATACTTTTATTCTCAGTTTAAAATTCTAGGTATCCATCTCTTCCAAAATAATTGTAATAATGTTGACGTGAAAGCAAAGAAGAGAACATCTACAACTTATAAATATAAAGAATTTAATAAATGGTAAATTGTAACATCACGCATGGAGTTAACTGGTGAAATCCAACATAGCTTATGTAAAAATGAAGCATTTTTTTATTAAGCTACAAGGCTTTAAGTTAAATTGCGTGTATTACTTGTATTACGTCAACAACATATATTGAAACATGCTTTCATAAACTCCTTAGCTCCAGAACACTCTACTGTTCTGTCTGTGGTGTATCCCTCAGGAATTATTTTCATGCATAACATTAAAAAACAAAAACAGCAAGGGGAAACTTCCAGGCCAGCTCAATAGATCGCTACCTAATCATTCACGCATATCTAATCTCTCTGTAGATGGCAAATAGTGAACCTACCCTCTGTACTTGCATCTTGTGTACAGTTTGTGTGTAATGTACACATAGCCATGTTATTTTCCTTAAGAATCAAACTTTAGAATTATCACAAAAATATATGTTTATCAATAATGCTGTAATTAGATCTTTTTTGTCATTATCCATGGGATTAGTCCAGATTGAACTGCTGTAATATTAAGCTTGCAAGTTAAGCCCGTTTTTCAGCTGCACCTTGTATAAACATCAGGTTAGAGTTTCATAAAAAGAAGGCTGTAACATACACATAAGGAAGTGTTTCAGTTTTCTGAACTCCCTTTTTCTTTCCTTTTTGCAGAATGTCTAGCATGCATAGTGGGGCAAAATATTCTTTTAGCTATATAAATGGTCTTGCAAAGCTGTCACAATTTCTGGGAAGGTCTGACTTGCAGAATACAGTATGTAGAGTAAGGTGTGAGATCAATAACATTAACATTTGTATTTGCTTTGTCACTTTGTTTGGTGTCCCATAAGAATGAAAAATGAAATGTATGATGTTTTAACTGCCTCTCTAGTATGATAATAAAGCATTTATCTGTACCGAATGTATTCCTTATTTGTCCCAGGTATTTTCTGTGAGGTGCACTCCTTACACTCGAGTTTTGTGTGTCTCCAACTTGAGCTTGGGTCATTAGAGAAGAATGAAAAACAAGTGTTGTTTAATCCCTCATCATTGACGAAACTGACAAAGTATTCTGGCAAGGATAGATCTAAAATGTGTTTATTGCCTTCATAATTGCTGCTGTATTGCACAGCCTTTTCCCGTCCATGGCAATTTCTAATTGCTTCAGCAAATAATTGTTGTTGCTGAGCAGTGCAATCCATAAAGTCAAGCTGATAGTTGCCAGTTGGGATAGACTAATTTATTACCTAGTTGTAATCATAGATCAATAAAATGCAATTACATGTGGCATTCCCACATTCAGTATGTAATAATGCTCTGCTCTTAGTCCAAGTTTATTGTAAGTTCAGCACGGCTGATACTTGTTTCAAGACAGCAGTGTGATAGATTAGTTTTAAAGTGAAAGTCTAGTAGAAGGCCGTTTAAACTGAAACAACAAAGATGGGCTTTAAGTTTATATGGAGGAGTTTTAGAGTATTATTATGCACACAATCTGTTTAGATTCTGAATTTAGAAAGCTGAGCAGGAAAACATTCAACTGAGTTTAAATCCCTAAATCCCACAGTTCTCACCCCATAGATAATATTTTCCTTAGATTAAATGAAAATTGGTTTCTTTTAACATTTCTAAGCAAGTGTGAAAAGCTAAACCAAATTTTGTCGCTGAAAAGGCATTCTGATTTAATGGTTTTTAAACATTGAAACATAAATACTGAAAAATGCAGTATGAAACAATATGCAGCTGATTGAATCCATTAATGATGAGCCAGGGCTCATCATTACTCTAGCTTCCCAAGTGCCTTTATTGTTTTTTTAGCTAATGCAATATTATAAGACACAAACAATTCCTCAGAGTGCTGACTGGTTACAATTCTTCTGTAAAGCTACTGCTATAAAGCAGAAGATTGGCTTTCGTTTTAGAGTCTCCTTTTGCCATTAATTTGGACCCAAAATCTTTCCTCAGTCTATGATTCCATATATCTTCAAAAAAGAATTGAGAAATAAGTCATTGGTCATTTGAATAACCAAAGGTGTTTGTCTTCATTTACAAATATCATTTATACAGTTGTTAGCATCTTAAGTCTGTTTTCTGTCATGTTCTCTAAGGCACGGTTAGTGTCCTGAGCTGTAACCCAGATCGCACCCTAGTTTTTAATCAGCCTAGAAATTTTAAGAAGTAATAAAACGCCTACAAACTTGAATAAAACCAGTTCACAATTGGTCCAAAAATAACTCGTAACACATTTACACAGACAATGTTGGAAATACTGTACAGTAGGTAAAGCATAAGAAGACTTTACTTTCTTTTTATCATTTGACAGTAAAATACTATCTCAGACTAACCTGTCAGAAATAAGAATCAGAATTTTATTTGAAGATTAAAAACTTAGGAAAAGTGGTAGCATTATTAATTGTAAAATCATAATGAGAAATCATAATTATCATAAATCATAATGAGTTCTCCTTAACATGTTTTGTTGAAAAAAGTGATACAATTTTATAAACAGTAATACAATGTGCAAAATGAAAAACTGAAAAAAAATAATGCAATGGATATTGTACTTCAGTGCTCTGACTGCAGTTTAAACTCTTGGGTTTAAATACCACCTATGAAAGGTATCTAATTTCAGTGAATGATGATTCTGAAGTTGGTCCCAATGGGAACAATTCTGCCTTATATCCTCACCATAGACAAAGAAAAGTTCACTATATATAGCAAGTGAATCATTTGAGATACAACCTCAGCATGATGTAGAAGGCATGTTCTGACTTTAGACCTAAAGTCGTTTAGCATATAAAGACTTTGGGTGTAATCACCATACATTAATATGAAGTTCATGTGCTTGTAAAAATTACAGTGAGTTATGTCCACAAGTTTGAAAACCGAATTATTGTTGTATCCAATTAATTATCCTTATTATTCTGAAAGCAAAAGCCATCAATGGTGCAGAGATCACAATGCCAGCTAAAGGAAAGCTAAAACAATATAAAATTATTACAAAATAATGACATTGTGCTTTATGTTGTCTGATTTTCCTTTTCTGACTTGTTTGTGACTGGGCTAACATTAGTCATCTTCTGAGATCTAAGAAAACTTGATTGAGTGACTACATAGAAATTAGAGTTTTCTACAGAGAGAGAAGCCTTACATTGTTCAATACCGTATTTCATGCAATAACTGCATTGTTATAATGAATTACCTATTATTTTATAAAGGAAAAAAGCACATTGCTTGATATTTAGACATACATATTTACTGTATGTTTTGTAACTCATATGCCATATGTATTTTATTAAATATTTAATACTCATTGTTAAGCAAAACGAATAATACAAGCCATACAAATAGGTCACCGTGTGGCTTACATTGAATCTTACTGTCAATAGTAGCTGTCAATGATTTTATTTCATGCCTTATTTGCTTCACTTAGAGGCAGGGTTGGAATAGGGGTAATAAAGAAGTACTGCTGATAAAATATGGATGTCTTTGCACACTATAGAGAAGGAATTTTCCATTGTTAATTATTTCTCATTTTGTTTTCTTCTCTTGTCATTCTTCTGCAGAGAGATACAAAAGGCCAGTTTCTTTTGGACCATGTTTGCAACCATTACAGCCTCCTGGAGAAGGACTACTTTGGCATCAGATATGTTGACCCTGAAAAACAGAGGGTAGGTAACAAAAACCTCTAACAATTAAATAATATAAATTGCTTGAACCCCAGTGCCTTCATTGACTGTGCAAGATTCGCCTGACTTTCTTTGTAATTTAAAATGATACAAAACTTATATTTTCGGTTGGAAAAATGACAGATAGAGACTTACTGTCCCAGATGGGAAATTTGCATTGCAGGCAGGTACAGTAAAAGGTACAGTAATTCACAATACATTTATCACAACATGAGCCCATTAACAAATAAGAGACATACATTTATGATGAGAAAGAAAAACATACAATCAATTGTACAAATTAAAGTGGTTAATAGCTGTGGGAATAAGTTAACTTAGTTTTATTGCACTTGAAAGTGGGTAGTCTAAATTGACACCCAGGTGGAAGGAGCTCAAATTCGTGGTGCTCATGACCATCGATGATTATACTGGCCTTCTACATAGATTTCTGACAGCTGTAGCTCTTGTGCATTGATAATTGTGATTATTGTGAACCTTAGGTTCAATAAAAAGTTCTATAGACTGAAGTAATTGTTGTACTACACACAAAATAAAGAAAGTTTTTTCAGGAAGAACAATCGATGTTGGCTCTTTTTACATGTGGCATCCATCTTTTCCTCAAAGCTTAGGTTGTAATAAGCAGTAGTGCTAAGCTATTTCTAACTTTTGGCAATTTCAATTTCTTACTTCTCAAAGACTGTTGGGTTTGCAGCTAGTGGTTGCTTTCTATAATCAGTGATCATATCTTTGGTTTTTGACACAATTCAACAAAATAATCCACCTCAGGCCCATGATCAGAGTCTATGTCTTAGAGGAGACTGACAAGGACATCAGCAAACTTGACGATGTGCCTGTCCTCCAAAAGACAACACTGCAGACATTACCACTAAAAGTAAAATGATTAAAGGCAGTTAAAGCTGTCATACAAGAAGTCTGTAATTCACAAAGGAATTAAAATAGGTGGAATTAGAGACCCAAATTTTAATCAGCCTATATATATATCCATGTATTCAACACAATTCTTTTGCCATGGAATGGTGGTGATTACGGTACACACCTTTCCTTTTTCAAAGAGTAAGCTAGAGGAAAGTCTTGAAGACATCATTCAGACAGTAAATGACACATTTCATATGACTGAAAAAACTGTAAAATGTCAAATAGGTCCTTTTAAGCATTTTACCCTGACAGAGGGATCTACTGTAGCAAGCAATGGTTCCTATACTTGACTCAATATAGGTGGATAACTATGAGGGTCTGATGTTGCTTGTTTCATTTTTCAAGAGATTATTTGAATCCTTCTGACCGCCGTTTCTGGAAGCTTGCAAAGTGTGAGTATTCATAAAGGCCCTTCTGTGAGGTTAATTTTATGTGTATTACATGAGGTATTTATCTGCCATCATAGAGAAAGTATTGTTATTTTATTGCATGGGTGGCTTAGAACTATGTGCCTTTCTCTAAAACAATTCCACAGCAAGAGAAAGTGTGTCTGGGACTGCCTTACAGCTGGTCATTGTACAGTATGTCTCAGCCTCCTAGTTTACTCCTACATGGAAACATTGATGACAGCTGAACGCCTCCTACATACTCCTACAAATTAATCCTCTCACTCACTGGACTGTAATCCACTATTTAGCGCTCTTTTTTTCCCTTTTAACTTGTAAGAGTGACGTTTTGTATTTTGCCATGGGGATGGTGCTTGTGCTTCATACTGTTTTTAGATTTGTGGAAATAAAATAGCTAATCTTCCTTTATTCGATTCTGCTGTAATTTACTGATGTGGGATCAGCTTCAGGGACAAAAAAGAACTCTTTTGTTTGCCCATTTTCATGAATGACTTGAAAACATGGTAAAAGCATAAGCTCTGACAGTTTTAGGTTTGGTTACCATGGAAATGTGAGACAGGAAAGCTCCACAGTAGTTTCCCAATATATCTGATGTTTCTCGGAAACAACCCTCTATCTGCCGATCCTAGTAACTAATTGTAAATTATTTACATCTCTTTATATTTCAATATTAATGCTTATATGCTAGATTTATGCACCGTTAAGCCCAGGAGACGTAGTACTGAATCCTGAACACAGAGAACCTGTTTTTAATTGGTGAGAGAAACAACATGACTCATAAATGATAAAAAAATGTACCATACTGGAATGATGCCTTTATTTATGTATTTATTTAAAAAAAGGATTAAACTGAAGTAAAAACATAAAAATATTGTTAATAAACTGTACACCTACATCAGTGATAAACATTTATTCTAAAAGAAATAATAGATTTATTCAAATATTTCTTTTTATACAGAAAGAATAATAAAGTCTGAAAGAAATCATTTTAATCTGTTACTATGTTACAAAATGCAAAATTAATCAGGCTGGAACAAAAATTCTTTCATCACTTGATTGTTTTATATTTTGGTCAGATAGGTTTCTTACCTTAAAGATTTTTCCCTCCTTTTGTTTGTTTAAATGTGTGAGAATTCCATTCTTTTGATAGACAAGAAACCTTGTTATGTAAAAAACATCTTTGCACAGTCCATCATAATGTTTTGTCAGGTACATGTACTCTATATAACATTTTAGAATCCCCTGTAAAACTATTAGTGGCTTGTTTCTGTGCACTGATTTTTGACATTCGTTATTATTAACTTTAGTTACTAAGAAGAGTTAGTTGAGAACAATGATGACTTCTAGATCAGTTTACACAGCAGTATATGTATTTGAGTAAGGTGAATGAAGTACCTTTCTTAGAGGTACAATGGGAGTGCACAACTAGCACAGCCAGGGTAATCTCAGCTTGTTGTGCAGCACTTAACTTAGGTACTTTCCCAGGTGTCTTTTTGCTCACAATGTGTTTTCAGTGCCACATCACTTCCCCAAACAGTTTTTGTTATCTAAAAAAAGTACATACTTTGGAAAAGTGTACATTATCACCTCTGTTATGTTCATATTGGAATCATAGTGGTAAAATTTACTTTATTTACAAGTTGGATTGTCCAATTAAGGATTGTGAAAAGTATAGTAATTGTCCATTTCAATTTTAAAATTTGCCCTTATTATTTATAATAAGACTGTGATACAAAGTATATGTTTCTTAAAGCAAGGTAGAAGACGATAGTTGGAAACAAAAGTCTCATTCTATTTGTGATTCAAAAAAGAAAAAAATATAAAAATCTATTTGAAATATGTCAAATGTGAGATTTAATTATGTTGTTTTGAATTATGCACAAAGTCATAGTGTTTAGTTTGTTTCTTTTATTGTTTAGATTTACATACAATGCCCACATACACATTAAATCTGTGTGGAAAAGCTAACGTTTGGCTGGATATTCTGTATAAATTTAATCTTGAGTCCTGTGTTCTTGATTGTTAAATATATAGTTAATATATAGTATATTTACCTTTAGCTAAGGGACAGATGTGCATAAATAATATGTATAGAATGGATAAATAAATAAGTACTCGAACACATAAAATGTTAGCTGATCTATACAGCTCAGTTTAGACATGAAAATATTACTACAAAAAAAGAATTATAGTAAATTATTATTTGTATGAAAATTAATTATCTTTTCAAAAGAGACATTGCAGAAGATATTATTCACTAGTCCGCTTTTCTCTTCAAAACACTCCAACCCTTGTTGGACGGCTCAGCTAGACTTACTGTAAACATTCTGCCATACAATCTAAAGAGTGTGTCTTCCAGTGTATACTTTTACTGGCTTTTTTAATTTCATCCTGTCAAGTTAAGTCCAAGAGTCTGGAAACCCCATCTTATCTTTTCTCATGTTTTTTGTCTGATTTTAGTGAAACTAGTCTGGTCATGCATTTAGAGTCATAATGAAACACAAACCCTTTACCCTCTGCTAAGCGACCTGTAGATACTTCATAATTGTGACCATCTGTTTAAGTAGATTTAGAATTCAATTATCTTAGTAAAGTTTGTATAATCAGTGATATTCATTTTGACATTTCTTGGGTACATTACTCTTTGTTCCATTGAGTGGAAAGCTTTTGAGTCACATAAAAGAATACTGATTGCCAACATTAAGTACATGCAAATACGTTTCAGTGTGCCATTTAAATTTAAATTTTGATTTTCTGTTTTAATGTGCAACAATGTTGCAACATTTCTCAATTAAAATGCTTTTAAATTTTAAATAATAGTTTCTTCAGCATGTGGACATTTTTGAAGAGCGTCCAACTCATCCATTAACTGTCACAGAAATTAAAGCTCTAGTTCATCATTTATTTCTGTTTGGTGACATTCCATTTCCAAAAAAAAAAAACATATTGGCATTCTTACCAAATTCCAGTTCAAACATAATCCGTTACTGTTGTATACTGCGTACACCCCCTTCCAATTAGGGGCTCCATTTTGTTGATTTACTTAATGATGTATGTACCTCTGTTTTTTGAAAGTGAATATACCTCTGTAGCATTTTTAGCTAACCAGCTTACCATAAATGTTTAGCATTCAAGTTTTGGTTAACCACTTTGTATAATTTGTAATTCAATATAATGGGACATAATTGGAAAGGGGCAAATAATTTTGCAAAGCACTGCCTATGAACCTCATTAACTGCAATGCTGCTTTAATGTAATTAAACTCAAATTATTTTGGATTGTCAGCGTTCTGTAACCTTCTTTGGGTATTACTTTTCCATATTCAAAAGATGAAAATAAATAAAAATTTATGGCTTGGAAAATTAAAATGTACATTTGAAATGTAATCAGGATATTAATATCACATTCAAATTTACCATTAACACATTTTTAAACTACATTTCATAAAGGGGGGTTAAATTTTTTCCCAGTCATATCTGACAAAAAAATAATCACACATTTATATCAGAATCTTCTTTTGTTTACCATAACTTCACTGCATTGTGGCTGAATTTTCAGAAATGCTACAATGTTTACTTTCTGCACTGACTCTGCAGAAATGTGAAGCATCCAAAACTTGCTACCTCAATAAATTATTTTTGCTAAGAAACTCTTTAGATGAACTAATGCTCTGTCCATTTTTCTCTTTCAGCACTGGCTGGAGCCCAACAAGTGCATTGTGAAGCAAATGAAATGTAAGTGTTGGTGGCTTTTTTTCTGTGTCTGTTAAAAATAGACGTTGCTTTAAAACATTTGGCCAGATGGTACAGGCTTATTTCTGTGACAGACTGAAACACTGAAAAGGATTAGGTATTTTATGGTTTACAGCACATTTGAATATGTTTAGAAGGTCCTGGTTGAGAGTCATTAGTGTCTGGTTATAAAGATATCGGCACAGGATGTCTATAATTATTTGACCCTGCAATTGTTTACCCCAGTGTTTAGAATTATTAGTTAATTTGAAATATTCTAATTATTAATCCAATGGTACATGTCTCAGTTTTATTTAATGTGAAATCTGTTTTTTAGTAAGTGCTTGATTCATCAATGTTTTATTCAGGACTACCTGAAAAGTAGAATTTTAAGCAATAAAAAAGGGGAAAAGAAAGAGGCACAATATGAGCTTGGTCACATAACATTTTCTAAAAGTTGTGAATTTCTAATTACATAAATGCATGTCTCATGTAACCATAAGTAAATTAAATATTAATTTACACTAATCAGGACTTAGGCATCATTTTGTAACCTAGACCTTTTTTTGCCTCTTTCTGAAAATTGTCCTGAGGGTGTTTAAGCTTTCCTAAAAAATAATGTACTCAGTTTTAGAATGACAGCACATTTAGAAAGAAGACACACAATTGTCTGTTTTATGTTTACAACTTGAAATTATTGTCAATGCAAAAACTGCACGGACATTATTTTGTTTATATATATGCACATGTATAAATAAGCTTGGTTTTAACCTTGCAAAAAGATTGTGACAATTATCTGATGTTTTCATTGCATTGCAGTGTTATACACCAGGTCTGCATTTCACATTTTACCACAAAAAATTATAGACTTACTTTTTTGTAGCTGGTTGCAAATATGTGTGTGTAGAAGGAGGATTCATTTAAACTGCAGAGGTTATGCTTTGTTAAGTAGTGATGGGTGCCAATGATTTGCAGCCTCACTGTACTCTTGTGCAACTGTACTCTTGTGCCTCTGACTAGTGAAAAGCCATGCATATTTAAAAACTGAAAACAGGAGACACCTTTATACAGAGGTTTGTCAGAATCTGGAAAAAGGCTGTCCATCCATGTTGTTCCATGTTGTTTAAGTCTGTCTTGTTTAAAAAAAGAAGACATCCTTCAATCACTTAGCTACCAGCAACAAGATGCATTATATAGATTGATTGCCTCCTCTCATTTGGAATGTTCTTATGTAAATATGCAAAAACAAGGCTTAATATCAATCAACTTCCCTTTATGTCTTGATGGTATCATCCCTGAAAATGATAAGAGAACTGTTTCTGGTAACATTTTACCATGCTAAAGGATATGATATTGTGGTGAATATGTGTGTAGGCTTGCAGATACCTTTGAATTAAAGATGATTCTAAAGATCTGTGACCTATTATACTTGTTAAGGATAGTATTTTATTTATTTTCCCTGGATCATTTTTTTAAAATATGCTGTCGGTGTCTTTGATATAATTCATAATAATTCATATCAATCATAATGTGGTAAAACTAACTTTACAACTTACATGATTTTCACATTTGAAGGAGAAGTCTTTTTTAATTATCTCACAGAGAAATCCAACTAAATTTACAGATTTTGCAGAAAGACGCTTTAAAAATGTAAAAAGACAGCTCAAATATTAAACCTTTTCAGTGTGTTTTGAAAGTATTCTATATAAAAAATGTATTTTCTAAATAATTTACTTAATAACTGCTTTACTAAAACTCATTTTAACCTCATTGTTAATACCCCATTTAACTCCATCCATTAACTGGAATTTTCCACTCCAATACATTTTTCTTTCTTAATCAGAATATACAGCAGCATGTACCTTTTCAGTGATCGTTTTCCTAAGGTATCTGCTTTTAGCGCAGCATGGTGGTTTGGTGATTAACACTGCTGCCTAGCAGCACTTGGGCCCCGGGCTTGTTGTAGGTCTGGGCTACCTTTTGTGTGTGAAGTTCCCATGTTTGTGTGGCTTTTCCATGAGTGCTGGCTAGGTTATTAGGTACAGTAATTAGTGTCTCTAAAATGACTCCTTGTGCTTGCTTGTGTGTGTCCTGCAATTAACTGGCAGCCTATTCAAAGAGAAGTCCTGTCTTGTGCCCAGAGCGTCTTGGATTGCCTCCAGTTGGCTAAGACCCTTAACAGCACTAAGCAATTAACTGATTATGTATGACTTTCTGATATTTTTTTATCAATCTGATTAAGGGTGGGTAAAATGAGTTCTCTAAAGGATGACAGAGAAGAAAGAGGATTTCTTTCACTGAAATCTCCGTCGAGAAAATTCCTTTTTCCAGGGAGTCACGGATTCAAACATTAATAAATATGTAAAAAAAAAAAAAGAAACAGAGATGTATTTTAGTAGTCATTAATGGGATTTTAAATATGTAAATGAGTCTCAGGTGTATCCCTTTTCAATAAGTAAAATGTGTGTTTGTTTTATTTAAAGGTGCGAGTGGGGGGGGGGGGGGTAATTTATAACTGCATGGTAAAATACTGAAAACCTTTTAAGACACTCTCGCATTCACTTTTAAAGCAGGACCTTTCAAACACACTCCACAGTTCTAATACAGTATTGCCTCTCTAGAATCAGTCCAGAGTGACCTGATACATTATCATTCTTAGAGGGATGTTGTACTCTAACAGGGTTAAAGAACAGTATTACGAGGGAAGTATTCAAAATACTTGATGTATTTTTATGTAAAAGGTTGCAGGAGTTTGGAACAATGCTATGAATGTTTAAATCAACAATCTCCAGCTCTGGTCCTGCAGACCCACAATCCTTCAAGTTGCAAGGTTCCCCAACTCTAGACTTTCAGAAAACCATCTGGTTTTCTGTCTCTATAAATCTTCAACAACTTAAGGCTTTGAAGAAGGGATAAATTACTCCAAATTACTCCAATTAGTTTTTATTGAATCAATTTAACACTTTTCCCTGGAGAAGAGCTACTTCTAACTTGAGGAGAAAGAAAACCACTGGATTGCACGCTCGGAGGACTGGAATTGGGAATGCCTTTTTATTGGAATCTTGAATAAACTACTAAAGATGATGAATGTTTTCCTAATTAAGGCAGTAATTATTACAAATTAGTAAATAAAAGCTTGGAAGTAATGAACCAAATGAGAAGAATCTGCAAGATGCGGGCATTGAGAATGCAGAGTCCTGTTACCACAGGTTGTTTACCATTTGTAAAAAAGACCAATACAATTGTGATTCAACTGTGGTTTACTTTTGATAAGACCCACTTTAGGAATAAGTTTTTTTTGATTATCTGTTCTTATATGCTCTTTTTCAGCTCATTCACCATATACCATGTGCTTTAGGGTGAAATTCTACCCCCATGAACCCATGAAGATAAAAGAAGAGCTTACCAGGTATTTGATTTGGCTATGTTACTAATAATAACTCTCATCTGCAAAGGACAGGAGAAGAAAAATAAGTAAAATAAAATGAGCATGTGACTGTACAGCTGTACTATTTACATTGTCATAGTAACCATAAAGTGGTACTGTAGAATAGGGCTACTCAAAAGGCAATTGTACCCAGATGGAAAAACAACGAGAGAAAACAGGGATTTTTAAAATACAGTAAACTTCACAGAAGGGATAAATCAAAAGCTTTCAAGATTTTGTAACCTCTTTTAGGTAGTTAAAGTAATGAAAAGGATAAATGGAACACAGATCTTCAGATGATCAAATTCATGGGTCTTCTTAGAAGTGTAATGTTTGTACTGTCAAGTAGTGCAATGTGTTTGTGTCATCATGTGTATTTTGTCGGAATGAAACTAAACTGAAACTAAACTCAGTATCAGTGATTTAAAAAAAGCTTCAGGGAAAGAAAGATGAAGATTCTGCTACATGTTTTGCACTTTAAGAAAACAGACTGTTCTTGCTAAGCTCAGTAAATTCCAAATTCACTATGTTTATTTATATATTTACCTGGTACTTTACATAGTTAGATGTAGTTCTTACTCTTGTCAAAAATTCGTTTTCAAGAAATATTATTTTAAAATATAACAAAACAATTATAGAAAGAAACTCATTGTTACTTGTATGGTGTGTTACAAATAGTTCTGCAGAAATTAGGAAGATTTAGAGACAGGGGTGGAGAGATTTTGACCTCTAAGGTTAATACTATAGGCTTTGGTTTAAAATATAGTTTGTCTGTGTAAAAGACAAGTGATAAACTGCATGTTTGTTTTTCTTGCATCATTAATTCTTAACAGAGTTATTTTGAACAATCTGCTGTATGACCAGATGGAAAATACAGATGGTTACACAATGCCCCATTTGTCAAATGTCAATGTTTGGTGAAAAGCTGGAATCTGCTTGAGAATGAACATTAGACATAAAAGCATGTATATATCTCGTAATTTAGTTACAGTAGCTTTATATATATATTATTTTATACAGTACATTACCTTCATTGACCATTATATAACCGCACAAAAAAGACACAAAAATCTTCAAAGGCATTGCAAAGAACAACACGTTTATAAGAACTAAGATCACACAAAACATTTTTTTGCAATATTTTCAAATTTCATTTTTGAATTTAAAATAAAAAATGCAGCCACTCAAAGTACGTGACTGATTTGATCTCTGTGATGTACTGTAAGTATACATACAGTAGCTAAATAGCATCTCTCAAGTAAAGCCCTTTCTTGCTAGTTTGAGTTTTGTCAAAAAGACAAATGTCAATCATTCTATCAAAGTAAATTTAAGAGTACAATATATTCAATTAAATTGTGAAAGAATAAGTGCATAGTTTTAGAAAACAATTGCTTAATAATAAGATAAAGGTTGAGAAGAAACAGTAAGTTGCCCTGAGGAATTTAAGTCACATTCCATACAGTAAATTGCTCCCTTTGAAAATGAATTTAATGAGCAAAGTAATGTTATGGTTTTGGAATACATTCAGATATCCGCAAAAAGATAAATAATTTGTATGCAAAGCAAAACATTGCAAAGATAAAATACTCAGATTTCCAATGCCTCATTGGCTCTAGATTTCATTATCACAAAAAACGTAATATTTAACACACCAAAAAAGCACGTTTGTTGAACACAGGGTTAAAATGTTTTTTATAAAACTTATTTGTTCAAGGTCATTTCTGACAAAAATTCTTCTTCAGTCATTTAGAAAAAATTCAATTACAGTACAGTATACATATTGAATGAATTAAAAAAAACATCTTGAGTCGTTAGAATAATCTTATTGCACTACAGTAATGATTTGTTATTACACAGAAATCCAGTACAAACAGCTGGAAAATTATTAATAAATACTAATCTTTTGAACTGACACTTTCTGTGTTTCTGCTGTCCTAGAGCATTGTTAAAATCAATTTTCAAAGGAAGAATAACACAGAGTACTTTATCTCTAGTCCTAAAGGGCCAGACAGTCCTATGTTTTAGTTCCAACAGAGGTCTTAGATAATTGAACTAATTTCTCACTTAATTTGAATAACTGAAATATTTTTGCTTCTTTAAAGGAAATTGTAATTTAAAAAACTTCCAAAGCCTGCCAAACTACGGCTCATGAGGATTGCATTGAGAAACACAGTAATAACAAGTATGACTGAACAAAAGCAAAGGTCTTACAAAATCTTAGTAAACAATAGCTACTGTATGAGACATTTTGAAAGTGGTCTGTGCATTTGACACATTTTAAAATAAAACAGAATCATGTCTCGCTAGTGTTATTTTTCCAAAAGGAATTGATTCATTCATAATTTTTTTCAGTTATTAGAGACTAAAACTAAAAAGTTTATTTTTAAATCTAAATCTAAACGTTTTTGGAGACTATAGTTTGTGGTAACACTTCAGATAAAGAGTGCAAATATTTTGTTTTCCCAAATAATTAATTTTATGTAGTTTCCATTCCATAAAGGCGCAGAAGAAATGGTGGTTTGCTAGAAATGAGTAATCTTACATGCCTATAATCAAATACTCAAGTGTGAGAGGTCAAATAGCAAAGCCACTTTGGCCTGCTGCTGGACCAACTTTAAAAGGATATACTGTACATGTGGCATGAATGTCACTTCAATAACACTGTCATTTAGCGCAGTGCATTTGGAACGGCCCAAAAGACAACTGAATTAACATCAAAGGCTTGTGCATGCCTTACTGTGATTAGATTAGTTATGAAATCTGGTGCTGTATTCTTTGCATTTTTTTTTATTTTCGTCAAGCATCAATTAAACCTTATCAGTTTTATGACGCCAAGGACCAGTCTGAAGTATTTCAAAGTAAATACATTATGAAATTGTTGGGTTTTTTTTGATGGTGTGAGAGTGGTTAATCTCTGGAGTGGTGTTGAAAGCGAGGAGGGGACATTGCTTTTGATCACAGTCCAATGCACAATGGAAAAGAATGCATTCCCAATGTTCGACTTAATTTTACTTCTGACAGTTTAATACAATACTTACACTGAAAGATTTGACGATACGTTATTGACGTTTTATCATTCAAAGTTGTCAGTATTATCTTTGGAATGGATATTGTTTTAAAAGACCTTTGACTACAATGAAAGATTCTCAATGAAAGTAATACATCTATCCATTAAAAAATGTTACAAAAACAAAAATGCGATGACAGATCAGAACTGTTACATTAGGCCTCCCAGCAGTTCAATTTAAAACAAAGTTTGTTACCTCCACTGTAGGTTAAACACACCACTTTAATCACTGCTGTTCCTGTATGTTTTTTGGAGCACGTTGTGAATTAGGGTTAGGAATTTCAAATTCGGAGTAAAACTCTTTCAAGGTAATGACATGTTATAGTTATATATAAATGAAATAGTTATAAATCTTTTATGAAATCCAATACATGCCTCCCATATTCAACTATAGTTTTCAGATAAGCTTTACCATGGGAGCAGTGCATTTGAACATACTGATGTTTTACATACTATGTGTCTTTGTGCCATATAACTCCTCTTCAGTGCTTCCATAGCAGATGACAGTGTCTGGAGAGGACCGATTTGGCTGTATAAACCTATAATTCAAACGTCCTATGTCCAAAATTCAGCAGCCAGAATCCTGACCAGGTCTAGTGCAAGTGTTAACATTACTCCTGTCCTGGAGTCCTTGCACTGGCTTCCGATCAAATTCCGTGTAGACTGAGGTGCCAAGCTCAGCATGGCTTGGCACCTCAGTACCTGTCTGAACTATTATCGCCCTACTCCCCACCTCGCAAACCTCCGCTCTTCAAATTCTGCCCTCCTTACTCTCCCCCAAGCCCGTCTACATTGTATGGGTGACAGGGCCTTCTCCTGTTATGCCCCCAAGCTCTGGAACTCTTTGCCCAAGGATATCAGAGAGTCACCTTGTCTAAAAGACTTTACTTAACTCTTTCCATTCTTCACCCCTCTGCTCTTCTTAGTACCACCATCCACGGTCTCCTCTATATATTGTAATTGTGTCTTATCTTGTGTATTCTCCTTATTTATTGTTATACTCTTCTTATTTATTGTTATTGTCATCCTGTAAATCGCTTTGAGAAGCCACCTTTTAAAGGTGCTATATAAAATAAAGTTTATTATTATTATAATGAACAGCCCCACAGGCTGACAGTGTTCTGAAATAGCTGGACTATATCAAATGCCCAGGGATACAGGGAATTTGCCACTGGGGTTCATGGTTTGTTTATGGTGTGGTGTGGGGGCTTGTGACATCTGACATCTTAACATCTGTATCTCCGAAGATGGGTTGCTAACTCTGGTTTGAATAGACAATGACATGAAGTAGTAAATTAGACAAAAAAAGTGTTTTTAAAACATTCCATTCCATTTATATCTCTTGTTGTAATTAGAAGGCATTTCACATGACATGGCATTGCACTAAATGCAATAGGTCTGTAAACATTAATCTGTAGGAACAATTCTGAATTTGATGATTTTCAAATAACAAACATGCTGTTTTGTTATCTAATGCATTTAATTTTAACTACATGTTTTGCAACATTATTTTCTGCTGTTCTAAAGTGTACAGATATACAAAAGAGGGTAAGATATACATACAGTTGTGGCAATGGAGGGGTTTTCTAACTCTGGACCTCTTACTACAGAATATAGGAAGTTTGCTACTGTATATGAGTATCTCTTTAAACTGTCAACAGATTAAGTCCAGTTAAACTTTAGACTGTAGCTATTTGTAACCACCCATTGGATTCCAGACCTGAGAGGGAACATTAAACAAAATCTAGATCCAGAAAGAAACTTGAGAACTTGCTAAAGGCACCCAGACACTTAAAGGGCTCCAAGACACTAAAGAACAGACAAAACTAACATTCAGGGAGATGTGTTCCCTGGATTGTCATCCTCCTCCACTGTGCTTTATAGCCCTACCTTACTTTCTGTCCCTAAAACCTGAAGAAGTCTCTAGAGCTAAAATAGTTTTTTTTTGTCCTGCTTTTCAGAGTGCAAGTAACTTTTACTTGTTCCTATGTTTTAAAATATATGAGGGTGGTGTGGTGGTGCACTGATTAGCATTGGTGCCACGGGTTCAGTTCTGGGCCTGGGGTGCTATCTGTGTGGACTTCGTATGTTCAGTTACAAAGACATCAACGAAACACCAAACCTAAATACAGACACAGCAGCAACAACAAAGTAAAATAACATACAACTTAAATAAACTTAAATAAGAAGTCGGTGCAATCAGTGGGCAAAAAAAAAACACAGATGTGAGTCAGTGGTAGAGGTAGAATTCAATAACCTGACAGCTTGCGGGACAGCCGATCACCCCCTGTAATGCCTTTCTGTTAGACAACGAACTGCTGTCAAACCACACTGTAATGCCACACATGTGCACACTTTCATTAGGTGTAATAGGAGTACCTGAAGATAGACCAAATTTTTTCAACTGCCTGAGGATGTAAAGGCATTGTACTTTGTAGCTCCAGTTAGGTGCTGGGCCCTCATTAAATCGTTAGTAATGAAGGTACCCAGGAACTTGAAGCTGCTAAATAACTCTTTAGCCACCCCGATGATGTGACTATGAGTATGCTCCCCGCCCTTATTTCTGAAATCGACACTCAGCTCTTTGGTTTTGCTGATGTTAAGAGAGAGGTTATTGTCACAGCACCACCCCACCAGGTTCATGAACTCTTCCATATCGGCTGTCTCATCATTACTGGTGATTCGGCCAACAATGGTAGTATCATCTGTGTACTTGTAGATGGAGTTGGAGTTGAGTCTGACCACACAATCGTGAATAAACAAGTGGAGAGCAGGGAGCAGGGGGCTAAGCACATAGCCTTGAGGGGCACCTAAAGTATATTGACAGTCAGAAGAAAAGTTTGGAAAGCATGGAAAAAATCTCGTAAGTAGTTGCAGAAAAACTGCAACTGTTTTCAGTTCCGTGTATTCCAAGAGAGACAGACATTTTATAAATACTGTCTTTTAAAGACATCTTAGGTTGCTTGAAGTTTATTTGAGTTATTATAGTTCAGGGGTCTTCTCTAGAGGGCCTGGGTGATGAAAAAAAACACCTGAAGAAGATTCCTCTGAATATTTAAAAATTAGATATTAAAAAAACAAGATGTTCATTTGTTACTCATTTAATGCATGTATACATGCTTTTTTCTTGCTGTCATTATTAGCAAATAGCATATAATGAAATCATTACAAATGTAAGGCATGTGGAATCTTACATTACAAATCAAAAGAAACATAATGGATTTTCCAACCTAGTGTACTTCAAATGGAGTCCAGATGAATGTGATGTCAGCTGGGGTACTTGGAGGTATCTTTCCATGCAGCTGATTGTATCAGTGATCATTGAGAATGAGGCATTTGGCTGTTTTTTTTATACATGCCCGTCAGACATCACTAGGGAGAAGAGACTCTGGCTAATTCTTGAATTAATTGCAGGGTTGGAGTGTTAAATTATAGTGTACGTTTAAAATGGTAAACTTCTCAGGGCTGTAGGGAATGAGCTAAGCAAAGCTTGTGTGAAGTCTGTGGTGGTGGTGAGTATATGGAGGGCGATCATTAATGAGACTCCTGTTCCTAGACACTAGTAACTTGAGGCATAATTACAGACTGTTCTTAAAGTTACTGGATGGGTGGAAGTGGATGACATTATCCTTGGACAATACTGTATGTTTGTAGGACAAGCACACTTTGATGTGCTCTCCAGTTAATAAGTGTATAACTATTACAAAAAACACAGGTTAACATTATATATTAAAATACCTTCTGACATATATAGAAAGTGCAGATTTTTTCTGCATTATGTACAGTATGGTTAAAATTATTACCTGGGTTAATTTAGCAAGACAATTTATAGATTTTTATTTTAAAACTGGGAAAGAGAATGCATTATATTACAGAGGTCTCCGAAGAAAGCAGTACTTGCATTTTGAAATTCTAAAAATAAACTTGGTTTTTAGCCAAGTTTAAAATTTAATGCACTGCAACCTTAAATGCATAGTAGTACTATCTAGTTGGTGAATAGGGTGAGGGAATGCTATAGATATTGCTGCCTATTTTTTCTGTGATGCAGACATCAAAAGCAGAAGATATTTTTCATTTTTTAATACACTTCCGTGTTGTTGAAAATATGTACTTCACCAATACATAATCAGTATTGAATATTAGAGTTTACTGTAAGCTTCATACCTTGCTATATGTAGCGTTTATGCAATATTATGAATGATGTTTAAAGAAACAGAAAGCATGCTTGTTATATACAAATTTCTTTAATGATATCAGCCATTCCACAGCTTCCAAATCATTGACAATAAAAGCATTCTGTAAAGGAATTTCCTAGAAATGTCAATGTTTTACATAATGAAGTACAGGACACTATCAGCAGAATAAAAATGGATTGTGCAAACATAAGTAACAAAGGCAAAAATATAAAATAATAGAAGGGCAGACTAGCAAACTAGCACTTGGCCTACTGTGGATATTATTTCCATACCAAATTTCACATTACCAAAGAAAACAATAAATAGATTTTTCTGATAAGGTGAACGAGTTCAAGCCCTTTGTGAACCATCACACATAACTGAAATAGGCACTAGACCTAGACACATTTTCCAAAAACAACGACAAAATGGATGGCTGGAATTTTTAAGAACATGCCAGCAGAACATATTTTTCATATTTTACATATTTGAAAATATTTTCAGATTTAAATCTATAGATCCTCTTTAATTATAATTCAACAACTTTTCCCAGTGGCCAATAATTCTGACCATGAGTGTATATGTAAGAGAAGGATTCTGAGCTCCCCAAATACCTAATTAGACATCAAACAATCACAGAGAAAAAAAAACTGAAAAAATCTTGAACTGACAGACAGTATATTAATTCACTATTCCTTAGGCTTAAGGAACAAATGTGGCTGATGAGCCTTTTCATTTCCAGAGGCATTTTTTTTTCTTATCTAAGCTGTCAGCCTCTACAGCTGTGTCACATTTTATTCTTCTTTGGAGTTTCACTGTGTGGTGTGGTAGTTTGTCTCATTAGATCATCATTAAGTAGAATTTGTTTCATTCAATATGTAAATATCCCTCATTTTAGTTTTATAAACCTTTTAAATTTTGTGCTTTATCTTTCAAAACATTTTATTGTCTTTAGAATTCTAAGACACTTTGAAGTTTTTTTCTAATTTTGTTAACTACAAGAAATATGTGGATCCTTATGGTGTGCAGTACTGGCCTTGGCCTTCTGTTGATTGGGGAGTGGAAGTCCTCAGGGTTGTGACTTCTCCATGTCATAGCAACACATACTGAATAGCCCCTGGTGACCTCCTGTGTTGCCATGGTGACAGCAGGCTGTCCAAACTCAGTCATGTTTTTATGGCTATGCCCATTGGTTTGATATCATCCATTTGCTAAGTTCATCAGATCAAAAGATGGTCTTTACTGAATTGTTTGTAACTATCGTCTGAAACAGTCAATTCCCGGTGAATTTTCCCGGTGAATTTTCAAATTATTCACTCTGTTGTTTAAGAAAGACAAGTTTGTATTGCATATTTCCAAACTAATTATAACATAATATACAACTAAAATTATAAATTGTTTGAAAATAATGTGGAAATGAATGTATCAATTGGGAGACAAGGCAGACCCCTTTGTTTTTCATTCTCAAATCATTTGATTTTATAATTGTTATACTTAAAGAAATAATCACTGAGTCAGAAATAACTTGTGCAGTGTTATTTTATTGGTAGCAGTGAGTCAATATATATCAATTATATATAAATTACATTGGAGTATCTGAACATGAGCCTTCATTCTTTAAGATCAGTATCTCATTACTTCTATAATAAGTTATCATTCATACTAACATGTTATTCATTGCTAATCCGTGTAAAAATCACCCTTTTATTTTTTAATGAAATGCACTGGTACTGTATATGTGGATAGAAAAATAAGCTTACTCAAGCCTTCTTCAACTGTGGTGCTCCCTCTAGTGATGTTATTATCTGTTACTTCTCTTGATATTTTTTTCTTATCTTCTTACACTCCCTAAGAAGGCTCCACAACTAAAATGTTATGTTTTTTCTTCTCTTTTCAGCATGGAATAATGCTTGTTATTTAACTTGTTCTGTGTTTATATTTTGGTGTTTCCTTAATGCCTTTCTATTAGAGCATACTGTACACTTAAATAAGCATTCCACGTGTGCTTGTAACATGTGCTTGTAACAAATAAACTGAAGTGAACTGAACTTGCTTTTCTTTAAGCCCTGTAGTCAAACATATTTCTGCTAACATTTAAATTGTATACACAGTTAGGTTGGCTACAATGTTTAGAACTCAGTGTAACATTTTTTGTTAGACACTATTACTTTCTTTATTGCTTATTCTTGTACTGCACATTCAGCAGACAGAAGCTTTGTAATCTGCTACACTTTCCATTACTATTTTGCTTTGTAATCATTGGCAGAAAAAATTATATCCATGCTTAAGGCTCCAGTTTTAAAAAACATGTTTATAATTAACTTTGCTAGTCAGGGACTTTTTATTGTAATAAAGTACATTAAAGTATTATTCCATTCTGATGTTAGGAAGATTCCCCTGGTATTTTGAAATGATTTTGCCAAAAGTATAC
The DNA here is from genome assembly GCF_059453375.1 of Lepisosteus platostomus. Lineage (NCBI taxonomy): Eukaryota > Metazoa > Chordata > Actinopteri > Semionotiformes > Lepisosteidae > Lepisosteus > Lepisosteus platostomus. Next base: position 62,675,557 of record NC_142614.1, on the reverse strand, counting down.
TTTAACTTTTTTTTCTCTTTTGCTAGGTATCTTTTGTACTTGCAGCTGAAAAGAGATATTTTCCATGGGCGTTTGCTGTGTTCTTTCTCTGATGCTGCCTACCTGGGAGCCTGTATTATCCAGGGTAAGTCTGAGGATTTTAGCACTTTTCTTTAGCTTTAAAATGCCAGCATAATTAAAGCAAAACATTTTTCACAAAACAGTTACTGAAATATGAAAATGTTATTCTGCATATTAGTGTAGACCACATTGCATTTTAAAAAAATGTACCAGAAGAAGATATTAATTTGCCAGAATGTTCAGTTTCAGACTTTTTTGAAAACTAAAGTCTTAAACAGGTAGACACTGTAAGGACGCTGGGAATAAAACATAAAACCCTTGAGCTGCTGTTTAAAGAACTATTTTATATGGATAAAATAATTATAATTTAAGGTATATGATGATGTTCTCAACTCTCCCATGTTAAAGCAGTATACCCCATCCAATACAGAATTCTTCCAATTTCACATAACATCTTTTTAACAGGCAGTGGAACAAATTAAACTAAATTAATCAGCCTTGAATGAATTTCTGACATAGTTAGATGGGTCTTAGGCAGAAGCTAAGCCAGGTTGGGCCTGGTCGGTTCTGTGATGGGAAACTTTCAAGAAGATCACCTTGTTTTCAGAAAACCGGTGTTAGTGGAGCAGTAGGTGGTGCTCTTCCTCTGGGATTAGAATTTCCTAGCCTGTGCCACAGCAAGGTGGCTATGGACACTGTGCTGTTGGAAATGCCATCATTTAGATTAGACGTTAAACCAAGATCCTGAATGGTTAGTCATTAACAAACGCAGTGTTTGTTTGGAAAGAGTAAGATTGTTGCCCTATCAAAATTCGAATCTAGCCTCCCTTTATTCAAATAGAGAATCAGTTTCCCATTTCTCTACTTCATTTACTATGTGTTGGAGCTACTGACTCACAATAGCTATCGTGTCACCCAGTTGGAAGATGTTCTGCAGAGGTGGATGGATTGGGTCCCCTCCTATATATGAAGAGCACTTTGGAATCCTGATGAAATGTGGGATTATTTTTATGTGGGATGAATTAAAATGGATTATATTCAGTGTCCAGTGTTCAGGTTACATTTGGAAAACGTTCTGTTATGCTTATTTGAATGTTGATCAAGTGAAATCTAATGATTTTGAATGGCCTTTAGGGACAGATACTCCTGAATAATACTGCAGATTAATATACTGGGAGAATGCTTCGGATGTATAGCTTCCGTACATTTTGGAATTGTGGTTGACTTTTTAAGGCCAGCTGGGTATTTAATTCCAGGGTCAGATAAATGTCTTTGACTTCAGTGTAATAGGTTACTCAAAAAGCTGACCAGGGAGGTCATGCGTGATTAAGTAAAAAAAATACTCATTTTATATTATCACTTGTACTAATTAAAAACAAAAAGGATTTTTTTCCCTTTGTACCTCTGCCTTGTTAACTATACTTTTTCAAGACTGTTCAGTTTATTTTGTAATACAATAAGTGACTCATTGCAATTCCTAATAATGTTTATTGTCTTTTAGCTGAATTGGGAGATTATGACTCAGATGAGCATCCTGAAGATTATGTGAGTGAATTCAAGATGTTCCCTAAACAGACCCTGAAACTGGAAAAGAAGATTGCAGAAATTCATAAAAGTGAACTTAGGTAGTTTTGACTTGATACTGTTTGAAGTATATTGTAACACTATATTCAGTATGTGATCTGAATAATGTCAAAGAGGTTAATGTATCATATAATTAATTTAATTGTATTTTCATTTTTGTGTTTCATAATATAAGTATGGTAAAATGAGAGAGGGTAATTTCCATTTTTCTTGTCTTGTTTCTATTACTTCAAATAGCTGAGAATTTTGTACAAATATTTATTCAGCCAACCACAAAACAGTTTAGAACATTTTGTCATGGAATTGAATGACCATACCTTGTCCTGTACTGTGTAATTTTTTCATAAACATGTTTTAGTTTCTGCGTCTCTAGACTCTTTCCAGCATATCACTGTCCTTCACATTATATGGTTGCCAGACTTGGACACAATTTGCCACACAATTGGAGTATTTTGTTTATGGGTGGCAGTCAGATTCTGGATCCAAATCACCATCATAGGCTCACTTCCAAACATCTGCTTTGCCCAGTCCATGCTCGTCCCCTTGTCTCCTGGAACATTCAATTGCTCTTGATAGACACAGGGAGTGAAATCACTACAACAATCTCTTTTTATGGTGAAATATCTTAATTCGTGTGTTAAAAAGATAATGGATTTATTTTAAAAATGGTGAGATACTTGAGGAATTGGATTTTTTGTTAACATGCTAGATCAGAGCCACGCTGAGTAAAGAAGATCTGTTTATTTTAAGCTCTTGTATTATTCTGTAAAGTTTAAATTCTCAGATTGATAACATTGGAAGATGGTAGTTGGACTAAATGGCATCCATCACCTCATACTACTCTTTATGTTAAAATTACTCGAGACTACAAGATATATTATGTAGTGTTATGAAGGTAAAAATACATTTTTGTTGTATTCTTTTCAATATAAACTTTTCTCTTTTTGTCAACATATTCACCTCTACTGTTCAAGCTTACAAGTTTTACATTTAAAAGATAATCTATAAATATATTGGAGTAGATTATACTGTGTTTCACCAGCTGAAATGCCGTCAAACACAATACTTACAGATGAATATACATTTTTTATACTTTATTGCACTGGATATACTGTACTTTTAAGCAGATGTTTAATGATTGTTTTTTGTCAGTAATGAAATACTTGTTATAGGAACTGCTTTCCAACATCATAGAGGGGAATGAAATATATTACAAAAATTGACCATAAGTACTGTATACTGTATATATAGTACCTTAAGAGATATAAACTGGCTTTTATAAATTTTCACTAAAAATCTTGTATTAAAAAATTGTTTTGTTTCTTCTTCTCAAGAAGGTAATAATTCTACAACCAAAACTCGAATGGTATTCACATTTCTAAATTTTTCATCTTCTCAATCCTGTTTTTACAGGGGCCAATGTCCTGCCATTGCAGAACTAAATCTGTTACAGAGAGCACATACTTTAGAGACCTATGGAGTTGACCCTCACCCGTGCAAGGTAATATCACCGCCATAAAGCACTGCCTTGTTTCATTTCACTCTACAATATTGATCCCCAGAACTGAAAAAATTGAAGATAAAGCATTTTTGTCAACATAATACATGCCTCAAATCACTACAATGACAATATTTGAGAATTCCATTATCTCAGATGATGCTGGTGAAAGCAAAAAAAAATCTTATATAGCACACAAAGTTGTTTTATCGGCAGATATATAAATACATTATACTGGGAAGGTGTCTGAAATTTATATTTGATCAGTTTATTTCCTGCTTTGTCTGTAGGACTTCACTGGATCTACTGCTTTCTTGGGATTTACAGCCACAGGGTTTGTGGTTTTCCAAGGAAATAAGAGAATCCACCTGCTAAAATGGTAATCTGTCATACCTCATAAGTACTGTACGGCTATGTAAAACGTTTTTTTACATAGGGCATCAGTTCTAAAGCACATTTCTTCTTACACTGTGGGGGTTACAATTGGTAGAAGGACAAGAAGGAGACAATGTACTTGTAACTGCCAAAACAAATGATACACCACCATATAATAATAATAATAATAATAATAATAATAATAATAATAATAATAATAATAATAATAATAATAATAATAATAATAATAATGTCTTACACTTATATAGCGCTTTTCTGAACACTCTACTTAAAGCACTTTACAGATAATGGGGACTCCCCTCCACCACCACGAATGTGTAGCCCCACCTGGATAATGCGACGGCATTCAAAGTGAGCACAGTACTCTCACCACACACCAGCTATCAGTTGGGAGGAAAATTGAGTAATGATGTCATATTCAGAGATGTAGAGAAATGTGGTGTTTGGCCACGAGCCACGAGCCACAAGCCACGAGCCACAAGCCACGAGGAACTGCTTCAGTGCACCTTGGCAAAAATTCTACAAGTGTCTAGAACTCTAGTGGAGGGGTTCAACACCATTCTTCCAAAGGAAATTCCATCGTTTGGTCTTGTGTTGATGGTGATGGGCAACCTCTCAGCTGCCGCTCCAGAATCTCCTAAAAGTGCTCATTTGGGTTGAGAGCTGGTGAGTGGGATGGCCTTGGCATACAGTATGGTTTACATGCTCATGCTTATGGTTTCCTTGCTCATCAAAGCATTCAGTGACCACTCGTGCCCTGTAGATGGGGGCATTGTCATCCTGAATAATTCCACTCCCATCAGGATAGAAGCGCTTCACTACAAGATTAACATGATCACTCAGAAAGGGTTTGTATTTATTTGCATTTACCGTGCCCTCTTAAGGGATTAAGTGGACCTAAACCATGCATGGAAAATACATAGATAAAATGTTGTAACCCCAGATGATTGTGTAAGTATTCAAACCTTGGCAGTGGCAAACCTAAAATAATTTCTGTGCATTAGGAACCACACAATAAGATGAATGTAATTTGCGTACAATAACAGTGATTTGAGAATAAACTCTCTCTGTAAGGTCCCTCAGTCAGGTAGTTAATCTCAAGCAAAAATCCAGCTGTGAACACCAAGCAAGGACAGGGAAACTTGTCAAGACTAATGATAACATAGATAAAGTAAAGTATTAGCAATTCAGAGGAAACAAGGCAAAAAACCCCAAAAATTCCCCTTTCAGCAGGACAATGATTCAGAGCTACTGTACATGATTGAGGTTTACTGTAAGAATAAGAAAGTGTCCTCAAGTGGCCCAGTCAATTTGTTAAGGGCCCAGAGAAGGGCTCACTTCAGAGAGCTTAAGCAAATCTGTTTAAAAATAAAGCTGGAACCAATCCAGTGTGTAAAGTTGGTAAAGATGTACAAAAAAGCCTCAAGGCTGTAATAGCTGCCAACGGTGCTTCCGTCAAATATTCACGGAATGCTTATGAAATCAACACATTTTATTTTCTGTTGACTTTTACCATAGTTTATCTGCTATTGAGGTGAAATCTACTGTAAAACAGAGTTGATTTGTCTCCAGTAATTTTGGAACTGTTGTTGTTATAGCATTTTGATAAGGGTTTGGTGCTAGTTAGGTCTTTAAGAAAAAGTAGACATGATTTAATCTGTAAAGCTTTCAGCGATGCTATGGGTTGGCATTGGTTGGTAATTTTTTTAGATGATGATTTTTGCAATGATGATGACAATGATGATTACTATAACTACTGTTATTAATATTTCCAATATAGGTATTGAATATTTAAACGTGTATGGCTTTTTATAGGCTCAGGAGTTTTACATTGTTAACTTAAATTCTACAATATCTAATTTTGTGTTATATTTTATAACACCAGACCCCATACACACTGAGAATATCACCATTTCCTTATACTCTGAATGAAGAATTAAGACACCAGGATCCACTGATCTTTATTACTGTACATGTGTGGATCCTATTATTTATCCTATTATTTATGAATTGTTTCATAATTTGCTTTTCATTCTAGGACTGATGTAAGCAAATTGAAATTTGAAGGGAAGACTTTCTATGTGATTGGCATTCAGAAAGAGGTAAGATAAAGAAGGATGGGGTTCACCAACTGATGCATTCTAGATTAATTAACTTAATTCTAGATTAATTCTAGATTGTGTAGATTTTTCTGTTAAACAATAAAAAGAAATGTTCACACATAAAAGTGATAAACAGATTCAAAGAAACACATGTTTTCGCACTAATGGTTGCCAGGTTTAGTAATGCATCCAATACCATGCTGAAAGAAAAGGAAAAGAGACACAATGTTTCAGCTGTAGAGCCTTCTTCAGCTTTTCCTTTCAGCATGGAATAAATGTTACCTGTTCCTTTGCAGCCTACACATGCTGACACAACTACCTACTGTACTTGAACTTTCAGTATACGATCTAATACTGTGCTGTATAGGCTTTGAGAGTATCTGAGAAACACTTAAACATTTTGTCACTGCCCTCTATAAATGATGTAGTATCATTGCTTACTGTACATCTCTGTGTCCTCACGTGTTTTCATATCACATATTGTGTTTACAAATTATTGTCTTTTGGGTTGGAATATTCTATGATCTATAAGTAAGTAGGCAAATATATCTATCTTGAACAAACATAGAGTGGTGTCACTACTGAGAGACAACAGTAGTAGTTTTAACATAACTGCATTGTGTCAATTATTGTCATCATGGAAGTAACGCTAAGAGTACTACTGATCTTCTTTCTTTAGTGATGCTCCTTGCTACAGTATGTTTAACAAATGTGCTATATTTAATATATGTTCTTTACTAATATGTGTGTTTTGAGTTATGAAATGTCTTGGTCACCCTTTAAAAATCCCTGTAGCAGGTTTTATGTTTTATTGTAGTGTACCTGAATGTATTTTCATTTTTCATTGATTCTTGTTAAATAAATGATTCATTTATGTTACAGATCTCTTTCAAGGGCAGGATGCATTATAGTAAACTGGTGGGTCTTAGTGCCTCAGAGGCCTGCTGTGTATCACAGCCCCTTGATCCTTGAGATTTCAGATCCTTAAACAGGATGGTGATGTTATAATTCACAAGAGTGGAACAACAGCAGATTCTTAGCAACAAATAGGTTCCCAATAATGTCTGTGTCAACAATGGAAGTAGTTTGGTTTTGTTGGGGGCTGGTTGCAGATGTCTTTTTACAGGAGAGCCGGTATTTGTTCACTTTTGGCAATTGTCAATTAATTCTGAATTACTTTGCCTTTTGGTAAACAAAACTGTAATGTGGATGTTGATGGGCCACAGGTCATGCAGGTGTACATGCCTGTCTGGTAAATCTGGTTTAATGTAACTGGACCAATGTTGGGAACATGACATATGTTCAGGTTTCAGTGATATACTGTACTTAACCCTTAAATGGGCCATGATTATATACAGTAGGAATATGTCACAGATGTGAACATGGTGCCTGCTATAAAGACATATGAGACTAGCCTGCCATTCTAAAATGACTTAATTAATTTCTGTATTTCAAATTTTCAAGTCAGTTGCTTAATATTCATCCATTCTTGTTCCAGGTTTCAGGACATTTGTTTCATAATAGGTTTCTTTTTAAATTGAGTTATTTGTCCTGAAAACCATTTATTGTACAAGAACACATTTTTTCTCAAAATGTCTTTCTAATTGCACATTATACAGCAGACCCTATAAATTAAATGTCTATAATACATTTCAGTGGTTTGGGTTTATTAACTAGTCCTACATTTTGGCTGGCTCCTGTAGTTCCCTCTGTCCAACCGCATGGTGATAGTACATACTGCACAGCTGTATGTACTGTGGTTATGGTTAACTTCTAATGCACCTAATTTATGCAATGTTCTCATGTCAGTTAAAACTCTTTACACATTTGCCTTATGTGTTTTGCATAACTGTGAAATCATTACCAAATGTAATTCCTTTTAAAGTCTTCTCTGTTTCAAACTATTGTTTTATCCATTCAAAGAATCTGTTACATTTGCATGAAGTGTCACCATTTATGACTGTTACTGTGATATTTCACTGATATACAGTTATTCTTGTGTTTTTTTTTCTTTGTATGTGTATTCATTTCCATTACTGGTGAGTAAATCATATCATAGTGTGTTCAGAGTGTATAGAGTATCTTGTGTTCTTTTTTTGTCCTTGGAACATTGTGTTATCCATGAGTAATGTAATACATCTGAAGGGATCTTTTAGCTTTAGGTTAAATGTGTGAATTATAAAAATGGGGCTTCAACAAGAGACCTTCTGAGCTGAATACTGTACATAACATAAATTTAGTGCTGAAATTGCACAGTATTTTAAAAATAAATTATTTATTCTAATCCCTTAGTGTGCTTTTTATTTTTCAACCAAGTGAAGATATTGCTCTTGATAGTACTTTTTGCTGCTTTGTATGTAAAGTGATGCTAAATATGAGTATTCAACTTAGTATAATATCGATCAACGGGCTTTGATGGTCCTGTACTTATGTGTGAATGCAGATTCATTTGCCTTTTTACTTATTTAATTGCCTTTCTACCAGCATATTACTGAAAATTAAGAGTCTAGCTTCATAAATAGTGGAAATTACTCGTGAATACACAATTGATATGCATGTACTCACTACTGGCATGCATTGAAAGCGTAACATGTTTTTGAGAGTGTGAGCAAGTGCTGAGGCATTAACCTTCCTTGTAGAAAAGGGAACATGACCTGTTAAGTCACCCTGCCTCACTTTAGTCTGTTTTGGTTGAAATTAGCCTTTAGTCTGTTGTATTAATGGATTTCAGATGGCTTGTGTTAAGCATTTGAAATTTAAATAAATTGTTAGCAATTGATATAGACAGCAATTATGTAGATTTTTTTCTTATTTGAACTTGTTAGCATCTAGCAATTTTATTTACTGCAATCTGTTATATGTATCCATAGTGATTTTTTATCAATAATTCTAAATGCAAGCTACAGTACTTAATACACCCCAAAGTAGAAGTGCCCTGAAGGGTTTAGCTTCTGTAACCTCTCATTGAACTTTGCCAACTTAATGTTCAGCACTCTCTCTTGCACTCCCCTTTTCACCTGGGTGGTACAGGTACTAACTGCCCTTGTTTCTTTGTTTTAATTAGAAGAAACTTGTGCTGACATTCCACACATCCACACCAGCAGCCTGTAAACATCTCTGGAAGTGTGGGGTGGAAAATCAAGCTTTCTACAAGTAGGTACCGTTGCCTGGGCTTACTGCAGTATTGTTCTTCAAAAATAATGCTTCAAGAAAAAAACGGAAAACATCACTTGGCGAAATGCACAATATGACATTTAAATTATTCATAAACACTTCTCATAAGTTCTGTGGTAAAAGTGCATTACTTATTCTTGACATACTGCGCAGCCACAGAAAAACTCAAGATCCAAGTACAGAAACAGCTAACAAGATCTCAGTATTTAATACCCCCGGTTCATGAATACCTCTGTCAGCTGGAGCAGCAACAACATCAAGAAGGGAAGAAAGAGAAAAATACAGAGTAAATGATGGTGTAAATTAAGAGTAACAGTGGCATTTTTTGTCTCAGTTGTATACAGTACGTATATGTATGTATAGGTTAATTGTCAACTATTTGTGTAATGCTGTGCATTTTTGATAGTCCCTGATATGTTTGGCCTGAAAACTAGTTGTTTAAAATTTTTCTTTTTCATTTTTTTATATTTCAAAACATTCCCTCCTTGCATGGGAGTACTTTGGATTTATGTAATGGTGGAATATAATGAGAGGATAATGCATTGAAAGTGTATTTGAGAGGAAATGGACGCCAAAGCAGTGAATTACAGATGATTCATCTGTGCAGTGAGGCTTCCTTTTGTTGTTTTTCCATCTTCATTTTCCATTTGTACATTTCAGTCGATAAAAGCCACCTGCTGATGTCACCATGTAATCAATTTGTTTGAATGGAGCCAATTATAAATAATATCCAACATTCCTGTATAAAATGGCTTCTGAAGCTTTTTTTTTTAATTGTCTTCTTGGTGTTTCAAATATTCACTTGACACAAATCTTTTCAAGCCCATTTTCAGAGGCATTGTTACAGTACATGACATGCATCACTAATTTGTTCTGATAACTGTCATATTGAAAGAGAAACAATAGATTTTGTGTATATTTTTTATTCATGCATATATTACTTTTTGGTCCTAGAGCCACCCAAGAGAAAGAATAATTGTACAAAAGTAAGCTTGATAAACAGACATACTGACCCCTCATCATTATGTTAAAGCACTGCATGTTTAATGATAAGACCCAATTGTAACTAATTTAAGGATGTTGATATTGGAAGCTCAAACAGGCCACTGCATCAGCAAATAGCATTTTGAATTTTGCATGTCCTCTGTGCAGTTTTATGTTACATTTAATTGTTATTAAAATGCTTTATTAATTGTGAAAGGTCGGACAAGCAGCTTTATTTTTATAAGCTATATTAAATGTCCTTGGTAAAGGGTTCAAGGATATTTACACACAGAATGCTCTTTAAAAAGTTTCTTATTTAGCATGTAAATTTAGCACGTGGATGTGTATTGGATATTTTCATACTTTCTGTTTGAAAAATCAAGCTGATGTTGTTGAATGTTTTAGTGCGTTTTATGTAGTAGTTTTTATGTAGATAGTGGATCAAACTAGAAAACTAGTAAACATTAACTTAAACATTAGAATTTAAGGTAAATGTTTTTGTAAACACATAGATTTGTGTCAGAATAACACCTTAGTCTCATAATCTGACATTAAAATGCTACAAATCAATTTGTAGCCAATACCATTTATAACATTTTTAATATGCCTACGAGTATATAATTAAAAGTATAATTTTGCAATTGATAAAAAGGTAAAGCATAGTTCCTAGCTAAATATGTCAATAGATAAAATAAATAAGTTTTTGTGCTGCTCTAAATTGTCAACTCTCTTTCTGCGAACAAGTGAAGTTTTATTCCGTGATGAAAAGACGAAAAGAAACACAACATTTCCGCTGAGGAGCCTTCTTCAGGTGTGAAGAAGAAGGCTTCTGAAGAAGGCTCCACAGCCAAATAATTGTGTTTGTTTCCTCTCTTTTTAGAATGGAATAAACCTTTACTTGTTCCTTTGCAGCCTACACATGCTGATGCAGCTATCTACTTGAATTTATTTAGCTGCCTTACTAACCTGATGTTCATTAATTTTCTCTCATTTAGGTGTGCAAAATCCAGTCAGATAAAGACGGTTTCCAGTAGTAATATATTTTTTAAAGGCAGCAGATTCCGATACAGGTAAGTTATCATTTTCATTACATTTCCAAGTCACTGTTTTACACTTTCTTTTTTATTAAATCTCTAATAGTTTTAGCAGTAGTAGTTTTACACTAGGGTTTAAATTGTATGAGTGACATGACTGCCTGCTTCAGTTTAATCCTGCCTACTTGAGCTTGATTCCCACTGCAAATGTCAAGTACCTAAGATTTATCATAAGATTTTGCCTTTGCGATGCCCTTCGTTATCTAATCAGACAATCACTGGGAGCAGTGTATTTGTGAATCTTCTCTCACTTGAGTGCACTCCTCATCTGTTTGTGCCTGTCATAAAATTTAAAGTATTACCTCATATTAACCTCTCCAAGGTCAGATTTACTGAGATTTACTGAGATTGAGATTCAACCTATGACAGGTGCAGTAAAGCCCTTGCCACCCTTGATCACACGTTCTGGTGAAGTCCTGAGCTTCTAGATGTCTGTCTTAGTGATTCTGTTCCAGATTGTACTGCAGCCTGTGGATTTCAACCTTACAATTGCTTTATTTGGAGTAACTCACAGAGATATATTGTCAAAATTGCAGTTTGCCTGCACTCACTGACATACACACACATTCTTGGAACACCTTAAACTTGGGAAAAAACATAATGTATACAATTTCAGAAGATCTACAAACAGATTTTATATGAGTTTTATGTTTTGTTTTATATGACAGCCTTCCTTTTAATTTCACATAAAATTTAATGCATTCTGAGTTCTGTGTTTTACCCATTGTCTGACCGCTTGTGATTCTCTTGTTGGCTTCTTTTGTGTGATTATGCCTCTCTTTGATTTGGGTGGTTGGCTTTCCAGATCTAATTATCTTCACTTCATATCTGTTGTTTAATCATTCATTAATTGAAAATCGTTTGTATCTACTTCTGAAGACTTTTTTTTTCGAACTATCTGATGCAGGACTGCACTACTCGGTGAGCCTACCAGGTGGTGCAGCACCTATTAGTGCTTTCCTGCGCTAATCATACTGTGCGCATACTGTTCAAGAGAAAATTTAATTAATATTAAATATTACACTGGTTAGGACATGATGTCGTTACCAAGTTGCTACCACAACTCAAAATTAGATGTCACAATATTGCATAACACTGACAGATTTATTGTTTTTTAATTGCACGCAGTATACAGAATTATCAGTAATTGTGTAAAATTATTATTTAAAATTAATATAAAATATTATTTACATACTGGTATTTAAAAGCAAATAAATACCTAAAAAACATATAAGGCCAGATTATAATAAGCTTTGAGTAGTCATTTGAATTACTTTGTCAGTCATGTACTGTAAATTGCATTGTAGCTGATACAAGTCTACACTATAAAAAGGGTTTTTCTCTAATTAAGGTATAGTTGAATCCAATAAACATCCTGGTTTGAAAGAAAATAAAACTGGAAGAATATTGATAAAGTAATGCCCAGTCTACAAAGATTTGAGATCCTCAAATTGTAATTGTTTATTTTACAAAACTAAAAAAAACATTGGATATGAGATAGCACAAAGATTCCGTTCTCCTGATGTTCTATTTTGGTGACACAGGACACAGGTACCGGTGAAACAACCACTATGTGGGGCCTTACTCACAGTTGCTTACAAACATCCAGAGGCTTCAATCTAATATTACATAAAGTGATCATTTAAAACAGAACAAATACATTTCAACGTCTTCTCACCATTTCACATTAATGGACTTATATTTCCAAATCCCCTGCATTCTAGAATATTTGGAAGTCTGTTAATATAATTATTGCACATTTGTTTGGTCAGCACCAGAGATCCTCTTTAAGGAACAGAAACCACACTTTCGCTAGAACACTGTAATATGATGAAATGCTTTTGATTCATGATATGCTTTGTTTTGTTTTTATTTTTCAGTATTAATTAATCATATGGTTTTATTTTCAAAACACTTCTGGTTCAGTTTGGTTTCACTTCCTCTGCAGGCAATGGAAGTTACATATTTTTTAAAATGAAAATTAAACTTCCTATCAACTAAACCCATCACCAAGCAATGCTTGTAGTTTTTAATTTAGTTCATGGCACTAAGTACATGTCCTAATTTCCCACACATTCATTCAGTCCAATCAGAGTGACGCAGTGGTGATTCGATTGATAGGATTATCACCTGCCATGCAGGAGGCTTCGGTTAGATTCACAAGCTGTACTTAACAAAGTCACTTTTAAAAAAGCTTTTAAGAAAGCCACTCGGGAAAAATAAAGAATCTCACTAATAATAAAACAAGTATAATGAATAATATGTAAAATATATGTCATATGTATTAATTTATATATCACAGTATATTACATATTAAATTAACATTAATAATAAATATACAATTTACCAGCATTTAATTTTTTTTAACACAATATCTGATTCATAGTCATTTGGAATTAATAAAATATACAGGCTGTGAGGATAAAAAGCATGTCTATATTGTTACTTTGAAAAGCAGGGTTCACATACTTTTTTAGCAAGGATGACCCTTTCATAGTGAAGAGCAAAGAGACATACGGGGAGTAACGGAAACCAGTTTTACCAGTAACTGGACCACAGCAAACCGTTTTTGTAACGCATTAAATGTTTAGTACATCATATAATATATTTGTATTAATATATTAAACATTTAATACTATATGTAGTCTGACAACCACATGCAGCTGTGGTACTTTAAGGATTCACTGCCCAGCAAATTGCAATTTAGCAATTTCAGTTGTTTTGATTAGTTTATAATCAATTCATGAAATTCAGAAAAAACTGTACAGTGATGTTATATGTGAAAACAGTAGCTAAACTATGTATAAATTATGTTTATATGACATAAAATGTTATATTTAAAAATATATGATTATTAGACTGAGAAAAAATCAGATTAAATGAAACTGCCATTTACCTACTACTGCTTTATCTAACGCAAAACAAGTGCCACCTGTCGATCTTCTTTGAGCAATGAAATACTAAATTTGCTTTTCAGAAATAAAGTGCAGTAAATGGCAGTTTCCTCAATAAAAAATCTCTTACACTTCTGTTTTTATAAATGTTTGTTGTTATGATACTGTACATTTTTTGCAGCGGAAGAGTTGCAAAAGAAGTGATAGAAGCCAGCTCAAAAATTCAGAGGGATCCCCCTGAAGTACACAGGTAGGAGTAAAGTGCCCATATGCTTGATACTTAAATGTGCCCCTTTTTGTAACTCATAACTTTTTATTTTAACTCATTCAGGATTATAGCATTACACCATTAGAGCCATTATATTGTATTAATTACGGCAGTATGATTCCTGTATTTAAAATAGGCACTTATTTTAGTTATAACAATTAGATGTGCAATTAGCTGCTTACTGGTAAGTAAGAAAAACAATGAGTTTTCAACTTACTGCCTGACTTATTTTCAGGTCTGCCATTGGCCAGAGTAAAAGTTTTAACTCTCTGAATAACAAACAACTGATTATGAATGTGGAGCCTCTCTTGCCAGCCCTTCCATCGTCAAACGAACATGAAGAGAGTGCCTCTGAAAATGGTAAGATCTCCTGTTTTCTAGTGTTCCTTGCTTGTGCTTGTGAAGATTCCCCCATTCCAGCTCTTCGATTTCATTTTATTTTTATTTTCTTAAATCTTTCAACAGATTCTGTGGTGCTGTTGTCAAATGGTCAGGCTTCTGAGAATCTTCTCAGTGGTTAAACTATGCTGAATTTGTCATTGATTAGGAAAGAAATTATTTGCAACAAAATTGCTGTAAACATGGTATAAAACTGGGGAAATTACATACAGTAAAAACCATAAGTACAGTAAATGCATGCTGCAGATTTTTAAAATTCTTCACTGATTCTTTATAAGAGAAACATCGATGTGATTGTGAGGTATCCCCCAAACTGTGTATTAATGAGATACCTTATAATATATTGAAATTCTGTGCTAAAGTCTAACATTGTGAAAAAAATGACTGTATTTTACTAAAGATTCGTTACCCAAGCCTGCTGTTCTCTAAAGTGACAAAGTGTAGGCAGTAGTTTTTTGCTTGTATTACATAGCTCTAACAGGTGTTAGGAGCTCTATTCTGTCAGCCCCTATGAAAAGTGAGCAGCTGATGTTTCTGTCAGGCTTTTCCCCCATGGATTTGTGAATGTGCAGTCCCAATCAGAGGGTTATATATTTATCTTAGAAGTACCAAGGGGAGACAGTACTAATGACCAGCCTATGTATCTGCTGACATCATGGAAACTCATGGGGATCCCACTCTCAGTAGCCTTGCTTTACTTTAAAGAAACATTAATTAGCGGCCTCAAATGCTGCCTTTATATGCCTATTAAAAAACAAGTAAATGTTTCTTTCACTCTTTAAGGAAAAGAAAACAGATTGTTTTGACTGCTGTGTAAACAAGTGTGTTACCCATTCCTTTGCAGCCTACCCAAGCTACACCACTACAGTACCTACTCAAACTTCTTTACAGTATATGGCTATACTGAGCACAGTACTTCTGAGCTCTAAGAAAATAGGAACAAACCTGAAATTCACTGCTTTTCAGGAGCCCTCATTTACACTTCTTTTATCTTCAACTTATTAAACACAAAATAGTGAAATAAGTTTAATGTAAATTTCTGCTGCATCATTTATTTCAAACTTTTATATTTTCGTATAGCCCACTGATGCAGGGCAGGATGCAACATATGCAGTCATAATCTTGTCTCGCCTGCTTCTGTCTACCTTACATTACATATTTTGTTTTCTCATTCTTTCATTCAGTGCTCACACTTGCGATAAACAAACCTTCCCATGCAATTCTCTGTTTCTCTAATCTGGTTGCTCAAAGAAAACCAAAATGGCCTTTTCTCTTACCCAACTTTGTGCTCTTTCATCCATTTCTCTGTTTCCGACATTTGCACCCCTATGGCCCGCATCATTTCTCTCTCTCCTTCGTTCACTCTTGCACTTTCCTTGTCTCCCCTCCGTGGTTCAATTTTCTCTCTCCTTTTTCATCATTGTGTCCTACCCAACACACCTTCATCTTCAGGTGCCCACGCTGCTGTCACCGTACATGTGATCAACTTCAAAATGTTGTCAAGGCTCCCAATAGACCTTGCATATTCCCTTTCCTTTGTTCACTCTATTGGCCATATTTTTGTCTGTATTCTGTTTTAAACTCTGTAATTTAAGTATTCTGCATCGCCATAATACAATTACACTCACATCTTTCGTGGATTCCAGCAGCCTCTTCCTAAACAGTTCTTTCAGCCAGGTGTTTTAAGTCAATAACGCAAACTAATTCAAATTACATCTTTACGCTGACTTAATTAGGGCTTGTCTGAAACACAAAATAGTTCTACCTTCTACTATTTGTTTATTCAAAACTCACAACTAGAATACAGAGAAACCTATGGGTGTACTGAAAACATGCTGTTACAATAGTTTTCCTTAAGCCCAACACATTTTAATTCAAAGTAGTTTGCACTTCTAACATGGGGTATTACGTTCCAGTGTCTTATATCTTCTGTAAGTTTTTAACTTTCCAGTTGTCACCTTTTGCCTCATAGCATTTCATATACAGTAAGTCTGCAACATGAATGAATTGTTTCCAATGTGGAAAGGAGCACATTTTTTACTTTTTGGTTTAAAGCTGAGACTGAATCTGCATAAGTTTGCTACTTATTTAAATGAGAATACAATTATAATGATAGCTTAATTTGCTTAATTTCATTTAAAAAATCATGCATAATAAGATTTGAGGAGAAATGAGAGATAGGATATATGTTACATTCTACCCACAGCACTTAAAATGTAACTTTCACTAAAAAAAGTATATAGTATCTTATACGTATTGTATTTAATACCTACAATATAGACAGTTGTAGTCTAACTGATACATATAATTCAATTCAAAATATTATATTTGAATGATAAATAAAATATAGCTCTTTATATTGTGGTTGTTTAAGTATTAGTTGGTCATCCAGTTAGCCTCAAACTGGTTCTCCTGCTGCCCTGATAATGGATCTCTGCTTGACTCTGTATCCAGTTCCCTAGGCTTAAACATGTTCCTTTGCCTGCTGGGTGAACTGATCCATCAACATAGCACATTTCCTCCCCTCTGTTGTTAATGACATACCGATTCATTTTAAAGTCCATTAGGATCATCTTTCCACAGATTCTGTGCTTCCAGGCAGTCACCCTGACACTGAAGCTTGAGCAACTACAGCTAATTACATCTGAACTCTTTTTGATTTTAGTGCTTTGTTGAATATCAGTCATCTATGGTAGTAGATTTCAGCACTCAGTTGTACCCATGCTGCTTTTGTGAACCATAATTATTACGTTTTGATGTATCCTTTTAACTTGACTATGGAACAACTGCCACTGTCCACCTCTTTTATTATTACAATGCTGCATTACTGATCTGTGTTCACACTCTATTCATAGAACACTGCTTGTGTACAATTCTGCCATAAGAATTTTAAATGGGACCAATTGTATAAAACCAATTAACTTAATCCTGCCTCACCAGAACTGGGTGTCAGGCAAATAGCATGTTGTTTTTTACAATCACGTTCTTTAGGTAAAGGAAATATTTTTTGATGATGTAATGAAAAGAATACAATAATACAACCTAATAATACAATACTCAGACAACCTAATATAGTGTGCAGTATAATCAGAAAATTGACAGTTTGGGTCATGCAATCAGTCAAATCTAGATGGCAGAAATAACTCTTTTAAAACATTTTATTTCAAAAGAAACTGGAACTTTGAATATCTAATTAACGCAAGGTGTTCCAGAAGGACTCCTGGTTTTGGTTTTGTTTGTAAATTGTATAGTAACAAAAAGGAATGTCCTTTTCTTCTGTTAAATTAAAAATAATACAAGTTATATATATTAATTTATATAACTTACATATATAGATATACAGTAGAATTTAACTTTGCATTAGAGCAGTGGTTAAGCTTATGGTTGCAGTATGTGTGAGATAAAATCTGGTATACATGTGTAACAGTGTAATATACAAGGCAGTGTGAAAATGGTTAAAATCTTTAACCACATTCTATCATGGTTTTGGATAGCTTCATAATTATCAGAATTGGTAATTCTGTTACAATATTTAGAAACAGCTATTTGATAAAACAATCATAGAATCAGTGGCTTTAATTATGGGTTTCTTATAATTTCTATTGTACTACTTTTCAAATTTGTCTTCCAATTCCCAAATAGATTGGAAACCATCTCCAGTGCTGTTTACTGATACATACCACTGTATGTCACTGTAATCTCTTGTTAAAATTTCTACTCTGGGTTTATAGTTGACATTGGTTATTGTTTCTTCTTGTTAAACTCTTTATGAATTATGATTATGAATATTTTTGATTGTAAAGCCCCTTATATTAAAATAACTATCTGTAAAGCCTTCTCTGGTTTTTCTCTTATTCAGATTTGTGCTAGCTTTAAACCTCTCTGAGATTATACATTAGAGAGCATTCCATGACACTGCAATTTTTAGAATTTACAAACACAACCTTTAGCAACAGAATATGACCAAAAAGGCATACATTAAAATATATTGAAAGGAACCACAGAATTTCTGCAGGTACCCTGGAATGAAGAACTTAGCTGAAAGATACCTTTACATAGATCACAACAACTGCAAATTACAATTTCAGAGACAACTAAGTGAACGTTTAATTGTCCTCAATTTATTGTAAGCTTCTCAGCAAACAGGAAGAGGAAAACCAATGTAAAAAAAACTTACTGATTTGCTTTATATTAATTTACTAATTAATTTACTAACTGAAGTGACTAAGTTCCAAAGATTTTGTAATAGTCATTACATAAACATTTTTTATAGACTATTATATATCAGAGTTGCACAATATTTTAATATTAAGGCCTTTAGTATTAGGAACTCATTGTTTCTTTGTTCATTCTTTTTGTTTTACCCATTGTAAATGTATAGAACTTCTAGCTAACCAAACTGAAGATCATAGCTGTGTGTAGCAGAATTACTTTTCAAATACTTTTTTTCTTTAGGAAGTTAAAATGTCAAGATTGCTATGAGATGCATCTTCTGGAAGAAAAAAATGAGATATTGTATCTTTGATTTAATCACTGAAACAAAATATGAAACAAATTACATACAAAAACTAGAATTTAAAATTGGAATACAATGTTAGAATCAACCAGCCCAAGAATAAAACAACAAGAACATAAAACAAACAGCAACATTTGCTTTCATCCCTATAAAAACTACAGAATATTTTTTTCAGATAATATTTGGAAGATCATTGTCATGTATTAATGTATTATTTGAAGATGAAAGAGTTATAAACTGGAAAGTGGACTGGAAAATTACAAAGCCCTTTGACACCAGCTCAGTTGAACTGAAGCATTTAGAGACATGTGGTACCTGAGCCCTCTGGGAGTTGATGTAGATTAGTGTGCTTGTAAGTACACTACAACAATTAAAAAGCTCAGTGAAATGTTTCTTATCAAAGCAATAATACTGCAGGCTCTCTGTAGTGCTGTTTAGGTGTGTATACATTAACGCGTATGGTTTCTTCTAATCATATACTAATATAAAGATTAGTCATGTAAATTACAGGAGAAATACAAGTTAAAAGAATAATAACAAAGTGAATGACATAATTAAATGACAGCATTATTAATAGACTAATGGTAGTATATTGTTACTTCTCACATATAATAAGAAAAGTCAGTCCCAGTGTTTCCCTCTTTTACCTTTAGAAAGATCAGTATTATTACGGATATGTCTTCTGGACATTCAATAAAGATGGGTAACTAAGTGCATATTGTAAGAGACTTGAATGATCTGAATGGCTTAATACTGATGCAAAATATCAAAACAAAAATCAAATAATTGTTTCTGCATTAGAATTAAAATACCTTTACTCCGAAAAAGCTTTTCTTTTTATCCTCAGTTGTTTAAACAAACAATAAACTGCCTGAGGTCTGAGAGAAGTAATTTAAAATTAAACCATGATTTAAGCCACAAGAAAATAGAGTATGGTATGGCAGCAGAAAATGCATGTTAAAGTTTCACACTTACGATGGGCCAGTGGGGTATTAACATGCTACAGCAGTAAGCATTAAGAGCATGATATATAAATAACATCTTGCATTTAGTTATCCTCTCCCTAATGCCCTATCTTTGTTAGTGCTTTCAGGCTACTGACATTTGATTCATTCTGAGGGACTGGGGCTGGTCCTTCAGTAACACTCACAACAGCACTCTGGTCACAAGTAGTATGAGCACTGTAGTCTAGGATTGGGAAAAACTCAGCTGATAGGATGAAATGCCAGGTAAAAATTACAACCAGGAGAAGCATTCAGCTGCGAATGAGAAACCACACCACCAGAGACATGTATGTGCGGCTATTGGATCATGGAGCAAGAATTTCTGGAACAGGTAGAGGCAATTTATTTCTGAAGGGGTATTGGTGTTTCCTGTCTCTGTGCAGCTTCTATTGATAAACACAGCAACTCAAAAAGAAAAATGTACTGTATCTAGGTAGAGTTGTGTGAACCTTGTTAGAACACTGCACTATTTACAAATAGTTAAGTTAGCAAATTTATTTTACATTTACATTAAAATAGTCCAATAGTTCATCTTTTAATTGTGCTTGGAATTGGAATATTAAATTCTGGTTCTTTCCAGACAACATATTTTAAGGTTTTAAAGCACTATGGTACTTAATGCTGATCCATGACTTAATCCATTTTGTTAAGATGACCATCACAAATTAGACAACCAAAAGTTATTCTTAAAATTATTTTAAAATCTTAGTTAAGCCATAGTTACAGAGGCTTGATTTCATTTGCTTAGTAAACCTTATTGAGATAAATGTACTTAAATGTATTTGCACTATATTGTACATACAGTATGGAACCATGAGCTTAACTTTATTCTTAAGCCAAAGAATACATATTGTGTATAAATTACCATAATGTAAATTTTGAAGTCTCCTTATATAATGCTTAAAAAAATCAGATAAAATATAAAACTCACAATGCTTATATAATTCAATAGAATACAGGATGTTTATGTCAGACAGAATGCAGTAGTCGCATACAGTAGTTTCAGTAGCTGTAAAGTGATAGTTTTGTCCTAAAACATACATCCAGAATTACTGCAATTGGCCAGATTTTTATAACCTTTTTAAAAGTTTTTTTAATCATTTACCTTTCTTTAACAAATATAACTTTTCTTATTTCTTCAAAACAATTTTAATAGGAGACTAAACTAAATTCCAGTAAATGGCAATTCTTCAGATCACTTTCGTGAATATTTGTCAGCTGGATTCTACTAATTCCTTGGTACCAGCACTAATTGTCTTTGTAACTCTTTAAATAGAACATTACAGCTGGACTGATGTGAGTCAGAAGTAAAAAGTTCAGTGCCATATGACAAACAATAGTTTAATACTGCAAAAAAAATCTGGAATTAGACCAATGTTAGTGTCTTAATTCCTTTAAAAATCTCTTTATACTTAACACTTTATAGGGTCTGTAAATTCATGTATAAACCACATATGATACATGACAAAAACATTAATACAGTGAAATCACCTGGTAGAAAGTGACCTTTACCATTATTGTGAACATACTAATTGAAGGTGGATAATTTCCTTTTGTTATTAATAGCTACTTCACTGTTACAAAACTGTGTTTTATATGTGCCAACAGTAGGATTACCAAATACAACATTCCCTGTGACATACTGAGGTCATTCTTAATCTGTAATGGTGAACTCTTTTAAACATGTGTGTAACTCGATCTTTAGAGCTCCATTGGTAATTACAGTGTGAGAATGGTAAGGAAACACTGTGTCTCCATAGTGAAAGAATCACAGTGGTACACATTCATTGTCATCCTAATGTTCCAAAATATATTTACTGTTTAAGTTGATCCATATTTGATTTTTTTCACTGTGAATTTGTTTTACTGTATTTTCATACTGAATTGTATACAACGGGCACACCTCTAGAAAGGGTTACTTGCTATGTGTACTAAGACAACCCCACACTTCTGCCAAGATTCCAAATCCTTGATTCCCTTAGTCACTAACTTGGACAGATAATTTGACGTACTATAATCCTATGTCTGCCATTTCTATAAAAGTTTAATTAATAATACCTATGAAGCTGTCTTCATGGTAATTGGTAATCACATTGATGAAGTTAAAGGTGTGAGTTTATGTTTTTTTTAATAATGTATGGAAAGTATGTATTCAATGGTGTGTAGCAGTTTTTGTTTCTATGCAGCAATCTATTTTTCAGAACAGATTTTCAGATGTGCAGTGCTTATGATCATTTGAAAACAATGACTTGATTTACATATAAATTAATGAACATATAAAAGGTTCCAAATGAGTGGAGGCCATTCGTCACATCCAACCCGTTTGGTAAAATTCGATACATGATATGGAATACATGAAGTAATGAAATATACAGTATTAGTCTCTGTTAGGATTTTGTCTGTTTGAAAAATAAGAATGTTGTTACAATTTGTATGAACATGTAATATTAATTAAAGTGTTTTTTTTATAGCAAGGAATACATTTACTCTGTGTGTGAAGCAAGTTTCAAATTGCAAATAAATACTCTTGACGTACTTTTGGAGAAAAAATAAATTTCTGTGAAAAGACCCAAAAAGAGGTTCTTAAATGAAAATAGAATGCTCTGACCTACAGCAGTGTATCCAGTGTGATCAGTCATTCTGTACCTCATATATAAATTATGACCCAATCTCTTGAACCAACATTATTACTCCACTTTCCTGTCTGTGACAGCCTGACAGCCTGCATGTTGTAGAGAAGATGAATAGCAACAGACGTAATGAGATGTGGTATTTTATCAAAACAATCTTCTGTATGGTAAAATGTACTTTTCTCATACATGTGAAAACTGCTTCATACTCTTCTCTCGTCTCTGCAGTTGTCTGCAATTTTTGTTTCGTCTTCTGTTATCTGCAGTTGTTTTTGCAATTTGTTAGTTGCAAGTGGTTTTTGTTTTCCTTTTTTATAAATTGTAATTTCCAGTTACTTTTCATCATATGCTCTCTTAATTTTTATTTTAAATCACATTTTTATATGCCATATTTCGCATTGCCACTGATGGCTCAGCAAGCTCTGCGGGACCCAAGAAGCAAAAGCTGGAGATACAGTATGCCTGACCGACTCAAACCCACACAGCATTGTCAGTGCTTGGCTAATTGGCTTCATCAGTCTTGGTCACATCTGACTAATGACATAGCCTGTCTTTTCTAATTTATTTTCATGGATTTTTTCCGTGATTATCTCCCATTTTAACAATAACCTAAACTGTTTTATTATGCATTTTTATGTAGTAGCTGTACACCTTTAATTTTGATTTTACTACATGTCTTCATTATAACCTTTTTGGTTGTATATTGTTCATTATATGGTTATTTTTATTTCCTCATTGATTTTTTATCACATTCCAAGAACTCACCACAGTAACAGGAGCTAAACACAAAGATTATGCAGAATGTATTGTAGTATTAATCAGCATATCGCAGAGCAGACCAGGTATTTTGCATAAAAACTTCTGAAGTGCATTTTTAAAGTTACCCATGACCAAAAATCAATATAAATCACCTGCCCTAGAGTCAGTATTCTCGTATAATAAAAGCTTACATACAGTTTTCTTCACTTGGATTAGGTCTTCTTGTAAAAGCAGAACAATTTGAAAAGCCCTGATGTTTTATCAGTAGTAAACAGAAACAAACAGCAGAGCTTGGTAAGCGCTCGTCTATGTCCACCCAAACACTATTGTTAAGGATTTAGCAGTAGGAATGTAAAATCAGTTTTACTTATAGTGCCCTCCAAAAGTACTGGGATAAGTGTTCTAGTCAGTCCATTATAGGTGTATGCTCAGAAAATTTGAATTTCAAATCACAAGTTGAATGTGAGACAAAGACAGAGAATATCCCCTTTTACCCATGGGTATTTTTATGCATAAATGTTTTACCGTTATACAACAACAGCACATTTTTGTTAAATCTCCCACATTTTAGATGAGCATACGTATTGGGACAAGCGGATTTTAAGGTATTTCTCACTGTCCAGTTGTTACACATTGCATACATTTCACACACATAAAAGAGCTGTGAAGGTATAGGCATGGTTGAGGTCTTTTGAAACTGCTTCTGAAGTCTTTTACTTGAATTAGCAAAAACCAGCATGAAGACCAGAGAATTCAATATAACAGAAAAGAAGGCCATTTTGAAAATGAGAGGAAAGAAAATGACCATTAGATAATTTTTTAAGACTCTTGGCATTGCAAAATCAACAATCTGGAATGTTCTTAAAAAAGGAAACAACTGTAGGAGTCAAGATCAGGCAGAGAACAGGGTGTCCAAAAAAGACTAATGCAGTGGCTGACAGAAAAATATTTGTAGGTGTAAAGAAAAATCCAAAAATTACTGTTATTGAAATCTCCAAAGTGCAGAAGAGTCCGCAGAATACCAGTTATTGCTGAATAATGAGACATTCAGGCATGTTGACAAAAGTCCAACCATATTGCTCCAGTGATCAAGTGGATGCACGGTGGTAGCTAGATGGCCATGAGTCCTTGGCTACAGGCTAGACCTCGGGTAGAATTGTTTGCGTATGGGCTCACTCTGTGACTTTACAATCCGTGCCAAAAGTTTAGACATCAGTTGTGGCCGTGACTTGGTTCTGTTGGTAGCCAGCTGAGTTGGTTCAGTGGAGAGAACCAAAGTTAGAAGAGGTGTTCACCACTTTTTAACTGGGGACAATGTGGTTGGTCATTTTGTAAGATGTCACCAGGTGGAGTGGGTCTCCACGCCTTACAAGTACCTTTCTTGGTCATCTTTTGGGATGATTGACCACTGTCTGTGACTTTAAGACCATCATCCAGATATGCGTAAGGCTCTCTGCCAGACATCCAAGCTCCAGGAGTGGACATACATCATGGGGAGTGCTGGTACTGTTTGGTGTCGCTGTCCTGGGAGAAGCTACATATGAAAAGCCAACCTCATATCCCATACATTCCAACATGCAAAGATCAGTAGGCTATTCTGGGACCACAGAGAGAGACCTCACAGAATAATCTACTGCAACACTTAATTAATGTTGCTTATTAATAAGCATTGCCAAGACCACTAGACAGCTGGGCTTCCAAACAATATGATTTCACTCTGAGACTCAACCTGAGAAACCAGTTTCTTTGAGACCTGACAAAATGTTTCTGTTAACTCAGAAT
Organism: Lepisosteus platostomus; assembly: GCF_059453375.1. Classification (NCBI taxonomy): domain Eukaryota; kingdom Metazoa; phylum Chordata; class Actinopteri; order Semionotiformes; family Lepisosteidae; genus Lepisosteus; species Lepisosteus platostomus. Next base: position 62,650,413 of record NC_142614.1, on the reverse strand, counting down.
TCGTTCTCATCAGTAAAGGTGGGTGAGCCAGCTCCATAGGCACTCATGCATAGTACTGTACATAGTTTTCATGCATTATTTTTTATTTATAAGTAATTTATGTAAAAATATACAAATAGAAACAAAGAAATACACATACAAGTATTGAAGTCTTTTAGAAATTACATCTGTATTTTTATTCATAGTCCTGCAAATATTCTTTGAGAGGAAATATACATAGACAACATTTTGTTTTGACTCAGATGTCATGAATGACACACTGCCAGAGTATTCAAGATCACTTCAGTAGGTCATTTTTTTGCTTATCTGTTTTGGTTGGTTAAAGTATTTGAAAGTGTGTTGGCGTTAAGCATGCATTACTGAAAATTTTGTTTGTGAATTTCAAGATGAACACGTTTAATGTTGTGTACTGTACAGTACATGAAGCTTCAAGTGTATTTTGATCAGCAGGATTAACTCTAATCTATCCATGCTCTTTTGTATGATTCAGCCTCTTCTTCATGCTTCCAATTCATTTTTCGTATTTACAGGCCTGCTAGCTCTGAAGGATGTGGTGCACTTATCGCCCATGAAGTCCTCCCTGCTGGAAGTGGATCCTGGGGACCTGAACGAATGCAGAGCCTCAGGAGAGAAGCCTGCGGAAGACCTGCCTTCAGAAGACAACCCAGGAGGTGATGAGGAAGCCCTCACCATCTCGGAGTTGATGTACAACCCCTCCACAAGTGTGCTTCCCACCCCCGTGGAGGATGGAGGAATTGACCTGCTCTTTGATCACCCTGTGAAGCTGGCCAAGGAGCCTGATGTTGACAACGAATCTTATGAAGAGCTTGAGGCTGATGAGAGGGCGTTTCTGATTGCTGAAGAGGAAGAGATGAAGGAGGTGAGGAGGGTGCTTGGCTGTAGCTACAAACTGTTAACAGGCAACAAGCAGCTGAATGCTTGCATGCAGAGTTTTGTGCGTCTCCTGGCTGTAGGCCTTGGCCTACTTGTGTTTGCCCTTCCTCTACTCCTGGTGCTTCTGGAGTCTGACATTGACATCTCTTTCCTTCATGAGATTCGGCAGACCCCCGAATTTGAGCAGTTCCACCATGAGTACTACTGCCCACTCCGCCAGTGGATGACCTGTAAAATGAACTTCATCCTTGACAAGCTTGGAGGCTCCTAAAAAATAAATGGTGGCAGCATCTTTATCCTAAAACATTTAACGTCAACAACATAAAAGGGAGGGTTGCTTTCATTTACTGACAAGTTATTTCTGTGTTACTGGTGTGAATGTGATCCTGGAGATTTCATCATTATTTTAATGATCGGCAACCTGTGAAATGTTCATGAAGTAATAGTACTCTACACCTCAATCCAGGATTAACAAGTTTATTTATTTTTAAATATTTTGTTTCATGACAAATCATTAAAAGTAATATGGCAAGTGAACAAAAAAATGTCACCAGATATTTTTTACGTGTTTTTCTGTGTGAATGAAATTTAAAATGGGTCAGTGAGTGGCAGTTTCAAGGAACGTATTGATGGAGTATAGTCGTTTATAAAATAAAGAGGAGGAATCCAGGAGCATTCTCAATATACATTAAAGAATCCATTGACAATGAATTCTTTTCTGAATTTGCATCTTAAAATATACATGCAAACCTACAGGAAATGATTTTATTTTACATTTGTTGTTTTGGTGAATGTTTCAAAGTTAAAAATGAATTTACATTAAATATATAAACATAAGGTCAAACATAATTAAAAATATATGTTAAAATATTATTGCAAACATTTCAATACTTTAGTTTTCAGCCACATCTTGTCTTTTAGTCTTCAAAGTGATTTTTGTTGGATGAAAGAAGGAAAAAAGTATAGCTTAGTTTTTAGTTTGACTGTGGGAGAAAAATTAAAAGGTGTTCCATTGGTGTCACTCTAAAAAGGAAGTCCTTAGAGAAATGGTTTGGTGGTTATCCGGAACACAATGAAGATAGCAATAAAAAAGAAAGCAAAACAAAATAGAATTACAAAATATTCAAAATACAAAAAATATTTTTAGTATGCGTCTCAAATGAATTCCATGAATCATACTATAAAAGGTCTTTGTAGAATTAGGTTTAATGAAGTCTTCTGTCAGGAATAACTCACACGCTATAGGTTTCTTCTAGAATATATTGAAGGAAACAGTATTTTCAACAAAATACATCAAAAGTGCTCTGTATTTTTTTTCTTGTTATCCGGAAATAGCACAAAAGGTTTTGAAAGCAACCCTTGTTCAAAACAAACAAAAAAAACTTACCATGGCCTATACAAATAACTTTGTTTATGCTGTTTTTAATGTTTTGTACATTTTTATGTGATACAAGTATTTCAGGAACTTTTTTAGTCAGAAAATCTACTTTAACTTATTTATGTGTACAGATTTGTTGAAGACAGGGGCATGGGGTAGAGCATGTTATTTTTTAACAAAAAATACTGATTTGACATTGTAGGTAGTACTGTGGGTTTGTTAGGCATTATAGCACAATCCTTTAAAACAGAATGTGTTAGGATTGAGGGTGTTACTGAAGGAATGTATACTGAATGCAGCAAATGGTAAGAGTATGATGGATTGAGTCTTGTATTTTAGTTTTGTGTAATTTGTATGCATAAAACTAAGATAAGGATTATTTTTACAAGTCAGAATTCAGAAGGGGCTTGGATGAATAAAAAAATAGTTCATGTATGTCAGTCTAAGGCAGCTATTTGGGGGTCAATATAGTATTAATAAGGTATATGTCTTGAGTTTGTTTGAAAAACCTAATGTTTAGGGATGAAGTAAGGGGTAATGTCCTGAGTGCGAGACGACTTTCCTCAAAACTGAAGAAAGGATTATTATCCGATGAACTAAAAAATAGGCCCATTCTAAAATTCAGAAACCACCCCAAAACAAATACAGTATAAGCAAATACCTTCTTGCATATCTTAAATTATATAGACCAAATAGGGTTACCGAAACATTTACACTGGCTAGTATTATAAATCATGTTAACTACTTTGAGCTAGGCTGCCATCCCAGGTTAGAAGGTGAGAAAACAATAGCTGATTGATCTTTTTTTGTTGTTGATAATATATAATCTGTAGTTACTGGAAATAGCCATTTTTGTTGAATTATCATCCTAGAACTATATAATTTATTCTCCATAACCTTTCCTACCAGTAATGTTTTTCAGGTATATATTCTATGAGAGTTGCATAAAATTGTTTCATGTTTGGTTGTTCTGGTGACATTAGACAATACAACTATGAATCTTCTATAATGACATTTAGTTACTAGTAATATTTTCCTAAAATATTATGAGATACTGTAACAACAATATTATACTTTTGATTTTCACTGTATGTACACCGCAGCCTATCTTTGTGGTATTATAGTCTGGAATTCTAATTGCGCTACTGTTGTAATGCTTTCATTAAATTATTTATGAGTACTATTGGATTCATCATAGAGTTTATAATAAAAAGAAATATAATGAAGTAAACCCATGGCATGCAATACTCCTTTAATATTACAATATAGAAAAACATAAGTAAGAATACAACATGCAGGGACATTAAAAGTTTTTTCGACGATCGAAAAATCAGTAGTTAATAGAATCTTGATTCATAAATCATGGATGTCGATTTTTCTACTGAGCCTAAATCAAACCTGCCCCTCTGAATAAACACTTAATTTAATTACAAAGACATCTGGCCAAAAACAAGTGTGTTTTAATGAGCTACCCTCAAAAAAGACTAAAATGCCACACAAATATAAAAATAAAAAGCCAACAAGATGAGTCAGCCTACACTTGTGTTTCTTATGGAAGATAAAGAGTCTGCTGATTGCATGAATATTAAATTGTTGTAAATAAATCGAAGGAGAAAGACATAATGTGTAACAATAATATTAAATACTGTGATTACCACCAGTTGTTTCCCTTCTACCCCATAGACATGTGCATGACTTCTGTAATAACAAATTTGACACCTTGCTGTTAAACTAAAGAAATTATTTTCTATTGTGCACTTTTGTTGGCTTCTTCATTCTCTATTTTACAAATAGTTCACAACATTTCACACCATTATACAGTAACTGAATTTGTTTACCCAATTAAAGGTCAACTAAAAATCTCACAAGATACATGTGTAATAATGTTTTTGTGATTTATACAGACAAAAACCGTTGTTTTGTCTTATAAGACATCTGTATAAAATTAGATTTTTGGTTTAGATTAACTACACGATCAAGCAGATAGCTTTGCAATTTCACCAAAGGGAAGGGCAGAAAGCTAAAATGTTTGAGACTAAGAATGTCATCAAATTTGAAATGCAGACACACAATAGCAGTAGGAACATTATCTATAGTCTTTTTTCCTTGGTGAGATTATGAAATAACCATGGTTTCCCAGTAGAATTTTATTTCGATATAAATTGGACTTAATCCATATCCATAGTGCATAATGGGACATCATTAAGATTGGCTAAATCATGAAGAGCTAAAATGTTCTAGTTTTATTTAACACGGTTTATAAAAATTCATATATTTGTCTTGTAATTAATATTTTGGCTGCCTGCTCCCCCTTTAGGTTAAATCATTTTTACCGGTTTTGCATGATAAATGTAATTGTGTAACTTTGCTTTTGTCTTAGTATGTAAATATTATTTCTGTTATAACTACTTTGACCATGCATTGTATTAAAATGGTACCTGATGAAATGAAAAATAGTTTGTTACAAGAATAATTATCTTAACCCAATAAAAAACAAAGTAAATCAGTTATTAACAGTTTTTAATCAGTTATAACAGATACGATTATAAAAAAAAGTGAAATTGTATTATACTTGGCTTTTTTTCCAAGGTTAACAAAATATACGTAAAAAGAAGCAAAAACGATGCATTGAAGAAACATTCAGACTTTGCTTAAGTGTGTAATTGGTTCTGGATTTGAATGAAAAAGGAAATAATTTGTCTTTTTTTTGTAAAACAGACACAAAAACGTGTCTGTATGGATTATTTTGGCACATATTTTGAATTGTAGCTGTTAGCTGTCATCTGTTTGTAACAGCTGTTTTGTTAATGTTTGTAAACTCAACTCTGGGAGGAATTAAAACGTTTCCTATGGTTTGACTGATGCCGGAACTTAAGCCTTATGAACTTTGTAAAATAAATTTTGAATTAATGTTTGTATGTTAAATATGGATTGTTTTATATGTTAGTACTGCCACAATAAACCCCCCAAATTAATATATCAAGTATCTTGATCTTTTATAATCTCTATAATGTTTTTTTTTATTATTTTTTGTATAGGAGAATTTAGGAGAATTTAAAATCACGTGGAACAATTAGTTCATTAATTTGGCATGTGGGTGGCAACCTATTTGTCATGAAAAAAATCTTAAATTAAATCCATATCTTATTGAATTTCTTTTGCAACCTCTTGGCTAATCCTCCTATTTACTTTAGTATCCTCTATGAATTAGCTCACTAAACTTACTAGAATCCAGGTTATTGATATTAATTAAGAAGACGGTAGCCTTAACACAGATTCTCGTGGCACTGTACTCCACTAATTACTGTGCTTCACCTCAGACTGAGTGATTAATTTACTGTGATGATGGTTTGAATTTCCTGGAACTTGAGAGTAGTTTTGTGGCTACTTGGATTCAGTAAAACAACAAATGTTGACACAAATACCGTACATGGATTCCAAGAGTACAACATACAGTTCTTTTAGGAGAAATAATAAAGTGGCTGATTAATTATTCAGGAATTAGTCATAGTAATAGTAAAAGAATAATGACTATAACAGGGTTATAAAAAACAAAAACACAAAGGCATCTTTAAAAACAGACATTAAATATTGCATAACCGGGACTGACTACAGGTCAGTAGTTAACTCATAGTCTCAACTATCAACCCACGTTTCATATACTCTAAAGAAAAGTAATATTCAGATACTGCACTGAATTAATACTTCCCAAAAGCACATTCCTTTGGAAGAAAAGATGAATTCTCGTTTTTTACAATCATATCAATATTGACTATATACTCATCAGACTTATACAGTGGCCAGCACTTGTCCAGATACAGTCTGAATGCCCCAGAGGGAGAGGAAGACTCGATCAAGGTTGCAGCTGTTGCCTTGCTTTGCTGGCTCTGTGTCAAAGGGTGTTCATTCAGTCCTGGAGGAAAGTTAAGTTGAGCGTTGTGCTTAAAAGGGAGAGGATCCTACTCCACGGGTTTAAGGTTGGACAATCTTGGTCACAGTCATGTGATTAATCGGATTGTCAGGATTTGGAGTGAAAGGAGATCCCAAAAATCCCAATTGCTGCGCAGTACATTTTAAGTTAAGACATCATTAGTGCTGATTGGTCATGACCAGCAGGCGCCTTATTGGTTGATCATTCTAGCCCTGTCAGTGGATTTATCACAGGTGACCCCCAGTGAACTTCCAGTCCAGTAGTGTCTCCCTTGTGAAATTGCAGACAAAGAGACACCAGCATGGACTGTTCATCACTGTGGGTATCAAAATTGAACCAATGTATGATGTCACAAGAATGAAGCTGCACCACGATCAATTTCTGTTCAAGGCAAGAGAAAGATGTTCATTCAATTTTCTGCACACTTTGCTGCATAAAAGTCATAGCCTTGCTGCTACCATCTCCTCCTATCTGTTCTGTATGTTTCTATTCCATTGCCTAGTTATCAATTAAAATACCTAAATGTGTACTGCCTGCAATCTGAAAATGAATATTTTATAAGAATCATTAAATGCCTTCTGAAAATCTAAATGTTCCATGTCCCGTGCTCTGTTTGTATCCATTACTGCTGTTGCTTGTACAGGTAATGCTATCATTTAGTAAGATAAGATCTACCTTTTCTAATTCCTGTTTCTGAATCTTTCTGAGACATGCTCTAGCCTAGTTCCCATTAGTTTCTCAATATCTTTTTGTGATATTTGTAGTGCAAGTAAGACTTATTTGTCTATAAATATTTGTCTTCATACTGATGCACATTGCATAATAATTTTCTAATAAATTGGTAATACCACTGTCTTGAGAAACTGTTTGGAGAGTTTTGTTAACAATGTATTGATAGCATTTCCTGTTTTTCCTTAGTTTCAGACATGTTGTAGATTTCCTCTATGGGAAATACCTGAGAGAAATATTTATTACTTTTATTATTTAATAATGCCCTTATCCAGCATAAAATATTATATATTTATTTGTATCTAATGTTTGGCCATGTTCGTTCAGACAAAGCAACATTTGAATGTTTTTCGACAGATCCAACAGTGCAGCCAAGCCATATTGCCAATCAACCTGTCCTTATTAAAAATAAACCCTCCACATGAGGTAAACTTTATATTGTGTCAAATCTGTTTTCATCAGTTTTAAAGAAGACTATTTTGAAAGGTGTAAGGAACTCTTGAATCTTTGTATAGAGAAGCCACAACATTTGATCTGAGTACAGTATGTCACCATTCACTTTCTATTCCACATTCACTTAGGTTGCTGTGGTAGGTTGGACTGAGATAAGCAGGTTTCACTTATCAAGGTTTTGGTATCAAAGGAGAAAATGAAAGGTGATTATATACAGTATACAGGTAAGGTTACTATAATACTGTATGAAATGGCTGTATGGGCATGAAATGATGAAATGACATGACAAGCTCTTAAAGGGTTTAATAATTGATTTTAGAGCTTTTAGATGTACATTTAAGCAAAGAAAGGTACAAAACCACTAGACTGTTCAGAAGAGAATCACATGCAATTTGTTGAGTCTGCGTTCTGAAAACGATGAGTTAATTTCAATTTCCTCTTTTTAGAGCAACTAGTGTATTGGTGCAATGTGTATCAATTGTCATAATAGAAAGTATTCATCTTAAAGCATTGCTGACAGTTAATTATTTACATAAGACCATAAAGACATAGCTACAAATCAGCCACCAGACAGACTACAAAGGAGAAGAGGCCAGCTAGCCCATCCACAGTAGTTCATTTGCTTGCCTGTTGCCAGCCGACTAGACTCTTCTCCAGCCAGCAGCCATATCACCCTGCAACTCACAACTGGCAGCCCACTGAAGCTAAGCAGGTGTGAGCCTGGTCAGTACCTGGATGGGAGACCTGGGAAAAACTAAGGTTGCTGCTGGAAGAGGTGTTAGTGGGGCCAGCAGGGGGCGCTTACCCTGTGGTCCATGTGGGTCCTAATGCCCCAGTATAGTGACAGGGACACTATACTGTAAACAGGCGCCGTCCTTCGGATGAGATGTAAAACCGAGGTCCTGACTCTCTGTGGTCATTAAAAAATCCGAGGGCGTTTCTCGTAAAGAGTAGGGGTGTAACCCCGGCGTCCTGGCCAAATTTCCCATTGGCCCTTACCAATCATGGCCTCCTAATAATCCCCATCTATTAATTGGTTTCATTACTCTGCTCTCCTCCTCACTGATAGTTGATATGTGGTGAGCATTCTGGCGAACTATGGCTGCCGTCACATCATCCAGGTGGGGCTGCACATTGGTGGTGGTGGAGGGGAGTCTCCATTACCTGTAAAGCGCTTTGAGTGGAGTGTCCAGAAAAGCGCTATATAAATGTAAGCAATTATTATAATTATTAATTATTATCTAGTTTCTTCCTGAAAGGTGCATCAGCTTCAGGTGGTTAGATTACTGCAGACACCCACAGTCCTGTGTGCAATAAAGCCCCTTTCCCTTTCATCACCTGAGTGTTTTACAACACTACGTGTTTACTGCATTCTTTACTATTTGATGTTGTAATAATGATAAACCTTTCTTATTTACTCTCAATTTCAACATATTTTTCTATTTTTGACCTAATAATCTGTGCTTGTAACTCATTATAGTTATTTTCGTTATATGGATCCTGTTCTTTTTAAATAAGTTTGTAAAGTAAGTGAAAACCTCCGAAATCAACATACTGTATTTCAGTTTGGGATTTTTTTGTTGTTGCTATTTAACTTCTTTCACATATGAAAGTATTCAGTGTGAGAATTCAATTAAATATTTACAGTTAAAAAAGTGTATACATAATTTGTATCTCGATAAATAAGGACATCATTGGAAGGTTGTAAATAGCTTTGTAAGTATGTACACACACAGTATACATGCTCACTCTCATGTTAATAATTCACGGACCGCCCCTTAAATTTGTGGAAATCCCAGGAGCAGTCAAGGTATTTTCTGCGTTTGATGTTAATAAATGTAACATGTCACGTCACGTGCATCCAGTAATACAGAGCAAAACTAAGCAGCTTATCCTCATACTAAAAAAGTTTATTTATTCTTTATGTTGACAACATGCTAAGATCACAGCTTTTCCGGGCTCGCTGACAACACACTGCTCGTTTCCATAGCGATGGTTTTGTTGATACAACGACGCAGGATTCCAGAACCAGGGTAAGGGATTATTTTATCATGTTAAAAGACTACATAATGGAGGGGATTTCTTATTTTGAAAAAAGTGTTACATACGAATATGTTACCTATGGGATTTATTAACAGTACTGTATATAAAGCTCGTCTCTGTAACTTTATAGTAAAAGCAGAACTTCTGTTACTAACACTCCCCATATACTGCAAGCTTCTGAATCTTCATATTTCTCTTTTTTAGTTAAACCGAAGTCAGGAAAATAGGTTTTAGGTTGCAGTGAAATATTTTGTTAATTTTATCCCCATAAGTACGCAGAAAAAAATAATACTTCACATAAAAGTTTAGCGAACAGGAATCTGGCAGAGGAGTAAATGTGTATTCACATACTGTACTACAGGAGTGCTACAGCAGAGACATTAACATTAAGCAATGAAACAAATGCCATTATCTCTACTAATTTAAGCGTACAGTACGAGAAAGCATAAAAGGCAAAACTGAGACTGATTAATATTTTAATTATTTGTGTCTGTGGAAGGTTCGTTGACTGATAAAACGGACAATGGCAGATCTACCCGATCAAGAAGTTCCAGCTGCACCACCGCAGAGTCAGGTAGGAGATACTGTATGATGTATCAGTTTGTGATTAAGCGTACAATTTAATTCAGTAAAAATAAATATCTAGTGAGGAAGGTACTCCATGTCACTAATCTTCAGGTTCTTGTAAAATTGTGTTTTAGGACTTTTCTTTATTTCCCAAATTAAAATATGCTCTTTACAACCACCAGTTGGAGGCTAATTTAATTATCTTATATTTAACAGAGACCTTTATCTAAAAATATATACAGTGCAAATGCTACATTATGTGGAATGGAACAAAAAAAATTGAATTCAACATAATGTAGCACGTTACACAGGAACTAGCAGATTGCAGAGATACAATTCTACATGGAACTTTTCTTAAAAAGTTAAATAAAAGTTTAAATATTGCATCTTTTCTACCATATCTATGCTTTACATTTTTTATCTTTTACTCTGAACTTTTCCTCTTTCCCTCCTTCTCTGCAAAAAACCTTAGTGTTAGTCTCAATCCCTTTCTCCAATTCCTGGACCAGCTGTTTGTATGACATTATTGTAATATACAGTTAATTTTTCAATACATTGTTAAGGAAGAACCATAAGCTAAACTGGTATCATGAATAGCAATTTTTCTTTGAGGTAGTTAACTCACCTTTTTTTCTTATCAGAACCAACCCTTTACTGCAAGAACAATGAGGCAGCTGAATGCTGAGACTATCTATGCCACAGACAGCCCAAGAACACACAACCTGAAAACCTTGAGGGCTAAACGTCTGGCATATTTTGCCAAAACAGAGAAGCCGAAGATTGGGGGAGCATCAGAACATATTTCAAGCAAATCCCTATCTGATTTAAACAAGGCTTCTGATGTAAAGAGTATTGCTCTGAAGTACTCATCAAAAAGTTTAGAAAAGAAAGATGACAGCATTTACAAACAACCCACAGATGGATTATTTTTTCTTAATAATGAAACAGCAATGGACGGTCAGTGCTTTCCAGGAGAATGTGGCGAGACACACCTAGATCAAGGCCTGCTTCAGGACAGTAATGTGCCAGAAAATCAGAAGCTCAGGCATGTTTTAAGCTGGGCTCAGAAATTTATTAATATTTGCAATGGTGGAGATAATAATAATCAAAGACACTCAGAAGGCATTTCTGGGAGAAGGTGTCCTCAGTTTTTGCAAGATAATGAATCAGAGTGTTTAGGTACATCATCCCAGATGATAAGAGACTCCAACTGTGTTGCACCTAGAATCATGGCGAGCAAAAAGTCACAAGCTTATGATTTTAAACACACTGAGTTAGAAGAGGAGACATTAAATAATGTAATTGGGCAAGAAAACCATAAATGGATGCATAAAGACTTTTTACATAATGTAAACAAACCATCTAGTTTCATGAATGCAAATGATTCCCTTGATGAAGCCAGTGCTGATAGACCTCTTTACTTTGCTTTTGATAAATCTGACCTCCAAGAAACACAAAAAGAGAAACAGATCTTTCTGCTCAGTGATCTACAAGGCATGGTTCCTGAATGTATAAATGAAGGAGGTCAGTCAGGTGTCTTTGACTTTAGTGAGAGAGAGTTAACAAGGAACACTTCTACCAATAACTGTCCTAAATATAAAGACATTTGTTTTTCTTCCTCTGATCATAGCCAATTTGAATTTCGGTCCCTCCTTCAAGATGAATTTGAACAAAAAAGAATACAAGACATAGCAGGCAGAGCCAAAACAAGTACTCGTCTTTCTAAAGAGTCAGATTTTGATGAATGTCATAAAAGCAATCTGTCTAAAGCAGCATCATTAGAAAAAGCCACTGTAATAAATTGGCATAAATCAACAGATGTACCAGAATATCCAATTCATAAAATGACAGATGCAAAATCCAGGTGGTATTTACAGTTTTCTGCTTGGGATAACAATGAACATAATGACACAACACCTGCAGGGCATACTTTAGCAAACAGCTGCTGTACTGAACTGAGTCAAGAAAACATGATTAGTAATCCAAAGAAAGATTTAAAAGAAATCCCTGGATTAAACGTTTGTACCAAATCACTGAAAATGGATGGAACCAAAGACAAAAATGAAGAAATGAAGATAAATTCACAGATATGTTTAGAAAGAGATAAAATTAAATGTGGTAGAACTAGGGATGTCAAGGAGCAATTCATTTTTCACCCGGATTGTGATTCTGAAAATGTAATCACTGACATGAAGAAAGGCGATGGCTTGGTGAGGTTCTGTCCTGATTGTTCTAGGTCGAATGATTCAGATATTAACTGGTGCACAGCCTGCGGATGTGCTCTTATTGGCATTGTTACTAGACCTTATAAAGAACACAGTGAAATTCACAACACTCCTGTATGTGATGTAAAAAGTACAAGTAAAAATTATTTTGGGGGGAAAACAAGGATTCAGAGAACAAACAGACAAGAAACAAATCCAAGTTTTGAGGATTTTGGAGATATTGACCCAATCTCCAGCTCTCTTTTTGACATCAGATCTGATGTGAGTGTTTATGATAAATATATTACGTGTGTCCAGCATCTCAATAATATTAAAATCCAGCACAACAGAGAAAGACGTGAACTGAACAATGGCAGAGACTCTGATCAGAAAGAGATGTTTTTAAATGGCTGTGTTAATTCTGTTACACAGAACTGTGCAAATTATGAAAATAAGACCTCACATGGAGGTGGCATGCTGGATACAGAAATTGCCTTTCCCCGGCAGAAGGATTCAATGAACAAAACACTGCCAAAAGATAATAATGTGAATGTGGAAGAAACCAGGAATCTGGGAATGACTTCTTCTGTAGGCATGGAGGCAGATGTGAAGATAACAGAACCTGTTAAGGACACTAGTGTAGAGCAAGCTGCTGAACACCAAGCTGAATATGTGCTTGAAAATGATTTTGATCTTGTTGAAAAGGAAAAGGGAAGCAGAGCACAAACATCTAACAAGTTAAAAGGAAGGAAAATGCAAGGTACTCTACAGTATGATTAATAATTATGATTTTACAAAATTTTAACTTTAATCAGGTACTGTATGTAGTTGGTAGTATTGGTACTACATCCAGTAGAGTTTAAATAGTAGTGCTTCCCTCCTTTTTGCATTTGTAATGTTCTAAACAGAATTTTAAGTAACTGCATGAAAGAGTTTAGTGGAAGCTAGTTCACTAGGGACAACAACATCTAAGATTTGAATTTTTTATGAATGCTTGGAATAATTTGTAAAAAAAGTTTGTCTTAACCCGCTTGGTTTATGGATAGCCTCATGACCATAGGAAGAGGAGGCTCGAACCTCATTCAGAGTGAGCGAATGAAAGAGTAGCTGCAAGGTGGAGAGGGGGCAGAGAAGTGATGCTTGAGATGGACGCAAAGGGAGATATTTGAGTTCAGTATATGCAGCTAGTTTTGTAATGATGGTGAGATAGTGTGAGATTGACTTAAACCTCCCAAACTTCCTTGTATATACTGTAGAAATGTATGGGATTGAAAATGATAAACAATATCTTAAAATCAAATAATGTAACTCATATATTTAATTAATTTAAATAAAGTACTAAACAATACCCCAAAAATGCAGTGCATCAGGTCATCAATGCTATGTTTTTTGCTCTCCACTTCATCCTATTTTATCCTTGTTTAAGTCACTTCCACTGTTTTTGTCTCAGATGGAGATATACCATACTTTGTTATATAAAATACTTTGATGCTTTACTACTAAAAGTAAAAGTAATTTAGAAACAGGGCTGTTACAAGGTAAAATAGACACCATACTCCAAGATCAAAAGTGAAACTTTGGGTTACAGTATATACTGTACCAGGTTACAGTATATAACAGGATTATCAGTCCAATATACAGTACTAGAATGTTACCAATTAACTACAAAGCTTATACAATATTAGTGTTCTATAGTTCTAACACTCCTATAGTTCCCTCCTCCTGAAACAATAATGACATTTTCCCCAAATCAGCAAAAGATTTGTATAGGCAGCTCAGGAAAGAAAAAAAATACTTGGAAAAGACAATACCCAAATTCTTTAATTTTCCAACATAGAATAAATTCACTGTAAGCAGGGACAGCATCATTAGTTTAGATTAGGTTTATCACAAAACAAACTCTACCAGTAAGGTACCTTAAATAAAGTGGATAGCAGAAAGAAAAGAACTATGACACTTACCATAAGAGAGAAAAACAATCTATCCAGAATTAGAAGAAAAAATAGAGGAATGTTTTGTTTAGCGTATAATGCAAAAGTGATTTTAAAATGCTGAAAGCAGTCAATATGAAAGTAAAATACCTTTATATTGAAGTGATGTGATCAATATGAAATTTACATGCAAGAAACATATCTGTTTGTGAATTTTTTATCAGCTTCTCATTTTATTTAATATTTTTTTTACTGTTCAGAGTGTCCAATGACTACATCTTAAGGACATGGAGTGGTGTAAATGTCATTTTAATATAATAAATAATATCATAAACAGAAAAGTGAGCTAATTAAAGTGTCAGAAAGTGTGCTTGGTTATGTTGGTCCTGCTTGTTTTCTCTTATTAAACTCTATGTTCAGTTCTGCTGAGACAAGAATGCTGGAGCATCATACTTGGTTGTGACACATACTGTCCTTCTGGGTTAGTTTTAACTCGATTCATTCCGTTCATACTGTATTCCCTTGTGATTTTGGATCTCTAGTTCAGTCTTATATAAGTATTTCAGTATAGCAAAGATAGCCTTCTCAGCATTAAATATTTAAAGAAAGATTTGCCCTCGCAACTTCCTGCATGAAAATGCATCTTTCCTTGCAGTAATCATTACTTTAACTGTACATCAAAAACAATTCCTACAGTCTCTAAAGCTTTTTGTATATACCGTCTTTCATATAATACTACAGTAGTTGTAATTTTACCTTCATTACTGATGTTATTTTTGGTAACACACATTTATATATTTTTATATTCCTTTTAGAAATTAAACCCAAAAGGAGCCAAAACATTGATCTTTCCCTGGCAGGTAGCAAAAGATACTGGGAGAAATCAAGTATTGCCTGGTCATCTTACAATTGTGGGGAACTAAAGCCAAGGTAAGGATCATTACTCTTCCTTTACTTCATTCGGTCTCCCAAGTTTTTGCAATAACAATTTTAGCTTGGGACTGCATTGATACTTTAACTTTAAGGGTAATGACTTGCACAGGATTTTTGAAACCTTGAATAGGAAGCCCTCTTTAAAAGCAAACACTTCACTTCAGTGACGTACACAAAAAGCACTGATATTTATTTTTGTATAATATTTTGAAGGTCTTCCTGTTGGAACTTGAAGCTTATTACAGTACATAACGAGCTCTTCAGAAACACTTATTTTTTCAGTAAATGAATGAGGCATTTTATTTTAATGGGTGGGTATGCATCTTAACCCCCCCCTCCACTGCCCCTATGCACAATGTGGAGTGCACCAGGGTCTATTTGTCTCACCCCTGCTGTTCAGCTTGCAAATGGTTCCTTTGGGATCAATTATAAGGGGTTATTTCTTGGAGTTACAAAATACAGATAAACAGATGACAGAAAGATATATGGGATATATGATCAAGTCCCTGATTTAAAGTTTGCAGCCCTCCTTAGAAAGTATTCCCAAAAAGAGATACTGCATTGTAGTTCTCAATTAAACATAAAAATCAATAGTGATTTTTGAGTTGCTTCTATATTTGTCACTATTCTTGTGGAATTATATGTGGAATGCTGAAATGCATCACATCTCTGCACAACAGCACAATAAGAAAATCAGATATATTCATATATTTGGGCCTTAATACACCAGTGAATCAATCACCCCAAAAGATTTGTCCTGTTCTAAATGTATCATTACTCTACAGAGTACTGTCTGTTTATAAAAAAGGTTGTTTCTGACATGCTTTGAAGCAGTAGAAAATCTCCCCTTACAAAATACCATATGCTGGATCAGTAAACAGTTTTAGAAGAAATTGAAAGAAATGTAAGAAATTGTACAAAACAAGGGATTTTAATAAAAACTGACATGGCTATTTTATTTTGTAAATATAGTTATATTTTCCTTTAATTATTTTTTAATTTTCTTTTTCCAAAATATTTTACTTAAAAACATAATAAAAAAGGGGTGGCATACAGTGGTTAGCATCGTTGCCTTGCAGTGCTAGGGCTCTGGGTTCAATTCCGGAACTGGGGTGCTGTCTTTCTGGAGTTTCTGTATTCTCGCTGTGTTTACATGAGTTGATGTGAATGACCAAAATCAAAGTGTCTGAAAACTTGAAGGCGAACAGAGACAGTATATTAAGGAATATCAATTAACAATTGCTAACTGCTGTATGTATTTTAAAATATCATAAAAGAAGCATATTGTTTTCAAGGAATTTTGAAATAAAAAAATTGAAATTAATTACACAAGCTCTGTTTCTTATGTTTATGAAGGGCATATTTAAGTTATTTTATGGATCATTGAATATATCCAGAATATATGAAGTATGAAAAAAAAAACCCTGCAAGCAATAAGGAAATAAAATAAAAAAAAACTGTAGTAGTTTCATTAACATTAAGTGAATATTAGATAAGCTCATCTCAATTAAATTATTTTTAAAGTACACTTTTCTAAATCTTGTGGCCTAGCTACTTTATGAACTATAACGTCTGTAATTTCATGTGGCAATGAAATATATACATATTCAGGCTGGATTTTGTTTGTTGTTGTATTCTTTAAATTGTGCTACATGTGAAATTGATCGAATAAAAATAAAATATTATTCGGAATATGATAATGAAATAGTAATATTGGGAAAAACGAAAAAATATCATTTCTGGTCAGTTTCTATTTAGTAGGGCAATAGTTCCATCTGCTGGTTTATTTTTGAACTGCAATCAACTAAACTTGTTTAGACGTTAAAATACAGTATGAAAAGAATTCAATATTTTATTGACAATATTTTAAAACAAAAAAAAAATGTTGTACAGTACTTCAAACTTGTCAGTCTTTTTATTGATGATGTTTATTTCTCTATCTTAGGTTTCCATTGCACATTTTTAAAAACCCTTTATTTCGTTGGCTTTCTTTTTTGTCTGTATTTTACCATTTTTCAAAGGCTTTGTCATTCTCTCCGCCAGTCTATATATTTCTTATCATAATCCTTGTACCTTTACAATCCATGTAACTGTAACTTTAAATTAACAATTTTCTCATAAATAAAATTAACATTAACGTATCATATAATGTAAAAACACTGAGACTGAAAGAAAAAGCTGTAGAGTTGTTTTATAAATTTAAAGGAATATTTAATACAAAGAATGTTGGCCTTGTTTTTAATACAATGTGCTTACTGTTGGGAATTTTAGATCTTAACAAAATGTTAATCGTGTAATAATGCAAAAGAAATATAATTTTACCTTATTGAAATGCTGTATGGTACAGTTCAGGGGCACACGCAAATCAGCATTAGCAGAGGTAGAGTTTAGCAAGTTTAAGTTAAGTTTTAACTTAATTCCAGGTCCTGCTAGCTGTCCAAGTATATACAGTAGCTAATTTAGCAAGACCCAGGCAATTCTTATGATGAATCATCACCCAGTCTGTGAGCTACACATTCCCCAACTTTATATATATATTCTTTGCAGAGCACAATACAGTATTTCCACCAGGTTTACTTGTTTTAAAATGAGCAATTTTCCGATTTCCTCTTCTCGTAAAGCTTAATCTGCCGATCACTTCTTTTTAATGTAGATCCACACTAACAGGTAGACCACTATTGGCAGAGAAATGTAGACCATCTACATGTCAAGCATGCCAACAGGAAGCCACATCCATAGAAGGTGAGTTTTCAGGAAGATGTAAGCAATGCTTTCAAAAAAGAAAAGAAGAGCACGCAAAGTTGTAATTTCTTGTGCTTCATTATACATAATTCATGCTGAGAACACTACGCGCTTGGCTGTTTTTTTGTTTGTTTTAGAAATCATTACTGTAATGATACAGTAATAACTGGTCTCAACCTGTAGTGTTATTGTAGTTATTTTTTTACTACAGCTTAACTACAACTATATTTGGGTAATGTTTTCTTAAAAACAGAAGAAAGGATGCAAAATGGAAGGGGTTGTTTAATGTCTAGGACCACTAAGATGTATATTAATAATCCAACTTAATTAACTCAATCACGACTCCTCATGAAACCCCTAATGTGTTCCATGAGCTCTCTCCACTAAAAGTAAAAAGGATCTTCTCTTCCCATCAGTATAGTTGGAGTTGAGTTTTCATTTATTCCTCCTGATGCAAGTGACATAAATATATTGAAAAACAGTACAGGTCATAGTACAGGTTGAAAATCTGGCCCTAAATTAGACAATTCATGTATTAACAATGAACAATCAGTACTAACAATTAGTTAATAAAGTGATGGGAATAACATCAATGTTAACAACAAGACTTCAGGAAAATCTAAAACAGAATAATCTCTTGAATTTTATTTCCTCAGTACTCTCATGAGTTGTGCAAATTTTGTTGAAGATGTGATATGGATGTTAGTTTTCCAGTAAGGTACTTTTAAATTGCAGATATACTGTTTTTGTTTAGTTGTAGCTTTTATTTAATCAATTTATTTTTGTTCTTATGCCATCGTATTCTAACTGTGTGGGCTGTATTTTAATAACCTGTTTCCATGGGATCCTTCCCACAAGGGCAAATGCACTCAGCTTCACATTATTAAAGCAATGTTCTGAGAATCAATTAAAATGGTCATAAGGCTTTTGAAGATCAGTGGTGTCCTTTAAATGGGTTATTTTTGTTGTAAGCAAAATGAAGATACACCAGTAAATTATCTAAATACCTTTAGCAATGAATTTACAAGCTTATACAATCTCAATAAAAAATAAAGGGCCCTTTTTCTTGTATGTGTTTTTCCCAGGGTGACCTAATATTTTTCTAAAGGACATTTTTTTCCTGTTTTTCTCTTTATTTTCAATTAGGTCAGATTTCATTTTTGGGTACTGTTTCATATTTTAGATCAGCTGTAACATCTGTTCAGACTCGCAGCAAAAAAAAAACAGCACTTGCTTTGTTAGAAATATTTATTATTTTGTTAGACATTATAAATAGGAGTATAGAGAACATGTTTCCATGTATAATGACAGCACCCAGCAGAGGCACACACCAGAGGGTGTTGGCATCTACTCAGTGAACATGAGTAGAGTCTGTTGTTTACACATTTTATGTGTATCAAATTTGTATTCCTTCACAGTGCAGTTTTTAAAACCATCTAACTTTAGAAACCAGCTGTAGTCCTCTACAAAGGCTAATAAACATCTTTAGCAAGAATAAAACAACTTATTATTTCCATAAAGAAACAAATAATTTTAATATTGCTTTAAAAAAACATAGTTATATAAATATAGTTAATAAAGGTTTGAAGACTAGATTTACCATTTTTGTTCCAGTGAACAAGTTTTTCTGACTTTCCTTGTAGTATGAAGACAAGAAATAATGGCAGGCAACAGTTCTTCATTGGTGAAAAATAGTTGTTTTTCAGGTGTAACCATTTTACAACATATGGTGCAGGGTTCCTAAACATAAAAATGCAATGTATTTCTTAATAAATATGATTTTTATTTACACAGAATAGGCTGTACAGTATGTCATGTAAATGTGCACTTATTTTGTGCACACTATGTTATTGTGTTTTAGGAGCCAGTTCAAGTATTTTCCCCCTGAGAATCAAATCAAGAAAAGAAAATTTGCGTAATTAAAAGTGAATCAGTCAGATCCTTTAATGCTCTAAAGAAAGGAATGGCTGCAATTTAAAGGAGGGCTTTAATTTGCACAACTCTTACCTGGCTCATTCAATTAATACTATGTAAAAGTATGGCTTATATGGTATAGTTTGTTTATTATAACTGCAAAAGCAACTAATGTTCCCAGCTGGTGGTTTTACAATTATATGTGCTGATGTTTATGGAATAAGATTAAATAAATTCATATCCTACCTATTATTGAACAGCCTTGTAGATAATGGAAATCAAAGAAGACCAAGGGGCAGACTCTGTAACTTTATTTATTGCTCCTGTTGTCTACATTGTGTGGTGCTGTCTGTTGTACTGTGTACTGTATGTTCTGAGAGATCAGCGCGATTAAGAATTCCAATGTATGTGTACCTGTACATATGGCAATAAATTACTCTACTTCCTATTGCTCATGAAGTAAAAGTAGGCATTCCTTATACAATATAAGAGGCTCTACATATCAAGGTTTCTCTTTTTCTGTCCGATTCCTTGGATATTTAATTATCTCATGTAGTTCAGCTGTTTTATTGATTTTTGGGCCAGGAAAGCTCATTGTGTGGAGTTTACAACCTGGGTAGTTTAATTGGGTGTTTAATTACCGCTGCGTAATGATGGGGCAATCCAATCTTGAACTCTAGGAGTCAGGGATTTTTAGATCATGGATAATCTTATTTCATAGTGTTTTGCTATGGGGAGTTTTTCTTTCACTAACATTATATTCTCAGCGTTGGTTCTGCAAACTCTCCTGATTTTAAGTTTCAGAATGCTGTTTGTTTCAGTTAAAATTTCTTTAACCATTTTAGCATACCACAGTTGCAAGGGACTCAAAGAACATGTCTTCAAGAGACCTCTAAGTGCAGGTGCTATGGACACTACACAAGCAAGCTTACCGAACATTCAGAATGCCTCAGAAGCCCATAAAAGGCATGCATGTGAGTGTAACACTGATTATTTTTATTCGCCCCTTTTCAGGAAAATGATCTGCAGTTTATTTCAGGGGATAGTAAAGAGTCTTTCATTTTTAACTTTTCAAGTTTGATATCTTATAGTATAATTATTCATTTGCTGATTTACAGTGCTTCCATTACTTTTATTTTACATTTACAGTTTTTCACAATGCATTTGGACCTTTATCAAATAATGTCCTCTTAAATTTTTACATGGGGAAAACCACATTTCTTGTTGTTATTCATTTATGAACAAAAATACTAGCTGGACAAAAATATCTTACTGTATATTTTACAGGGATGTTACCAAAGGACACAAAACCAAATACATTGATAGACTTTAGAAAACAGAAAGATCAGGTAAAACTATTTTGCTTATCTCATTTATTTTCTGTTAATCATTTAATACCCCACTTTAGAAATGGTATATTTTATCACACTCACTCTGCTGTTGATTCCAAACCCATTTTTCTTTTCTTTCACATTTCACTACAGATTCACTCATCTCACCCAATGTGCTTCTCCCTTACTTTTACATTACTTCAAATTACATTCTGCTCATCCCATTTCTCTACTTCCTGAATGACCTATCCTAAATTGACTTAATATCAGCTCAGACTGTCAGCTTAAAATGAATCGTCCACTTTAAGGCTTTTATTCACCTGTTCAAGAATACATCATAACAACAACAACAAAATAGTTTATCCACCACAATTCTCTACTATACGATTATCGTCCAGTTTCTTACATTTCATTAACTTGACCTACAGTACGTTTTCAAAGTCTAACAACTTCTGCATTTGAGTGAATTATGTCAATTGTGTAACTGAGTTGATTTATGGTTCCCTTTTTTCTCTGACAGAGAGTGCTTTTTAATAGAAAAGCTTTCTTTTGACTATACTTTTGTATGATGGTTCATTATCAGCTCTATATTTGCCTAGACTGCAGGGAGGACACCACATAAGAATAAATAAATATTTTATTATTGAGGAAAAGAGGAACATGTCTTCACTCTCTGCCTACATATTTTTTCTCTGCACTTTATATACACTGTGCACCTCCCTAATGACTTGTACATTAAACCTAATTGTTTGTCTTGTTTGCACTATGAAAGATTGAAGTGGATTACATACTAGCTCTTGAAGACCCGAATATTTTTCTGATGCCACAAAATTGGTAGGGTGCAGGCTATTACAAAGCATGTAGTTAGCAGTAGAATGGTCAGTTGTACTTGTATCTCTTCATCAGCTGTTACTGTACATGCCTTCTGCTCTCGATTTCATGGCATGTTTCATGAACGTGTTTGACATTCAGATGGTCTGGTACGGATAAGATCGTTCTTCCTTTTGAAATTCCAAAGTAGTGTAAGGTTTTTTCCTTGCATCACAACTGAGGCGATTTCAAGTATCAACTTCACAGGGTAATGTTTGCTTTAGGACAAACAAAAGTTCATTAACATTAATTCACTTTTGAAGAATCATGCTCAAAGGTTGAGCACATACTGTTTACACTGCTGTCAGCATCTGCATGAAAGTATAATTTTGTTATTCAGAGGCTTGGTTCCCTCTTGGAAACAACATTTAACTATATTGCTGTTCTTCCTTCAGAGAAAATGTGCCCGTGTGTATATACAGGACACAGAGAACAGGTTTAAACAATAACCAACTCCCTGGTTCTTTCTTGTCAAGAATTTCTATAAAGTCAACACTGTTTATTAAAAAAAAATGTATTGTGTCTGTTCAAGCATACTGTTTTTACAATCCTTGAAATAACTCACGTATTAAACTGGCTGTAAGAAATGTTTTTTTTTAGAGCTGATTGACTGATTTCAAGATCAGCAAATACTGTATATTGCTCAAGCTTAAAAATCTCAATTCGGACCTTCTGTCTCTCAAGCTCCTGTGGCTAAAGAGGACAAAAACACTTGATTAAGCATTATAACTTGCTTTACATCTTACATCTCAATCAACACCATACCTTAAATGGTGTTGCATTGCCTTGTATTTAATTGCAGTATATTAAAGCCCACCTAGATGATATCAGGGAGTTCTGTCCACCTTGTCCATAGGGCCAAGCTGTCATCCTTCAAACCAATTTCTGTCAAAAACATTCTACAGGAAATATTTGCTCAGTCACTACTGCAATTACTGTACATGTCTGGAGCTAACTGCTTCCATGTAACATTACTTTGGATAAATACTTCAAATGTTATTGTGACATTGATTACTTTGTTAAGGTGTTAATGTCATTTTTGCATTTTTTCTGATTCACTTAGCAAAATTAGTTTGTTTGGTTCTCTTCTTTGAGCATCTAACTGCCTTTTCCACATAACCAGACTATCACACTAACAGACTAACATAACTCACTCCAAGCTGATTAATACCAAACACTTGTGATCTAAATGCTCTTTCTCCTTTTGTTTACACAGTTTTGCTAGCTGTGATCTATGAATGTTTTTTTTCACTAATCATGCACTTTAACTGCTAATTCTTAAATTACAGTGTATACCCCAAAAAGTCTGTCTTCATTGTAATATGATTATTGTTTTTATTATTGGGTTCAATGGTTAATTGCTTAAATATATAAATATTCTCCTCTTCATATCTTATTATGTTTCATGTACTGTATGAAATACAGTATGTTTAAATGTAAACTTTTTGTCAATAAATTCTCTGTTGACTACACATGGAAATTGGGGTTTGTCTTTTACTATTGAAGTTTACATTAAACTTCTAAGTGATTAAAGATAAAGTTGCCATTCATAAAAAATATTTTCAAGTATTGTTCCCTATTGCAAGGCACCAAAACAGATTAAATTATTGATGCTGAAAGCATTTTTTATCTACATTTATAGGTATTTCATATGTTATAACTGTATTTTGCATTATGAGATGCAACCCACTTTTTAGAAGCTGTAATAATGTCAATAAATTAATATATCTGTGTGTTGTTTTATGCATTTTATGTTTTTGAATTTAGTTTTTATGTGACTTAAGACAGGGGATGCTGCTCATTTTTTGTGGCTTGCCCTTCCTGACGAGTTGTGGATATACATTCTGTCGATGATTTCTCACAAAGACCTCTGTCAAGCGGCTCAGGTGTGCCATCGTTTACGATGCCTGGCAAATGATAAGACACTTTGTAAGTCCTCTTCTTTTGTTTTGTTTTTTACTTTCCCAGAAAATTCATTACAAGTACAGTTTTAAAGACATCACTTTACCACAAAACTGTGATCAGTGTGTCCAATTCAGTTTTCTGTCCTAAAGCCAAAATACAAAGCCTTCCAATTCTAGGAACACAACTTTCTATTTTTATGATCACTGAACATGTTTTCAATTAGTGAAAATGCATGAAAGTGTGATTTGACTTGCAAATCACTGAAAAGTCAGATGAAACATTTAGAATACAGCACATTAGTCTGAAAAATCAATTTAAGACAGTTTGCAGATAAAAAGGTTACTGGCAGTCAATAAAAGAAACTGAGATGTTACTTGCTATCATAGCAGGAAGGTCAGACTGAAACAAGAAGCATGTTTTAAAGAAAAAGTAAATCTTATCTAACAGGGAATAGTGTCAAATAGTCAAAAACAACAGACGGAAAAGCTACTGTAGGTCACTCGTGCTTTTCCTTAAAGAAACTTAGCAAGACAAATTAGGCGTACAAATTAGGTCACACTTTATATGAAGTGCCATCTGGCATGTGTTTGCCTCAAATTTATTATGTGATAGGTCTGTGGAAGAGTTCAAGAAATGGTAATGACCAAACATACTGATGCATAATATAAGCTCATCACTCAAGTGTAATGGAATTAATAAAATATTTCCAACACAAATCAAACAAATTCACAGAAAATGTGAACAAAAGTATAGGTCAAAGAGCTGATTTATTAGGGTGGAGCAGTGGTTGGGGTTTTGGAATCACAACTGGATCAAAACTGGGTGGTTGTGGGTTCAAATCCTCGCAAAGACATTGCTGTTGTATTCCTGAGTAACATATTTCATCTGAATTGTTTAACTAAAATACACAGCTGTATCATTAGGTCAAATGTAAGTTGCTTTGGATAAAAGCATCATCAAAATAAAATTTGTGAATATTATGAAATTTGGCAGTCAAAATGAAAACTTTACAAACTTAGTATCAGGCATGGTCAAGGTAACACCATGCAGTAAGTTTGGCCTAATGTCTCACAAGTAAATCATAATCAGCTTCCTCTCCACATCACATTTCTTCTACTACACAGACTGGCTTGAACAGCACAACAGTTGGCATAACACTTAAAATAGTGTCTCCACACACATCATCCATCAAGTCTCTCAAAGGCGTAACACATAATTCATCGGTGAATGAAACACTCTGTGACTCTTTTACAGTCACCTCAGATGTGCACTTACAGTATATGGACTATAGTATACTATATACGGATATTGCAGTAGACTGCTAATTTCTGAATTGTGGAGTAGACTCTCCGTGCAGCTTCTCTCAAAAGCAGGCTTCCTACAGACATGTTGACAGCAACTATGCGCTGATCTTCTGTCTTCATACTGGGCATGGCTGTATCTTTCCTTGTCACACAATTTCACATCAGTACTTTGTTATTCTGAGGACTAGTACTACTTGGAAATCAACAAATCTTTCTCTGCAAATCAGATTTAAATAGCTTTACCTACAGTTTGGAACTAATAATAAACTACACATTTTTATTGTGTATCAGCATACTATATAATTGCTAAGGTACTTTACTTAGCACCTTCCAATGATTTCCCAATTTTTAGAATGAAAAATGATGTATGTATACAGAATTTTAAAGTGAATATTCTGAATTAAAATGTCAATGCTTAAACTTAACACTTTTATGGCCAAAATAAGTTAAATGTCAGCATATGACTAAAATACACTCATATTTACATTATTATTATTTTAACTATAATATAAGCTTTATATTATAATAACATTAATATAACTAAAATGAAATCAGTGTTGTGAATGTTGGACTGGTTGTGGCTTCTGCATCCTGCATATAGAAGAATGTTTTAGTAGATCAGAGTTTATTCCAGCTGGGAATAGGTGCACACCAAGAACTCACTGACCAAATCTTAATGAATAGAGCTTAATGTGGGATACTGGTAGATTTCACAATAGTAGTCTAGTTACAGTGCATTCATTAACATGCATAAGGGCCAAGGTATTGATTCTAGTCACAACATTAACTTGAACAATAGCACTCAAGGAATAGTTTTTAACTTTCTATTTTCATCGTATCTTCCTCCTGATTTAAACAGAATATACTTGTCATTCCAGTTCTGGTTTTTGTGTCATTTTGCCAAGAATATGCCTAACATATCTGTTGATAGGCAGTGTCTTTCATCTAACAGGGATTATCTGCACAATATGATTCCACAGACGTTCCTTACTCTATACACAAAACGTTCAAATGCTCCACATCCCTGTCAGGCTACTATAAAAGCTGTAACCTGCCAATAGTTGACCACACACTCTATTCTCACAATAAAATTCCTGAAGTACCCACACCTTTGGCAAACAGAAAGTAGATAAGATGAAAGCATAGGTCTACGTCACTAGCCTTGTACAATGAAGGCCTAAGAACGGTGCTATTCCTACCAACACAGGGAATTATATATTGTGTTAACACTTCCTTGGAAACCAGCACACATGTGAATTACTTATGACATAGTTACAGTACATAGCAGAGGAATGTTGGGTTACACCCAAAGCTTGAATTTCCCGATCTTGGATGTACAGTATAAGGGAAGAAAAGTTAGGAGTCATATTCAAAAGGAAAGTTGTAATGCAGAACATTTAATTAAAAAATTGTCCATTTTGAGTAGAAGCATAAAATTATCTTGTTTTATATAACAAGACCTAGTTGCCCAGTAATCTTATTTTGTAGGAACTCAAAATGAAATCGTACAGCACTAATTCATTTTAAACTGACTTTGTAGAGTAGAGCTATCCTGGCAATATGTTTTTTTTATAGAATGGAATTTATAGCTAAGCAACACTTTATAAAGTACTTTAAATTACTTTATATAGTATAGTATGGAACCAAGGAAGCATGCGTCTTTAGATACAGTAGGTCCTGGATTTTGGTATTCAAAGCCATTTTTTCTTGAACATTATGGATGAGATTTTTACAAAAAAAAAATTTACGTTGTTTCTATTAAATATAAATATAGTGCAGTAAAATGTTCATGTATACATTTAATTGAATACTTCTATCTGGAATGCAATTGTTTTCATGGGGTGCGTAAAAATGCTCAACTTCACTCAGCACCACCTCAAACTAAAACACTACACAACTGAAGATAGTGTTGTGTTTTTTAAAAAAGGAACCAAGGTGTAAGTAAGGATGAGGAAGCATTTTCCCCAACATTTTCCTCCAATAATTGTTTTAGATACAAATTGTAAAGCTTAAGTGTACTGAAAAAGGTGTGTGTACAGTATGTGATAGAATTACTGTCTGATAACTAATCTCTGCTTTAGCAGAGTAGGAAAAGAAGGGAGAAGAATATTCAGACTTTAGTCTGGACAGACTTTAGTTTGTACTAATAGTCAGAAGTCATCTGCAAATCATTACCTATCTTAAGAAGCTCTGTTTTGGTATCTTGGTCTTGATTCAAGATCCTCATTAGATACAAAACAATGATGATGATAATGATGATAACATTTTAATTTAGCTATACTGCCTTTTAGTTTTGCAATAAAATACAAACTGAAGATTTAATGGTAGCTATTTAGTAAATGCAGATCAGGTTTCTTGATACAGTACGTTCTGCTTGTCCTAAGCTGATAATTTTAAAGAGCCATTTAGACTGAAAGAAGGTAACAAATGCTTGAGTAACAAATTTAGGAGTATGATATGCTGAGATAGTTGGAACAATGCAAAAATCTAAACTATAAAGCCGACAAATTAAAGGCACAAATTAGAGTCTGTGATCAAAGAGCTTAGTTGGAATGAGCCTTACAGTGGTCTCCAGGACTGTGGATGCGAACTACAACTGTAGATGAGTGTTCAGCCCCATCCTCCTTCAAAGACAATGGAGATGTTATGCTATGATGCTACACTTTGTAAAGTGTATAGAGAAAGGGAAGAGCTGGCAAGAGATAAAACAAATTTTTCTAGGAACTAGACTCTCCATAAGTAGGGCTAGTCTCATTGTGAAGAATCCTTAAGCAAATCAAAATGAGCTTTTGTAAGTAGTGTTTTTGCACAATCCTCCACCAAACTAGTTGGGTGGTAAACCAAAATGATCAACAGTACCTCTGTTTAAAATCCAAACATACAAAGGATGTCACATTATACAGAGAACTTAGTATAAAAGTATAATAGTTAAACCAGCATCTTAGTAATCAATGACTCATAAACCAGACAGATCTCTAAGATTTTATTTAGAAAAAATCTAATAAAGATCCTGATTAACAGCAACATGTCACACAAGAAAATAATAATGATTAATTCTAATAATAGTATAGTATTATACAGTATATACTGTAAGTAGTATAAGTGCCATTATTATAAACTGACTATGATATCCAAGCCTAATAGGGAGATTTAATGTTAGTAACCTAAACCCAAAGAACAAAGGTCTTTGTCTTAAACTTTGTGTGTAAAATGCATTTCATGTCTAAAATAATAGTTTTTTTGTAATTAACATTTTTTCTTCAGAAAATAACCATAGTTATAGTAATAATAATACAGAATTACTATCTGCTGGACTCTATATTAAACTTTTGGGTCACAGAAAATACAAATAGTGCATTTATAAAAATGAATTTCATTTTCTCCTGTTAGTTACCAGTCCAGTCACTGGCCAGTCTTCAGACACTTCATGCTCTGACAGTATTAAACCGTATTTTCTCCTTTTTTTATTTGCAGGGCAAACTGTCCGGATTGAAAACTGTATATGTTTGAATGATACCTGGCTTTCCAATATTGGCAGACATTGCCCAAAGAGCCTTACACTGTACCGATGTCAGTCTGAATCCATTACTGACAAAGGGCTAGATGACTTATTTAGGCAGTGCAAGTACTCCCTTAAGGTAAATATATGACAATTTTACATGTTCTTCTCATCTTCTGAATTTTAAAATTGGATAGTTGATTTATATCACAACTTCATATAACAGTTATGAAATTTTGTTTACTGTTTCAGACATTCTCCTGACAGCTCTGTAATTCTGAGAACATTATGCTACAGTAGATCTCAGATCATTTCACATGCATCCTGGATGAATGGCATTGTTATAAACCAAGCACATTACACGCATCCATGCTTCATTTTCTTTACATTTTCTATTAGTCTGAGGCAGTCAAGTTCTCCAGCAAATAATTCCACCCAACCATCTATTTTCTAACAGCATTATCCAATTCAGGGTTGTGGAGTAGTGGGTGCCTGTCCCGGCAAACAACAGGCACAGGGCGGGATAAACACTAGAAAGGTGCCAGTCAATCATAGGTCACACACAAACCCTGTACAAATACAGACATGTTCAGTACACACTCACACAAGGGACAATTTTCCCAGAAGTCTACACTGATAGCACCCCTGGAATTGACCCAGGGCCTCAGAACTGCGAGGAAGCAATGCAATCATTGTCTCACCATGCAGCCTTCAGGCATTAATCTGATTCAGTAAAAATCAGGAAGTTTTAATATTTTGCCCTCCACTCCTGTATTGAAAACAGTCATAGTGATATTGTACACATGGTTCTCTTTGGTTCTCTGTACATAACTGGATAACTGCATACTGTAGCATTCTACCGCGGATCCTGTTTTGGGCTCCTGGACCTCCCTAAACACAATCCTATAGGTACCAATTTTGTGAAGACCTCCTTCTTTGTTTTTTCCTCATGGCAGCATATCAGTTAAACTATTTTTCCTTACTAAAACTTAAACCTGTTCCCCGATGGCAGCGTTGGAAATGCTGTTTAGAAAAGCTCCATCATTATTAGAAAAAAAACGTTAAAAAAATATTTTGATTTCTTTAGTGTATTTTGATTTTAGTTATCCTTCTGCTTGCTTTCTTGTCTCTCCTAGTTCATTGTCCTCTACTGCTTTATAGCTGGCAACTTGGGATTCATCAGAACTCTCAGTCACATCTGAAATATTTACCCTCATACACAGTGATTGTTATTTTTGTGGGATTAGTATTTGTACAGTATGTTCTAGGGTAGGGTTGCCATATGTTCAGATTGTCCTGGACATGTCCTCTATTTTGATCCTTATGTCTCCATTCGGAGGGAATTTTCAGATATCCAAAAATGTCCAGAATTTCAACCCCATTATTTTCACCATGAAGAATAATTAACACAAGTTTTAAAGATAGAAAAAGAGAGAGAGAATTTCTTAACTTCTCTAGTTCGCTTTGCGACCTAAATTGTCGTTTAGTTTTTGTCCTGTATGTGTATGATTATGTCATGAGAGAGCGAAATTGGGCGCCAATATCAGTGTTTCTACAAAACAAACTCATGTTGACTCAGACAAACACATAAAAGCAATTTGAGGAGAGAGTTCCTCAACCAAATTAACAGATTATTTTGTCAAATCTGGCAGCAAAACAGAGGATACTGTTATTGCAGCAGAGGGGACGTGCATTTCACACAGTAAAACATCATCACAGTTACTTTACCAATGAACATAAAACGTGGGATATTTTGAAAACCCCTCCATCCTGACCCCCTTCCCAGATAAGCCAATAGGAAAGCTCCTCAGGGTGTCCTCTTTTCTTGATGTTCAAATACGGTAACTCTATTCTAGGGATCCAAAATCTTAACTTTTTTTAAGCAACAAAGAAAGATTCATTAATACTTTTGTACTGTACACGTGGGACTTTACTTTGGGACTTTACTTTTTCTTTTAACAACAATATAATCAACAGTTGAAAATCTGCAATTTGTAATTTTGATTTTCAGTAACATGTTTCTATTGAGAAAAGATCCTTTGGCGAGGAAAATCTTTGGTGAGGAAACTGTTAGACTACAGTATACAGTATGTTGCTTATATAGATCTGGTGGCATGGTGTTTTTTTTAAACAAATCGGTTCCAATTATAGCTGTTTGCCACATAACCGTTAAAAGAAAAATGTAATCTGCATCATAATTTCCTAGCAAAGATTGAGCCTTTCATATTTTGATCTCTTGTAGTATAAAAATATTAGAATAGTGGAAGACTACTTGTCACTGCAAAGCTATTACATAGAGGTATATTGGTACCTATAGGATTGTGCAATTTGACATCAGATATCAATAACCTTGTGATGTGGGATAATTTCAAAACTAAAAACTTACTAGATGCATTTTACACTTGCAGTACCTGATAGTGTTCCTATTAAGAACTGCTCATTAAAAGGTTTGTATATGACAGTCTTTGGGAAATGGTTGTGGTAATTTCCTATCTGTTATGGAAAGGGCATCTGTACTGCAGAAGACAGATAAGATTAGGAAGAAATGAATGCTAATATACACAGAGTCATCGAAACGATACACAATGTTGTCACTTTGCGCAGATGCCACTGCATTTAGTTGGAAATAATAATGAAATTATCCTGAAAGTTATTACTTTCTGTATTAAAGTGACTATACAGTATTTAAAATATTTAGTTTTTTTACTGAAGTGATTAAATTACTGCATAATAGTTGGCAATAAAATGTAAGCAAATATTTAATTAATATATGTTCATATATACAATCAAGTTATAAATAGAAAATAATATCTTTTGATTTTAAAAGTTTGGTGAGAGTGAAAGTAAAATAAACAACAGTCTAGCTCAGTATTTTAATACACCTGTGTTTTTAGCCACATCCTGAAACTAGAGCACTGAGTAAACTTTGAATCTTGTATATAATGAATGCACAAGATGAAAGGACCAACCAAAGATTCTGCTAATGTTACACAGACATCTCAATTATCTCATTTTTGAATGTTGTCCGAGAAACAGATGCCAGCTGTTTTTTAGCTTTTGTGATTCATCTCAGATATGCAAGTCTTACCAATATAAATACTTCTTGCAGATCTTTTAAAAAACTTAAGACATTTGGTTTTTGAAAAAATAAATAAATAAACAGATCGTTCCTGAATGGATAGGAAAAGGAATGTATATAAAGACAAAAGATTAAGGGAATTTAATTGTAGGTGAAGCCTTTTCTGTATGCCTTTTGGTGCAATGAGTTACTGGTTCATGAAATGGCTGGGAAAAATACACTACCAGACTATATTTATTTGTTACACCTGGTCATATAAAGGGCAGCATTTAGATTATTTTTTATAGCTCCATATCAAATAGATGTTCAGCATGACTGTTTCTGGAAAGGTCAATTTCTTTGGCAGTTAGATTTACTCACTAGTACATGGCATTGAATACTGAAATTTGGATTTTTATGGAAGGCTGATACTAAGTCCAGAAAGGTTAGACTATTTAGCAAAGAGCGACATAATAAGTTAAATATTTGTATCGAGTAATAACAAATTCAGAAAAGTTAGTGAAGATAATTTATTCATATCAATATTACACACTGAATATTTTTTCTTTCAATTTGTGAACTACACAGGAATGACAGAATAAAATATTTTCAGAAAGTGAAATTAATAATTAAGTTCATATCTGAAAAATATTTTAAAATTGTGAGATAGTTCTACCTCTGATTGGTCAGGGTTGTGAAATTGTTTTAAAAAGAACTTCTTTTTAAAGATGTGTGACTGATTAAGGATACAGCTGGAGTCTAATATTTAGTAAATAAAAATATAGCATGAACATTATATTTTATATCACAAACTCTGTTCTAGAAACCATTTTCCACTTATTTATACATGAATAAGACCTGTTCTTTCATATTAATTCAAATGCCTGCAAGTCTGGAATAAACTGTAGAAAGTTTAAACCACATTTTAACTAACAAAAATGTTAAATAAAATAAATTAACAGTAGATTTTCAGTTTACTTATTTTGTTCTATGGATTTCTGCAAGAGTCATACATAAATAAATATTTTTTTTTAAAAAAGGGCATGGTAGTAAAGTCTATCACTGTTTATCAGAACAATGTGCAATACACAGTCTAAAGAATATTCCTCCAGTATTAGCTGTTTCAGGAACACACAGAAAATAGAAAAAAAATGAAAAGAACTGAATACAAATGAGGTCTTTTATTCTTTGATGTTTTGCAGCACTTCAGAATCTTCTCTATTATTGGTTGTTATACAATATTAATGGTTGCTATACCAACCCTTGCGTAGTCACCTCTCATGAAAGAGGCCTTTTTATGACTGTCCTGTCTTGCCTTTTTAAGGCAGAAATGCTCTATTGTAGCTTTTTTTATGGGAATACATTAGTGAATGTATTTAGTAAATATTCATTCAATAGGACTGAAATGTTGATGTGGAAATGTAGTATACATTACAGTGTTCATACACCACTCAACCTGCTTACAGAATAAGTTTATTGCTGTTGATATTTTCTGCTAATCATTTAGGTCAGAAAACACTAAAATATTTTAAGATGTAAAATCTAATGAGGGAAAATCAGTAGAAATCTAGAACACTTCATTAGGACTGCTTCAAATTATTGATAGACACTTCGAAAACATCTTCTATTGTCTTCTCCAGTTATGGAGTTTTTCTGATAATTTTTTTTAGTATAAATGCATAATTCCTACCCTACATTGTATGCAGAACATGTGATAATGTGAAAAATATGTATTAGACAAAATGAATAGTAATAAAACCTAAGTAAAATACTTTTAAAATAAAAAATACATCCATTTATTTTGTAATAACTTTATCCAAGAGATTGTGGGAGAGCTGGAGGCTACCATGGCCAGCAACAGCCGCAAGGCAGGATACACCCTGGATGAGAAGCCAGAAAATGTCCAGAAAATGTATACTACCACTGAAAATCAATCATTCAACCACTCATTGATTGGGCCAACTAGTAAAAATAGGATAATCTTTGTGATTACTTGTAAGAACTAATTTTCAGTGCTGTATGTTAACAACTTGTAATTGTTTTCAGCCACCCATACAGTACATCCATCTTCTAACCTCTTCATGCCATACAGGGTTGCGGGTGAACCAGAGCCTATCTTGGCAAGCAGTGGGCGCAAAGCAAGATACACTGTGGTTGCCAATCCATCACAGGGCACACACAGACACACTCACATCTAGGCGTAAGTTTTCCAGAAGCCATTTAACCTACCATAATGTTTTTAGATTGAGTGAGGAATCCAGAAAACCCAGAGGAAACAAGTGCAATCACAGAGAAAATATACTAAGTCCACACAGATAGCACCCGAGGTCTGGAACTGAACCCAGGGCCCTAGCCTCTGACCTTTTGTTTCCCAGAGGGTTCTTTGAACAGCTGCTTTTTTAGTTCTGCAGTCCAAGATGATGTTGTTTTTTACACCATGCAATGTAATGTTTCTATCTGGGGGGACTGCAGGAGCTCAGTGTCACAAGCTGCAGTGGACCTAGGCTAAGTGGAGATTCTGTGCTGCTCCATTGCACTGCACACTGCATTCAGCTGACATCAGTTGACATCAGCTGGACAGGAGCCACAGATATGGGCGTCCTGTCTCTTGTGAATTCCTGTAATAGGTATGTACTGCATAGAGTACCGAAACATACTGTATATAATAATACTTATATATACAACATGTGGTAGTGCATGACTCTGCATTTTTCAGATCTTCGCTGTTTTTTCTTTAAGGCCATTTTTACTAATGTAGTGCATTACTAAATAGTGCATTGTATAACCCTTATCTGTTTGCCATGAAATGTCTTTATTGAAAAGACATGACTGTTCTTCACGCACATAAAAATACTGTAAAAAGCATGTTAAGATTGTGTGTATATTTAGACAGAGTGTATAAACCTCTGATCTGTATCCTGAATTCTCCTTAATTCTCATTTTCAGTATCTTGAAGTCACAACTGAAATGTAAAATTACATAAATTACAGTATATAAAGTATGAAAAATCAACAATGTGATACAGTACTTAACAAAATTTTATGCATAACGTATTACATTAAGGATTTTTTGTTTTAAGAGAATTATGCCTTTTCAGTTAAGTCTTTTCGTCCTGAACTTGCACGTTAAAACTGATCTATTGTGTCATTTTATCGATTGTTTTTTTATTTAACGATTTTGTTATTTAACACTGGTGTAAGCTTTTAGCAAAAGTCATAAATATATCTAATCATTTGTTATTGATTAACTTAATTGGTCATTTTATGGATAATTATTTATGAGTTATAAGTAAATCTAGTTTGATTATTTATTGTATTTTATGTGCTGTGGACATTTTACAAAGGTTCCTGTATAACATTTTTAAAAAAACATTTCAGCTAGTTTTTCCAATTTAATATTTCACTTCATATTTCAATAGGTAACATGTTACAATGATAAAGTACATTTGATCAAATTAAATAATTTTAATGAGTATAACTGTAACATTTTCAGGCTACAAAGTCTATCCATTAATGGATGCCAAATGACAGATGATGCTCTTAAGGGCCTTGTTAAACGACATGGAAAGAGGTATGGTATTATTTAGCTGTGTCAGTTTGAAAATTGCAGAGGAACAGGTAGATATTAATTAATAAAGTAAAAAGACAACAACTGAAGAATACTGCACAGCTGAATTGTTTTTCTGTTTTCCTTCTACTTTTCAGCTTTTCAGCATGGGATTAACTTTTTGTTTCTTATCAGTATGTATTTAGATGAATAATTAAGGATAATAAAAGGTACTTCAGGGTACATGAATACTTTCAAATCTTTTATTTTCTTACAGGAACACCAATAATCATAAGATTTTTAATCACAAGGTTTTTTAATCTTTTATAATGTAAAACATAAAATATACTGTAATAGAATTAAATTAAGACAACACAAGAAAAAAACAGGCATTATTTTTGCTTACCAACTTTTTACCTATTTTTGTCATATATGTGGTTTTAATGTCTGTATAAAAATGTATACTGAAACATTAAAAATGCATCAGGATTTTTGGAACAAATATCATTTTTTGTATTTTTTGTTTGTATTTGTTGTATATACAATACAATAATCATTTGATTTCTTCTCAATATTTTATATGAACAGAATAAGGCATATTTACATGATTAAGGTTTTTATTAATTCATACTGCTGGTTGTTTCTTTTTATCCTTTATTTGCAATCAAATATTAATCAACTTGACTGGTTGCAGCTAGCTAATGGCATAACCTGCCAGTTCTGCCTGCTCTCTGGGTCTTTTCTATTTGTGGCATTTAGGAGAGAGTTGACTGCATTTTAAAAAAGGTATTTGGCAAGTTCTTGTCAGGTAACAAGCTCTTGTTAAGCCCCTTAATGTAATTAACGAGAAAAAATACTAAATTTGCTAAAGAAAATATTAGTGTATACACTTAACTGCAGTGTTTACTATAGTATTGCACAAGCAATACACAAGTCATGTCTTCTTCTCTAGAAAATGAGTTTTAAATTATTTTGAAAAGAGAGACTATTTTGTATTGTACAGTATACTTTCTATATTGGACTTTACGTGAAAGAAAACGCATTACAAATGTGTATTATTCCCCAGTCTCAACAGGTTAGAGGCTTTTGGATGCCATGCCCTCAGTGCTAAGTCTATGAGCTCTTTGGCTGATCAATGTCCTAATCTGAGGGTTTTGAATATTGGTCAAATGCCAAAGATCACAGATGTCTGTTTGACTCACATGATTCCCTGTTTCAAACATCTGACTTCAATAAATGTAACAGGTATTAATGTGGTAAGTGTTTGCCTTTCAGAATTATTAAGGAATGTTTAATTTAATTTTTGCTTGGTTTGATTCCTTTCCAAATAGAACAATCTGTCTTGATGATCTGTCTTTGCAAGAAAGAGGACATCAGTTACTAAATATGTCAAATCTGCTAGTATTTAAAAAAATGTCAAAATGGAATAAAAGAGTCAGAAAGAAATCCATAAACTATACAGAACTATAGAATCCTAGCTTTCCATTTGTAGTCTGCAAATTAATTAAATTGTACTATACAATTAATGTTAAAATACTATATGCACTGTTTTCTACTACAGGTACGAGACCGGACTGTCCATTGCATTGTAAAGCATTGCTCTAAATTGGAGAGCTTAACTCTTAGCTCCTGTCCCTGCATCACAGATGTGAGCTTGGTGGAGGTTAGCACCTATCTGCCCACCATTCGGTAAGATACAGACCTCTGTATAGGACTGAAGTATCATCGAGCAGACAACTTCAGAATTAAATAAATAAGTATTTACACCATGTGGTTTAAATTTACAAAAAATGTAGAGGTACAGTATTTACTACATTAACTACAATCCTGCATTTCACTTACTATACATTTACAAAAAAATATTTTTAATATAGTTTACTAATATTTATAACAATGAAGAAATTACTAAATAAAAATGACAGTGTATTGTGCCAATAATAACATAAGAATTTAAAGATCTAAAAGTCTTACAAATGAGAGGGGGTCATTCAGGTAATGTTTCAATTGGTTTAATTAAGCATTTACAGTACTACTAATTCAAAATCATGCTTTCACCACTGTCAGTATGCATAACAAGATAATTTTGTCAAAGCTGTTGTAGTTCTGGATGACAACAACCACTAATTATAGCAGTTAGAGAAATATTAGGTATAAATGTGCTAGTCTTTTTGCCTCCTGAACTTTGAATTTCCCATGGAACGTGATGGGATAATCTGGTCATTAGAATAAAAAAGAAAACAGCATAACTAGCAGAAATATGTTCTTAGGAGATTACTGCATTCAGCTATATAAACAGATCAATTATATAGTGCTACATTTGTGTGGCAGAATTGATTACATACAAGAAGGAAACTGATAAAAGTTCTGCCAAAAACAATGGCAAAACATAAATTGTTGCAAGTTCTATAGTGAATTTATTCACTAGAAATTGTTTATACTGATTTATCCTCTTGACATTGTTTTTCTGGAGAAGGATTGATTCATAGTATTCTCTAAATTAAATCTTTACCATAAAGCTCTCATTACTCATCTATTAATATAAATATAAAAAGTTTCTGTTTAATTTTAAAGTTCCCAAATCCCCCGACTGACCCAATGTTGAAGAATACAGTGACCAGAATGAGAAAGTCAAATTTCTCAAATTAGTATTGCATTAACAGTAATGACATAAAATAATGGTAATTCCATAGAAATGCTATTTTCTAGCTGGGTTGCTTAAATCACTCCCTTTATTCTGTGACGCAGGTATTTTGATGTTAGTGGCTGCAGGAAAGTTACTGACACAGGGGTGCAAGCAATAACTCTGACCTGTCGCCATCTACAGTACCTGGACCTCAGCTCAACCGGGACCGGCAAGAGGGGGTAAGAGACGGTTTACTGGTCACCTCCTCAGCTGCTAGGTGGCTTTAAAATAACGAAGCTGTGATCCTAACAGCGTAATCCCATTACCATTGTTTCTTTGCAACATCCTCCCTTGTTTAAAAGTTGAAAGGTGTTTGAGACAAAAAATTAATACACTCAGCATTTTATTCTTGGCTCACAAATAATTAACGAAAAATGTGGAGGGCCAGAAATGCCCTACTAAACATTTTAAACTATTATCCTTTCATAATTTTGTACAATATTTATAAAATATTTAGTTGTTCTTTACAAGTTGTTGGCAGAGAGTATGGTTTGTGATTACAGCATGCAGAGTTAATAAGAGGGCACTCTTTCATCACAGTGTCATTTATTCAGCTTCATACACAGACATTCTAATTAAAATACCTCTTTTAGAACAACCAAGGAAGGTCCTGTTTCTATCCAGTTTCAACTATAGTTCCTAAATTGTAGCACATTAGAACACTACACTGTGGGCTTTATTTCACCATAGTAACAGCTCATTTCCAACTCTTTCATGTTTTCAGTAATTAAATGAAGTTAATAAAGTAGAAACTCTGCTATTCTGCTTTTTTCACCTATAATCACATCACTATAAATGTGAACCGGATTCTTCTCCCCTGTGAATACTGCAACTCTCCACCATCTTTATTCCACTGCCCATGCAGCTTACCTGGGTGGGTCATTCGTATAGCCAGGTGTTACCACTAAACCTTTAGTCTTTAGTTACAACCAAAAACATTCTAAACAACTTTTGCATAATACTTGGGTTATCTGAAACTACTGAAATAACGTTATTAATATCCTTACATGGTTCCATCTTTTATTGTGATTTTATTTACAGTGATTTTAAATGTCTATATTGAACACACTGTTTAAACATTCACTGTGTATGCTGGAAACAGTATGTCAACTTTTAGATTTAGTAACTGGTGGAACCCCCTTTAGCATCAATGACCTTAACCAAAAGTTTCCTGTAGCTGCTGATTAGTCTTGCACATTGGTTTGGGGGTATTTTGGCCAATCCATTAATATGTTTGGGATGTCTTGCATGAATGGCTTGCTTCAGGTCATGTCACAGCCTTTCAATGGGGTTAGGGTCAGTACTCTGACTTGGCCATTACAAAATGCAACATTTTCTCTGTTCAAGCCATTTTGTTATAAATTTACTCCAGTGTATAGGATCATTGTCATACTTCTATTAAGCTTCAGATCACAGACAGATACCCTGACATTTTCCAGTAGAATTTGCTGATGTACAGTAATTTGGAAATCATTGTTCCAGTAGTGATTCATAGCCGTTTCAGGGACGCCAAATATGTAATGTTAGTGGCTCTCTGAAGGCACCAGTTCTGTAGGGTTTGGGCATTTACTGAGACAATTATTAATTGTAGCAGTAAATCACAAAGTTGATTCTTTTGATGGCTTTAGAGTCCAACCATGCGACATAACTCAAACAACGCACACACACAGGTACTAATACACGAGGATACATTTATTAATACATAGAATATGCCTTAAACTAACAGATCTTATCGAGAGGGTTATCAGAATACAAAAGATATATATTCAATCAGTTACGAAGTGTTACACATATCAAGAGGACATACGTTCAGTATATCATTCATTAAGACCGTTTCATAAATGAACTTGGTTATAACTTCTACATTAGATACTCGAAACAAGTACATAACTCTTAGGAATTAAATTGATATCAACTGGTTGGGATAACAATTGAATTCTTGAGCTGTAATGCATTGAAGTTGAATACTCATCCAATCTCTGGGGATTCAGATCTCCTGCGGGCACAAAGAAACAGTTGCAGGCTGTTGCTGTCCAATCCGCGCTCTCTGGCTCCGTGCCAGGCTGTGCTGTGCGGCTTGCGACGGTGCGCTGCTGATGCTCACTGTTGGCTTTAACTAGCAAAGTTTGTGCACAGGAGAAAAGATGACTGTGGGTCCCAGCAAGTCAGGAAGAGGACCAGTTCGTTTATGATGAAGAGCTAGTTCTGAATAGTGATTCAGCTGTCCACAGTTCTGACCTGTTCACGAGGCCTGCTGCTGGTTACTCTCTGGCAACCTCCACTCTAGACTCTTAGAACAAAGGAAAGTTCTGGCACTCGGACACACTGGCCGTTCCGTGGTTGTCCGGGCTGAGTCTCAGGATGGTCAGGAGGCACGCTGCGAGGATGTCCTGCCCTTGGGAGCCTTCTGCTCCTGGGCCGTCCTGCCCTGGAATTCTCCTTTGAATTCCCTTTAGAACAGTCCACAGAATCCTCTCCAGAATCCCTTCTGAATCTTGTTGAATCTGAATCTCTGTGTCTGAATCTGAATCTCTGTGTTGCCTGTTTTTACCTGGAGGAACTTCAGCTCATTGATTGGCTGAAAGTTCCATGGGCATCAGAGTCCCACGTGGGTTACTCGGCCCTACCGGTCCCTGATTGGTTGATCAAGGTGAGATATGAATCACTTACTCCTGACACTTAGGAATGCAATCCAGATGTCCAACTCGCACTCCCTAGACAGATAGGCACCAATGGATGACCATTGATCATGATAGCCAGGCTTAGCTAAGTGCATCCCCCTTTGGGAGCTGTCCTTGGACCTTAAATCACCTTGCATGAATGGTTTCTCTGTGGCTGCACCACAGAGATGAACAGAGAAATGAGGCCTAATTTGGGAAAGCTCAGAAACACTTAATTCTGCCTTATTAATAAGCCTCACCGCTACATTCCCTTAGTAATTGTAAGCCTTCCGAACTCTGTGGTTGCAATGCAGCCTGAAACCATGATGCTTCCTCCACTCTTTAATGCTTCATAGCTGGGACCATGTTTTTGTGTTGGTATGTAGTGATTGTTTTTCCTTCAAACATAATGTTGTATATTTCTGCCAAAAAGTTCCACTTTTTCTCATCTGTCCATGGAAGGCAGTTCAGGTAGCATTGTGGAACATCCAGGTGGTCTTTGGCAAACTTGAGAAAGGCTGCAATGGTTTTTTTTGGAGAGCAGTGGTTTTGTATCCCCAGTGCACACCACTCTTGTTCAGCGTTTTTATTATTGTGGACTCATGTGCACAGGCATTAGCCATTGCAAGAGACGACAGCATATCTTTAGCTGTTACCCTCCTTGTTCATTGTACAGCTCACTCTGCAGTGGTTTTTGTTGGATGACCACCCCAAGGGGAGTAGTAATGGAACTAAACTTCTTTCATTTGTACACTATCTATCTGACTGTGCATTGCTGGAGGCCTAAATTCTTTTGTACTCTTTCCAGCCTCATGGGCATTGACAACTCTTCTTCTGAGGTCCTCTGAAGAAAACTCTTTTGTTTGGGTGCATGTTTCACTTCAACAGATCTGTGTAGTGATTGAAACGTCTCAGCTGGATACAGCAGCACAGGTGGTGATTTGTAAGGTCCCAAGCATGAGAGATCGGAGAGTGAAAAGTGAAAGGCGATAATGAAATAATTGATTACTGGATGGCAGGGCTTAATCAGCCCAGGTCAGTCAATATTGGGAACAAAAACAAATGTGGAGGAGCGATGGTCCCAGGAAAAGCTGGATAACTGCATCCCTGGTGAAGAGTCTTGAGTATGGATAAACCGAATAGTGAGACCTCTGATAAGGGAACCGAACGTGCTCTGAAGGGCAGCCCTCAGGAGATCCAGGGGTCCAGGTCAGCAAGCTCGAAGGTTGATGTGGTGTCCAGTGAAAAGAATAAGGGCAGAATGGAATGTGGCCTTGAATCCAGGACTGCTGCTTCGGGCAATATGGAGAGCAGGCAAGGAGCTAAGGGTGATGTTGGAGCGGAGGCTACTGCACCAGTGATGCTGAGCTTAGAGCTTAGAGCTGAAGCTGCTGCACAGTGCGAAGTGCTGTATTAAAACCGAAATTGCTGCCAAAAACTGTCCACCGGTCGGTGACAGGGAGCCTTGGGTATGGAAGAAACCGAAAGGCAAGCCTCCTGGGAATGGACCATGATGGATTTGAAGGGTAGGCTTGACGCTGGAGAGACTGCTGTGCAGAGTGAAATGCTGGCTTGAAACCAAAATTGTCAAGCAGAGCAAAATGCTATCTGCCAGTGAGGAAAACCCAGGGTGGAATGAAAAATCAAAGTGGCTCCTCGCCTTTAAATAGAAAGGAAATTGCTAATAAACATGGATCACAAAAAGGGGATCTGTTCAGGGTAGCAAACCCTGGAGAACCATGGGCCCTTGTGAGAATGTGACAGTTTCCTAGGGCAACCACCAGCTGAAGGATGCTGTCCTGACAGTGAAGAGCAGACTGTGTTTTTTTTATAGGGCAGGGCACTTGAAGTTCATACCTTAATGTCTCATTGATTGGAACTTCCAATTCCAATTACCCCCTTAAATAGAAGTTATTATCCTAAAGGTTCACATACTTTTTCCAGCTTAGACAGTGAATGCTGAAAGTTGTACCCAAGTACATTTGGGTATGTTTGTGAACATTTTTATATGATTTGCTTCATTTTGGTACATTTGTGAACATTAGGGTACATTCAGGAATATTTTGGATACATTTTGGTAGCTTTGAGTACATTTAGGTACATCGTTTGAACCATTGGGTACATTACTGAACACCAGGGTACATTTGTGAACACATGAGTACAGTTGTAGTCAAACTATTCAGAAATGTACAGTACCCACATCTACCAAAATGTACCCTTCACAAAAGTATGCCAGTGTACCCAAATGTTCAGAAAGGTACCAAAATGTATCCAGTTGTTCCCAAATATTTCCAAATATACCCAAATGTACATCTGGGTACAGCTGAGTACGTTTGTGAACATCTGGTAAATTTGGGTATCTTTGTGAACATTTAGGTACATTTGTGGACCTTTGGGGTACATTTGTGATTTGTGTGTGATTTGGACATATTTGTGAACAGTGAGCTACAACTGGTAACATTTTGGTACTGTACAGTTGTGAAGATTTGGATACATTCAGGTACAGTGTATTTGCTTACAGTTGTGAACAGTTGGGTACATTTTGGTGGATTTTGGTACATTTGAGAACATTTGAGTATATGGGTGAACATTTGGATATATGGGTGAACATTTGGGTACATTTGAATACATGTGTGAACAGTTGGGTAGATTTCTGAACAATTAGGGAACATCTGGGTACAATTGGACTAAGACAACTATACAAGCTCTAGCTATACCATTGACTTTCCCTCCATACCAAATTTTTATTAATTTCGCTTAATTAATTCAATTCAAATTACAAAAATTATTACCAGCTGCAATACAGCTTCTTGTTGCCTAGATCCCTTCCCTACCACTTTATTCAAAGCTTACCTCTCTGTCATCTGTATATTATTATTATTATTATTATTATTATTATTAATAATCAATATCATCAACGTTCCCTTTTGCTTTGAGCTAGGGCTCAGATACAGTGGTTGTCTGAATTCAGTACAAGGCTAAGGCTAGATTCAGATACAGTATATGCAGTATGAGTCACTATTTGTTAGCATAGCATTGAGTCATATATTTGTTTCATATTTATCCATTGCAGTGTGTGCCTCCTGGCTAATTACTGTTACAGAAGCCTGGAATGTGTGAAACTTAGTTTCTGCAAAGATGTCTCTGAGGATGCTGTTAAAAAACTGTGCAAAAACTGTAAAAGGTAAAAAAAACATTTATGTATATGTGCATTTTCCTTCTTTTTTTTACAGAAGTTTAAAATGTTTAAAATGTTTCAAAAGAACTTTTAAATAACTTTCAAGGTTTATACATTTAAATCAGATCATCTCATATGCAGCAAAGATCAAGTTAATAACAATGATTCGCTAAATATAGAATGGCTATCAGTCACAATATCCAAGCTAGTAACAGTAAGATAGTCTTTCATAAAAATGACCCACTTACCAGCATAATAGAGACACTTACAATTTCTGTGACAAATGTGATTATTTGCTCACCTTTGTACAGTATATAGAGTCAATGCAGGAGTCACATCTCTGGCTCAACATAAAAGAACCAAGTAAAGAAACTTTCATAGATTGAACAGCTATTTCAATTGAATGCAAACCTGGTTAAACAAAAACCTTTACGATTTAATTAGCTGTTTGTCAATTTTGAAGTGCGATTCTGTGTACAGTATTTTTTAATTGATGGATAATTAGCATGTACTTGGGGTATTTCAGCAGCAAATGCTGCAGTGTTTACATGTCAGCTAGAGGGCATCCAGCTAGCTGCCACACCACCTAAGCCTGCAGCTATCCAGCTAATGACACATGATAATGTTTTGAGAACAGCCACATGAACTGTAACTAACTAAGCCAATTAAAAAGGCACTCAACCAAATTATCACTGGCACTGGGAATGTCCCAACAATGTATATATATGTACATCTACTCAGAGTGCATTTAAATATATATAACTTAGAATCTGCATAATTTGAGTAAGCTTGCAAATTAAACTGAGATCTTCCTATCCATCCATAGACAACTCATGCTATAGTCAGGGTAAGTTTGAGCCTAAACCAGGAGACACAGAGGATGAGGTGAAGAATCTAAAATGGTACCACAATATCTTCACTGAACTTGGTGTAAAAAAATAATAAACAAGACATTAGCAGGAACTGTAGCGGAATGACCAGCTCTGCCACTCCTCTCCATGGAACCACTACCAACACACACACTCCTGAATGTAAACCTTTGTAAAAAGCACTTCTATTTCTTTCATGCTGAAAAGAAAAGAAAGGAAACAC
This sequence comes from Lepisosteus platostomus, assembly GCF_059453375.1. NCBI lineage: Eukaryota > Metazoa > Chordata > Actinopteri > Semionotiformes > Lepisosteidae > Lepisosteus > Lepisosteus platostomus. The sequence goes on along the minus strand of NC_142614.1, from coordinate 62,605,568 downwards.
AACTGTGGAGTCTTCTTCACACTTGAATGTTGTGTTTCCTTTCTTTTCTTTTCAGCGTGGAATAAACCCGTTACCTGTTCCTTTGCAGCCTACACATGCTGATGCAGCTCCCTACTTGAACTACAGTACTTCTATTTCTTTTGCCAGGCTGAAGCTGCTTCACCTCTTTGGCTGTCACGGCATACACAATGTGAAGGGCATCAGGGAAGTAAATCAGAGGATTGAAGTGCACTATGATCTTTCAATCAACACATCATTCCTAAAGAAGATTTAAACGTCGTAAAAATGTGACAAAAAGATATGAACATCACTTAAATACAGTGATTACCACTTGCCATACCTATTAGTCACAGCTTAAATATTTCTAAATAGTTTCCTTATATTATAGCTTACAGTAAAACCTTGTTAAAGCCTTTTTTGAATCTTAGTTTCTTGTTTTAAAAATAGATGTGACGCTGACATACACATTTGTGTTTTAAATGTAATAAATATGTTTTTTAATTTGAGTCTTTCTTTAATTATGGAAATATGTTTCCCATTGATTTACTAAGTATGCTTGAGGACACTGGCGTATCTGTGCACATTTCAGTGTTCTAACAATACTGGCCTCCACATGAAAAAGGTTAACAACCCATCCTATCTAATGCTTTTCTTGAAGGTGGTAAGCAAAGCTTTTGTTATCAATCTCTCATACTCTTGCACAGTTAAAGGGACAGTTACCAAAGCTACGCACAGCACAAAACCGCTGTATCACCAGACCTTAAGAACATAAAAAACATATGGGACAAATATGGTGTCTGTGTTTACCAAAGTCAACAACTAATGTGAACCTTGGTCCGGTACAGTTGTGAGAAGAAGTTTGATATGATCTTCATCAAAGTCATAATAATAAATAACACAATGTTTAAGCATTCACTGCCTATGCTGGAAAAATATATGAACCTCTAAAAACCCCTTAAAGAACAGTCTGAGCCATGTGGTATATTTCTGATTCTCTCAACATTTTGTATAGCATAATGTTTCCAGTTCTCAGATTTATTTCTGTACATTATGCTTACTAGCACTTACATACAGTGTCATTACCTTTAAAAGTTCATGTCTTTTCCTTCTGATACCGTACATTTTAATACATCATTCATTTAATACACTTTTGCGAATGAGGCCCTTAAATGCCACATGCCACAGCTGTATCACTGAATTATTCACATACAACTGACATCCCATCTAAAGCTTTCCGAATGATGGTACTATGTAAATAAGTCCATTGCATTTCCAAAGGGTTCCCAAGAAAAACCCACTACACCAAAGAAGTACACCAAAATCACTGTGAAGAGTAACATCTACACATACAGTGGTGTGAAAAAGTGTTTGCCCCCTTCCTGATTTCTTATTTTTGAAATGTTTCAGATCATCAAATAAATTGAAATATTAGACAAAGATAACACAAGTAAACACAAAATGCAGTTTTTAAATGAAGGTTTTTATTATTAAGGGAAAAAAAAATCCAAACCTACATGGCCCTGTGTGAAAAAGTGATTGCCCCCCCCCCCCCCTGTTAAAACATAAATCAACTGTGGTTTATCACATCTTTGGAAAGCTGAGTTCAATTTCTCTAGCCACACCCAGGCCTGATTACTGCCACACCTGTTCTCAATCAAGAAATCACTTAAATAGGACCTGCCTGACAAAGTGAAGTAGACCAAAAGATCCTCAAAAGCTAGACATCATGCTGCGATCCAAAGAAATTCAGGAACAAATGAGAAACAGAGTAATTGAGATTTATCAGTCAGCCATTTCCAAAGCTTTGGGACTCCAGTGAACCACAGTGAGAGCCATTATCCACAAATGGCGAAAACATGGAACAGTGGTGAACCTTCCCAGGAGTGGCCAGCCGACCAAAATTACCCCAAGAGCGCAGCGACAACTCATCCAAGAGGTCACAAAAAACCCCACAACAACATCCAAAGAACTGCAGGCTTCACTTGCCTCAGTTAAGGTCAGTGTTCATGACTCCACCATAAGAAAGAGACTGGCCTGCATGGCAGAGTTCAAAGACGAAAACCACTGCTGAGCAAAAAGAACATAAAGGCTCGTCTCAGTTTTGCCAGAAAACATCTTGATGATCCCCAAGACTTTTGGGAAAATACTTTGTGGACTTACGAAACAAAAGTTGAACTTTTTGGAAGGTGTGTGTCCCATTACATCTGGCGTAAAAGTAACACAGCATTTCAGAAAAGGAACATCATACCAACAGTAAAATATGGTGGTGGTAGTGTGATGGTCTGGGGCTGTTTTGCTGCTTCAGGACCTGGAAGACTTGCTGTGGTAAATGGAACCATGAATTCTGCTGTCTACCAAAAAATCCTGAAGGAGAATATCTGGCCTTCTGTTCGTGACCTCAAGCTGAAGCGCACTTGGGTTCTGCAGCAGGACAATGATCCAAAACATACCAGCAAGTCCACCTCTGAATGGCTTAAGAAAAACAAAATGAAGACTTTGGAGTGGCCTAGTCAAAGTCCTGACCTGAATCCAATTGAGATGTTGTGGCATGACCTTAAAAAAGCGGTTAAGGCTCGAAAACCCTCCAATGTGGCTGAATTACAACAATTCTGCAAAGATGAGTGGGCCAAAATTCCTCCACAGCGCTGTAAAAGACTCATTGCCAGTTATCGCAAACGCTTGATTGCAGTTGTTGCTGCTAAGGGTGGCCCAGCCAGTTATTAGGTTTAGGGGGCGATCACTTTTTCACACAGGGCCATGTAGGTTTAGTTTTTTTTTTCCCTTAATAATAAAAACCTTCATTTAAAAACTGCATTTTGTGTTTACTTGTGTTATCTTTGTCTAATATTTCAATTTGTTTGATGATCTGAAACATTTCAGTGTGACAAACATGAAAAAAAAAAGAAATCAGGAAGGGGGCAAACACTTTTTCACACCACTGTACTGCTATAAATGTATCACCACTATGTGTCTTATTATTTGTGTAATTCATGCTGACCAAAATGGATATGGATATACAATATGGATTGTATGGTTTATAATAAAATATAATAAATAATAGTATTTTATTTACTGTATATAACAGGGGCTCCCCCTCCACCAATGTGCAGCACCCACCTGGATGATGCAACAGTAGCCATAGTGCATCAGTACGCTCAACACACACTAGCTATCAGTGTGGGGGAACAGAGTGATGATGCCAATTCATAGATGGGGATTATTAGGATATTATTGGAAAAGGCCAGAGGACATTTGGCCAGGGCACCTGAGTAACAACCCTACTCTTCTCACGAAACATCCTGGGATTTTTAATGACCACAGAGAGTCAGGACCTTGGTTGTACTTCTAATCCAAAGGATGACACCTATTTACAGTAAAGTGTCCTCCACCTGGTACAGGGTGTGCACCACCTACTGGCCCCACTAACACCTCTTCCAGCAGCAACCACAGTTTTTCCCAGGAGGTCTCCCATCTGGGAACAGGCCAGGTTTGCATCTGCTTGGCTTCAGTGGATTGCCAATTGTGAGTTGCAGGGTGACATATCTGATGGAAAAATTATTTACATATATTAAACTTCATCCTGTCATTCTTTTGTTACTTAAACTTTTGTCCTTTAATCACAAATTTATTTAGATTACATTCATTTTACCCGTGAATGTTACAGTATGTTTTAAATCACATCTCAATATTTTTTTCACCTGTTAACACAATAACACAGCAAGGGTCAGTCAAATTTTTGCTTCATTCAGCTATTTTACTATATTTCTTTAAATTAAGGTGAAAAATGCCCACAGTCAAGGAGTCAATGAGTAACTACCATTAACATAAAAGTATTTTCTTCCATGAAATAAGGTCACTCCTAGTTTGCAGATAAGACTTTAAAAGCATTCTTCTTTTAAATAATTCAGCTGCTGGAGAAAAGTATATTGCAGAACTAATTAAAGAGTAAATGTTTAAAAAACTAATTTGGTAATGCTGTAATAGACAAATATTTTCTCTTTGACAAAAAATGGTTATAACTAAGAAATTCCTAGCTACCTGTGGTAATTTTTAATGACCTACCTTTAGATATTTACCTACTGATACAGTATATCCTGTTACTTTGTACCTCACAGGCTCAAACTGCTCACCATTCTAAGACATCTTACTATATTTTTAGGCTTCTTGTCTTCATTAATATCCATCTGACACATTTTGCAATATTTTCTGGAAGGTACGGTACATATAAACTAAATATATGTTGAGTTTTCAATTGTATGAGTCATTTGAAGAATATTCAGCTGTAATATTAGTACACTAGGCATACTGTACACATTTTAATACGTCAGGGGGGGGAAAAAACAAGGACTTGAAAAGCTTGTTTTTCTTGTCCTTGACTTGAAACACTCGGTAAACGAACAATCATTTTGCATGAACCTTTGCATACCATAGTGGAGCTTTCATTGATAATGAAGTATTTGCAGGAAAACAGGAGTATGTTATGTACAGGCACTTCTGCCCGTAAACTTAAATCTGCCAGAAAAATATTGTGCAAGTAATTTAACTTCAAAATATGTTTCATTAAAGCTATTTACTCTATAACTATTATTTTCGAGGGTCGTTTCTTAGAATTAGCTTATATTAAAAATAAAATATAATTTTCATTATCTAAATAAACACTCCGTTTGTTTCACACAGTACATCTTCATTGAAATCTGAGTATCTTAGTTTCTTTTCATTTTTTGACTGTCGGATTACGGTTAATTCTGTTACAAGTGGCAGTGAGCCCAACCAATGTTTACTTTTACCCCGTGCACTTCAGAAGTTTAACAGGAGAATAATAGAACAAAACTAGGTGAGTTTCACGTCAGCAAAACGCACTCCTCCCATTTACCAAAGAACCGAGTTACCTTCGTGCAAGGTGATTTGAGATCCGCGTAGTAGAATCTGCAATACTCAAAATAAGGAGGATGCTGTTAGAATACCTACAAAATTATATATTTTTTATTTTTGTTTCGTTTAAAGCGAAGTCTGGATTTTAATAGGAGATCCTATTTTTTATCCGGTACTTGGGAGATAGTAGAGACATTTTTTTTCTGTGGAATAATTTTCTTTATTTGATATATTTGGACCTATAATAGTGTTTTTATATAATACCTAACGACGTATTTCTCTCCTGATGGAGGATGAAGAAGATCTGGACAGACTACGCTTGCTTTTTCACGCTTGTGATGTGAATAATTCGGGGAGAATTGAAAAAGAGGAGTTTTTCTCGGTTTGCTCAGAGTTACAAGTCCAGCAATCTGAGATTGAGGCGATATTTGCCAAACTAGACGTGGACAGGGACGGATCCATTAACTTCGAAGAGTTTACTAACGGATTTCAGGAAGTATCCGACCTCATCTACTTTGTAGAGATGGAGGGTGAAAACGGTGACTTCCGACAAGCTTGGGAAGAATTTCATCACAGACTTGGGGAGCAGGCGAAATTTATTCCAAGGTGAAATACGAAACCCATATTGTATCCGTTTAACGCTTTGTACTGTTATGCGTTTTTTTATCTTGGTTTTGTCAGAACATTAGAGATCAACAGTGGCTTTGTAGGATATTTTTCCATTTTACAACTGTATTTAAGTCTCAACGTGTGCATTGCAACATAATAAGCTTATTAAATACCAATACCGGCTCAATGGCACGAACTAACACAGTTCAAAGATAAGTTTTTAAAAATGATTATAATTGGGATTAAAAAAGATTTTTTAGCTCCTATTTGGAAAGACTTTACTGTAGCAGGAATTAAAACTAATATATTTCCAGTTTAAAAACAAGAAGCTTTAACGTGAATGTTCTGCTTAATTTTATTCAAAGCAGGGATGATGGACAGTTAAGAGACAGAACCTGGTATAGTTCATTTTAATTAGGGTATACAAAACCAATATTTAGTGAAATGGAATGCGTGTGAAACTAAGGACAACAACACGGGACATTCATAAGCCAAACATTTAGCCTTGTATGAGACAACATTAATAAGCACCCTGTCTAACTCATCTAACGACAGATGAGTGGTTCGCAAGCGTTACGAAAAGCCTAGACATTGCCATTCATTTTGGATGGTAATGCATATTTTATTATGACATAATTGTTGATTAACGTACATCCATTTATTGTCTTACAGTGCACGTTCCACATATCTGAACTAGTATAAATGTATTTGGCGACATATTTAGCCTGCAATCACATTGTATTACAATGTAATAAATTATTTTGTCTCAGTAAATGAACGCTGGACACTTTCTTATTAAAAAGAAACCCACATCTCCCCTATAAGGCCGTACCGTACATACAGTATAGTACCCCGCCCCGTTTAGTTTTTAAGGGTTTACTGTACTGTATGTACAGTACTATTTTATTTTTTCATTAATCGGTCCAATGGGCATTTTCAGCACTTGCTGGCTGTGAAAAAAATTAACAACAAAGATGACTGTCAATGAAATATGCACCTCAGTAGGTTCTATTTCGGATGAGTGATGCTGGTTCTTCCCGTTGATTTACTGACTGCAGGATGTAATCTAGTACTACAGTATTCAACCGGTACTGCCAATAAGAAAGTTAATGATTCCTGTACAGTAGTTTGGCTCACTGACAAAAAATGACTCGGTTCTTTAGAATAAATGGAAACATTTTTTAAATACAATTTTAAAACAGCGTTATTGTTTCTCTTTTTTGTTACATGATTTATCTGGATCTACTAAAATTATGTGACCACTTTTAGAAAGGTTTAGTTTTTAATTTCAACTTGAAGTTGCAGTCTAAGAAGTTACTTTGAGCGTTACGTGTCAACAAGAAGAACGTTAACATGAATATAACTCCTTTTTCATTAATATACTCGATGTTCAGTACATGAACAAATCGTATTGGCGCGTATTGGCGTGTAAAGAACCATAACCAGTGCAGTGAGAAGTAAAGTATTTCACTGAACCCATTAGCGTATAATTTACATGTAACGGCTTTTTAAAGTGTACTATCTTGGTAAGATCATGCACCCTTCCCTGCACTGACATGTGATCTTTCTAGTTTTACTTGTCATATTCCCTATCTAGACATCACGTAATATAAATGCACAGCATAGAGTGGACCAAGAAAAAAACGCGGTACAGTAGCGCGTCATCTCTCCCATGTCTGCTCATACTGCAATGTCTTTCACGGTTTGCACGCCAGGTTTTTTCCGAAGTGATTGAGCATATGTTTTGTGATTAATATTAAACTGGACATTTTTAGTATTTGGTTAAACAGAGATTGCATTTGTAGTTGTACTTTTTGTAGGATGCTCTAACAAAATATTTAAAGCTCTTGTTCCTGACTAGAACTTTGGGAAAGACATGCCCCATAACTTTTTATTGTGAATGTCAAATATAGAGGATTGGTAGAGATGCTTTTAATATTCTATTTTTGTTATACCTTTTTTACAATGAACATAATTTGTTATGGATCTGTTAAATATAACCAGTTATTTTCCAGAATGATGGGAAACAGTGTAGTAGTATCACAGCCCAGCTCTGTTAATGATGGTGTTCCATGAGTTTTGTTGTTATTTTCTCCACATTGCATTCTTTTCTTATAGCAATGGTGATTCTGGTGCACACACTGTACAGTTCACTCAGGCATTGGTCCATAAACTACCTTCAAACAGTGGGCTGCCTTGCCCTCAGCCGGGATCTGAGGTTGAGAGAGGACCAGTATGGCCGTATCAGTAGAGTGTTTTTTTCATAGCTAGCGCTGGAAGACTCCCATTATTAATCCACAGTTTGATCTTGGAGTAGCGGCAGTAGTTGACAATACATACTACAGTGATTGAAACAAGCCATAGAGTGAATTGGCACTAATGAATAATTTATACAACTTTTTACCATCAGAATATGGTGTCTGATTTCAAAATTAATATGTCTGTGAACCTACCGTCCCATTTATAGCATTTTCTCAGTAGAGCTCTGACATTACATTGGATTGTTTGTATTTTTCAAAAAGGAGTTTAAAACAAGAGTTTTGGAAAAGGCCAAATTCTAATTTTATTAACATCTGCTTATCCACCCTACAAAAAGAATATAATAGCGCATGAAGACATTCCAGAAGTTATAAGTTAGGTAACCTTGCATCCTCTAGAATAATACGGCTTGGTTAATGCACAGTTTTCATAGAAATTGAATAATTGTCCCTTTACTGTGTATATTTACAGTGGCGTTTTGTACTCTCACTTTCTAAGTGAATTTGTTCTACGCTAATTAGTATATTGTGAAGTTTTAAATGCATGTATTTGTACTGCACAAGGCTACTTAAATCTTTCTGCTGTCTTAGCTGGAGGAGAGAACATTGCTTTCCTACATACAGTAAGTAGGTCTCTACAACACAAGTGAGCCAGTATTTGTTATAGTATAGTTTTATTAACTAACTCCAGTTTAATTAAAGAAGCATTGTAACATAAAGGTACAGTGAATTGCTCTTCAAGAACATCTTTTATCATTGGAGAGTCTCAAAGTGTTTTTGGTCACACAGTGGAATTCACATATAGAATAACCCTGACATGCTCTAACAAAACTTAATTTAAGCTTTTGGTACATTAGTTCATAGTAATTTTTCTTACTAAGTGACACATTTTGCCCAAGAAATGATCTTTTTTATTTTTTTATTATATAATATTATATGTATTGTATTATTATACAGTATATTAGGCACAATTTTCACTAATGAAATGTTTTTATAATGCTTGCTTGCAGGTCTGAGCAAGTTGCCACCTTGTACCAGAACATCAACCTCACAGAGCCAAGGATGGTACCTCAGTATGAACGGGTCATAATGAATTTCATCCGAGAAATCAGGCTTCAGAATTCAGAGATGGAAAACCTAGCACTTGCAGTGAAAAGGTAAACATGCATTAGAGATTCTGTAAAGAGAAATGTAATCAAGCCTTAATACCTGCAGTTTCTTGTTCACAGGGATTCTTACAGTCTTTTTTACATGGATTCACATAGCTTTTATACTGCATTGTGTTTTGGGTAAAGTTACTTTAAAAATGTGATTCATTGCAGTTACAAGTTACTTGTGTAGCGGATATTTTTTAAAGTATTCCCCTACATTGTGACCTTTATTGCGACACCCAGCTTGTTCTTTTCATCATCATCGTCATCATCATCATACTAACTGTAACTATACTAAGGAACATTGTTTAATTCATATATTCACCATTTTATATAACTCCCCTGTCACACTAGTACTATAAATATTTTTTCCCCAGATTGAAGCATTTAATAGAAAATGGTAATTTTAAATGTCAGTTAATTCTAACCAATACAAATAGCATTACTTTCTATAACCACTTATCCAATTCAGGTTGTCTATGGTCTTGAGCCTGTTCCAGGGAGCCAGTCCAATGTAGAACACACAGATATAAACATGCACACACTACAAAACCACTAACTTGAGCACTTTAATGGTCATAGAATGCACAGTATGGCAATTGATTATATTATATAAGAAATACTTTGGGGCTCTCCTTAAGACAAAATGTTTCTGTTAAACATTAAATAAGACTAATAAAAGCTGTTAAACCAATCCCTTTTCTGATTCACCAGTCAGCCAGACTGACTCTTCCTCAACATCACATGCACCAGATATATAAGAGGTATTCTGTTACACCTCAGCTTTCATTCAAAGTATATTTTTTCCAGACCTAATTCTTAGAAAGTGTTGGAATAGTCAAATGAAAGGTTGTTTTATCCATGTGACAGATCAGATCAGATCAACTGCTGGAGAGCTCAGCTGTTCAAATGTACCAGCAGGACGTCACAAGATGAGGGTCAACATACAACGTTAATCGAAAAAGTAGCTTTGTAAAGTTTTTAAACTTTTTTTAAAAAGCTTGACACCTGAAGAAGGCTCCACGGCCGAAACGTTGTGTTTCTTTCTTCTCTTTTCAGCATGGAATAAACCTATTACTTGTTCCTTTGCAGCCTACGAATGCTGACACAGCTACCCACCTGCACTACATAAATAAGGCAATATCTGCTTCTCCTCTTTTGTGTTTAGATGGTCTTGGCACCGACGTTGATTATGTTGATGATTTCATTCAATTTGCCCATACTGATCATTATGTGCTATAGCAGGGTATCATGCATGGTAAGCCTTGTTTTTTTGTGACACAACAGAGCTCAAGATAAAGCTGCCATGCAGCTGAGCGAAATGGAAGAAGAGATGGATCAACGTATTCAAGCGGCAGAGGACAAAATTCGACAGCAAGTAAGAAGCTAAATTTGTCCCTTTTTGTTTTAAACAGAACGTTTCCGAATAGGAATTTTATGCTTGTGCTTGATAAAACTGCCATACAAATGTTCTGTTGCTTAAGTCTTGGATATGTCACCCTGCTTAAAAATTAGTACCCACTCATTGGGTTTGGTTTCAGATGTTACAAAATGCTTGTGAGAAAATCGAATAAATACTGTACATATTTTTTCCCCAGATCTTTTTTTGGTATTTACATCTTAATTCTCCAGGCTTAGTAAGCCTTGCTTAGGACTGTAAATATTAGTTCATGGGCATTAGTGTGGCGTCTGCCTTAGTGTTGGCATTTGCATGTTTGCTTTGGAACAGTCACTCACTTCCTCTAAGAAAGCACACATATGCACACACCTCCACACATTGCTTGTCACCAAGGACAAAAAAAGAAATGAGGGTGGAGTGTCGCAGTGTCTAATGCAGCTGACACCCATGTGAAAAGCAACCGGATTGCTACAGGTCATGTGCAAGCTTAACTCTTTGCAAGATAAATGCATGTCCTCTGTTTGATGGAGCCGTGGGAGCTCAGATGGCAAGGGTGTCTAGCTCCTGACTGGAAGGTCCTGGGTTCAATCCCAGGTAGAAGCAAGTGGGGGTAATAGGCCAGCTGGAGTGTGGTGCTGACCACATCCACCTCCAGTGTCGGATGGCCAAGAATTATGGTGGCCCTTACCCCCATTCCCCATGGGCCTTGATGGCCTGAAAAGGGACCTGTCTACTTGCTCTGTTTGACAAAACAACAACATGCATAACAAAAAGTAAAGAAGCATTTACAACAGTGCTATTGGTATTACCATGTCCTTGTAGACTGAAAAATGTGTGTTTCTTTATGTTTAGTTTTTGATTCATGAAAATATATAGATTTGTCAATTTTGTAGTGGACAATCTTCATGCAAGAGCAACAATTATTTGTATGTTTTGGACTTTTCGCTAATTGAGCATTTGCATTAAAAAGATACGTTATTGAAATAGATTAATTTTATGAATGGATTTGATTGTTTTAGGCTGATATTTTTTTGTATTGAGAAACATTTTTAAATCTGATGGATGGATGGCTTCAGAGACCGATTGCGGAACTGCTCAGTTCAACATCATAGTGAAGCTCTGTTTTACAGGGGAGGTTCACTGAATTGCCAAATCAATGCAAATGATTTTCTTGCCACAGATCTAGGTTCTGATAGCATTCCTTTATGTTCTGATGAGTAGTTGGCTAAGCTGATTAGCCTTAGTGGCTTCAGTGAGCTGACCTCATACAATAAGGAGACAATAAAGGAACTGAACAGCAAGGTAGCCAGTTATCACTTCTAGCAGCATGGAACCACTTGTGTAAGAAAGGGGAAGAGTTAACGAGAGAGAAACAAATGTGTAGTTTAATTTTTCAACAGATAACACCAACAAGAAAACAATTTATGGGAGAAGGGTTTGATATTCATCATAATGGATACACCAAACATACAACAACACCAATTTTAAGTAACTTGGTTGCAAAGTAAAAGCAAATTAAGGTTAGATCTTTTTAATGTAGTACAATGAACCTAAGCCGTTTGAAATGTTTTGGGATGGTTATATGGAGAGAGAAAAACAAGACTGATAAATGTGGTCTTACAAATGGTTTCAGTCTATAAAATTAGAGAATTCTGGTAAAGTTGTTTGGACTACCCACTTCTGATTGCCCATAAGAGAATAGTTCGCTACAAAATAAAAATATTAGTTCTTAAAACGTTATGGTAGTTTAAAATAGTGAACATACAGGATTTTTATGTATATACTGTATACACTATATGTTCTACTTTTGATCTACACCAAACCACTTATTTCACTTTTATTTCATACTCATCTTCAGAAGCATGTCTGTAAAAGTTAATTATTTACTTATTGTTACTTATTGTAATACTGCTACAATAGCCTTTATATACAGTAACATTTTACAATGTATACCTACAGTACATTGTTTCAATTCACAACTATAAAACTAATCATGTGCAGAGTTAGAAAAAATCCCCTGATTCTTTTGAATGTTGGCTCCAAAATATTTTGATTTTTAAAATATGTTTAAGAAACCGGACAGCAAACTCATGGTCAAAAATAAATACATATATATATATGTGCTTTTCATTCTATATATTCATATGGCTCTTATGTCTCCATAGTACTGTACCTTGCAAGTTTTCCTATTGAAGGCCTTGACTTTTTTGCTTTCTTCTGTCCCTTGAATGGAAAGAATTACCTAATAATACTAGTCTATGCTACTAATTTAAGCCTACCAGAGATGTTGTTTGGCTGACATTCAAGGTTTCTCTTGAAATTGATAAAGGAAATAACAGTGAAATGTACAGCACATAAGTAGGTGTTCAGTAGATTCTGGCTCCAGAAACAATTTTATTTGCATGTACAAGCAGATTTTTTTTAGAATATTTCAGGAAGATCATCAAGGGATAAATTAACTACACTGGTCAAAGTGTAATATTCATTATGTCAGTTTATTTACAGTAGTCCTTTCTATTTTATCTCAGATACAGCTCTAGTTCTCTCATTTATACTGTCAAGGAGTATGGTGTATGTCAAGCTACAGTATGTTGTTTAATGCGCATTCAAGTAAAAAAAAATTAATACAATATATTAAAGAAATGATTTATTTGCATCACAGTACTACCCATTCAAGAATTCAAAGATCTAAATGTAGAAATGAAGGAGAAGGGGAGATACTATAAATATTGTAAGATAATAGAAAATATCCAGAAAAACACACTTAATGTTTTAAAGAGGAAAGTGTGTTCATGAAACAATACCCTTATTAAATGAATCCGGTGCTGAGGTAAAGGAACATTTGCAGTATTAAAAATCAATTGGCAGTATATACTGTATTTACAGATACATGAGATTAATCTTAAAATGAACATGTAAAATGACCAGGCTGGGGTTGTCTATTTCTTGCTCTGGATGACAGATGTGTATACAGGTTTCTTTTTCCAAGTTGTTGTAGGTAGCAAGATACTCCTCAATTACTTCTCAAACAATAAAACAGACAGAGCTGGTGCAGGACTTAGCAAAAAAGTTTATAACCACAATATGCATGTCATAGACATACAGTACACATTCATAAATCAGGCAAAAAAGTATTATTCACAGCCTTTATAAAAAATTGAACCATACAGTACATTTATAAGTGAATATTAAAAAGGAATATGCAACATCTGTTGCATAAAAAACACATCCTTTGCATGTGTTTAAAGGCATGTTATTAATTATAAGATCACTCATGTACTTGTGTTGTTTTTATATTCCATGTTGCTGGTTTGCTCCACATAATCCTTATGACATCATTTTCATTTTTATTTTGGCTGTAATGAGTACCCTTATGTAGGAGTGGATTATGATCCAAAGTTTTGCAAATGCCAGGATTATAGTTTCTCAACAGAAATACTTTCTTTTTCTGTAGTAACTACTTATTCACACAGCATATACTTTACTGAATTTTTGTTTTTTAAAAATAAGGAGTGTTAACAAAGTATCTATCTTCACATTTGTCATACACAGTGTGAGAAATTCCTTCCATTAGGAGGAGATTCTATTTTTAAAATGTAAAATCTCCATAGAAAGCAGTGGGGATTTAACCATTGCATTTTTGGAATACAAGGCCTCCAATGTTTAATAACAGCACACTATTTAGTCTTGTCATTTGTCACTAGTTCTAAAACCGCACCTGCATTGATTAGCGTTATGATAATGGGATTTCCACAGAATAATTGTAATGTTATTTAATGTCTTCTAGGAAAACAAAAAGGCTGAAGCTATGCTTAATGAACTCAAGCGCCAGTATGAATCTGAAGTCTATCAACTACAGATGAAAGTCCAGAAGATGAAAATGGTAATTCTTCCAGCATTTAAAATCATAATCATAAAGTGCAGTCATGCTGAAAATGTGAATATCTAGCTATCTAGTAGCCTGCAGTACTTTTATTTAAATAATAGTTATTTTTTCTTTGTTTCGCACTGGAATTGATAGAAGAAAGACTATTAATATAATATAATCTTTTTATTATTTTTGCAAACTGGTTTAAAAATGTGAAAAGTTGGTACTTTATGAAGACATTCACAATTCACACAGAATGCTACCCCAATAGTGTACATCACGTAGATTTTTGCGCGGTGCATATTGTTGTCAGACAAGGTACAGTAGGTTCATCGTGTAGATAAAAGGATTACAGGAAAAATGTATCAGTGTATAAAGTATATTAAACATATAAAATATGCATGCAGAGGTTAACTTGGAGTTTGTCTGATACATAAACAGAACATTTATGGTTAAATGATAGTTAAATGTAAAAGCTATATGGGTCCTGTGAGTTTTAGTCTCTAACTAGGTAGGCAGTTTAAAGCAATCTGAAATTATATTAATAATATTTACAGATAGAGATGCTTTTTTTGTCTTGCAGATTGAGGAACAATACAAAAGTATCAATCTGAAAGATGAGGTGGTGGGGTTAAAAAGAAAAATAAATGAAGTTACACTGGTAAGTATTAATTTTAAGTTTAAAATCTTCAGACCTCACAAACTATTGCATTCATGAAACATTCTTAAGAAAAAAAAATCTTTTTTGTAGGAGAATCAACAGCTGAAGAAGGAACTACTTGAATCTCAAACTAATATTGCATTCCTTCAGAGTGAGCTTGATTCTTTGAAAAGTGAATACACTGATCAAAGTATAAACTTTGAAAGGTGAGAAAATTCACTTGGTATGGCTTTTTCTTTAGTGCTAACTTTATGGCAGTCATCTGTCAACAGGATTCATATTCAGGATTTGAATTTGCATGTGTTTACAAAGACGTCTTCATAAGAACTCTTTTTATTTATTCGTGAAATGTGCCTTTATTTGAGTAAATTTCTAAAGTTCTGAAAAGTTCACCTTACACCTTAAAATGCAAGTTGAATGACTCTAAATCATGTGAGTTTTTCAGTTAATTCAGTTATCATTATAATTTTCATGTAGATATTTTAGATGGGGTCATATAGAGATTTAAAAAAAATCCACCATGATGTTTTCTTAATGTCTGGTTTTTAATTTCATTTCTCTTGTGGCTTAAGGCACAGTGTAATCCATGTTACGAGAACAGTGACAACCCCTCAGCCCTGCTGTTAGCGTGCTTAGCTATGTTTTATGTTTTCCTATGTGATTTTAGTTCTGTGCACTACAATAAAACTCGAGCCTTTCGGGTGTTTTCCACTGATTGCCCAGTTGTTAAGGTAGAAACAGGATATCCTGAAATGACGTCATTGCACCTGACAGTGAGGTTAGTGGTGTCACAGGAGTTTATTCTTCAGCACAGGATTACTTGGCAACACCAGTTGCTAACCAAAATTTCAGCCAAGTGTTCCTTGATCTTTTGATTTTGCCATGTTTAAGTTTTCTTTTTCAGACTTCATATAGGAATGCAATACTACCAACATCTTTAGTTTCCTGTAGTAATGGATGCTGTTTTCATTCTTTGCAGGGATGAAGCAATAATGAAAGGATACTCTGATGAAAGGGATAATTTAGCCCGGCAAATTGAGATGCTTCAGTAAGTTTGCAAACATTGTTAATCTGTCTGTGACATGCAGTAGATTTACAGGTACTGAGCTGTTTATAGATACTGTAAATACAGAAATATAACTTTTAAATGGGAATTTCATACAGCTGGCTTTGCAATAGAAGGCTTAATAATCATAGGAAACAACAAAATAGTATTGTTTTTATTCATTTTATTGTGACTTTTATTTGTTACTTAAACATAATCTAGTAACAGCAGGTTATCAAAAGCTTTAAATTTTCATCTTCTTGTTGCTTTAAATGTAGCCTTATTTTACATTTGTCAGACCCAGAATATATATTCAGGCTACTCTTAATGTGTCATTTAATTATCTCTAAAGGTCGGCAAACAGGAAGCTGCATGACAGCAATGATGGTCTAAGAAGTGCACTGGAAAACAGTTTCACAAAATACAACAGAAGCTTAGTAAGTACCTACACATTACTTGGTTTAAAATATGCAACTTACAGTTTTACAAGTATGGTATCTTCATTGATGGATCCTTGAACAGCAGTAGTTTCGATAGTGACAGTACTTTTAGTTTCATATTTAATTTAATAATGTTCTCTATATGTTATGAGGTACTGAATACCTGGAAAAGTTTGGAGCTTATTCCTGCAATCTTCTCTGGTCCCTCTTTCTGCTGAGGGTCCAGCAATGTTCACCTGTCTTGATGGGTTTTAGCAGCTAGTCTATCTGTTATGTTTAAGGTCCCAGCTCCTGGGACAAAACTTTTCCACAGTACTTTAGCAACTAAATATATCAACAGCTTGGTGGTAATACATTAGCTATTGCCTGAATGTAGACAACATTGCCTAAATGTTTGGCCACTGGAATGGTTTCTCCAAAATCTCTCCACTTAGGCTGTAGCAACCTTTATTCATATCTGCCTCCAATTACAACTGCCTTGGAGTCATGTATTAAAACAGTATTAAAAAATAACATTGGTTTGAAATAAAGTTAAAGATTCAACATCCTGTAGATCCATTTCTTTCTCAGGTGATATACTATAGCCCACCCTTTGTTTATGAAGTCCTTTGGTATTCGTGGTCAAATGATCCATGTACACTTATTATAATGGTTGTTTCTAATACAGGTATTATTTTCTGTATAGCTAGGTTATTTGATCTTTCAGTCTTGAATGCCATCATGTCCACTACACAGTTTGATGTACATGGCATCTTTGAGGTTTTATTTTAGAATTAAACAGCTTTGGAGTGGAACACCGAATGTGTTTTTAAGGCCTGCCGCACAAAAATAAATGTTGTGATATTGTTTAAAGAAGAACAGACGATATATACTCATATCTCTGGAAAGAACAATTTCTTTCAGGAATCAGCAGCAGAGTCAAGGCCGTTATCTCTGACTGCTTCAAATGCTTTTGCTGAAAGTGAAAATATTGTACTTCTTTTCTTCTTACAAGTTAAGAATAGGTAGGGTTACAGCATACATTTGATATATGCAAATATAAATGTATCATTTTTTACAAAGGTGTTGTATAATACTCATGTTATTATTGTTATCCTAGCGAGTGCACAACACCTCCCCAGGAAGTACAATTTCTAGATCCAGTCCAAAATTCAGTGGGCGTCAGTCTCCTTATTTTGACAGGTAAGTCATGGCTTCTATTTAACTATTTCACTATAGAAGGTGGCGCATTTTGTCTAGAATACTTATAGACCACCACATTGTCATGGTTTCCTTTTGTCTGTCAATTGTGCTGCTATTTCCGGTTCCTGGTAGAGAGTTAACTTCTGTTATAAAAAAGGAGGAAGGAGGAAACTCCTGATCAAAATGTTTACCATTATAGTACAATGTAAAAAAAAAATACCCCGATCTCTGAACCTGAACAGAATGTGGTCTCCTTATGTGGGTGTTTTCCTTGAAACTTTGCAGATCTTCTCGCTCTTCCTACGTGGATGAGGACTGTGATTCCCTGGCCCTGTGTGACCCCATGCGCCGGGTGAGCTGTGAGATGGAGAGCCCGACTGGGAGCTACTTCGACAGCGGCCTTTCCACTCTCAGAGACTCCAACGACTATGATTCTGAGGCCGAGTTCAAGCTTCAAAAGAATTTCCATAGGTCACCAGAGATGACAGAAAGCCTTGCAGGAGATGCTTCTGATACAGATGTACGCCACTCTCACTTTGAAGTGTGACCTTTACTCCTCATTTATGCACAAAGCAGACTGATCTTTCCAGGCAACATAACCATGGAATTACCCTTTGTTTTTTGTGTTTTTCTTTGTAGCATCTAAACATCAGTGCATTTTGAAACATTCAACATTAAAAACATATATTTTTGGAATCCTTTAAGCTTAGTAATTGCAATTTGTATCATGTGCGAGAGAGAATAATGTCAATGTTGCATGAAAGTCTTGATAGGAATAAAGTACCTTCCAAAAATAAATTTCAAACTTAGGTAAATGCAGTACAACCTACTTTAAAAGACAATTCAAAAGTCAAATTGTGTATTTAAAAGTTACTTATGTGTACTTTCTTATAGTAGTCTTTTGTTCTGTGCATTTCGTGCTGCTTGATTAGACATACTGTATTTTGTACGTCATAACTCCAGGGATAGAAAAAAAAGCTGGTTGTGTTGAAATTCTGGTGGAACTAAAATGCTTAATCACCATTACTAGGTGCCAGAAATCAGAGACGAGGTGGCCTGCAGTTCCAACAGTGGTTCAGTATTAGACTGGAAACCATCAAATCCAGTCAGCAGGAGCAGTTCTGGGGCTTCAACTCGAAGATGCATCCCTGCCATCTCCCCACAGGTACAGTACCTCA
Organism: Lepisosteus platostomus; assembly: GCF_059453375.1. Lineage (NCBI taxonomy): Eukaryota > Metazoa > Chordata > Actinopteri > Semionotiformes > Lepisosteidae > Lepisosteus > Lepisosteus platostomus. The sequence continues at coordinate 62,586,905 of NC_142614.1, read as the reverse complement.
CATCTGCACAGATGACTAAACTGGGCAGTGCTGTAGGTTTACAACAGTAGAACATTCTGAGCAATTTTTCTTAACTTTTTTCGCTGAAATAAAAATCTTGTTAACACAGAGCACGATACAAAGGATTTCAGTTTCCATGTTAAATTTGTGTAGCTCTACTAATGAACCCAATTCATTTCGCTCATGGTTGGTAAAAGTATTGTGGGATGCAACTGAGTTCAGAGGCAATATATTTGATTTTAGAGCATATACCAATTTTAAATAACATGCTTATACATAGAAAACAAAAAATAATTTAGAAATTCACAGTAAATTGTAAATTGTAAGTGCACATCCACTCTCTATATTAATATTAGAGTGCATATTAATAGAAATACTTTGTACAGTATGTTGCAAATAATGTGAAATCCAAGTTCTACTACACTAATGACACTAATCACTAAAATAAGATTTCTTCCCAAGGAAAAAAAAATGTGTCATACCTTAAATCTGTATTAATTTTATCATGGTACTCTATAGTTTGTTAGAACTGCATTTAACCAACCTTGCTCTAAGGGATCATTTATTTCCGCACTCATCTGTAGTTTTCTGCAACAATATGGCTCATAGAAAATGGTGACCTGATCCCTGTTATTGGATTCACTCTGATTTGCTTGTCATATATTTTGCGGACCAGGAAAGATCACATTCATAGAGTGACCTCTAAGGATGGAATCAGATTCATAGTTGTTACATTTTTGCTCTCAGAAGTTGCAGAGCGTGTACTGATAAAAAACATTTGAACTAAAAACATTTTAGCATGGATGGATTTAGAATTTAAATGAGATTTTAGATTCCATCTACTCAGTACCTGTCCTTGTGTTTTCGTTAACTAATTCATGTTTTTTAGGCAGACCAAGATGACAGCAATTTGAAGTACCCAAATTCGGATAAGGCTTACAAGATAGTGTTGGCTGGAGATGCAGCTGTTGGGAAGTCCAGCTTCTTGCTAAGGCTGTGCAAGAATGAATTCCGGGGAAATACCAGCGCTACTCTGGGTACATGCGATAGATTGTTAGCTTCATGCTTTGTTTCAGGACTAAAGACAATGTACCAATGTGCAGAAGTCTTATGACATTTTGTATTATTCTACTCTTTTAATTCAATGTTTTCCCATCTAATTCAGAAACAACTCACTGGCAGTCTTCTAATGAAATTTTAGCCTTTTTTTAAGTACAAAGTCTTGAGTGATTGGTATTCTGTAGTACAACACAATAGCCATGTAGAAAGTATTGGTAAGAGTTAAGTCTAGCAGCTTTATGGACATGCTGAGAGAAACAAATTGTGTTCATAATAATAAACACCTGGGTGTGAGTCATTTCGATTTAATTGGTTAATGTGATGGATTAGGTATTACAATACTAAGTATTGTAAGCTCCATTGTAGTTATGGAGCCTATGACACATTTTGAATGAATAAGTCTATTTTTGGGCCTGGCTAAATTCCACCGTGGAATAAAACAGTCTGGACTCCCTACATTTCTCTCTTAATTCGGCTGGAAGAAATTGCTTGTTTCTCTACTTAGTCTGCTGTGTAGTGGGGCTGATGGCTTACAATAGTTGCCACATGGGAACTGCAGTTCAGTAGTGGAAGAAGTGTGTCCCCTCCTATATGTAAAGCACTTTAGGATCCGTCACGAAGCGTCTTTCAGGACCCTATGCGAACAGCACAATCCGGAAGGGAGTTAGACAAACACAGGGAAAAAGACTAGGTTAGGGGCTGGAAGAAGAACAGGGGGTGTGTCCAAGGTGCAGTGGTGTTCGGGGGATGTGTCCAGGGCAAACAAGTCCAAGGGAGTCCGTAAGGTTATCCAAGGAAAGCCAATGTCCAAAGCCGGGTGATCCATCCTGACACAGACAAATGGGGTTAAGAGCCGGAGCCGGATCCTGCGAAGGGTTGGGGGAATAAAAGGGGGGTAACGGGACCAGACATCCCAGTCCCGGACCCAGATGGTCAGGACGCCGTTGTGAAGCCTATGCTGTCGAGTCGCTCCTGGACTCGCGGGTAGGCTTGCTTCCGGGCATCCATCTTCCAAAGCTGAGCCCAGATTGGCAAGAACGTCTGGCTTTAATAGGACGGGGGCTGGAACCGGAGACAGGTGCAGGAGATAAATAATAAACTAGGAAGGCTGGAACATCCTTAAGAGGAGGGGCTTACGATTGTGACAGGATCCTTAGGGAATAAAAGAGCTGTGTAAATACAATGAATTCATTTACTAATTCATTAGTTTACCTTGAGTTGTTGTGATCAGGAGTTTTTGGGCCTGATTAATACTAAACAACACGATTGGTCTCTCATCACACAAATTATGTTATATGAATAAGAGTCAAAGCTTAATAGTAATAGTAGAAAATGCCAGTGAATGCTTAGAGTATATTTTTATTCTCATAACATATATGAAGCTTCTGACTCTGCAAAGTGTATATTTTTAGTTCTCTCAGAGCTGTATTTTCTTTTAACTCTTATTCTAGGTGTTGACTTTCAAATGAAGACATTGATTGTTGATGGAGAACCTACAGTCCTACAGCTCTGGGACACAGCAGGGCAGGAAAGGTAAGTTTGTTGATTCATTTTCATTTAGTCAAAGTTTAGGATAGAGATCCATTGTTGAAGCCCATGCCTTCAGTTAGCTACCAGCAACAAAATAAACAAGATGAAGCAAGGGACTCCTTTTGCTTAGTACCTATTCTTATTTTCTCATGTTCTCATGTTAAAGTCTTATGTTCTTATTACAATGGATGGATTACTACTAAGGGGTTTTGATGTAAACTATTCATTAACAGTTTTCCACTACAGTAGTACATATATTTATCTGTTCTCCACTTTACACTCAAATCTTAACTTCCAGTTTCACATAAAGACTTTAACGTGGAACATAATTTCTCAGTAATCTTTTTTTCTGCAATCAACATCATAGAATCACATTTGGGAATTCCATCATTTTTTTCACTGTTGTTCCACACAGACATCATTTTTATAAAAATAATTCACAATGCTTTGTTCCAGATTTCGAAGTATTGCTAAATCCTACTTCAGACGGGCAGATGGGGTGCTGCTGCTGTATGATGTCACTTGTGAAAAGAGCTTTCTGAATGTACGAGAATGGGTGGATACGATTGAGGTATGTTGGAAGACACACTAAGGTCTCAGCTCCCTGGAAGTATGTGGCTTATCAACTGTTGGGTGAAAAAAGAACCTAATGTAACAAGTTGTGCACATAAACTAATAAAGCTTTATTGAGGAGTACTGATCACTGGCACCATTTAGTTTAAAAACAATGTTCATTTTAGCTGTTAATATTGAAAGCACTCTCTAATACTGTACATCCAGTGAATGTGAGTATTTAAATCATGTTATTAATAAGTATAATATGCTCTTTAATGTTTTTTTAATGTTTTTAAATCTTATGGTTACTAGCATACGTATGAACCAGTATATTCTGAATAGCAGCATTCTATATTTGGGTATTTCTGAACACCTTTACTGTACATTATTAAATATGCAATGCAATACATATCAAAACACTCATGTTTTATGAATGCATTATTTATTAGTATATTGCAAAAAGATGTTGGTCAAGGTTTGGTTATCCTTTCAATAGAATATTACTTTTGGCCATTGCTTTTGCCCTTAGGTTCCATGATATCTTCTTTTCCAATGGAATTAATGGCAGGCTAAATTAAACTGGAAGACTGTGTGTTTCTAAAAGACATTATCTTGAGGTGCAAAACATTTTAGTGAGGTGATGAGGATTAATACACTGGGAAAAGTATTGAGTGTCATTTGAAATTCTGAGATATTTTCATTCTTTTTTCTAAACATGTGGTTTATATGTCCACTTTCATTTCTGGTTTACTTCCCACACTTTTATGTGCTGAAAGTGATATTTGTGTTTCACCCATCAGGATGTCACCCAAGGTGATATTCCCATTATGCTTGTTGGAAACAAGGCAGACTTACGTAAGCAGGTAACTGAGGAAGGAATAAAGTGTGTTCCAACCAGCTATGGAGAAAAACTAGCAATGGTAAGAGGAAACTTAAATTACAACTCTAGCTTTATGTTGTATTTCTACAGTATATGTAAAACAAAATTTTCCATTTAAATGTATTAAGATTTTTACAAAAAGCTTATGTACAGTATACAAGGAGTGACTGAATTATGCAGTACAAGACTTAAATATATTTACATGTATGCATATTATTACTTAGCATTTATTTTGATTTATTTTATTCCTGTGAATTTATTCTAACCATGTCCGGCAAGTGTAAATCTGAAGTGAAAAGTGATACTGGTGCAGTGAAGAAGCAGACTGATTACATTGGAAAGTGATTACATTGGAAACAAAAATATGTTGTAATTTTACATACTGTATGAATGCATTAGATTGTGTCTGTAATGCTTAGCTTTGTGTTAGGGTCATTACATACAAAGTATCAACCCCCTATAAAATGCAGCAATTAATAATTATGTTTGTGCTTATTATTTTTTATAAAAGAATAATATTGTAATTTTATGTGTAGCATAAACACATTGAATCGTTTCTCTAAACATAGGTTTACTGTACTTGTTAGGCTCATTACATAAACAAATCCTTTATGTATATTGTAAAAATATGAAAAAGCAACTTAGTTGCAGGTTCAGGTACAGTATGTACCCCCTACATAATTTGATGACTGCATCCTAAGAGGCATTAAAAACACAACAAATGCCAGTAGTTCAAATGCTTGTTTATTGCACTTTTAGTGCCTCTCAGTATACAGCACATTAAAAAAATAGAATTTATAGTGAATATATAGAACACAGAAGGAGAGAAACTATAGGTAGTATGCATTACATTTTAATTGGAACTAGTGTTTTGTATTATGCTATGTCACTAAAATATGTCAGGTTTAGTATACAACATAAAGTATGTTAAGAAAGTATTCACTTTCAAGCAAGTGAAATGTTGTTCCAGTCAAGCATTTGTTCATGCATGACCTTGTGACTAATTAAATATATTCCGTTTCTACTCGCATATGTGAAAGAGTAGGAACCATACCTGTAGTTTCTATTGATGATACCTGTAATGGCTATTGATGATATTTATCATATATACTGTATATACATCTGTTTGAATCTTTCTGAATGAATTGCTTCACAATTTGTGTCAGCATCCTAAGAGCATTTAAAGTTAAATCTTCTGAAGTGGAGTCCCTTAAAGACTAAAATGAGTGGCCAGAAAGTGAAACCTTAGAGAGGTGCTACTTAATGCTGTTTTTAATGTTTATTTTCAGTGGGACATTTTTTTAAAACAATCAAATTGCTTTGGGTGTGTTTTGCACGAAAGTCGGCTATAGATTGTTATTTTCTGAAAACACATTTCATATTTATCACTTTATCTTTAAGTATAATCCTTAATTCCCATAAATTCCTATTCACATTTACAGTATACAGTATAACATGATAAAAAATATTTTTCTCATGTTATTTAATTTAAATTAATCAATTAAATTTAATCTGTTCCTGACTGTTTGAAGCTGTATTTGTCATTTTTTTCCCCAGACCTACAACTCTCTGTTCTGTGAAACAAGTGCTAAAGATGGTTCGAATATAATTGAAGCAGTGCTGCATCTAGCACGGTGAGTACTGGTACCGATCCAGTACCTCATTCGTTTTAGATTGTCAAGGTGAACTTTTTTAGTGAACCAATATTTCTATGTTGTTACAATATGGATTTTATACCTTACTTTTCTGAAATTTCAAAAGTCAGAAAGTCCAAAAGGGTTTTTGAGTAGAATACAAATACCGCACACATGTATTCTTATTACTATATGATTCTTAGAAAAGTGGATCATTATAAGTTTTCTTGTAAAGTAGATGAAAGAACTAGAAAACGTGCAGCTTAAAGTTATTGTCCATTGCAGTCCATTGCAAGGCATACATACAGTAGATACAAACACAGACAATCACACCTGGGCCAGTTTTCCCAGAAGGTAATTAATCTACCAGTATGTTTTTGGACTGTGGGAGAAATTGGGGGAGGAAATTCACAGGAACATAGGGAGAACATAAAAACTCGACAGAGAGAGCACCCGAGGTCTGGAATTGAACCTAGGGTCCCAGAGCTATGAGTTAACCACTGCGTCACTATGTCACCCCTGTTTTATATTTTTACATTTTTAATCAAAATAAGTATTGTTTGAAAGTTGTGATTCACAAGGTTTACATTATCTTCTCTATTTGGGACTAAAATGATGTGACAGAAGTTGTAAGAAATATTACAGTATAAATGAAGTGTTTCTAGAATATTGTACAATTTTAACAAACCTTCCCTTAATTTAAATTCTAATTCTATGCTTTTAATCAAATAGCCTAAGAGTTTGCCTTTTATCGCTACAGCCACATTTTCTAGAAAACCTAAATGTCAACATAAAGACCAATTAATGTGTAGCTTCTTTAAGCTCAGTGAAGTACAGATAACGTACTATACTTCACTGAGCTTGAAGAAGCTACTGTACAAACAGCAAACAGGCAATAAATCAATAAGTGTAATCTATGGAATGGAAACAAATGAGTTTAGGCATAATCAAAATGAACAAACGTAATGTTATGTCATTTTTTGTGAATTTTACAGTGAGGTGACAAAACAGAATCGTGATGAAGAAGACCTGGAATCTGTGACAAATCTCTCAGGAAGTCACAACAAGAAGGCCACAAAGACATGCTGTACAGTATAAGAACTCATGACAATAATTGTTAAAGAAATGTAAGTCCAGTTACATTAGAAAAATGTAAATTTTTAGAAATAATTCAAGTAGGTAGCTGTGTCAGCATGCGTAGGCTGCAAAGGAACAAGTAAAGGTTTATTCCATGCTGAAAAGAGAGGCTCTGGAGCCTTCTTTGTGTGTTCCTGGACTGCCGAGCTCCATAGTTGAAACATTGTGTTGATTTTCTTCTCTTTTCAGCATGGAATAAACCTTTACTTGTTCCTTTTTAGGAATAATGATGCTAGTGAATGATATTGCCATTTTCTTTGTTCAGGCATAGCATCTCAATGCTTTATTTCAAATGCTTACTTGGAGTCTTGATACCATGCTCATTTATAAGATTAAATTCAAGGACCAATATTATTCAAGGCCTTCTTAGTCACATCCAGGAGCCTTAAAATTTAAAAAACATAGGGGGTCAGTGAAAATGGCGGTGGGGTGGGGGTGGCAGGGTGGTGTCTGCATCAGTGAGGTGTTGAATTTCTCATTTTGTCACATAGAAAAACTAAAGGAGATGTAAAAACTATAACATATCTGTAACATAACAGCTATAACTATAACATCTAAACAATATGTTTAATTCTTAATTTTTGTACAAAAAATGAACTGAGGAGTTTTAGATTTGTTTGTAATAAGGCATTTTATTTGTGAAAAAGCAAGGATCGGGACTTCAAAACCCTAGTTTTACAGTGTATTTTTTAATATTCCTCTTGACCTCATGAATGTACAATGTCTATGGACTGGGTGTTTAACCAGTAATGGCTTTCAGATTGTGTTATAGGCGGTATTCAGTATGCCTCTTGTGAAGCTGTGATCTAGTGCTCAAAGTATACACAGTGTAAAGTGTACTAACTGTATGAAGATTAAATTTCTCATGGATTAATTTAGTGCTTTTTGCACTGTATATTAGCCCTTAGGTACTGTTGGGAGTGATCCCACATGCAAGTCTCCCTCATTCCAAACAAACAGGATTGGAAGTTAATCCCTTTTCTTAGTATGGAATCGTGTAAAAGAATGTATTCTGTAATATCATATCAAAATATATGACAATATGAAAAATTAGGTATTTTTAAATGTTATATAAAACAGTATTTTTAAAGAAATACTGATATTTGAAATCCTGTTGAAAAGTGGTAGCCAAAACTACAAAGAGCCTGGGCCTTAAGAGTTAGATTAACTTTAGTATATTACTTGCATATCACTGTGGTATTTTTGAAAGAGTCCCCTGGTGAATTCCTAAAAGGAAACTAAGGGTTCTCATTTGTAGTTTACAGAAAATACTGCATAGGTTTGAATGTGTATTTAACCCTCGTATTGCATGTGGAAATTGAAACATCTCATAATTGTCTTTGTGTATGTAATACTTCTGATGAATACAGAAGTTCCTGTTCAGAACAATCAATGTGATATTAAAGGGTGCAGCTCACAAATGTGAATAATGAGCATGAGAACTTCAACAAAAGCACATGTGTTTTTCATGTTGGGCACTTCATTAAGTAGTGGGAGGATCTATTCAGTTGCAGTGAGTTGTTCATGGTAACTTGACCTTTAAATTGGGTATTTTGCATTTCAACAGCCTCCACAGAAGCTTGGATTTTGAATGTCTTCACGAGTCATCATTTGTTTGATATGCTCTCCCTCTAGTGGTAAAAATAGAAACCCAGAAAGAAAAGTGTAATTTAATGTATGTTCCTTCTAAAGGAATAACACCATTTCTGCTTATTGTAATAAAATGTTATTTACCTATGTATTATAATAAATGAAGGATATTTGCCTGAAGGTTTTGAAGAAAGCTATACTGTATATAAGGACAAATAAACAAATTTGTCTTATGTGTGATTTAGTGTTTGTTTACAGCATAATGTTATTTTTTCAAATATCTATAAAATTTCACTTGAAATAATTACAATTTTATTCAGCAATGTCTTTCCAATATATAATACACTGTGATATTTATTTGCATATTTCCTTTTTCAGTTCACAGAATCTTTTGTGAATAAGGCTGTTTATGATACATATACATTTTTTTATCATATATTATCATTTTTGACTAAAATATTGTAGTTACATATGTTCAGCTGGGTTCCTTGCAATCAAGACAACTGTGCTGAGCAAAAGAGCTGTAATAGTAAATTGTAAGTCATTTAACATACATAATTAAGATTATTAACAGCCATGGATTAAAAGTAAGCAATTTCTTGTGTTTACTTTGCTTACTCCATCATTTGAACTATAAGTTGTATTTGTTTAGTATGGGCTTACTGAGAAACCATTGGCATTAACGTATATTTATGTTTCTTTAATAAAATATTGTGTGAAACACTATTAGTTTTTTTCATGTATTTATTGCTATATTTAGGAAAACAAACTGTGGCTTTTGTTGGAGTGACATGTAAAGCAATGCATAAAGGTAAGAGAAGAATAATGGAACGAGTACAGAGCCACTAAACTGTATGTGTTCACTAAGGAAGTACTTAAATGAGGGCATGACATTTCTTTTTTGAATTTTAGAATCATTTTTTTATTTACTTACGTCTCGACGCAAACCAAAGCACCCTGTACCCATTTGGAATTTGGAGAGAAAGAGAAAGGCCACCCAGGGTCTTTGGATCGAAACATTCAATTGAGCCATTCAACTCCTGAAATTCTCTGACCACGACAGTGAGGTGCAGGAAGCTCAGTGCTGATTAGAAGAGAGGTGCATCCATCACTGATGTTACCATGTATCTGTGGACACCGAGGCATTTGTGAAAGCCATTTAATTAAATCTGAAGGAATCCCTGACATGACTAATGTTAATTCTGCCTCAAGTGGTACTGAGACAAATTACAATTACAGCTGGCAAGTGACTTGACCCATACTCCAAACTGTGGTACTTGGATCATACTCTCTAAACCCACACTTTTAGAGAGTACATTCACACTTTAGGAGCTGGACATCATGCATTTTAGTAACACAATCTCTTCTGTCGGTTCACTGAGAAGCAGAATAAGGTACAGCCTTGAATTGCTGAACATTGGAAGTACTGTAGTATTTGTAAGTACTGTAGGTCTGCTAACAAATGGACAAAATCCTTCCAGTAATTAGCACAGATAAGTGCATCATTAATAATCTTAGTTCACCCTCAAGATGTAGGTTCCGACTTCAGTTCCGGCTTCTGTTGTAACTGTAAATAAACAATCTACTATGAACATTCCAAGTAATAATGTTATAAACTGTCATAAAAATGAGTACATATCCCTCATATATTGACATTTGTAATTATCACAGTTGTGTCAATTTATTATCTATCCATCCATTTGCTTTCTGATTCATCCAGTTCAGGGTTGCAAGGAGTCAGAACCTAGCCCGGCAAGCAACGGGTGCAAAGTGGGATTCGCCCTGGGTGGGATACCAGTCCATCACAGTATCACTCTGTTACTGCTTTGTAAATGTAAACCTCTAATTTATTTTATAAGTAGGCTGCAGGCATTTCCTTAACATAGTACTCCCTTACTGTCTGATTCCACAACTGAATATAGGGATGTAATACTGTATATGGCTAATAATTTCCTTAACCTAAGAATTTTATGTGAGAAGTGTTCATAATTATGCATGCAGTATAAAATATTTAAAAATAGCATAACATATCAAAATAAGATAAGACAATATCCTACTTTTCTGGGATAATTCAAAAAAGGAACTACAATACGCATATAATGTACTGTAGTTCTTAACTCAATCACACCTATGATTAGGAATCATTCCCTGTTAATAAGAAAATATAGAAAAAGTTGCAAATCAGATTTATAAATCAAATTCCAGCTTTTTAAGGTAAGGACAAATTAGATGCACATATTTTCCTTATATGAAAATTTAAGACAAAATGCTGAAGGGCTGGTATATCATCAAAATAATCTCAGTGGATAAATCCAGAATATGACTGAAAGAGTCACTGTTGTCACATGATGGTATACAGTAGTAATACACATTTTAAAGTGCATGGCTGCTTGTTGTTTATAGTATGTTTTAAAAACACATAAGGGGTTATGCAACACTTATCAAAACTTTTGTCTTTGCTTTTTTCAAATGGTAGATTATACAGATCATTGAAGAAGACACATTTCCAATAGGTTTTAAAAACTGTTTTGATTGTTTGAGACTCATATTTCTTGGTTTGAGGAAAAAAATCAAATTTGATGATTGGAGGGCTTCTGAGACACCCTGCAGGAATGTACATTTGAAACTCTACCTAGGGTTAGAGTTAGCATTCCCACACTAGGTAGAACTTTTTTACTGTCAGTGTTGCAATCCAGGCCTCCAGTAATCTTTAGGATGAGTGATAACTTGCTCCTATCTGCACTTTTAATTTTCGGACAGTTTTGGCCACTGTTTTGTACAGTATAATGCCCCATTCATTGATTTTATCTGAAAACTGAGCCAGATGAAAAGTGTGAAGAATACCTGTTCTAATGGGTAAACTCTCTTCATTTTGTCATTTAAAGTGCTGCTAGAAGTGTAACTTCGTGCAAGATTCTATGGTTCTTGTAACCCTAACCCTAGCCAGGCATTAAAAGCATGCCAAGTTAACTACTATTTGACAGCATTTTTAACCTTAATGAAAATTTGCCTAAACAAGACAGATTACCTCATCTCACCATTGACACATTTAGCCAATTTCTGCCTGGAATTTCCTCCCCCTTAAACATTTGTTATATCTCTGCAGCAGAACATAGCAAGAGCCTGGTTGAGGTCTTAAATTGAAGGTAACCCCCTTGGCTTTGAGTGTGAACAGTCAAATTTCTTATATTTCTTAATGTGTCCACTCAGCAGACAAACATATGAAAAAAAACCCAAAACAGTAGGCAAAAATGTTTCTTTGGTCTTCAGAGGTCAGAGTTTTCAACTATATGCATGTCAAAGGCCTGGGAATGATTTGAAAACTTTATTCTAGGTGACTACTAGCTTGGATAAAAATCTGGGACAAATTGATCAATTAGAAAACAATCTACATCATGTTTTGTGAAGACTGGACCTGGAAAGAACTTTCATGCCTATAATAAAAAATCATAAAATATTAAAAATAATAAGAATAAAAACCATTGCAATTGCTATAAAAACCTTTAGACACTGCTAGAGAGCCTTTATCTGCTGTTATGCAATGAAAAAAAACCTCAGAGTTGCCTTCTGGTGTGAAAAAAGGAGCACTGATAAGAAACTGATAAAAAACTGACTGATTACCCGTTCTGAGTCAATGATTGACACCTAAAAGGCAGGCGGAATGCAGCTTGAGGCTTCTAGAGGAAGTCTTACCCCCTAAGGGCTCGGAATGGCTGAAAATACAATGAATGACAGTGCTTTTTACCAATCAGATCGCCTTATTTCTCGCGTTCGTTCTTCAAACATTTACTACAAAGTCAATAACGTTCAATAGCCTCCAGTTTTGGAGATAAGCTAGTGTGGGTTATTTTGGATATATATCATGCTTCAGAATAAGGTAAAAACATGGGATATATATATATTTTTTTGCTGGTTTTTGCTTTTGCGGTTTTGTTGGTAAAAATTTATAATATTGACATGCTGTGCTGGCCGTGTGGCCGGGTGTTTTTATTGGGATTCTGCTAGTTCATTAATTTATTGGTTTATTGGATTATTGTGTCATATCTGTGGAAACAAACTTTATGGTTTTGTTGTGATGATATTGGAGAATACGTGCATGTGAGAATTTGTGGAGTGGTTTGAAAAAAAAACGTTTATCTTGCGTTTATCTAAAAAAAAAATGCATCTGGGGAGACAGGCGTGGTCACCGGTGACCACGATCCGGGCAAACATACATTTCCTAGAGGTTTTAAAAACTGTTTTGATTGTTTGAGACTCATTTTTCTTGGTTTGAGGAAAAAAATCAAATTTGATGATTGGAGGGCTTCTGAGACACCCTGCAGGAATGCAAATTTGAAATCCTAGCTAGGGTTAGGGTTAGGACTCCCACGCTTGGTAGAAGTTTTTTAATGACAGTGCTGCATTCCAGGCCCCCAGTTATCTTTAGGATGAGTGATAATTCGCTCCTGTCTGCACTTTTAGTTTTCGGCAGTTTTGGCCACCTTTTTATATTCTTGTATTTCCCAAAAATGATCAAATGAAAAGTGTGAAGAAATCCTGTTCTATTGGGTAAACGTTCTTAATTTCAATACCAGTTTACAGTATATTTCACCTCAAGTGTGCAGTCCCACAGGGTATCTCAGTAGTTCTCCAATCATCAGAAAAAGAGGCTTTTAGAGAGTTTAAGAGAGTTTACTCATTAGAGTAGGTTTTCTTCATACTTTTCATCTGTTGGGACATAAACACTGAATGGGGTAATGTAAAGTACAGGCAGCCAAAAGTCTCGGATAAATATTAGTGGAGATTGAAACAAATTATCACTCATGCTAAAGCTGACTTGGGGCCTGATATCCAGCAGTGAGAGTAAAAAACGTCTACGTAGTGTGGGAATGCTAACCCTAACACTACCTGGAGACACAATAATTAGGTCACATTAAAAACAAGAAGGGGGAGAGTTGAAGCAAAGAAGCAGAGGAGGGACAAGAGTCTGAAGGAGTCGGAACCTGAAGCTTGCACTGGGTGAGAGCCCCTACTTCATGATCATCCAAGCAAAACCTAACTGGAGCTAAGCATTTGAACCTTTTTAGAGAGGGCATGCTATTCAGTGTTTTTAGGGAACTTGGGTTTCCTGGGTAAAAGATACTTCCGTTAGAAATGTCTTTCCTGCTTAGGGCATTTTTCTGTATAGGGATGTAGGCTCCCATTTATTTTGTGGCACCTGGGGCAAAGAGAGAGAGGTTTAACTGCAAGTTGATTTGTATTTAGTTAGGAGACAATTTTTCTCATATGTGGGCTCTGCAGGCATTATGAGCTTATTGCTTAGGAGCAGTGTATGATTTTCGGGGTGTCCAGAATGTTAGCCCTCTTAAGCGCCTTGTTTGTAAATACTGTACTAAGCGAAACTTGTGTGTTGTATGTTTTGTTGTGTGTAAGTGTAGTTTGTGTCTTGTCATTGTAATACATTTTTGTTTAACCAAATGTGCCTGGATTATTATTCCTCTCAATAAAGCTGTGCCAGAGAACAAAGAATTCACATGCCTCTAATTATACCAGCCACTTGTTATATTGCTAGAAATCAATATATCAGGATTGTCAGGATACCAAACCCATCATGTCTCCAGATAACATTGGCCTCACCCCCATTTCTCCCATTCCCAGCAACAAGATTCGATAGCACCAATTTGAACTCATCCGGATTTCACACTGCATTGCCGACACAGGCCAGTGGGCATTGATTTGATCCAGAGCAGCATCGCTCCCGGTAACCCAGTGCTGCTTAAGAAAACAAGGCTGTTATTGTTGTTTTGTTTCATTTTAACATAGGAACTGTTTTAGTTATTTTTTATTCTTCAATATCTTTTTGACATGTGTTTTCTTGTTTTAATGTTCTCTGCTGTTATTTGCATTGCCTCACAATAACTGAGTCTAATCATTAGTGAAGGACATGGCAAAGATGTTTTTCTTGCTTTTAATACTAGTTTAGTTTTAAAACCTGTTATAGTTCTGTTTACAATGTCTTTGTGTTTAGAATCATTCATGGTTAGTTGACTCAAAGCAACAGAATATTGTGTTAACTTGTGTCTCAGGTCTGCTAGTTCAGTGCTGCTATATACAGGTGGGTACACAACCGCACACTTTCATGATAATCAACCTACTAATCAGACACAGGCTTACAGCAGCATTGTTTTCCAGTCACTGGAGACCAGACACACCCTAATACTCCCAGCAGTGTCTAAAAAAAGGTAATTTTGATTGTTTTCCTTTTGGACACAGCTTTACCTGGGACCAAATCTTGATCATTGTTTTATGTTTTAGACTCACGCCAAACAATGTCACCTTAAAGTAAGGAAATGTATCATGTTTTCTCACTTTCATATTTTTATAATGTTAAAACAGTATCTGCACTGCTGTTGCAATGTAAGGGTTCTTTAAGAGTGAATTTCAGTGGTTCATACTGAAGAGCTTATTTTGATAAGGGAAGTGTTTTTTTATAATGAGTAATGGACACCTCTGTTTGTCATTGAGTTAAAAAAAAAGCTGTGGTCAATAACAAAGAGTTTTGGTCTGTCACTGAACATGGTTTGCGTGGCATCAGAAATTTCTGAGCGAGACTTGAGGGATTGATCAGCTCTCAGAAGCAGAGGCTGAAATCCATCTGTATCGTATAAATAAGGGTGGCTTCCACTGTTCAATACAGTTTGTTGGTTCCATGTGGGGAACCTCTATGCAAAGTTTTGCATTTTTGTTTTGCAAAGACCACTATCACTCTATCAGACATTTCAGACACAGAGTGATTGTCCTGATGTTGCCAATTGGACATCCTCTTGAAGCCTATAACTAAGAGAAATCAAGTTGAAAAACACTATAAGCTCTGTCAGTATTTAAAATTTGAAACGTACTGATCAAAGACAAAAGTTTACAGTTAAGCCTACAATGTTACTCATACTACAAATTATCTGCCAGTTCCAATATTGACCTAACATTATTTGAAACCGTCATTTATGGTGAACACTAACCCTAAGCCAAATTTCACTTACAACTAGCCAATAAGATACTGTATGTGTAAGCATGAAACACTATTAATCAAGTAGCAATTTGTAATGCAGTTAAATGAGCACAAACACAACTGTCAAATATGTAGAATTTAATATGAGTGAATAATTTTATAACATTTTCTAACTTTTGAGCATAAAACAAGTGTTAACTGAGCCCTATTTATAAAGGGATACAAACAGGCCCTAATTAAAGTAATGGTTCAAAATACCTGAAAATGTGCACTTTAATGAGTGTGGTATTTGTATTTCAAATGATTCAAATAAGATAATGAACATTGTATTTTTTGCATTTTTTGTGTGGTGAATGGTAAGCCGAGCTTCCGGCGCTAGTTCACAGATGAACCTCTGGAGTCTATGGGAAGGCTCGAGGCTTAACAAGAGATTGATGAAGTAAGAACGCAGGCTGTTTGATACGAGAATGATGCTGTATAAATTAATGCTAGCCAAAAAAAGGCTGACATGATGCAGTGGAGAGAGTGGCTTGAATACAGCTGTCTGAATTGGAGAGGGTTTGGAATGAAGCTGTCTAAATAATGTAAAGGCTCCCAGGGCAGTGAGACTCTCTGTAAATGCTAGCTAACCCTAACCTTAGATTGTCATGCTTGTAGTTATGAAACCATTGGTGTGCCTACCTGAAGCCCTTCCGTCTTCAGACAAAAAACAATCTGTGAATACACCAGTTACCATTGTAATGAGATTGGAATGGAGGTCTTTACCTTCAGAACACAATAAAATCAATTTCTTACCATGTCCCCACTCTGGAATAGAGTTCCATCAGTGCCTTTGTGTTCCTTAGCAAAACTTTCTGAGTTACTGCACTCAAGCTGAACAGAAATGGAAATTTGATTCTGAAAAGTACAGTATATGAAGACAGAGTTACCAACTAAAGTTTGAAATGTTGTAATTTAGAAATTCTCTTTAGGTCATCAGTGTTTTTAAGGCTATTGTGATTAATGAAAGTCTATGTGCCAAAGTTTGAACTGTAACTTGCAAATGTATTTGCGCTAGTGAGTATCTTCTTGTATAACTTAAACAGTGACTTTATTCCCCAGTGCATTGAACTACCACTTAATATTAGTCTGGTTTATTATAACCTTAATATTTATGAGAACTGGAGGAAACAAATTAATACTAGAAAAGAACTACTGCTTTCTTAGGTAGAGCAGCAGTTGCTGAGAACCTCATTTGCATCAGCTTTCTGACATTGAAATTGCTATGCAGTATTTTATGTTTCATAAATTCAAGTGAAACAGCAGAACTACATCCAAATTTGAATTATCTACTAATACTGCTACCAATATTCACCCTGCTCATTTTAGTTCAGTCAAGGGGAAGATATTGTTTGAATTAATGTGTGTGTAGGGAATGACTTTGCTTTGTAGATCATTTCCTATGTTTGTGAAACCATGAAAAAGGAGCTATTGAGCAACACAATAATAAAAATGTAGGTTTATCAGTCCTTGCACCTTAGAGGAATGTCAAAAAGCTTGAAATGTGGTTTAAGAGATAAAAGCATTATTTAGTATTAATTTGAAAGCTTTGCTGCCCCATTGAATACATTGGCATAAAAAAAAACAGTAAACATTTTGTGTGAAAAAAAATAAAATAAGGTCCTTTATTCCACTTGATATCCCAGCATGCTCTGGGCTACATGAGTTTTCCTACCTTAAAACATATAGTATTGAAGAATTTACTGGAATGTAGACCTCATTGTAAGAAGGGATTCAATAAGTATCAAAACTGTAAATTCTTTGTATATATAGCCCAAATTGGTCTAGTGTAGCTCATTGTTTCTTGTTTCCTCATTTATATTGAAATAACCTGCCATTATGTATCTTTTCAGTACCAACCTATACTGTATTTCACATGGAGAATGTGCAGAATAGAAATCACAACTAATGCACTGCAGTACTTTCACAATGGTCTCTGTGGGGTTCAAAATCAATCTCTCACTCAAAACTGTTCTTAGAGTTAAAATGTTATTTGGTAGTGAGCTAAAAAAACCAGCAGGAGTAAAATAAAAGAGATGGAGAACAGCTCATATGCTGATTGATGTCCCTTCATATTGATGGTAAAGGAAATCAACTGAGTAATCCTGACAACAAGAAAGGAACTATAACACTGGATAACAGACAGGTCTGTCATAAAACTAAAACATAGTTATATTTACAGTTTAAAGTGTTCTTGTTCAAACAAAGATAGTGTTTCTCCCTGTTGGTTATGATTTGAAAAAACATAAACAGACTTGTGTGCACATCTTGTGATCTTTGGACTTTAATGGCAACAAGACTTTACTCTTAATTTTATCTCGCTTTTATTTGAAAGGAAAAACAATCACCATACATTAAAAAGCATTTTAATTCAGAAGCACTATTACTTTAATACTTGTTTATTTAAAAAAAAAAGTAAAAGCCCACATAATGGCTATTTTGAAATTACTTTGAAATTCATCATTTACTTTGAAATTAGACTTTGAAAAACATAAAAGGATTAATAGGAAACACTGAGATAGAAGAGGAGGCTTATGAAACTTACTTATTTTATGTTTATATTTTATGTTGAAACATCACTTACTGTACATTTTCTAGACAATATGGGGAAGCAAATAAAAAAGCAAAAAACCTGTATAGTATACTGTATATAGGAGATATATATATATACAGTAGCTACAGTATAAGCACATCATTTTAAATAGGACTAGAACTTAGGGAATTTAGAATTTAAGGACTCATTTAGAATATTGTGTACAATTGTGGTTACCACAAAGCCTTTTTTACACAGATGTGTTGTGGGAGTCTGGAATAAACTATACAGCCATTTTATTTCTAATGCCAGTGCTTCTTTTAAGAAAGAATGGTAAGGGTTGGCAAGATACTGTATTTACAGTATGTTAACTGGCTCCTAACAACCAAACAAGCTACTGTATATGGACTGAAAGGTTTGTAACTGAAAGTTTTGTTTCCGACGCGAAGGTGTAGTGAGCTTTAATCTGAGTGACGGTCTTTAGTCACGGTATTCATTATAACAGGTGAGATGTTATAACAGTAAAGGTGTGGAATCTCCTTTAACATCAGAATGCCTTTGGTGCAAGATTGGGAGCAATCTTACTGCTCAGAAGTACATTGACAAAGATTCTTCATTTACCTGTTTTTTGTTTTTACTCTTGGAAGTGCGGAACCTGACCTGACCTGACTCCATTCCTAATATGGCCCGATTGTACAATATTTAAGAAATAACTGAAAGGCAGGAATAACATTAGTAGAAATAGCAAGGTGTGGAAGTAGTTTGTATAGTTCAAATGCATATGCAATGGCCACTTCTAAACACCCATTTGTAATATTAACAGAGGGTGACAGACAATAAAACGTCCTGCAAAACCTCTTGAATTTAGCCCAGTCCATGGGCTATACAGCTTGTCCTGTATGTGTCTTCATTGATGTTCTCTGAAAAATAGCCTTTTTCTCAACTGATTAAAACTCATTGCAAACATTCTCTAAACTGCGCTGTGACTTTTTGCACACCATTCTGTGTTTCAGCTTTCATCAGGGCAATGTTAAAACACACAGATATAGGAATGTCAAGGTATAGTGGTGCCTAGCTTTTAAATTTCGATAAAACATCTTGTTACAATCATAGAAAGAATCTGACCTGCCTCAAAGTAAACTTTTATCAGTGTAAAAGGCATCTCACATAACACATCACTCCTCAATTAATGAACAACATGGCTTAATTTTGCTGGGGAACCAAACCAAACTTTTACTTTACAATGTTAAAGAATCTGAATAATACAAAGAAAAAATAGACTTAGCAGAGGTTTTCTGAATTCTACTGTGAACTGCTATACAGGACGAAAATAGTATATTTGTGTAACAAGGCAGAATTGTAGTGTAAAGACAATGTTGAACCACCAAAGCCTGATGTTGAGACACTCACAAAACTGGAAAATTCAGCATTATCACAGGATTACTGGGAAACTGCTTCCATCTGTAGGAAGCTTAATTGCTATAAGAGACCATACAGAGGTTGTCTACTCAGACCCTTGCAGTGCTCTAGATGGCGAGATATACTTAATCTCAGAGTGATTATGTGTGGTTATTGATAGGTTCAAAAAATACAATTTGGTTTAAAATAAATCAAAGGCTTAAGAATGGTATAACGGAAATAAGACCAGCTCTTATATTAGGTAGCAGCGTCAATTGCTGCTATGCCAGCCCACCAGTAAGAAAGAAGACCAGTAGAGCAGACTGGTGTTAATAAATATAGAAAAAATAAAACCAAAGGTTTAATTGTAAACCTTTCAATTTGCTGCTACAACAACCTAATGAGCTATACATTTCAGTGTCCTATTGCCTTATTTGTGTAATAGTGGAGCTTCTTTCAATCAGAATCAGATACAGAAAATAGGAAAATAACGTGAAAACAAAAAACCTTTAATTTCTATAGAAAACAAACTAAAACATAATTGTTTTTTATTTTACACATACTGTATTTATATTTATATGAATTCAGATGAATGTAATATTAAAAAGTAAAAAAGTAAAACAGCCGATTAATGAAATGAGATGACACTCTTACAAGCCTGTGTTGTGAGGCCCCATTATGCGCAACACATTTCAATCATCTGTGTTTCTCACATAGTTTATTTTTTTTCTTTCTGTGATAGAACTTTTCTCAGAATTAAGTGCCTAAGCTTTTAGACTGCCCACAGCCAGCCACAATGAGAAGTGAGAAAGTCATTAAAACCATAGGCCTTATGTGTATTGAATACTTCCCAAGATCTGAATGTTCGGGTCTTGTTTCTTTTGAGATGAGCACTACAAAAAGAATTATTGCATTGAGGAGATGTAATGAATAAATATAGATTCTTTGTAGATTCTTTTTATTTCATTATTTTTTGAAGTCAAGTTGTCTTCATATTTACTTTAAAATGACAAGGTAAAGGTCTCTCATACTATAGGCTCCATTTCTACAGAACTGAAGATGAAAGCAAAACCTTACATCTGTGCAGGTCTAACCTGTGATGTGAACATCACAAAGCTCTGTTACTCCAGACGGAACAGAAACAGAAGACTCATGTTTTTTGTGCCATGAAGACATTAATATATTTTCCATTAATAAAAGCTATTGATTATAATTATATCTAATAAATGGAACATATTACAATTACAATGACATTATAAAAGAAAAACATAAAACTATATATGGCCCTGGATGCTACTACTAATGGGATCCAATTCACAACAAATCATGACTACTACAGTACATTACAGAAAGGACTTCATTGTGCCCTAGAAAGAATTATACATTGCATTGTTCTCTAATGGTTTACTTTGGTTATTTAAATGTAAAAAGAAAACTCCAACATACAAAATGTAAGGATAAAGGTCTCTCACAGTTTGTGAGAATTACTGGAATCCCATTTTTGATTGAGTTGAAGGACTTGTTTGCCTCCTCCTTAATCTAGACATTCAAGCCCCTTGCCTTTTGCAAAATGAAACCTGCAGCTTTTTTGATTGCAAAACGTCCTGCTTCTACCCAATGGAAACAACACATATTTATTTTGTCACCATAGTGGTTTATAAGTAACTCTTTCAAAGTCTGAAGAATCGTACAGATATATATAAATTAACACAAAAAACATGTGTTCCAAGTCTGCACAAACAAATGATTAAAACATGAAGCCCAAGACCTGTTAGATTGTCCTTCTCCTGAACCTGATTTGGCCACCTCTGAAATAAAGACTTAAGTCCAACCTATACAGTCACCATTATTATTATTATTATTATTATTATTATTATTATTATTATTATTATTATTATTATTATTATTTAAATCTTGTTTTCAAATAAAATAAATAATTTACATCTCACCACTGAAAAAAGACCATATGACTGAATTTAGCTGTAGCTTAGCTATCCTTCCTAAAATGCAATATTGAAAGTTCCATCTGTAGACAGGAAGGAAATAAATACTTTCAGCTTCTTCCACTTGATGGCAGCATTGTAAAACTATAAATAAAATGAGGCAAACTAAATTCACCTTCAGTAATGCATTTTTAGACCTTTGTGCTTATAGTGTCTTTAAATGATTGGTACTTCCTGGATCTTTTATATTCAGTATGAATTTGTATCTACACTGAATTCAATCTTGGGTAAGCTACAGTATCACATATAATCATATGTATAATCCATGTTTTACTTTAACTGCACTTCTCATTGACTGTACTGACTGTAATTTATGTATTATATTGTTGTACTATTGTATCATTTCGTTATACTGTGGTGTTTTGACTGTGCTAAATGCTGTTGCACTGCAATGTCCCTCACGGAATTAATTATCTATCGATGGTTATATAACTTATACAGTATATCATATATAGAAGGTAGCAATAGCCATTAAAGGAGGATTCTTAACTGCAGTGAAATTAAATATTCCTTTTATTGTCCCTTGATAACAACTCTTCTATTTCCAAGTTTGAAATGAGGTTACTATACAGGGAAGAAATTGTGAAAGTACATTGGTGTCCCTGTTCTTTGTGCTAGCCAGCAGGTACTAAAGAGCCCTAAATGCTAGCTGGTAGTGCTTTTTTTAAATGAAATGTCATGTGTCTTCCCCCACAGTTCCAAGAAAGTAGAATAATACGGCTATTACTAAGTGATTTGTCTAGCCTCTGTTCTTAGAGTAAAAATAGTATGCACTTTGTCACAAGTGAATGGGGTTTCAGGTATTTGTTAAAGTATACTTTTTAATGTCAACTTTATTACTTATAATAATAATATAATAACAATGAATTTATAGTACTTTACTGAGAAATGTTTTTAGAAAGTTTAAAACTTTGACAAGCTTGAATAAAGCATAGATTTGATCATTCTCATGGGAAGTGTATAAATAATTTGTCTGATTGCATAAACATTTTCTCTCATATTATACAGGTTATCAAATGACTTCAAAAATGAAGTGAAAATAAGGAAAAAAAGAACCAAAACATATGCTGAACAAGTAATGTAAGTGGTTTTAAACAACAAAAGAAAGATTTGTGTTTTTTTGGGATAATGCTCAAAAATGTAATATGCTGAGCATTTTTGGACTATGCAGGACTGACTAAAGAGCACTAATCCATGTAATAATATGACATTTTGCTTCACTAACTAACCCTCATTCCTCTGTGATGCTACAGTTAATTTGTTGTAAATCTGAATATGCACCAAGGAGAGCTCTGTAAAACTGAGCTTTTTCTCTGGGTCACATGTTCATGCCCAGAGGTTACCCACTTCCTGATGTGTTCTGTCTTAGTCCGTATTTTCTCTAGAATTATTCTCACACTTCATACAGGCTGCAAAGGGAGAAGACAGTTTTCAACTTTTCAATTAAAGCAAAATATTATGGCTAATGAAACAAAATAATATTTCATGGTATCATATGATCTCTTCAAACTGAAAAGAAACAATAAATAAAAAAATAACAGAAGGTTGAAGACAGAGTAGAAAAGAACAGAATTAAAACACCAAAACACCATTGTTTTAGAGCTTTGTCATTCATATTGCGTAAAGAGTAGCACTATCAGGCTGACTACTGTCTCTAAAAAATTAGAAACAATGGAACAAACTTTGTATTATGAACCATTTTTTTATTTAATAAAGGGTGGTTGTTTGGCTTGTACCTCTTTTTCACCTTAGGCACGACACCTCTAGCCTCATACAGTGCATATACAGTATATTTAAACCTTTCTGTGGTCTTATTTAAAATGTGTTTTTTAAAAATAATTGTTTTTATTTATATGTGTGCTTTAAACATGCAGCTATCTTTGAAACAGTTTTGGGGTAAAACCAATATGGCAGACTGCTAAAAGATGTGTAAATACAGAGTACTGAAGATAAAAAATTTACTGAGTTGCCAGGTTACACCAGGCTAAATTATGGGATACATAGATTAAAAAATTCTAACTTTTAGTGTTGAAATAAGACATATATAAGGACAACAGAAATTCTTTCTGTTGCTTTTTATTTTCCTTCTAGTTTATTTCTATCTGTGCTCAGTGATAAATAGTTTTAAAAAGTTTCAAAATATAACCCACATCATTATACACTACATGCTTTTACAGTATTTCCTTTAAATGCAGAATTGTTAAAATGATCTAAACTGTGTTTAATATAGGAAATTTGACAACCTTATAAATAAAGTGCCTACAGGCATAAAAAAATGATTATTTTTATCTCCTCTGAATGGCAGTGAGATGCATATATGCTTATTTTAGTGTTTTTGGGCCATTTTGAAGTAAATTATTTTCAAGAATGTAAACCTTACAAATTGTAAAAGCAATTGTAATTAATATGACAGTTGGGATCATGACCGTAGATCTTCTTAGAATAATTCACACTGTTCAAAGATGATCAAGAAATTAATTTTGGATCTAAGAAAAAATACAGATTTACAGATTTAAGGGGACTATATAGAAAAATGTACCATGTACATTTTCTTTGTATATTACACATTACATTACATGCTGCATTTCTCATTTCAGAAAACTAGTTATTCTACTGAGACTAGCACTTTCATATGTTGGTTTTGAAAGTTTTTTTAATTTAAATCACATTTTGTGCTACATGTCTCTCGTATGACCCTCTGCATAACTATAGATTAATTCTTATCCCTTTTCAGACGTTGCTCAATGGAATAAAAGTGAATGTCGTTGAATGGCTTTGAGTAATCATGTGCCCACTAGATAAATATGAAATGGGAATTTCTAAAAAGGAAGGATGCTCTACTTAAAAAGAAAGACAAATAGGCCTTCTGCCTTTTCAATTATTGACAGTCAGTACCTTATGTATTTCTTGGGTAATGCTGCCAGTTTAAGGAAGATATTTTTGTAAACTCCTTATTTCTAATTTGTGTTATCAAGAATAGATAAGATGGCATCATCTTAAAGAACAGAACTCAACTGAGTCATTGGCTTGGCCAATCTTTAAGGGGCTCTTACTGTTTTCATCCTTATGTTACATTATATTTTACAGTTTGGCACTTTTCTGTGAACATGATCATTATTCCACTCTAACTTCTCATTAAACTAGTGGTGTTAGACTGATTCAGTTTTTTGTTCCAATATACCTCTGTGTCATGGACAGTAAAATTATTTGCATGAGAAATTTGGATGCTGAGGACAATCTGGGCACATCAATCTACTGTTACTGTTGAAATTTGCAGTGTTAAGCAGGGAAGAAGAAATTTAAACTGCATGTGTCCTGCAAAATGAAAATGCACGCCTTTAATATGAATGCAAAATGTATAGGTATTATCTTGAGAGATGAGAACATCTTGACCTCATATTGTTAAAATAAAGGTACAGTTTATGTCTTATTTTATAACAGACACACACACACACGGTAACCTAGAGCCTGCTATGCTTATTACTGTGTATATCAAGCTGATATATACAGAACGAAGTCTGAATATCTACTCTTTCCAGCAGAACTGGGAATTAGGGTCTTTTTAATTGATGTGCTCCAACTGTAAAACAAATGACCCCTGCATTAATAATACCTCTCCTGTTTTCTTCCTGCTGAGAGCACCATATCAAATTAAATACACATCCTAACTAACTTACAATGGTGTAGAAGAAAGAATAATTGATTAACATTTTTTAACAGTGCTGCCTCCCTTTAGCAACTGCAGTAACCAAGCACTAATAGAGCACAGACCACATCAGATTAAATAGGCCACCCAAACTAAAGTTCTATAGGAAATCAATCCACTCTGAATCATTCATGCCATTAGATTTCTTTCAAAGGCAAAAAATGAGAAACAAATCAGTACAATGACACCTATATCTCCTCGCTCTTTAATCCTGACAAGGCTTCATTTATGCGGTAGCATTTCTCTTGCAGCTAAAGCCTCATGTTACTCATAATGGTAACTGGAACTGAGCCCCAAAGGCCTCAAAGACAGTTGTATCCTCTTTACACATGAGTGACGCTTTAGTGATAAACTTGAACTTAAAGTAACTGAGGCGTAACTGAGGGTTCATTTGATATCTAGCAGTCCCCAGCAGTGCTGCTAGGGTCCTGGGGCTGCAGCATGAGCACAATCATAAATGTCCTGTGAGGGAAAACAATAACACATTTCATTAACGCGCTCATGTGTGAAGCATCCATTAGTGTGGTGGAGGTATTAATGACGTTATGCTTTAAACTGACATGTGGGGCATGACAGGAACTGCAAGGTCTGATGAGAACAGATGACAAGATAAGCAAATATTTGAATGGCTTCATTTGCCTGCAGGTCAATCGTTGAGAGTGGTATGAAAACAGGAGAAAGCAAAAACCTGGGATGCATCATAAAGGAAAAGATGGCTGGTACGTGCATTTAATGAAATAAAATGTGCTACTCCAGACAGCAGATGCCATTTTATTTGTAATATATAGCTACAGTATGCAATTACTATTACTGTTTGCAGATTTAAAACAACCTACCTGAATTAAGTGCTGCTACAAAAAAAAATATTTCGCATTTGCTCTAAAGTCCTTTGGTTGTAATAAGGAACATGATGTTTAACATTTATGAAATGCTTTTTTATAAAACAAAAAAACAAAAGCTGGCAATAAAATAAACTGTGTATTGCCTTTTTTATTAACTCACTTGAATTGCAGCATAGTAAGGACTTGTTAAAGTGGCCAGGGGTCAGAGGTAAATAAAAGGCTAATCTGTGTTATGTGAGACATATTTAAAAGAATAAAATGATTTAAGATTTATGTTTCTAATGGAGTATAGATGCAGTAACCCTTTAAGACCTTCAGCTGACTTTAACTGTGTGTGTTGGAGTTTTTGAAGTACTCAGGTGTAATCACATCCTTCTGTTACAACAGGAAAGACCATCTGCTGCAGCATTCGGTAAGCAACGTAATGTCTCTCCCGGGAGAGATTAGCATTCAGGTCACAGAGAAGAATGGAAGGGACTTGTAAACAAAAAGAGACAGGGAAGGCAATAAAGGAAGGGCTTCTCTGAAGAGATAAAATATGTCTTTGTCATTAAAAATGAAAGCAGCCAACACAAATGGGATTAAAATTTTTCATTAAATTGAGGTTATTGTAAGATTTTGTAACCCTTTACTACTGCTCAGATTGTTTGTAATTTTGTATAGGCCAATGTCAAAATGAACTTTGTGTATAAAAACCACAAAGACCTATCATTATCACAATTTTTTTAGAAATATAATTTTTACTTACATACTGTAGTTTATTGTTAAGAAGCCCTGTGTTTTGTGTGGTTTTATTTCAGGGAATAAAATTCCTCTTAAACCTTCTGAATTATCAAGCATATCTGAAAATAAACATAAGAAATGAATAGATTTACTTTGCTAATATGCCATTATAATGTTAACACAACATAGATTTTGTCAACTAAGTCTGAACTTCGCATAAATCATATACATATACTGTGCTCATTATTGACTTTGTATTAAAATATTTTTTTTTCTTAATAAGTAACATGATGTTGTGCCCTTTTGCTAAAGATGCAAAAAATCTTAAAAGGAAATGATAAACTTTTGGTTTCAGATTTAAGAGATGTTTTGGTTTCAATTCATGTGTAAGATTTGTGAAGTTTGATAAAGCTCAATGCCATTTTAAGTTTGCTATCTTGGTATTGTAGCTTGGACCTGATTTCAGAAGTGTCTAAAAGGAAAAGCTGTCAAGGTATAAAAATAATGAAAAACGTCGGAGTCCTTTCCTGAGCATCTAGATGACGACACATGCCTGGGCTGTCTACAACACTAACAGAGAGTGATAAATCCATGTTGCTTTAGAAAGCATAAAGGGTAGTGTAGATGTCACACCTTATAAGAAAGTATATGGTAATATTCAATATTCAATTAAAGTTTAATTAACATGCTTATTTCCCTTAATTACCCACATGAGGTACACAGAAAAGGTAAAGCACACATTTAACAAGTGTTGTTCATGAATTGTACACATTTCATTTTATGTTAGAGGCAGCCAAGTAATCTGTCTGCTTTCTCAAAGAAAAACGTAGGTGAACACCTTAAAAATTGCTCAATGTTCTTGAAGCTAATAACTGAATATTTTTGCTCTTTATTTAATGTCTCAATACAAGAGACACAATTGCTCAAACTCAATAGCGTTCTTTGATTAAAAACAAAACATTTTTTGCAAGGTGAAGAGCATGCTTTCAGAGCTCAGTGACTCTCAGTAAAATCTGATTAAATTAAAGTTTAATTACAAGAATACAGTAGCTGAAGGAAAAGACAAACATAGCATAGACAAATACTACTCTTGTCCCATCCAAAGGATCTTTTTTATTTGTCTTGTGTGCTGAATGTTAGCAGGCAAGGTAGACCTCTGTGCCCTCTTATTGCTTGATTGCAAATCATTCTTCATTGCAACCTAAATTTATAGAAGGACATTGCTCCCTTAGGTGCCGTATGCTTTCAGGTCTGTAACCAAACGTGAGTGATGGCTCCAGTGTAACAGTTGCTTATTGCAGCACTCACTGAGCTATGATTGCGCCAATACTTTATGTTGGCAGATGTGTTTTCCTCTGAACAGCATCTCTGAGACAGAGGTCATTGATCATACCCCCCTCAGGCTCTTCCATTATGTGCAAATTATTACTAAAAGCAAAGAGACCATGGGAGTATGCATTCAATTTTTATAACTGTGGAGAAAACAATCAATACCAAATACCTGGATCAGGCAGTGCCAACGATATGAGAGCTAAAGTATAGTCGTGAGACACATAAACATCCTCAGGTTTATCTTACATACTGCTCCATTTAAAAATGTTAAAAGAAAAAGACCGAAAACCTTAAGTCCTCGAATTAATTTTAAGTCAGTCGGGCAGTCATTTTTCCAGTAAACCACCTGCTTTCTGAAATATCTTTTTTATTTACTGATTTTTTATTTCTAAATTATTTTTTCTAATTTCAGAAATGATCACTGAAATTTAAATGAAACATTTTGAACATCTGTAAGAAGATAAAATGGAAATGATATAATGTATGAAATTAATTTGCTAATTCTTGACCTCAGTCTGCTGGTGAATGATTAATGAATACTTCTAACAAATTGTTCACAGAAGCCTGCATAGATCCAACCTGTGCTGGGTTTGTTACACACTGATGTCCGCTTTGTGTTAGTATCCCATGATCAGGTACAGAGGTGAAATCTGTTTATGGCAATGATGTTATACAGTGACGTGAAATATTTCCCAAATATCAGCATGGCTGTCTTTATATACTTCAGTCTATGACCCTTTATTCATGAAGGTGCAAATAATTCCTATTGTGCAAAGCACAGTACAGAAAAACCAAGAATAAGAAGTAATTTAGAATAAATAATACAACTGAGATCATTAAATGCAATACTCTGTGTCATTATGTGTGACATACAGTATTTAAATTATTTTGATATTACCTTGTTTTATGTTTTTTTCAGGTTCAAATGACACATTAAGATGTAAAGATTTATTGTGTGAAACAAACTCACTCAAGCAACACTGAAATCTGCTGATTTATTAGAATCATATTATATTGTTTTTTAAAGCAAAGTCTTTGAAATCAACTATGAATTCAAGGGACTTCTGGATTGTCAGAAATTGAGCATAAATACCTCGCTTCACTCTCCAGTTTAATTGAGCTAAAGTAAATGATCATTCCCACTTGTGTTCATTTATTTATTTTTTAAAACAATATTTTCCTTCTGTGCATCTGATACTAATTTTTTCCCCATGTTCTTGTCACTTTGAGGGAGTCATCCATGCACACTGCAGAAATCGCATCTTGCATTAATGAATTGCCCTGTCTGCTGGCGTTTCATGGGTTGTTGGTTTGATGAATTTCACAAGAAGTAAATGGCACCTGCTGACATGAAGTATCTCATCTGATTGGTTGTGCTGGGAGCATGTTAGGGTCTAAACGTCTCTTCTGACAGATGGTTCCTGGACAGCAGTTTGTTATGTTTCGGGACAGCATTCCTGTGTCTCCAGTTTGCACTTTATTAGACTGTAACCCCTTTACCCTCACAAAAAGGTAAATTCTAATGCATTCTTGAATCCTCTTTTTCCTCAGTCCTGTTTTATCTTTTATAGGACAAGTTATGTTATTTATCCAGCTGCTGCTATTGCTGTTTATCAAATTAATATTTATTTTGGATTGCAATCAAATATTCTGTATTTCATTTTCTAGTCATTCTTCTAGTAAGTAGTAGTGTGGCGGCATGGTGTCTCAGTGGTTAGCATTGCTGCCTTGCCAGTCTGGACCTAGGGCGCTATGTGTGTGGTGTTTGTATATTCTCACTGTTTTCGTGGGTGCTCTGGTTTCCTCCCACAGTCCAAAGACATACTGGTAGGTGAATTGGCTTTTGGTAAAATTGGCCCTAGTGTGAGTGTCTGTATGTCTGCATCTGTGTTTGCTTTTGTCTGCCCTGTGATGGACTGGTGTCCAAGGGTTCAGAGTGTACCCAGTCTTATGCCCATTGCTTGCTGGGAAAGGCGGTGGCTCCCCTGAAATCCTGTATTGAATATAATGGTTAAAAGATGGATGGATAGTTGTAGTTGTATACAGTATACACAGTAGTATAACCAGATTCTGTTCAGTTTACATTTAACAACTAGTGGCAGAGCAGAGCATTCATCTGCAGATATTGCTGTTAATATTTAAAATGGGCATTGACTGAGAGGAGCAAGAGAACACAGTTCCTTTTTAAGTCAATAATCAGAAATGTAACCCACTAGCAATTCTCAGTGTTGTCCATTTTCTCCTGGATCTTTTTCCTGTTACAGTTCCCCTGCTGCACCACAGAGGGGCGCGTTGTGGCCACAGCGGCCAGCAGCCAGCGGCCACTTCACCTCTTTTCCATGATTGCCGTGCAGACGGGATAGGCAGAGTACCTGGCTGTAATGAGAAATCCCATGGTAGAGGTGCCCTGGGGTATTTAAACCCTGTTCAATGTCTCTTCGGCAATCCAGCATTAATGTTGAGGCCTTCACTTCACTTTCTGAGCCACCTTATAGCTTTCCTGTGGAGTCCATCTCTTCCTGGTTTCCAGTTTTCTTGCCTCGCTTGGCTTTGCCTGGGATCATTGCCTGCTGTTGTGCCGTCCAGAGCTTTCAGGCTGCTGAGTGTGGACTAGAGGCCAGGACCCTGCTTTGGACCCAGACCTCAGCAGATGACACCCTTGTTGTCCAGTGTCTGGTGCACCTCCCCTGCCCACCCTGATGGAGTGCGCTGGCCTGATTTCGGCAGAAGAACCCGCAGGAATGCGTGCCTTGCTCAGCCTGACATTCATGCACCTTTCTTTATGACTGCCCTGACTTAAAGCTTCCTGCCCAGCCTTGAAGGTTGGACCCCTCTGCCCTGCTCTACCCTCTGGAATAAGCACAGATCTGGACCCTGGTTCTTCTCCCCTGTCCTACACCTGTCATTCCTTCACTGCTCTCCTGTGTTTCAGTTTCAGTTCCTTTTACTGATCCCCTGGTCACTCCCCCTCGACTGTGACGCCCTTGCTCTTGGGTTCGTAATACCTCCGTGTCCATGCTCATTCCCTGAGAGGGTGGCACATGGTTGTAACAATTCCAGTAAAAAAAACGTTTAGGTTTAAATTTACTTTGCCTTTTCTACTGATGGTTTTGTGAGGGATTTGAGTAGTGAGTAGAATAGACATCCTTTGTTATAATCAAGGAAGCAATAATACAAGGAATGAAATATACCAGGCTATATACTACAGGGTGGCAAGAACAATTAGCTTGCCAATGTTTCTGTATAAAGCACATGATGCAACAAATATGCTTTAACCTTTCCAAAACAATATATTGACAATTTTGTATTCATACTTCACAAAATTAATTTACACTCACACCATTTTCATTTTTTTGACAAGTGAGGAAGAGATAACAGGATGATTGAAAAAAGCCTCAGTTCATGAAAAGAGTATTCCTGCAAGTGAGAGCTACACCAGGCTGTTCAGCTGTATCACTGTGTTCATGTTACACTCCCAAACGACAGTGATTTTCTGTATGATATATCATCACACCATAACCAACCCCTTTAGATCGTTATTGATTTTCAAGATTTCATGGAATGGTTTCGGAGGTATTATTAAAAATTGAGCATAATGACTGCACACAGCCACAGTGTTATCTCTCGCTGTGAGCACCAAGAGACTGATGGCAAATTGGTACCTTTACCTAGCCAAGGTTATCTTAAAGTGAGCTCAGAGCCATTGGGGATAATACTCAGCGAGGTCGATGGGCATCCTCTTAAGTGCATCTGCCTTCAGACTCCTCTTACTTATCTACATCTATTTGAAAGAAACAGAAATACAATAATTTCATATAAAGTTTTACATCTTCCATAATATCAGGCAAGGATTTATTTTCTTACAAATGTAAAACAAAATCCCAAATGTATGACGATCACCTGAGGAAAAAAAACAGAAACAAACAAGCTTTTCATTAATTTACTTACCTGGTATTTACTGTATTTGTTCAAAAGCTATTGTGCTATGTACTTCTTCCAGTATTTCCAGGACACATCGAATACTGAAAACCAAGCAGTAGTTAACTGAACTTTACTCCCACTGTTTGTAAAAGCAAAGGGAATGGGCTTTAGAAAGGCTGATCTAAAATAATGTTCTAGTTTATAAAATCAAATACAACAAAAATTAAATAAATCCCTTTGGCATACTTAATATCTGTATTATTTATGATATATATATATATCTCATGTTAACAATATATTATTGTTGACAAATCACACTATTTTTGTAATATAATCATCGGCTGCGGTCTCACCGAGATTAAACAGCTCTATGAGGACCGCTGCCGTGGTAGAATTCTGGCCATCACAGAGGACAGTCACCACCCCGGGCATGAGCTCTTCACCCCACTGCCCTCAGACAAGAGATATAAGAGCATACGGACACTTACCACTAGATTCTTCAACAGCTTCTATCCACAAGCAGTGAGACTGGCGAACACTTTTAGCCATCCCCCTCGGACCACACCTACACCATCACCATCTACTGTACCTCTTTATGATTTCTTATCTATTGCACATCTCCAGTCATTGTTTACAAGTCTGTATTGTTTACATTCAAACTGTCTACATGTTTACTTGCACATTGTCTATTGTTTGTTTGTACATTGTCTTGATGCACTGTTTGCACTTTGTCTTGTTTTTTACACTTGTTTTACAATCGAGAGACTTTCTGTGAGTAAGAATTCCATTGTACCAGTACCGGTTACATATGGCAATAAAGTTCAAGTTCAAGTAATCGATAAAATAATTAAAAAAAGCAACCTTTGGTTCTGTTACTGGTGTGTTTGACTCATAAATTAAAACAGATTAAAAAACCATACTAATCTGATTTATTTTTTAAAATATTTTCTGTATTCAGTGGAACCTATTTTTTTTAATGAAGAGATGTCAAATATTTAAAAGTCATAAATAATTTACTTTCTGTGTACGTTAGAAACTGCTGTATTCAATACTTGTACTAAAATATAGAAGTAGATATTAATTTTTAACTTTTAGGCTTTTAGTGGAAAGAAGACCTTGGAACCATCAAAAATGGAAGTTGAAACTTAATAAAAGGAAAAGAATGATTGCCATTATACGAGTTATAATGCTGATGGTTAATAATGTATGCATTAAGCACCTTTCAATTAAAGTCTTCTGATACATTTAGCATTAATGCAAGGTCATCTACAGTATGCATTAAATGTAATTTACAGAACAAGAAAATACAAAACTTGCTATAGAGGGCAGACATGTAAAGAGCATTCTTTTTCATATATAGTAAGTGGGATTTTTCACTAGTTGAATAAGTGACACGTTGCCATGTTGATTTCAGTCTAGTTTTAAAAAGACTGCTAATATGACTAATATGACAAACATGACTTTTTCAACAATTTTCAAATGGTTATTTAGCTGTGCCTTGCCATAATTATGTTTTTCAAAAGAATTATAATTGCCTGATGATGAAAAAAACATGATCCGTTACGAACACTTTAACTGAGAAAAATGATTCTATCCCTCAAACTGAACATCACAGGGATGTACAATAAAGTGATGTAAGACAAAATGTGAGGATTTTCTGAGTCCCCAATTTGACAATATAAGACAAACTGTCCCATAACACTCTTTCACAGAAGCAGTTTGTTAGCTGTACAGTAGCTGTAAGTTTTGAGTTTGGATCCCCCTCTCACTGTCATTTACTTGCTCATCACGGATATAGGCACTGGCTGTAGGAGAGGAAACCTTGCAAACTTTAAATGCCTCACAGTCCATCATTTGGATCAACTATGAGATATTCCATCATCACAGTAGCTGGAAGGTTTGATCTCAGCCTGAAGTGCAATTTGTAAGAATAATCCCTGGGCTGGTGTGCTTTCAGAACTCCAGATAATCAGGATGTTTCATTTCACATTGCTGCTGATTCCATATTGAACAATGCGGTACTGAGCCCATGCCATTCTCGCAGAGAGACAATAATTATGGCCATTCTTTGTGGTAATGATGGACTGAACAAAATGGAAAGCAAAGTTAGAAAGCTCCTTTTAAAGTTCTCATTAGAGAATATGAACAGGAGTCTTAAGTCAAAACCTTTAACACCAATGTTTAATAAAATTTATGAAATATATTATTTCAGTTTTCAGGTCATTAATTTTGAGGAACTATGAGGATTGTAATTTATTGTATGTCCCATTGGCTTAAAAGCAGCCTACCTTCATTTTTTTGTTTCTGACAGTGTGACCTCCCACTATTCTGCAACAGGCCTTTTTTATTACTTTAATTGCAAATAATTAGATGGCTTGTGAATAATGAGAGAATAGTTCAAGGATTGTTCTGTAGAAGATGTCATTTGTTACAAGACGTTTTTACTGGTCTCTAAATCAGGTAGACAAGTAGAATAATGATCACCCTGGCATAATGAGGTACAATTAAGAACTGCTGTAGCAAATGACAGAACAGTTCATTAAGTACTAAGTGTTTTAGGGAAGATCAAAGCTTATTAGATTGACCTGCAAACTAATTAAGCCTTAAAATGTGAGGTGCTTGTTACATTTAAACTGTCATCGTGCTCCAAAAGACAGGAGTACAAGCCATTAACATTGTTAATTATACCTCTGAAGAAAAGTAGGGCTTTCTGAACAGAGAAGAAGTAATATATCATGCTTAGGAAAGTATCAATAAGAAAGAAGTACAGGTATTTTTATTTTTTTATATATATATAAAATTTGCATACTGTATATTGCATAATAAACCTTAATCATATACTTTATATTTAGGTGGGTAGCTGCGTCAGCATGCGTAGGCTGCAAAGGAACAAGTAATAGGTTTATTTCATGCTGAAAAAAAGAAGAACGAGAACACAACGTTTCGGCCGTGGAGCCTTCTTCAGGTATATATATACTAATGTATATAGTATAATCAAATGGTGCATTTAATTTAAGTGATGTTCAGTAGCTGGTATACACAATACAATATATATCGCATATATAGTGTAGGACATTCTCCTTTTTAACCCTTATGTTTTTTCAATATTTTTGACTTAGAATCCTATATTCAATAGGACCAGAGATGAGAGATGGAGTATTAGATAGTTTCAAATACCTATGATTTAACATCTAAAATACAGGTGAACTTTAGAATGACTACAAAAAAGGAGGCCATAGGCCATTTGGCTCATCTGGCCCATTTGGTAGACAGTAAGTAATTAATTGCATCCAGCTATGTCTTGAATGAAACCAGGGTATTGGCTTCACCAGCATGACTGGGTAACTTGTTCCAGACACCCACGACCTTCATGTTAAAAAAATACATCCTGTTCTTGGTTTTAAATGGACTTCAACAAAATTAGGAACAGAACTGAGCTGTCAGAAAGTCAGGTGTTGAACTTGCAATTGTACTCAACTCACTCTGCTTTTGTCCACTGAGCTATCATTTTCATATCACTGTTTAACTTATTATGTAAATAATTAGGTCAGTTAACTAATTAAACTTTGAACTGAAACAGAAAACATAGGAAAGTGCCACCATAGCTGCCCACCGATGTGCAAGACAGATTTCTGCTGCTTCATATGTGTGGCTTATTTTCTGTAAATGGTGCTATTAATGGGATAAGACAGTATTGTGAAATGAACACTTGGTGTATAACTTAATATAGAAAGCAGTCCAATTATGGTTTAATTCTTGAGGTCATAGGCTTCACAGAGGTACTGACTGCCTAAAATAAATATGGAAAAATATACTAAATTAAGTTTCACCACTTAGGTAGTACATACAGTACAGCCAATAAAAAGCAATAATAATCTGAACATGTAAATCAGACTTGAAGAGCAGTTTTTGTAAGTTTATTTTTCCTTATTGCTTGGTAATATTGTAAGCAATTTTATTTTAATCTTTTACTTCAACATTGACAACTGAATCAGGTATTGACATTTTTCCTTTTCTGATACTTACAGAACTGCTGTGTTGTGTATAATGCCATCCTACACACACACAGTACTATATACTGTATGAGCATATACTGTACTTGCTGGGCCTTGGTCTAGCTGGATGAAACCAGAGACGCCGGCGCCTGCAGCATCCTAAAATATAAATAAATCATAATTGTAATTAATCAGGCTATTTTTGTACAACTAACAAGTGATCTGCAATATCTTCTAAATCAAACCATGAAACCAGAACAGACAAAAAGCCTTTTTAAGGAACCATCATCATAAACTGATAATAGCAACAATCCCACACACCAAAATATAACTTATAAATCAAAAGCTGAGCAAAATACTGTATATAAAATTAGATGTTTTAGAAGTACTGAAAAGCAGTTTACGTACTGTACCTGCTAATCCATTGGGTCATTGGAAACCGAAAGAGTAAATTTGTTTGGCTGGCCTTTATGGCAAAGTCTGAAAAACAGGGGTCTAATTGGTTGAATTTGCCATCATTCATTATTTTTAGACCATTCAGAGCCTTAGCAGACCAAGCAGCCATATCACCCTGCAATTCACAACTGGTAACCCACTGAAGCTAAGCAGGTGTGAGCCTGGTCAGTACCTGGATGGGAGACCTCCTGGGAATAACTTAGGTTGCTGCTGGAAGAGGTGTTAGTGGGACCAGCAGGGGGCGCTCACCCTGCGGCTCATGTGGGTCCTAATGCCCCAGTGTAGTGACGGGGACACTATACTGTAAACAGGCGCCATCCTTCGGATGAGACGTAAAACGGAGGTCCTGACTCTCTGTGGTCATTAAAAATCCCAGGGCGTTTCTCGAAAAGAGTAGGGGTGTAACTTTCCCATTGGCCTTTATCAATCATGGCCTCCTAACAATCCCCATCTATGAATTAGCTTCAGTACTCTGTTCTCCTCCCCACTGATCGCTGATGTGTGGTGAGCGTTCTGTTGCACTATGGCTGCCGTCGTATCATCCAGGTGGAATGTGCACATTGGTGGTGGTGGAGGGGAGTCCCCATTACCTGTAAAGCGCTTGGAGTGGAGTGTCCAGAAACCAGCGCTATTTAGTGTAAGCAATTATTAAATTATAATTATTATTATAAGAAGAAATTACTGCTTCTGTAACATGACTCAGGAAAGAAAAAACTCAGCCAGTCTTTGTTTACAATAGCAACCATTTTTTTTTACATAGCAACCAGGGTGTCATGGCCTCTACAGCTAGAGGGCTCTCCTACTCTGTCCTGTCCTTAGTTTCCTGTGCTTTGCTTGTCCTTCTGGTGTGTGTCTCTGTCTGGGGTTGTATATTTCCGGGCCAAGCATTCTTCCTGGCTCAGCATTGAGGTTCGGATGTCCTGAGACCTGCCAAGCACCAGGTTTCCCCATGTCCGTGGTCTGAGGGCATAGGTTTCTATACAGAATTTCCTGAACAGCTGAGCCCGGGCTAACCCCCGTCCCGCCACTACGCATGGGGTCTTTTTCCACTCTCCTGCCATTCCACGGTTCGTCGCTTCCGACATCCGTGACACAGGGGCCATCTACTGTATGATCAACAAATCACACCTACAAATAAGCTGGCAGGGAAAAATAGCACTGCCTAGAGGGTTGCTATAGTAATTGCAATAGCTCTTATAACTTTTAATTTTTATATATTTTTATAAATTATATGACATTATCAATGTGTACATTATCATCCTATGTGATATCTTCACAAAAATATGTATATTATATTTGTCCTATTTTTCTAAATTTTTTATCCAAGCTAGTAAACACATAGGGCACAGTCTACTAGCATTTTCAGCTGGCTGAGGAGGCCACAAATTGAGAATTTGAAGAAAGGGGAAATAATTACTTTCTCGTTCATTACAAAGCTCAGGGTGTTTCTGGAAAATAAGGGTGTTACCCTGGCATCCTAGCCAAATTTCCCATTTGTCTTTACCAATCATGGCCTCCTAGAAAAGGGTCTTGAAAAGTGCTATATAAGCGTAAGGAATTCTTGTTATAAAATTAAAGTTATAATGTTATTAAAATTATAACTATTCAAACTTTTATTAAACAACTTTGAAGAACACATAATGAATAACTTGCAGTCTAGCTACGTTGTGTATGGTTCACTAGCAACATGATCCGACTCAAAACCACATGAAATACAAACGCATTATTACAATGACTTTTGATATCTCTTATCCTGCTCTTCTTTCATGTGCTTCCTTTATCAGCGCCCAATAGGTATGTTCTTCTGGAGGTCAAAGTGCGTTTACCAGTTGGCAAAGATTGTAATTTAAAACCATTGCAATACAAGTTAAAGGTCACTTGTGATATTTCATTACATGTTAGATGCAATGAAAGATTAATAAAACTTATCATCACAACATTTACTACATTCTGAAATTAAACAGACAGCATTTGGTGTAGCGGCAGCTGAAACCACACTGATTTTGACATCTTACAGCAAAGATGAGTCGTTTACTACATCAGCAGTGAAAGAAACTATTACACTTGCACTCAAAACTAATACCATTATAATTTGGAACTAATGGACTTTAATAGCCTAGGTTAGCACAGCAGCAGCTGAAGGAGCCACTGGAGGGAATTTTTGTTTCACACATGTAAAGGTGCTAGTAAGAACAATTGTGTTGTGCATGGGGGGGGGGGGGGCACCTGGTGGCCTTGGGTCCTTAGGCTGCCACCTAGTTCACCGAAACCAAGGGCCAGCCTTTCTGATTAGCAATGCTTCATGAAGGTTTCCCCTTCTTCTTCCTGGTGACCTCCTTGGTTAAGTGTTTAGTATGTGTTGAGTCATTGTCTTGCTGCAGGGTGAATCCCTGATGAATCCCAGAATTCATTCTGCAGTTGCCATCACCAATTACAAGACAGGTGAGACAGTTCCTGAGGCAGCTGTGCATACCCAAGCCATAACACTACTTTCACCATGCTTCACAGATAAGGAGGTGTGCAGATCCTCTCTCTATGAACACTTTTGCCATTCCATCTCTTCAGTAAAGGTTAATCTTTGTTTAAGAACTGTTATGGCTTCTCTTTGTACTTCTTTGCAAAGTCTAATCTAGCCTTTCTATTTTTAGTGTTGATAAGAGGTTTGCATCTTGCAGTATAGCACTTGTAGTTCTCTTGACCTCTGCACACAGTGAATTGAAATATATTCACCCTTGCACTCTTGAGATTCCTTGCAATCTTTTTGACGGTTAATATTTTTCTTTACAGATTTAATGGTTTCTTTATCATCAACTTCTGTTTTCCTTGAATGACCTGATCTTTGCCAATGTCTTACTCCTCCAGCAGTTTCTTTCTTTTTCAAGACATTCTGTATTGTTGATTTTGAGATGCCCAGTTTCTCTGAAATGACTCTAATTGGAATTTTCTTTGCTCTCATCTTCACA
Source organism: Lepisosteus platostomus (assembly GCF_059453375.1). Taxonomy (NCBI): domain Eukaryota; kingdom Metazoa; phylum Chordata; class Actinopteri; order Semionotiformes; family Lepisosteidae; genus Lepisosteus; species Lepisosteus platostomus. Next base: position 62,547,624 of record NC_142614.1, on the reverse strand, counting down.
ATTTCTTGCTTTTAATTAAAAGACAACTTTGTAGTCTACATCAAGGTGTATGCCTTCAAACTCAAGAGGCAAATCCAAAAAGTAAACTCCATATTCTGAAACTAAGGCTGCACATTCACAGCTTTTTTATGTTTTCAATAATGCAACACGGAACACCCAAGCAATTATAAGCACGTCAGCCATTTGTCCCAATACTTCTGCTCACTTGAAATGGGGGGATTGAGAACGGCAAAAGTCAGTGTTCTTACATCGCTAAACATGTACGGTATGCAAAATAAAACCCAGAAACTACAGCTGAAATTTTATACTTTTATCTCATGTTAATCTTTTATCTGAAGTACAAATTCCATTACTATATAGCAAAAAACACAAATTCACCACTGCCCCAATACTTAGCTTTTCTCCTTACATACCGATAATAATGCAATTTCTGTTGTGAACAGTGTGTTATGCAAGGTCTTTACTATGGTTTTGCCATACTAAATTTAATTATTGTGATAAATTTTCATCTTTCATAACCACTGGGAATGTTTAAATTACAATTACATATTTGAGGGCAGAGGACCAGAATTTTATTTTAAAACACCCTGGTGTACATTAAAACATAATTAGGTCATATTTTCAGAGTATCTTCATTGTCTTGCAGTTCTACTGCACAGTACGTATAGATCACAACATGACATAGAAGATTTGTTTAGGACCTTTTAATGAACACCTGATGAAAATGTTACAGAAATGCTATAGCACTTCATTTTGAATCAGAAACAATGGTATATAACATAGAGAATAGAGTAAACATGTTTCAATCATAATTAAGTTCTCAGAATTCAAGCATAGTACATTAAATTGGTTGTATACTTCATGAATAACAGAAAGAATCTTTTTAGATTTAGATTGGTCTAAATTATTGTTAAAATGGAAAAAGCTCTGTTTTAATTTGACCCTTTATTGTGTATACTTCCCCAATATATCAGTTTATAATGTAGAACATATTAATTATGAAATAGCTCTGTACCTATGTAAAATGCATAAAATGTAATTAGTTATTTAGTCATTAGTCTTGTAATTCCTGTAACAATATGAACACAAATATTGATATACTGCCGTAAAATAACTATTAAATTATTATTTAAATTTACAAATTAACAACAACCTGCAGGATTTAACGTATTAAAGTCTTAGAAATATTTAAACTGTGAAAGTGATTCTTATACTTGCTTCAATAAAAAGTGTTGGTGATGATACTTATCCAGTGATGATACTCAGCATATTTGATTCCAAATTCAATATTTTTGTTGTCAGTATTAACATGCAGCCTTTTCTTTCTTTTAAAACAAGTAACTGCATCATGATATGACTAAAAAATGGCTTGGATGAAGACAAGCATTTTAGACAACAGATTTATATTAATCTAATTACCTGTGGGAGAAAAAACATCACTACATCACTAGTCCACCTAATGTAAGTAATATATTATTCACAGTACATTTACTTTTACTGTTCATGCAGACTCCTTTTGCCTTAACCTACAGTGTCATAGTTAAAACAATAAAGATAAAATATAGGTCAGCAAAAATTCCATAGCTCTGTATAATTACTATGTAATAGTTTCACACTATTTTCTTATTATATTCTTATTTCTCGCTGTACACATCAACCACTGCTGGCATCTTTGAATCAGTCCTTTCCCCCAGCAGATGTATTAGAATGCTCAAGCACTTTCCTGCTCCTTTGGCCTTGGAGGTAGTTCAGTGAGACACAACAAGCCATCACAGGTTTATCCTCAAAGGCTGACACTGCCTGTTTGATGTATAGAGACTTAAAAATGCATCTCTAGCAAAGCAAGTCTTTTTCATCAGTGGCTGGCACAGGCCTTTTATCAACTCATCAGTATGCACCAAGCACACCTGCTAATAGCTAGGAGGACAGAACATAGTGTCTCTTTTGTGAAAAACGTATTACTTGGTATCGATTTATTCTTCTCTGTAGTTTTATATTATTTTGGTGTGCGGGCACTGGAGGCATCTTGCACACCAGAAATACTGAAAGCTATTAAAAGATCCATAAATTGCTATACATCTCCAAAGTATCTTTGTGTTTTCTGAGAGAATACACTATCTCACTATCTACCAGGTGCTTAAGTAAATAAGATATCTAATTTATGACATTCACTTCCACTGGTTTCCTGCTAATCTCACAAATGCATACAGTACTGGTATTCAATATGAAGCTTTATGAGAATTTTACATTACTCTAACCTCTAAACAGTGAAACAATTGCCATAACAACAGTAAAATGTTGGTAATCTTTTCTGTAAACATGATCAAAATTTAATGATTGAAATACTCTAGCATATTGATGTTGAAAGCATCTGGTATAGATTGTTTCAGGACTAATTTACTCACATTTAGAAGATTATTTAAAACTTTGAAACGAATATAAATACATATGCTGTTCCTATTTGAAATCAAACTTTTCTAACATTTAAGTTTAGAAGAACAGTTAAATCAATCAAAGTTCATTTAACAAATACACAACAATACAGCGTGCAGCAGTAGTTGCTGGCGAGCTCACCAGGGGGTAAAAATCACAAAATTACAAGTTATAAAATAAGGTGACATAATAATGCATAATAGTGCAATAGAAATTGAATAAAGTAAACTCAGACAGAGCTCAATATAAAAAGAACTGCGATGTGTCCAGGGTGTATGCAATACATTATAACTACATAAGTAGTGCAGTATGCTGAATACCATGAAAACTATATGTCCATGTAGCAATTACGAGTGATTTGCTGAAGGAACTGCAGCTTAGCTATTTAGGAGTCTTATTGCCTGGAGATAGAAGCTGTTCCATAATCTGTTAGTCTTTGTCTGAATGCTTCGATACTGTTTACCGGATGGTAGGAGAGAAAACAGTTTGTGACTGGGATCCTTCAGAATGGATCTGGACTTCTTAAGAGGGATCCATATACAAAGGGAGGTGTTCAGTGCCAGGTCCTGGAGCTTGATGACAAGCTTTGAGGGCACTATGGTATTAAATGCTGAGCGCTAATCAACAAACAGCTGTCACGATCGCAAACACCTCCTCTTAAGGGCGCTCCAGCTCTTCCTCGTTTGCCTCTTTCCCCGCACCTGTTCCTTGTTTCCACCATGTTTCAGTTCACCTTTATAAGCCAGGCGCTCACTTCACTCGAGGCTTTGCATCTGATAATAATAATAATAATAATAATAATAAACTTTATTTTATATAGCGCCTTTAAAGGTGGCTTCTCAAAGCGCTTTACAGGATGACAATAACAATAAATAAGAAGACTACAACAATAAATAAGAAAAATTTCACAAGACAGGACACAATTATAATTACAGCAATACAACAATAACAATAGAGGAGACCGTGGAAGATGGTATTAAGAAGAGCAGAGGGGTGAAGAATGGAACCAGTTAAGTAAAGGCTTTTCTGAAAAGGAGGGTTTTGAGTCTGGATTTGAAGGAGTTTAGAGAAGGTGACTCTCTAATATCCTTGGGCAAGGAGTTCCAGAGCTTGGGGGCATAGCAGGAGAAGGCCCTGTCGCCCATACAATGTAGACGGGCTTGGGGGACAGTAAGGAGGGCAGAATTTGAAGAGTGGAGGTTGCGAGGTGGGGAGTAGGGCGATAAAAGTTCAGACAGGTATTGAGGTGCCAAGCCATGTAAAGCCTTGTAGGTGAGCATGAGGATTTTAAAGTCTACGCGGAATTTGACCGGAAGCCAGTGCAAGGACTCCAGGATAGGAGTAATGTGAACACTTGCACTAGATCTGGTCAGGATTCTGGCTGCTGAATTTTGGACATACTGCAGCTTGTTCAGAGTAGATTTAGATACCCCAGGGAGCAGAGCATTGCAGTAGTCAATTCGAGAGAATACAAATATGTTGATCAGCTTTTCAGCCACAGTTAATGATAGCATAGGGCGTAGTCTTGCGATATTTCTAAGGTGAAAAAAAGATGTTTTGACAGTATGCTGTACATGTGGGTCGAATGTTAAGCCAGAATCGAATATAACCCCAAGGTTTTTCAATTTTGATTGGAGCTCAAGTACAGAGCCATCTACAGACAGGGTTACAGGACTGGCTTTGCGAAGTTGATGGGGGGTACCAATAAGCATGACTTCAGTCTTGTCACAGTTAAGATGAAGGAAGTTTTGAGTCATCCAAATTTTTATGTCAGAGATGCAATTAGATAGAATAGAGACAGCCACATCAGTGTCGGGTTTGGTATGGATGTATATTTGAGTATCGTCAGCGTAAAAATGAAAGCTGAGGCCATGTGATCTTAAAAGCTGACCAAGTGGGAACATGTAAATGCTGAAGAGCAAGGGGCCCAGTATTGACCCCTGAGGGACACCAGACTTGACAAGACCAATTTCAGACCTGTACCCATTGAGAGAGACAAAGTGACAGCGATCAGTGAGGTAAGACTTAAACCATTTGAGGGCAGTGTCAGAGACTCCAAACACAGTCTCGAGACGAGAAAGCAAGATGTTATGGTCAACAGTGTCAAAGGCAGCACTGAGATCAAGAAGGATGAGTATGGAAAGAGAACCAGAATCAGAAGCTATTAGGAGATCGTTGGTGACTTTGACTAGGGCGGTTTCTGTGCTGTGAAGTTGACGGAAGCCAGATTGGAGGGGTTCGAAAAGGTTGTTTGTCATGAGGTGGTTATGTAACTGAAGTGTGACAGCACGTTCTAGAATTTTAGAGAGAAAGGGTAAGTTGGAGATGGGGCGAAAGTTGTTAAGATTGTCGAGAGCCATGTTAGGCTTCTTTGGCACTGGGGTAATAGCAGCAGTTTTGAGGACCGTTGGTACAATGCCGGTGCTCAAGGATTCATGTATTATATTGAGGACAATGGGACAGAGAGAAGAGAAACAGGACTGGAATAAAGTGGTGGGAATGGGATCTAAAATAGATGTGGTGGGTTTCATGCGCGTAACTAGTTTGTTTAGGGATGCTGAGTCAAGAAGAGAGAAGCTGGAGAGACGGGAACCAGAGAAGTTGGATGAGGAGGGAGGAGGTGTGGAAATTATATCCGTAGTGGAGAGAATGTGATGCCGGATGTTGTCAATCTTAGAACTAAAGAAATCTAAGAATGTGTTGCAAAGTTGTGATGAGGCAGGTAATGTGGTGGGGCAGTTTGGCTTGAGCAGTCTGTTGATGGTGGAGAAAAGATGTCTGGGATTGTTTTGGTGATTTTCAATGATGTGAGAGAAGTAGGTGGATCTAGCAGACTCTATAGTAACCTTATAATCAGATAAGTAATCTCTCCAGGCCTGATAATGTACATTTAGGCCGGAAAGACGCCACCTACGCTCAAGTTTGCGAGAGGCTGCCTTCATGAAACGCAGATGGTCATTGTACCAGGGGGCAGGGCGAGAGAAGGAGATGGTTCGAGTTTTTAAAGGAGCAAAGGTGTCGAGGGTAGATAAAAGAGCATTGTCAAGTAACTGTATTTTGTCCTCTAGAGGGTCAGAGGAAGAGAAACAGGATAAGGAGGACAGAACAGAATTTGCAAACCTTGGGTGATCAATTGATCGCCAGTTGCGGAAATTTACAGAGCGTGAGGGGGAAGTGTTAGAAACAGGTAATTCCAGATTGAAGAGAATGGCTAAGTGGTCAGAGAGGCCTAGATCAAGGGGGGAGCAGTGGGAGACAAAGGAGTCATTTGCAATAATTAGATCTAAGGTGTGTCCTTTGTTATGTGTAGGGGTACAAACAAACTGAGCAAGGTCAAAGCATCCCAAAAGAGAAAGGAAGTCTTTAGCCAGACTGGAGGAAGTTGAAACAATGTGTATATTAAAGTCCCCTAGAATAAGGATCCTTTTAAATGTAAGGGATAAGAATGAGAGAAAATCAGCAAACTCACCTAAGAAGACTCCACTGGGTTTGGGTGGTCTGTAAACTGTGGCAATAATAGTAGATTGGGGGATAGAAACATTTAAAACAAGACACTCAAAAGAAGAGGGAGGAGGTATAGCTATAGGACTTAGACTGTAAAAAAGGTTGTAAATAACAATGATGCCCCCGCCTCTGCCTGAAAGACGCGGAAGGTCAAAGAAACCATATCCAGGAGGAACTAGTTGGTTGAACAGGAGTCCATCGTTTTGTTTGTGCCATGTTTCGGTTAAGCACAGAAGGTCCAGTTGTTTTTCTTTGATAATGTCACATAAAAGAAGAGCCTTGCTGTTAACGGAGCGGGTGTTGAGTAGCGCTGATCTGGCCAGTCTCGGGGATGCGGGGGGAAGCGGAGTGCGGTCCAGGTGCGGTAGTGAGAGGAGATTTTTTAGATCGGCGCCGGTACGTGATGGACTTACAGACGTGCGGCGAAAGGCAGGGATAGAGACTCCGCAGGCAGACGAACGTAGAGAACGGTGTCCTGTGCTGCGATGGATGTAGCGAGTCGGTCGTAAAATCCCAGTAAAACGGCAGTAATCGAATGTGTCTTTGACCAGGAAGTAGCTTTGTTTTAGTTGAAGAAGTTGCAGTGCAGTGTACCTCAGAGACATGATTGATGAAACGAGACGGGAAGGAAATCCAGAGAAGGCGGTAGCAAGAGGTGAAAGTCTTCAGTTGAGTAAGTTCACAATGCAGTGGAAGTCGCACCCGTGAACTTGTAACGTGAAGCGGATGAAAATAGATAAACTAGAAATCAGTGCAATCGAGGAGAAAAAGGGAAAAAAAACATAAATAAGTAGATAGAAATGAAAAACTGGTGAGAGGAGCGGCAGCCAAATGCGCCAGCGTTCCCTCTCGACCGGAACCGTGATTTCCGCATCGTGCGAGCCCGGGTCCTGGTTGCGCCTGGCTCCGTTATGTTTTTAGCTTCCTGCACCTATTCCTGTTCCCCCCGCCGGTCCCGACCCGGCACCTGTTTTTAATCCCTGGTTTTTGGATGGATTACACGGCCATGGACTTTTGCTTTCCTTTTGGATTCTCCCTTTGGAGTTCTTCTGGATTGTTTGCCTCGGCCACACCTCCCCAGTGCACCAGAACACTTTGGACATGCCCCCCTGTTTTCATTCCCATATTCCTGCATGACTTTATATTTATTGTTTTTTGTATACCCAGTTCCTGTGCTATGGTTCTGATTGCGTATTTTCAGCTTTGAAACTTCTTAACATCTTATTTTGACTTTTAACTGTGAGCTCCAAACACTGGAGTAAAAGCAAGAAAGAGTGAAAGGGTTTTTTTTTATTGTCAGTGTTGTATTAGTATAGTCAGCGAATTGTTACAATACTTTTGCTCCTTAAAAAGTTAATCACTCTCAATATGTTTTAACTGAAAAACAGGGTAGAACTTAATTGACATTGTTAAAATAAAATAATTTGAGTTGTACATATCAGTCATATATTTTGTTTCATGAAAGATGATTGTAATTAGAGTTGATAGTGAAAATCCCAGTTTAGTCTGCAATGCATCTACATGTACAAATGTTAACAACTATGAATGTTAATCCATCATTACAACACACGTATGAGGACATGATTTGCAATAGAAGGCTTATGGGACTTTCCATGTAAAGGCCTTATCAACAGATGAGACTGGTTACATCTGAAAAATAGGCTCCAGAAACATTTAAAATACAGTATAAAGAAAATCAGGGAGAAACTAAAGTACCTTGAAAGGAAATTACAAGATGAACAAAGGCCAAGGAGATCAAGTAATACCTACAATAAAAGCTAGGAGCATTAGAAACAAATCATATGAGACAAATGCATATTGGACCGACACTAGAAATCAACTATGTTGTTAGAGGATTCACAGAAAAATGTGAAAAAGATGTAGTTTCTAGGGGAGACTTTAGCTTTCCTATAGAGACTGGGAAAGACCAGAAGCAGCTAAGAAATAATAAGCATACTGTAGTTAATGATTTCTTTTGCAACTAGTTTGTAAGAACACCTACTGTACAAGAGGAAATGATCATGTAAATCTTGTGTAAACAGACATGAGAGAACAATCAAGGAATTTTGACCATAATGTGTGCGCTTTTAAGTATATTTTAAAACTGTATTGAGATTGAGTCGAAAATAAAAGTTTACAATTTCCAAAAAGCAGACATTTAAAGAATTATACAATTTAAAGTAAGTAACATGGTACAGGATAGATATGAATTCAGTGAAAAATGCTCATTTACCCTACACTGTTGTAATAAAGTTGAAGTTGAACCTTTTTTTCTCACCCAAACAAAATTTATTAATAAAACATGAATCGATGCTTTGAGTAAATTTGTGATGCTCATAATAAACATGTATCTATTTACTGTTTGTGTCTAAGATTTTTGCATGGGAGACTTGTGTGGGAGGTACACAAGGACAGGACAAATTTGAAAATTATTTCTTTTAATTCTTGAATGAACTGATATATCTTTTTAATATTGAAATTATACAAAACAACTTTAAGCTTTAAGGTAAGTCTCAGTACATACAGGTAACCATCCTTTCTGAGTCAAAACAAGAAGCTAACAATGTATCAGACTGTTTCTGTACTTTTTCAGGTCCAGAATTGAACCCAGTCCCCCAGTTGTCACGCCCTCTTCAGCCAGAGGGCGCTCCTACTCTGTCCTGTCCCTAGTTTCCTGCTTCGCTGTCCTTCCGGTTTCCCTCTTTCCTTGGGCTATATATTTCCGGGTCACTTATTCTGCCTCGTTTGGCATTGACGTTTGGATGTCCTGAGACCCGCCTAGCACCAGGTCGCCCCACGTCTGCTACCCGAGGGCATAGGTTTCTATACGGCACTCCAGAACTCTTTGCACTAACGAGCCCAGGCTAACTCCCCGTTCCGCCGCCTCGGATAGGGTATTTTTCGCTCTCCTGCCTCTTCACGGTTTGTCCTTTCCGACATCCGTGACACCAGTGCTACAAGGCAGTAACGCTTACAATGCTAGTCCTTGGGCCTAAAGCTTTGGAAATGTAATTTTAAATTAATAAAAACTTCCTTCACATAAGAAAGAAAGCATGAAAAGTCTGGGGTCTGTCTAAGGTTACAGTAATTATGAATCTCTTGAATATGTCACCATACAGTATTACTTTACATTTCCTTTGTGAAGCTTTTTCCATGAAGCAACGTGGAACAGGATTTGGATCTATATGAAATATATTTTTTTATTAAACCTCTTACAACAAAAGGAAGAGACCATATACGATCTGTTAATTTTTCAATATTTAACTTTTGAGAATTACCAGTTAAACTGATAATGAATTTAATTGAACTTACTTGTGGTGGTGCTAATATTCTCAGAATTCCCAAGTCTGTTGTCGCTCACCCTCTCATTTTCAGTATGTATGTTTTTTAATAGTTTCAAACTGAACCTTATCTTTCAGAACCAGAGCAACTGTTTCTTTTTCTTTTCTGTTAAATGTTTCCTGATTCATTCATATGAAGCTTGCTCAAAGAAACTTGTACAGTGAATTCAAAATGGGGGGAAACACAGGCAGAGAAGCAACCAAGCATTACAATGCAGCACCTTTGAAGGCTTGAGCAAAGGATTCTGAGAAGAGACGCATAAAAAATAGAATAAAGAAACATTTATTCATCCTGGCCAAATTTCCCATCGGCCTTTATCAATCATGGCCTCCTAACAATCCCCCTCTATGAATTGGCTTCATTACTCTGCTCTCCTCCCCACTGATAGCTGATGTGTGGTGAGCGTTCTGGCGCACTATGGCTGCCGTCGCATCATCCAGGTGGATGCTGCACATTGGTGGTGGTGGAGGGGAGTCCCCATTACCTGTAAAGTGCTTTGGGTGGAGTGTCCAGAAAAGCGCTATATAAGTGTAAGCAATCATTATTATTATTGTTATTATTATTATTATTATTATTATTATTATTTAGAGAGAAATTCTCAGATGAGCATGTATATTTTACGTTTTAAGATGTTAGGAAAACATAAATGAGTTTTCCTGATCCTCAGATTATGATGAAATTTCCTTTTAAACCAATTTAATGTGATTCCTATATTTATAATTTACAAATTAAAATTATAAATAAAATACATCACAGTTTTGTCAACTGTTTTAGAATCTTATAATGTTGGAGTCTCTTAATGTAGTCTGTGTTATTTTTTTAATTGAAACACTACTGGTGTACTATTTCCTTTCATTTGATTGTTGTTAAACTCTTAGCAAGAGCATTGATATAACAGGTGGTTCTCACAAATTAATATGGAATCATGTAACTAAGTTCCACAAATATTGGCAGTTCCACATATATCACTTGTGGATATTTTGGAAACATTTTGATGTTGTTTATTTTTTTTTAAAACATTTATTGTCATTACTGTGGTAATGGACATTGAAATGCTCCTAGCGTGTAATGTAGTGCATTGCACTGCAAGTGGCAGTTTATCGCAGTGGTTAAAACAAATGGTTTCTATTCCAGGGAAAGCAGTTCAAATCCCAGTCAGAGTGATCCTTTTGGCTTTTTTTATTTAGTCAGATCTATACAAATAGTTTATTATTATAGCTTGTTGTGAACATGATGTGTTTCTTTCAGGTTTACATCCGCAATTAAGAAAATCTGTATTTTGTCCTAATGTAAATTTTAGCAACAAGAAATCTACAATTTAACTTTAAATTTTGATTATGAAAAACATTTCACACATACTGTACTGAAGTGGCTTTAAAACAATAGAGCATCATAAAATATACAGTATACAGTATATTTATTCAGTATACGATCACACTGCAGATCACATTGGTGTGAACGCTACTGTTTCAGTATATCTGTGAACCTGACTTCATGGGATTCGCGTGTGTGGAACGTTGGGAGACAAGACCCCGCAGGTGTTTTGTTTTGATTATATTATGAATGAGTTCCTGAGGCATATCATCCAAGTTTCAAAATTATAAAAAAATGAAACCTTTGTTGAGTTTGCACTAGAGAAAAGGTTATCTTTTGAGAAGTCGTGCTGCTTGCAAAGAATTTAAAATCTGTCTGTACTGTAACTTTTATTTAATAGAGCAGAAAGTCGCCTTGCTCTTACAAGCGGCTCTGTTAGCAGAGTTTGTGTTAACACTGCATCCTTTTGAATGAAGTTTTATCACCTTTGTCGGTCTGTATGTTGGGGGTTAGGGAAAGTGATGGAGAGTGAAATAAAATCCCTCATGCAGTTTCCCTTCCCTCTACTACAAGGCGATAAGGATTGGCATGAAACAAACCTTTCCTAGCATCCTGGAGATGATCTGGAAGTTCATTCATGTTATTATTATTGTTATTGTTGTTGTTGTTAAATTATGAAATTTTAATTTTCATAAAGCAAGAGAAAATTGTATCCAGCTGTGAGTTAGCTGTGTGACTTCCTGTGAAATTTTTTGGAAAAGGGATAAGTGGACAGCATCGCTCACCATATAGTGCCCATAGAGTGTTAGTTTTAATATAGCAGTGTATAACTGTGATCTGTATCTTGCAAGTACGTTTTTTTAAATGTTTGCAATTGCTATTCTTCCCAATACACATTGTATTGTTATTCAGTTTGTGTCTGCATGTGAGTTGGTGGGCAAACGTTTGAGGTGAAAATTCTTCTGCGAGGAGGGTACTGTACCTTTAAAGCAGAGATGATAGCACCGAAAAGTTTTGGCAATCCATTTCTTTAAACCCCTGGACAAATACTCATACAGTACATACAGCTAAAATTCAAATTGAACTAAAAACTACACATCCCAGTTAACATGGCTGTACTTGTGATCATTGAGTTTAATTAACGAAACAGGGTGAAAAATCACTTAGATGATTTTGAGGCTGCGTTTCAAAAGCTTAACCTATCAGCAACAAAGTGATATTTACAGGATATGCTACCTCACACTATCAGCTACTTGGCTCTGTATGTCACTTAAGCTATTCCTCTTTGGCTTTTTAGTTATAGAGGCGGGAATACTTAACACAAAAACGTAAGCTTTTTAAGGCTAAAGCTAAAATTCAGTATAAATAATTAAGACAAATGAAAATTTACGACGTTAAAGTGTTAGAAATATGAATAAATGATTTAGATGTAAAATTACAAAAATGATTATAAGCAAAAAGTTTTAGAAATGGAGCAGGTGCTACTTTGAAACAAAAAAGTGAATCATGACCAGAGATACAGTAGCACAAAAGAGGAATGCAGGAACACTTGCAAAATTAATAATAATAATTACACATACTTATGTAGAACACTGGACACTCCACTCAAAGCGCTTTACAGGTAATGGGGACTCCCCTCCACCATCACCAATGTGCAGCATCCACCTGGATGATGCAACGGCAGCCATAGTGCACCAGAACGCTCACCACCACCAGAGTGATGAAGCCAATTCATAGATGGGGATTATTAGGAAGCCTTGATTGGTAAGGGCCAATGGGAAATTTGGCCAGGATGCCGGGATAACACCCCTACTCTTTTCGAGTAACGCTCTGGGATTTTTAATGACCACAGAGAGTCAGGACCTCGGTTTTACATCTTTTACCCGTTTACAGTATAGTGTCCCCATCACTACACTGGGGCATTAGGACCCACATGAGCCACAGGGTGAGCACCCCCTGCTGGCCCCACTAACACCTCTTCCAGCAGCAACCTTAGTTTTTCCAAGGAGGCCTCCCATCCAGGTACTGAGCAGGCTCACACCTGCTTAGCATCAATGGGTTGCCAGTTGTGAGTTGCAGACTGATATGGCTGCTGGCTCCTAAAAACGTAAATATAAAAAAAATCACAGTAAGCTGTGTGTAACAAAAGAACATGTGACCAACGTTGACTGTTTATATAGAAACTGAAATGAGATTAAACATATTTTAATCGAAACATATTAAATGTAAACGTATTTTAGATTTTGTGTAGTTGCTAGCATTGAACTGTGTGTTGGATGCACATAATAGAGGGAAAAGGCAAACATACAGTAGCCAGCGGAGCCAGAATCTTGAGATGTTTACATAATTTGTTTAAATAAGACACTAGCTATGGATACTGATGTGCCAGAGAGTTGGTAAGGCTGTTTCCTTAAGCCAGCACTTTAAAATGTATCATTAGCCATCTCATAACGGTTTTCTATCACCGTGTATAGTAACACAGTAACTTTAGTTCGATCCATTTCCTAATCTCTTCATCCAGTACAGGGGAGCTGGAGCCTATCCAAGCAAGCAACAGGCACAAGGCAGGATACACCCTTGATGTAACACCAGTCCATCACAGGGCAGACACACAGACAGAGACACATGCACTCACACCAAGGATAATTTATTCAGTAGCCAATTAACCTACCAGTATGTTTGGACTGAGAGAGGAAATCAGATCACCTGAGGAAAACCATGTGAACCCAGAGAGTACATGCAAACTCTACACATGCAGTACTCCAGAAATTGAACCTAGGGTTTCAGCACTGCAAGACAGCAATGCTAACCTCTGTGCCTACATTAGAAATGGGTGGATACATAGTCATCTTTGTAGTTCAAATATTTGCTTGCACAATTTAATTTTGAAAGCCGCTGAGACATCTGGTGCTACTGTTGTATTTCTGAAAAAAGATACAAAAAGCATGCTAACCACTGTGCCACCCTATTCTTCAGGTAAAACATTCAGTTTTTATTAACAGTTACATTGTTAAACATTGTTATTAATTGTTGATGGTTAGTAAAATATTTTAAGTTATATTTTACCCTAATTTTTCTTTTTCATTTTATAATTTTATATTTTACTTATAAAGGTATATTTGAACAAAGTTTTTACAAGATGTGGAAGAAGTGCAACACTTTATTTACAACTATTGATTACTAATAGTTTATGCTAACACCTGACTTTCTTCTTTACATGTGCAGTACATTATGTTACAAAAACAGTTCAAATGTATTATCTTCCATTGTGTAATGTCATTAGGAAGTACAATACGGCCGTGCTTTGTTTAACGATGGTTTGAAAAATAAAACTAACTGATGAGAAAGCTATGTTTACTGATAATGAAAAGAATTGAATTTAAAATAAATGATTTATGTTGCTTGATTAATTTTAAAAACTAAGTTTTAAAGGCAGAGGTTCTCGACTGTATGCACTCCAGGCTGCAGGGCGATCCTTCTGTATTCCTGAGCTCCACAGTCATTGTATTTTGAAATGAATTGAATTAAACCAGGTGAACTGTTTTTTACTCCCACTGTTGACAGTGTTCACATTTTTCTCATGTTTTTATTAATATAATTTAACATTGAACATGTTGTGATATATAAAAATAATATAAAAGTCAATATAGTGTACATAATATTTACTATTTTATTTTTTTAAAAGGAGTCTTTGTTACAAAACTTGTACCCTAAACGAGAATAAAACATGGACCTCTGGGGGTAGAGGCATGCACCAAACCCACTGTACCAACACGCCGCCCGGAAACATACTATAGCTGAAACAGATAGGTCAAAATGTTTCCACGAGCAAATGAGTCAAAGAAATTGATGCAGATGTTTACAAAGAAAGTGGAATATGGTAATACTACCAGCTATATAAATATATTATTATATATTTAGATCCTTAAATTAATAGCGTTATTAATTTCTTTATTTACGCACTTCTATAGCACATTCCCTATTAAGCAGATTCTAAAAAGTATGTTTTTTTAAATAATGACAGAAAAGGCTAAAACATTATACCTTTTTATAAAATATATAAACGTAATATAGTCAGAACAAGCACATCAAAACTTTTCCAAAATAGCCACTGTAAGTGACCAAGTTAGACTTTGATGCATAAAATGTTTGTGAAGAAAGTGGAAATATTGTTGTGTATTTTTTTATTTATTTTACCTACTGCTACCAGCCCTATACAGTATGTATAATGTATTTATATCATTTATGATGTTCAGAGACATTATGCTTCTGTTATTTTTGTGCTTAGCTACCAAAACTTCCTGTTAGTGGTATAATTCCATATCATTATTCCCTATTGGGTGGATTTAAACATGCACAGTAGAGATCAAATGAAGCAATCGTTTCACTAACATCTAATGCACCATAAGTGCAACTTATCGATCATTTTTGGCCTGTGAATCACGTGCAGTGGTAAAGCACAGCCCCTGTAACATGTTACTGGGTTTTAATGCACATTCTGAAGGGCTACATCCGTAAAAATACTGTTCTTAATACTTAAAGCATTTTCAAATTCTTGCTTATGTTTTAGTTAAAAATTTCAAAATGACTTCAGCTTATTACGACTGAACTATGTTGTTAGCCTTGTGTACATTATGTTGCCCTGAATGTCAAACTAATCTTTTCTTGGTGTGTTACAGTGGTTTCTTTAAAGGTACCAAAAGGAAATTGAGAAGTTCAAACAGAATAATATATTGTATAATAAAGACTGCAGGAATTTTGCACCAGCACTCTAAATCCCAAACAGAACATATGAATTATCTGATTTGACATGACTCTCTGCTTTATTTATATGCTTTTAATAATTCACATTTCCCTTTTGGGTACCTTCTTCGTGGTATATGCCGAGTAGACAATATTTTTACATAAATAGACATTCTTTTCTGCTGTGTTCCCTCTTAATGGTGTCACCTTCTCTTAGAAAAATAACATCACAGGAAAGAACTTATTAAATCTGAAATCTTTCCAGTTCAATGAAAATCATCAAATCAGCTGCCTCAGGGCTTCCATCTAATACAGCCTCTACTCAGAGCAGTCAACCTGGGCACAAATAAATCACTGCTTGACTAACTCCATCTGCCAGTGACATCTTTGAATACATAAATATCTCACACTATTTTCTGACTTCTTCTTGCCTGTCTGATATTATGTAGGTGATAAAAGGCCAGTGTTGATTTCCAGTGACTCCATACTTAGTGTACACTACATTCTAAACACTTAAAGAAAATGAAAGTGCCACAGCAGGGAAAATGGTGTGGGGGTTCTCATCTGTTATGTTTCCCATATACAGTATTTGTTTCTTAAACGTTGGACTAGGTATCTTCCAGAGTGTAAATCATCAATAACCACCCGTTGCTGACTTCTTGACTTCTTCTAACCAGCACAATCCCCTCACCTGTCTTTGAATGAATTGATATAGTTTCATCTACATCTTACCTTGAGGTAAAATTGTATATTTACTGCATTAGCACTATTGTAATGGTTCTACTTTTTATACCAGAACACCCGCTCACCTGAATCTTAGCAATTCCTTGAACAGACCTATCTCTTCAAAGCAAATCTAATCTTCAAAGGGGTCCCATCCTGATTGGATACAGAAAGTGTTTTTTCAGGTTTTCTAGCACTTAAAGAGGTGGGGGAACCCGTTAAATAAGACAGATAAGACAGATTTTATTGAAAATAAAATAAGCAAATGCTCAATGTAATGAATATAACATGCTATTGGAAAAGTTATCTTTCTTTTTGAATTCTAAATACATAATATTTATTAAGAAATTCTAACTAGCTGTCAAAAGTGATTAGGCAACACATTACTGAGTTCCATGTCACTGTAACAGTATTTCTGGAAAGCTGACCAGTTAATCACCTAATTAGGCTCAATAGATACATTTGACATATCTAATCTTGTTAATGACCCCACATGCCCACATGAATCAAAAGTAATGATTACTTAAGAAAGCGACTTAGAATTGAAGAATATGCTTAATATAAATTGGCAATAGTGTAAAGGAGGGAGTAGTTAGGGCCCTGGACTGGAAAGTTTTAAGTCCACATCTGACATATTAAACTGCTTTTGTGCCCTTGAGCAAAGTATTGACTTATATTGCTCCATTAAAGATATCCAACTGTATAAATGTATGCACTTAAGGTTGCCATTGTTAATGAGAACTAGTAGAACTAATTCTTAATTGACTTTTCAAGGTTTATTTATATATTTTAAAAAATATGTAGTTTTTTAAATAACTGTGATTCCATATATTGTGGTATGGGATTGTTTCAGTTTGTTGTTTATTCTATAATAGTTTAGTATTTTTACTGTACAGTATACAGTATACTAATGTGCCTTTTTATCTTGTTCTAAAAGCAGGAGAGGGGAGCTTTAATTGTTTTTGAGTTTTGATTTACCAGTGTCTGGACCTAATTGCTATACTATTTCATTAGGTTTGTTTGCTTACAGAAACTAACAATTTTACAAACTGACAGTTTGTATTATTTTTTGGGTTAAGATTTGCCAAGTACCATAAAACAATTTCAGCTCTTTAAATTATAAATATGGAATTACTGGAATTACTGTACACTGTACAATGTGTCAAAAGCAATGTGGGTCTACAACTAAAAAAGACCTCAGTAAATGCTGACATTTCTCTGAGGGTCTGTTTTTTCTGTCCTTAAATGTACCTTAACTTTTGTAAAGGTTGAGTCAACTACATAAATGTATGACCTTACAGAGGCTTTGGGCTGTGATGCCTCATACTACTCTTCATTTGTTTGTCACAAACATTAAGGTCAGATATACTTTATGCACTCAAAGCTGTTCATTCACAGTCACCAGATGAAGTTTAGGGCACAACAATACAATTTATAATTCAGAATTCTAGAAAATAACATTTTTATTTTAAAAATCTCTGTACAATAAAATCACAATCTTGCTCATGTAAGGCATTGCAAATGTACATTAAAATATCAGCAAAGTTCTTTACAGTTTTGTACACAAAACTAAAGCTAAAGATGTACTGTATGCTTTAAAATACGTTGCATTGCAATTACACCTTGACTAATGATGCAGGTACACATTGTGGTTGAATGTAATTTATTCAGCAATTATCACAAACCATGTGCTAAATATGTGATAATGGCACACAATAACTAATGCAAACCTCGACATTAATTTGACAAGAAAGATTTTTTTTCTTAATTAGGCCCAAATGGAAAGCTTTCATAAATATCGCTAAGTAAAGAGGAATCACTATGTTCAAGTTAACTATTTGTTAATTTATGATTACAGTGAGAATTTTAGAGACAAAATGTTAAATACATGTCTGCTGTTGGCAGTAAGCTTTTTGCATTATTAAGGTCTGGAACACATTAAAAAAGACATTTTATTGAGAGACACCAGATTAGTAATTTTAACATCTAATAGACAATCCTGGTACATCTCTTCACGACATGTGCCAAAGACCAAACACACACACACAAACACAAGGTAGGATTTTTTTCACATTAAGCAGTAGATGAGTCATGTTAGTGCAGCATGTTTTTGATCACACGCCTTTTATTGACCTCATAACCTGTAAAAAAGATTAGTGTGCGATAACAGTTTGGGAAAGTATTAACTACAGTACAAAATAACAGAAGACTGCAATGCAATGTTCTCTCTCATTCAAACTTTTTCTATAGCATTTCTATACAAATTTTAAAACACCATTTTAATCATTTTAAATCCATAATTCTGGCATTTTAAATACCATGCAATTCAAATTGATATTAGTAATATTGTTGTAAAGTAGCTTTTGTGTTGTGGAGATCTGTTGTGTGCCATTGGCCTACTGTTGCACAGATGCATCTGCAGGTCTGGGCACTTGTTGGGTGGTCATGGTCATGTAAGCCAACTGAATTGCTTGATCTGACACTGACTCTGGTCTACATGACACACCATAGAATGGACTGTTTGGTTGTGAGTGATTGAAAAAAATAATGAACATTTATGACTATGTAACTGCTTTGCTAAATAGTGTTTTCTGATGTTATTTTCAATGCAGAAATGTGATAAAATGGTAGGTTCAAAATGTATAGACATATAACTTCTTCTGGCACTGTGCTTCTTTTCCTTCAATTTAGTAAGCTTTTAATTTGAATTACAACTTGCCAACTTCTTTTGCTTTGACTAGGTATAAAAACTATAACATATTTTAAGAAACATATACTGTACAATGATTTCTGTAATATAACATAGAATAATGTTTTGTATTATACAGCATACTGTATATGTTCTGTATTTTATTACAACAATTTTTGAATTTCCTGGTATAACTTTTAAAAAATGAAAATGATAAGGCATGCATTGTATTATTTGCTTGTTTTTCACTCTATACTGCATTAATAAATAAAAGCAGAGAAAAGTATTCTGCTTATTCATGAAGAAGGTCCCTTCCAGCTTGTACCAAACTCTTAAAGCTTAAATGCATCAATATTTTACAACATGGAAGAGCTCTCCTATTTAAAATCAAACAAGACAAGCACCATTTCATTTTAACACCGAGGCTTGCTTTCTGAAGTGTATTGAATACAAGGAGACACACACATATACGGAAAGTGATGGAAATAAATAATTGCTCAGCCATTGGTCTGCAGGGAGAGGGATCACAACATAAGGCACATACTTCATAGATGATATGTGGAATCTCTGCCCTGCACAATCACTGCTTATTGAGTCAGAAATTTCACATTAGTGAATTCATCAGAGCGCATCAGTGTCATAAAGACACTTTTTCCTGAGGTAAACATACCTGCTTCTTTACTGATCTACAGTTCTCTTGTCTTTGGCACTGGAAGAAACTCATCAGAAACAGAAATATTAACTCTTAAGAGTTCAAGGCGACGGGATTTAAAATAACAAGGTTGTCTAGATTAAAAATGACTTTATTAATACTGTTTTAACTCATTCCTATCACCCTTGTTGTTGACAGCACAAGGAAAAAATATTCAGCATTAGTTTGCTTAGTAATGACAACATCATTGAAAGAATTGTTTGTGCATAATTTATCTTCCTGTGCCCAGCTGCATGACAGATGTCTAGAATGGTACAGATAAGTAGTAAATATAAAATAATAAATGTCAGGCAACAATTTTAAAACAATGCTAGCACAAATTGTAGAACTGTATGGTGGAATAAAAACCAGCAATAGTGGACCACCTGTCTTTTGGAAGGTATTTGGAAAGTTGTGTTAAGATTAAATAATTGTGAGTATAAATTATTTTAAGTCAAATTAGGCATTTTACATTCTGGTTGGGTCCAGGCATTTACACATGGGTGGAAAATGCTACAGATCTTACTGGTTAGATTTTATTTCAAATACTGTAAGTTAATGCTACCTCTATGCTTTAAACATTATCGCCTGGTGAAGAACAAGAAGTCTCTTTGTCAGATGCTCACCTATAGATTAAGTAATCTACAATCAGTCTCTCAGGTTGGGTTTGCCACTGAAGTGAAACTGGAAAAGAAGGCACTATGAATGCTCAAATTGTTACTGTACATTCACAGAGATTAGACAAAATGGATTTTAGAAATGGCTGATTATACATTGGATGTGTGAAGAAAGAAGCATGGTTACCTTTCCTTATGGTTGTGTCTAGGTACAACTTGGCGAGCAGCATTTGAGACATTATTATAGGCTCTCTCCAAGGTTTATTCTATGGTTGGGAGTTAGGGCCTTTCCCCATGGTAAAAAGGGAGGTGGAGCTGTTAGGTGTGAGAGGTGTTGGTGGCAGGCAGGGTGGACAAAAGAAATCTCATTATATTTAAAATAAAAAGGATGACAAGAAGTCCAAAAAGGTAGTAACAAACCTGATTGTTGATATATCAGGGTGGTGGTGTGGTTTATTTAGAAGTGTCCCTGGCCAAACAGGGTGTTCTGAGTAGCTTAATATATACAAGACATAAAATTCAAATTGGTACAGTCATAAATGTTTATTAAAAACATTTAATTTTACTTTGTCATAGTACTTATAGTGTGTGCTGTTCCCAAAATCGGGACATTCTTCTGGCTTTTTAAACCCAATTCATTCCACTTCATTTACTGTACTGTTGATATCTGATGAATTTTAATGAAAAAATGTTTTTTTCAGTTTAATATCTGATACGTTCTCCAATAAAAATGGTGATGCACAATAGTGTGAAACGGTTCCATGAGCTGGGCAGGTGCTAATCGATTATGGTGCATATCATTTGGTTTTTGGTAGCAGCTAGTGACAAGGACGTAGTGGATCACACAGACTTGCTAACCTGCATTTCAATCATGCTGTCCTGCAGATCTACCTCAGACATAATTATATACAGTATATTGACTACTTGCACTGACTTAAAGAGACAAAGAAAAATGACACATATTTACAGTAGTTACAAATGGGGGATTACGAAACTGGTGACAATCAAGATTTGACTGAGCAGTTTAGTCAATAATTATTTAGAACCCCCAACTTGTAAGTGATTTCTAGCAATATACCCAAGCAGCTGGTATAATTAGAGGCATATGAATTATTTATTTTCTGGCACAGCTTTGTTGAGAGGAGTAATAATCCAGGCACACTTGATTAAACAAATATTTATTATAATGACAAAACACAATCTACACTACACACGACAAAACATACAACACACAAGTTACTATATGTACAGTATTTACAAACATGGCGTTTCAGAGTCCTTACATTCTGGTCACCCAGAAAACCCTAGACTGCTACTAAGCATTAAAATAGAAGTATTTGAATGACTTTATCATATACTGTAAGTTGCAGTGTAGCTGATACAAGTCTGCACTATATTTGGAACAATATATATAAATTGATGAGGTACAGTATGCACTGCTCAAAACATTTTAATATAATACTGGGGCTCCACAGGGGACTGTCCATGCTCCATTCCTGTTCACCTTTTACACCTCTGACTTCAGGTACAACTCTGAGACATGTCATCTGCAGAAGTTTTTGGATGACTCTGCAATTGTGGGGTGTATTAGAGAGGGGAGGAAGAGGAATATAGGAGCTTGATTACCAACTTTGTGGAGTGGTGTCATCTTAACCATCTCCAGCTTAACACCAGCAAGACCAAAGAAATGATCTTCGACTTTCGAAGGAATAAGTCTCCGCTGAACCCTGTTTCCATCCAGGGTGAGGACATAGAGGGCGTACATTCCTACAAGTACTTAGGGGTACACCTGGATGATAAGCTGGAGTGGTCTGGTAACACTGACGCCCTGTACAAGAAAGGTCAGAGCCAACTCTATTTTCTTAGGAGATTCAGATCCTTTGGTGTGTGTGGAACACTGCTACACATTTTTTATGAATCAGTGGTGGAGGCGGCCATCTTCTACGCTGTTGTGTGCTGGGGCAGCAGCATCATGACAAAAGATGCAAATAGGCTCAATAAACTTATCAAGAAGGCTGGCTCTGTGTTGGGGATGAGCCTTGACCCCATGGAGGTGGTGGCTGAGAGGAGAATGCTGACCAAGCTCACAGCCATCATGAACAACACCTCTCATCCGCTTCATGGGACTGTTACTGGGCAGCGGAGCACTTTTAGCAACAGACTGCTTCAGCTACGGTGTTCAAGGGAACGTTTCCGCAGGTCTTTCCTCCCGGCGGCTGTCAGGGTGTATAACGCTGCCCTAGGCTAGGACTGTTAGCCCTTCATTTCCTCGTCTATGGACAGCATGTTTGCTCCATTGTACTTTTTCTACAATCAGTCTGTATAAACCTATGCACATTTTGCACATATTTATTGTTTTTACAGTGATTATGATCATCACATTTTGCACACACCTATGTATTTATTTATTTTTATTTATTTATTTTTATTTATTTTGTTGTCTTTTGTTTTATAACTATTCTGATGTCTGTTTTTGCTTGTCTTGGGCTGGACTGCTGTTACACATCAATTTCCCTGCGAGATTAATAAAGTATTATCTATCTATCTAATTTTAATGATTGCTTGCAAAACAGTGGTGTACAGAAAGTAATGCATTAAAAAAGTAAAAGTAATAATTGCAATTCACATACTTAATTCAAAAGTACTGCTACAGCTTTAGGTGACTGAGACGTATCTCTAAGATTTTAGATAAAAGTTTGTGACACTTGGAAGAGTAAACACTTCTAACTTCAAAGGAGAGAGGATGTTTGTTGAGATCTGGTATATATATATATTCGTATGAGCTTAACATGCAGAAGTTACATAATAATATTGTCACAGTCAGGTGCCTTAGCCGGTCGCGGCTGGCATCATCCAAGTCGATGGTCTGGTTAGGTCTGGTTAGTTGAGCAGAAACAATTGTAGTTTATCTTAGTATACCTAGGTAAGTTGTGGGTTGACACATTTTGGGTTAATGATTGTAAAGTAGCGGGACAGAAACAGGCAATATAAGATCACATTAGGAGGAGGAATAGAAACAAGAAGCAGGCAACAAGGAGAAGAGAGAGGAATTCAGAGGAATTGGGACTTGAAACTTGCACCAGGCAAAAGCCCCGACTTCATGATCATCCAAATCAAACCTGACTGGAGCTAAGTATTTGAACCTCTTTAGAGAGAACATGCTATTTTGTATTTTTAGGGAACTTGGGTTTTCTGGGTAAACGTTACCTCAGTTAGAAACACTTTTCCTGCTTAGGGTGCATTTGTATGGATAGGGATGTAGGCTCCCGTTTATTTTGAGGCGTCCGGGGTGCAGAGAGAGAAATTTAACTGCAGGCTGCTTTATATTTAGTTAGAAGGCAGATCATCTCTTATGTGGTCTCTGTAGGCTTTAAGAGTTTAAAACCTGTTAGTGTTAGTGCTTCCATGCAATTATTGCAATTATACTACCGATGAGAAATGGGTCGAACAACATTGTACATAAACCCCCTTTTAACTTCACAACCCACAAGTGACAATTCCAAATTAAATTTATCACAAAGTAACAATGCTAATTAAATGAACTGTTTTATAATCACTATATACTATATACAACATAGAATACTTATTTTGTACATACAGTAATTACAAAAAAGTAATTTGTTCTATATTGTAATTGCTGTATATTAATCTAAATATTATTGCAATTCCACAGTTTATTGCTTACATTTGCAAATCATATACAAGTCATACACGTGTGGTATATGAGTACTTTTGCTTTTATAGTTCACTTTTCTACTACCTACATGCAAAACCATGCTTTAATCGACCTTAAACAACACCTGTCAGCTGTTTGCCCAGATTTGAATTTTACTAAAATCTTTTTGAATTTCATTTTTTGTTTTTACAGTTTTTGCTAGTCCTCCTATCTTGTTATGATCTTCAAACATGACTAGTTTACTAGCTTTAATTTACTTCTGAATTTCAGAAAGGTTACCAATGTCACAGATGTCACAGTGCAGTTCAGTGAAAGTTTGAAAACGTCACACCTGGGGACACAATGGAGTCTCATAGATGGGAGTAGTATAAATTCACAATGGAGGAAGTGTCACACACTCCATATTGCCCTTGGCCTTCTATAAGAATCCAACACCAACTAACAGTATGAGTCCCTTCATATCTGAAAATACTTAGTTTAACCCCGTATGACAATTGGCTCCTAGCCCTCCACTAATTAACTACTTAAATACGCAATGCACCTCATGTGAAGTTATATACTAACAACAGGCCTCAACGGCCTCTAGGGGCAGGTTAGTTGAAACCACTATCCTCACTACAGTAGGCCTGCCACGCATGTGAAATGTGTTTGTGAGATATCACTCATCACTGTATAAATCAGTTAATCAATTCCTGATGCAGAAGGCATAGGATGGTTCACAATTTATCTGAATGAGATCTTGGGATCTAAAAGCTTTAACAGTCAATTGAGAAAGACTGGTCCAATGGTTTTCTGTCATTTCTAACCTTTCTTATGTTTTTATCTGTTAGAGGAACAATGTGAAATTCCCTTTGCAACAACCCTAGCCTTTCTCAATTATACCTCACAATTGTAGTATGCACTATATGGAGGCCTTGCTAAATTATTCAGCAGCAGGATGTTAACGGCAGGCGATGTGATCTTTTCATGCTACATCCCACTCAGTAAGTGTTTATTACCCTGTTCGACAGCAGCCTGCTATTACTGCAGGCCAAAAGAACTCTCTGCACCACTCGCTTGACAGGTAATGGGAGACAGTGCTTTTAAGACCATCATCTGCCAAGAAGGTCGTTTGAAGGTTATTGTGAACAAATTATTTCTTAGTTTCTTTTGATTGAGTAGACAGCTGTAACAATCTGTCACCTAGCAATAACTATTAGCCAGTTTAAACATTGAAAGACATGCTGATGAGCATGCATGTATCAGTTGAATTAGTTTATCTGAAGCCTCTCTCGTGTGTTTCTGTTAGGTGTATAGTATTTATATATGGATCCAAATATAAAATATATACTTCACATGATAATGTAAAACACTACTGTCACCATAATTACTAAGATAGAACATAAGAACATAATGTTTGCAAGCCAGATGAGTCCATTTGCCTCATTAGAGGCATAGCTGTCAAGCTAACACATGGCTTTCAGTAAAGTACTGTATTGTACAAAAAATGTTTCCAAATAACCCAATGTATGTTGATATGAACATCTTTATATATCTCTATATATTGAAATCACAGGTGCATACTTTGAGGAGGCTTTTATTGCTCATGGATTGGATTCATTGACTTCTTGGGTTTTCTTGTCTTACAGTATGTAATCTAGAAGAAAGGTAACCTGACCCATCACATACCAATCTTGAATGAAAGATGACTGACCAGCAACACCCCACCGCATTCAACCCAGATCAGCTTTCCATGCAATACTCCAATAGTTTGAAATTGCTTTCATGATTTTATGTTTGGCTTTTAAAGCAATTTCTATATATTTGTTGAGCAAAAAATAAGTTGTATTAGTAAAAGGTCACCTTAAGTATACAGTTTTGTACAATTACATAACTTCAATATTATTATGCATTGTTTCAATGTAATTAGCAATTTTGTAGTGTAATATAGTATACTGTGATACTTTAACAGAAAATTGTTTTGTGCTTAAAGATATTTAAGCTTCACTGGGATAAAAAATAAACATTTTTTTACCTAAATCTCAGGCTTTTCATTTTTTTTAAATCCTGTGTTTTCTATTGCTTATAAAGGTTCTTGTATTTTAAAAAATGATTTAGAAATATGCAGATGTCTTGTTCTGCAGGAGCATAGTGTCATGTTGTCTAAGTAGACATACCTGTATTTATGGGCAGAAGTAGTTCAAGTAGGTAGCTGTGTCAGCATGCACAGGCTGCAAAGGAACAAGTAAAGGTTTATTCCATGCTGAAAAGAGAAGAAAAGAAACACAATGTTTCAGATGTGGAGCCTTCTTCGGGTGTGATAGTGAGAGGAAAATCCACAGCTCATATACTATAGCATGGGAGATCAAAAGCCAGGAGTAGAGAGTGGACACTCAGGTGGTGTGAAGCCGAGAGAGGTGAAGAGAGGTGTGAAGTCAAAACCTGCAAATGAATAGAGAGGATTAGGAGGAAATGAGTTTGTCGTTGAGAGAAGGAGGAGGGTGTGATCTTACTTTCAGGATAATTTTGGTTTTGGAGAAATGCTCATCTTTGAGAATGCAGACAGAGAGATCAGTATGGTCATGGCCTGCTCCCGCCCCCACTCCACTCCTGGCTTTTGTTCTCCCACGCTTTATCAGCTGCCGATTTTCCTCTCTCTCACACCCAAAGAAGTTCAAGTTTATTTGTCATTCCAGCCATATACTGTACAAGTATACAGAGGAGCGAGATATTGTTCTCCAGGTCTACAGTGCGAATACAGACAAGGCACTGACAAGACAATGCTATAGACAAATAGGTTCCACAGCTGAAATGTTATGTTTCTTTTCTTCTCTTTCCAGCATGGAATAAACCTTTACTTGTTCCTTATTGATTGCAGAGATTACTTTATGAAACCTTCATATTATAAAACACGATATTGAATTCCATGATCGCAGGCATACTACTAAATGACCTATGGAGAAATTTAGTGAAAGTACCAATCTTAATGGGCAATGAAATAATCCTACCTAATTTTGATTTGAATGAGAAGACAATTTACAAATGAGTGGAGGCCATTTGGCTTATTTAGCTCATTTTGTAATTGCCTGGGCCCTGGGATCAATTCCTGGTTTGAACCCTATCTGCGTGGAGTACTTTTGTTTCCTCCCGCAGTCCAAAGACATACTGTACATGGTAGGTTAGTTGGATTCTGGGATAATTGGCCCTGGTATGAGTGTGTTTCTGTCTGTCTGTGCTAAATGATTAATCCTTCTTTGCACTCATTGTTTGTCCTGGCTTCCCCGCCACTATTGTATTGGATAAAGAGGTTAGAAAATGGATGTTTATTTTTTGATAAGAGTTTTGGTATCCTTGTTACAATTTTCTACTTCTTTAAAGCAAAAGACCATTTATGAAACATAAAGTTGCTCTAATTTGTAAGTAGGGCATCATAGAATTTGTTTAAAACGTATTAAATCTTTAAGCTCTTTTGATTATTAATGTGGTCTACTGCGTAGGATATATTTCAAACCTTATATATTTTCTTTGATATATTGAGATAAATATGGGTAAGTGCTTCATCTCTGTCAGGTTTTACTTCATAAAAACAACTTCCCCCAATTTGAAACACCTAAATGCCTTTTCATTGCACAGGGAAAGTGTGCCGACTGGCAAATGAATCATATTATAAAAATTGATCTTTTCCCAGAAGGAAGAATTGTTATTGAAGATCCAATGGCTCGGGATGATATCCCATTGATCATTGTAAGAAATACTTCCAGAAACTGTTTTTAATCTTTCTGCCAAAGCATTAGCAATTATGCTTTAGCCAGTAGTGAGTAATGAGTTCAGTTTCCTAGTTACTCAATCGATACAGCATTTACCCATCAACTACAACTGTGCTCAATACATAGAGAAGCAATACTCGCTTTATTCATTTTTTTTATTTGTGCAACCTTATTTTTTAAAATACTATATTTTTACAATATACTGCAAACCCAAGGTATTTGCACATTCATAAAAAAAAACAAATTCATTATTTTTTTCTATTTTAACACTGAAGACTAAAATGTAGTCCTTACAGCTTGAAGAAAACTTTCATGCTAAGTTTGACAAAAGAAAAAAATGATGATACTTAGAGACAACATAATATAATTTTGATTACTTAATCAAAAAGTGTGTGTTCATTTTCAGCAGTTAATAAAAATCTGTGACATACAGTATAGCAATTTGTGCACTGTTATGGTCGATACAGATTGCTTGCAACCAGCATTAAGTGTCTGGATTTTTTAGGATATTGATTGAAGACTTTAAGAGGCACTATTCTTTACCTATTATCTTATCTAATCAGATACCAGTTGCTTCTTAGTGATAAGTAATATTGTACAGCAGCTCTGTGGTCTTTAAATATTTTCAGTACTGAAGAGTATAGTTTTGTAGTTTGTACTGTACCTTATGTCAAGTTTTCAGTTAATCTCTTTGGATTTATTAATCAGCTTCTGAGCTATAAGAAACTTCAGTAAAAACAACCGTAAAACTCAGTATGAAAAATAAATCCATTAAGCAATTATTTTTTATGTTTGTTAATGAGAATTAAACTTGTTCAGTTGAACATCACATAGAACAAGGTATCTGCATTAACTATAGTCATTTGGTCCCTAGATAAATTAAATGTTTAATAACTCACAACTGCACATAAAAAACAGTAATTTCTTGTTCCTCTCCTGGGTTATAATATATCTGCTAAAATAACACTTCTCTCATAAACACATGGATCTCACTAAAATTGAGCCATAAGGCAGCAATCACATTCCTGGTCAAGGCAGATGAAAATACTGAAAGTATTGATATAATTCTCCTAAGAAAGGTAAGACAGAATGATAGGTGGCCCTTGCCCATGGAATTGTTTTTGATGAACATCTAAAAATATGTGGGTGTGTCTAAGGTCTCTGCAAGATTCACTGAAGCCTCAGTACTCAAGTCATTAAGCTTTGATAATTTCAATTGGTGGAGGTACTCATATTGTTTTTAGAAATATAAAGTGCACCAATTTTGGATATTATAATTAATATTTTTACTGTAATTATGTGAATATATAAGGTTTATACACTATGTGGCTTTGCTGCATAAGCAGTTAATGAGCAGCATCATTAGTGAAAGAGTTACAGGGATGAGGGTACAGATGACAAGGTGACTTAATTTGTTCAGTGCAAAGCCTGGTGCGAATCAAGAAAGGTAACTAAAGAATAGAACCAATGTGTCCCACCTATCAGGAGAATGTCTTGGAGTCGTTAATATTTTGTAGCAAACCTTAAGTGGATACTTATCCATTTCAGTGATGAAGAGTATCAGGAAATGTTTTTTGGTTATGGATGACAATATTATTATGGATCAAGATAGAAGGTGGGCAGTACAGTGCTACAGTGTTTAGCATTGCTGCCTCATGACCTGGAGTCCTGGGTTCAATTATTGGCTTGCTAGATTAGTGGAGTTTGTATGTTCTGTAGGTTGTCTCGCAGAGTCCAAGACATACTGATAGGTACATTGGCTTCTGAGAAAATTGGCTCTGGTGTGAGTGTCTGGATGTTTGTGTCTGTGTATGCCCTGCAATGGACTGGCATTCCATCCAAGGTATATCCTGCCTTTCACCATTGCTTGCCAGGATAGGCTCTGGCTTCCCTGTGACCTTGTATTGAATAAGGTGGTTAGAACATATTTTATTGGAACAATGCATACTGTAGATTTAATGTATTTCATTAGTAAGTTTTATTTATAGTTGTGTGGTATTCGACTAGTAATTGAACTTGTGATACTTGATGGTAAGTGATCATTAATTATATAGTATTTGGAAATATTTGTTCTGCTGTGATTTGGTTTAATAACAAGAGATTCTGGAGCTGAAACATGTTTGTGTGATCTTTGTCTTGTCTTTGTTATTCGGAATCACAAAAAGGTGCGCAGTAAGACATTAAGGTTGTTGTTTATAAGAATGTCATTTCTTTGTGTTGACTGTTTTTTCAGAATGTAATTTACTAAGCTCAATATTTACAAAAGGATTTATTGAAATGTAAATACACATGAGAAAAATAAAATACATTTGTGCTTAGCATATTATGACTAACACTGATCTGATACTGTATTGGTTTTACTTTTTTGTTTGATAATTTACTGAGGCATATCATTTTACACTATATAAAATTAATATTGTTAATTCTGTGGCAAATGTGATATTATAGGGTCCTCTAATAGTATGCAATCAAAACTTGGATTTTTATTATGAACTCTAATAATCATCATAAATCTCTTTTTTTTAAATAAATAAATAGAACACCTAAACATTTTAATTTTAGTGGACATTTGGCAGACAGGTATCTCTTGGTTATCAGGTGTTTGTTGTTGAGTAAAAGAATGTTTAGCTCAAAGGCTAAACATCATACTATAGCTTGTCTGACAGAAAAGAATAACACTAGTTCTCAACCCTTATCTCAGAGCACCACTGTCCTCTAGATCATTTTCCAATTGAGCTGTTAATTACTCACACAAATCAATCTTCATCTGAACTACTTGTTTAATTAGGCCTTTGATTTTGCTTTCAGTCCTTGCTTTCAAATGCACCTTGCTTTTGATGCGTTGCTCATAAAAAGTAATGTAGTTCTACCAAATAGAGTTTTGTTCTCTCTTTCTGCAGTTTTTTATATTTGTTGTTACCCTATAGCTACTTTCATGTTTTACTAAAATCAGCTACAGATGTACCTATTTAGAAAGCAGAACATTTTACTGAAGCAGTGTGAATGAAGTATCTTGCTCAAGGGTACAACAGCAGTGCTGTATTAAGGATATAAACCCACAACATTTCACATACAGGTCCAAAGGCCTAACCAGTACTGCTTAGCTACTCTGTATAAAAACAACTAATAATAGGTTGCCATGTAACAATGCACCAACAGTGGAAGTAGCACTGAATCTAATATTCCTAAAAAAAGCCTTATTTGATGTGCATTTTCCCTGTTTGCTTAAATTTCAGAGACCTGAATAAGGGGAGTTTAGAAGAGGCTTGATACTTATTCTAATACTTTTTAACAGGTATCCTTTTTAGCATTTGAAAAAACATAATCTAATTTAGAATTTAGTGTTTCAATTAGTCGTGTAATTAAGAGATCAGGTGAAATGGATTACTTTAGGGTCACAGCCAAGAACCTCTGTGTGACACAGAAAAGGATATTTTCATGCTACAAAATAAAATATGCACCGGTGGAGTATAAATAGAGTGACTTAAATCATAGCATAAACAGTAAATTGTTTATTCAAATAGTATATACCAAAATAAATTATTAAGTATTGTAGCGCTTTTGGGTTCACATGGGTATGTGCCACGGCCACCTCAGGTCAGCCCTCCACCTCTGGGGACTCAAACCCGGGCTTCTGGTGTCACTCTACAGAGAACCAGCCAGTTGAGCTAAAGGGAGATCTCCCCTCAGCCCGGCAGCTGAGGTCCCTGCTGTTCACAGGGAAGGGCGGTGACATCACCGCGCTGGCAAGCCGGCTCGCACAACCATATGCGTTACAGTATGTTTTATTTTAAAAAGTTAGAAGAAATGCGGATACAATTTCACTAATGTTCAAATGTAAGAGCATTATAAGGACTGTCAGTCGAACCTCCTCAGTAAAATCAGCTGGTTAAGAAGCAGGCAAAACCTAATATGTTCCCCCTGGATTTCATTGACTCTTCTAAAGCTTTTGATTCCATACACACGTTTAATAAAGGGTCTATAGAGGAGTCAAACCTCTCAATGATCTTAAAAGACATAGACAAGCTATGGCAGTGAAAAGGCATTAACCATTACATTATGCTAGGCAACATGATCTCAGAAAATAAAGAATTACATAGGAACTGCATTGCAAATGTCTGCCCACAAAGTGTCTTTTGAATGAAGATTGGCACCACTGAGGATTAAACATCAATGGAAAGAGACTGATTCATCTGAAATTGCTGATAATATAATCCACATAAAGAGATATACAGTATGTATGAAGTCCAAGGCAGCAAAATGACAAAGAAACCCAAAGTGGTTTTCATAAAGAAAACTGCAGAGGGAATAATTTGTTCAATATGTTTATAATGAATGATTTAATAAATTAAGATGTTGATCAAGATTATCGTTAATTCCAATTTGTACAGTATATATGACAAAACACAAGTTTAAGGAATTGAGAGGTAAAGCTGCTGAAAATGCATATACAGTAGATTGGATGATTATGCTTCTTGGAAAACTGTATGGAAATGTTTTCAAATGCACTAGCTAAAAAAATGAAGAAAAAAACAACAAATCACTACTGTGGTACTGCACAATCTGGTAATGTGTGGTTCCCTGTTGTTCTTTCTTTCTGATGGACTGATTATGGGGAAATTCAAATATAGCATGGTGATTATGTAATGATAGCAGATATCCTTTTACTGAAAAATCATTTTGCATCAAAACACATCAACAGAAAAAAAATTACAACTGAAAAAGTCCTTACGGAAAAAAGATTACAACTGAATTCATAATGAGAACTCAAAAAGGAATACTTCCATGTGCCATTGGCGTTTAATATGCTAATACTACGAATAATTTAGTTTTGTATGCCAATTAGCTTTACGCAGTCCATGACAAAAAATAAATACAGTTTTACTGAGAGCAATGACTGGAAACCATCCAAATACATATAGAAAAAAAAGTTTAATTCAACTCTTTGAACACATATGCATGGTCAAGAGACATCTTTTATTATTGCATTGTTGACTTATAGCTGAGGCAATGTGCTATATAACATGGAAAGCTGTGGAAAATTGTGGAAAACAAAAGATTTAAAGAGTCAAACTAAGATAAATGGGTCACTATAGAACTGTGACAGGTAAGGAGAGTTGGTAATACGTTTACTGCTTATATGTTGTTGTTTTGAAACTGAGAAAAGACACAGCTTAAAAATACCCTTGTTTTAGTGTATTTTATCTTCCTCAAATCAGTTAAACAGCATCCTCATAAATGCAGCAAAGACTATATATTATTACTTCATTTCAGTATTTATTTAACCAGATCATCCAAATCTGAAAAAGCCTTTCAATTTCAAATGTTGTACAAAACGTGAATTGTAAAGAGTGCCAGTATGACATGGGCTTTGCACTTCATGAAACTTTAGAAACATACTTTAAGAATGTTAGGTCACCAGAGGTAAGATGTGTCTTTGCAACCCTTGCTCAGAAATAAAAATAGATTTTCCTATATTTATTACGACCTCAGTATTCGAAATGCATGTGTCTAGTAAAGAATTTGTTCCACCACTGCTTTGCACATTGCTGCAGAAAGTACTTGATACAAGGTTGATTTCCAAGGTTCATTAATATACATTGAACTTGAAATTTAGCTTTGAATTTGATGGATAAGCACACCACGTTGTTTTCAGTTTCAGAAAAACAGTAGCCTAAAGAAAACCTCTTGTGTGGTGTCCTGTTAAAACAATACA
Source organism: Lepisosteus platostomus (assembly GCF_059453375.1). NCBI lineage: Eukaryota > Metazoa > Chordata > Actinopteri > Semionotiformes > Lepisosteidae > Lepisosteus > Lepisosteus platostomus. The sequence goes on along the minus strand of NC_142614.1, from coordinate 62,514,430 downwards.
TTTTGGAAATGAGTCACACTTAGATCTTATTAATAACATAAAAGACATCACCATGAAGTCAAAGGATAACTAGAAATTTGTGCACAATTAGTTGCTGCTGTCTCAAGAGCTGTGTTTACTAAAATGTTAAGGCTAAGAAAATTATTTTATTAAATTCATTTATAAAAGAAAATAAATGCAGATTACTCTAGATGGCAGCAAGTGCAAGCAATACAACCATTTGTACCTTAAGTACATGGTAAAGAGCAGACTTGTCAAACATTAGTTGTTAACTTGGAAAATATCATTTTAATGAGGCTTTTTGCTTTTACAAAATCTGGCACATATTTTCACTTTTTCAAATGAACTATTCACCAACATTTTTATGTATGCTGGTGCTAACAAAACAATGTTATATATTTTAGAAAGCTGTACCTCCAGCTGAACATGTATAATTGAATGCCTTTTTGGTACCTCACATTAACTTGTTTACTTTGTCATCCAAGATGAAGGTCAGAGAGAGCAGGAGCGAAAGTGATTTCTACATAAAATGATACAAATAATTAAAACTCAAAGAGTAAAAAATAGGAATACTGAATCCAAAGCCATAAATAATGTAATAGACCAGAAACTTCATACTGTACCAACACCCCAACTGGGATATGTAAACTAATCCGTACTTTCAGATAATTTTCAGTTAAAAATAGGATCAGAAAGGCTTCAGCTCAAAGGTGCAACAATATTACAAATAATGTAGAAGCAAAATCTTCTGTTTTATAGGCATAGTCCTATTATGTATCTTAATTAATACATGTAAACTAATTTCCAGTTTCTTTAGATGTCAACAGACATTTGTTTTTTATAAGAGTACTTCATTATTCAAATATATGAGAACAATTTCAATGTGAAACTTATTTTCAGTACAAATGATGTCATTTATGTGGCTCTGTACTGATCAGTCTACAATATGTGTTCAATATGTCAGTTTCCAAAATACAATGATATCATCGTAAGTAGAAAAATACTTATTTGTAATGACAGATAGATCCAACAGATTCGTCAAATTAATAAATCAAAAGTATACAGTACATTTTGTTACACATCATTGTCAGTTTTATTTTCATTCCTTAGCAGCCCACTCACTTGACTCCAAATCTAGACCTCACAGCCTGACATCACACTCCCACCAGGAGCTCATCTTTTTAACAGGACCACCAGACTGAGGAGGTCAAGTAAGAGCTCTCACACACTCTGACACTTGTGGGATGCATTTTTACAGAACTGGGTGAAGTCAAGAAAATTATTTGGGAAAGGTTGAAGTAAAAAAAATGTACAATACTACCTTTCATTTGAAGATTATTCATAAACAGCAAAAATTTGTTTTTTATTTCACACAAATTCAGAAATTATTAGTCCTGTCATATTGTTCTTACTCTAAGCACAGTACATTAGAGTAATGTTGAAGGTATTGAAACATTCTGGTAACTGTAACCAGAACAAAGAATGAAACTAATTCTGAAAGACATTCTGATTTAGTAAAATTACACTTCAAAGACATTATTTGTTCCCATATCTGTTTACTTTTCAAGAGGGTAGGAATATACTGTAGCATATTTTCTTTCATCATACTAAAAGCATTTGGTGTATTTAAAATAATATGACAAAAAGCTTGTGCAAGTAATCCAAGGCAGGAATGATATGATCACTTGTGTATGAGCTATTCAAGATTCTGGATACTGAATTAAAAAAAAAAAAGTATATTTTTGACTATAGTTTCAGCAACTCCTGCAAACAGAACATTAGTCAATTCTAGAAAAGACAAATGCATGAATTAGAGTTTCCTGTAAAGTCACATACTGTACAGACACTACAGACAACAGAGGACAAAATCTGGTAATATTTCTAAGATAGAAGAATGATGTTTATACAATTTACTGTGCTTTTCTGCTTAAAATATTCTTGTGGTAATACAACTCTCAGTTGTATTGTTCTAGTTGTTCCTGTTCACAGTAGACATGGAGGTCATGTCATGCCAAGACACCTTCATGACTTCTTGGTGACCACACTTTCTGTGTTCTGTTTTGGAACTGTTACCATTTTATCTTTTATTTAATAATGACAACTTCAAAGGAAATTAATTATTTTGTCATGTTCCATCATACAACAGGACTTAACATATAATGCAGTAACAGGAGTGACAACAAGCATTATCTAGGAAGACTATATCCTTAGGAAAAAAATATTCTTTCTCTGCTCCCCCATGTTTTTATTAAACAAGAATGAATATGAAACACACAGTGAGGTACTATCAACTTGTCATCAACAAGTTTTCTTTTTGTTTCAGGACATTTTGTACAAGAGATGCGAGAAAAATGATTGGCGGACAAACAAGCTTTTTGTATTATCCTGAAACAACTAGAGAAACCATGTACATGTGTGATTTTGGATCTTTTTGTTGTAAATGCTAAAGTGTAACCCACTTTGGGTCATCATCAAGATCACTTCACAAAGAACCCACACTTTAAAAGCAGGGTCACTGTTGCTAGTGCTCGAATTCTGTGCAACACATTTCCAAAATCATATTGTCAAACACACTAATCCCAAATTGGAGCTTGCAATATCTGGCCATTTAGGTTTTAAATTTGCAGGAACCTGCTCCTTTGATAACATTGTGTGGTATTTAGATATTTCCACACTTTTAAATATACCTGTATATTTGCAGTGTTTTTCTAGTTTTGAATTATAATTCCCATGTGCAGTCTTGGATGGATGGGGCCTGGATCAGACATCAATTTTTAACATTCCTAGTTTCAGGGAAATTCTCAGATAGTAATAAATTTCATGGAGTAATTATACACTAATCAAAACCACTGAAATTGTTAATAACAACTGTTAATTGTTAATGTGGGCACTGTGAATTTTTAAAGTACCACAGCGTATGTGGTTTTCAGACAAATCGGTACAGTATCAAATGTGCATTCACACATTACTGCTTTCCTGCACTAATCATACTGTAAGTATGAACCCTGCAACTCAGCTAAGCAGGTGTGAGCCTGGTCAGTAACTGGATGGGAGACCTCCTGGGGAAAGACTAAGGTTGGAGCTGGAAGAGACATTAGAGGAGCCAGTAGGGGGTGCTCATCCTGTAGTCTTTGTAGGTCCTAATGCCCCCAGTATAGTGATGGGCACACTTTACTATAAAGAGGCACTGTCCTTCGGATGAGACGTAGAGCCGAGGTCCTTACTCACTGTGGTCATTAAAATCCTGGGCTGTCTTCAAAAGAATTGGGGTGTTATCATGATGTATTATAATCTATATATTGATCAATATTGTTAATATTATTAACAATAATAATAAGCCACATAATAATGTGATCCAAATACATGGACAAAACAGTACATTTCCTGACATGCCACACATGTAAAAAAACTCTGTGAAGTAATATCCACAGATATCCAAACTGTCATCAACCATAGTATTGTATTAATTTAATTCTTGAAGACTACCTTCATATACCATTATTTACACTGCTTTTGCAAGCTATAATTAAAAAAAATATTAAAATATTTTGAGCAGTGTATATTGTACCTCACTGGCCAATTGCAATAATAACAATTTAAATATATTGATGTAAATTAAGTGCAACCTTGTATCAGATAGTGCAAGTCGCAGTATGGGAAATAGTTTTTCAAATCACTGTTCAAAAATGTTATTTGTGTTTATATTTGTGTTTATTTGTTTAATGTTTTTAGATTGTATGTCTTTAAAGGCAATGCATTGATGTAATAAAATTTAAAATAAAGAATAAAGTATTTGTTGTTCTGATTACTATTTATACACAATTGCCAATAATTCTGTATACTGTATTTAATTAAAACATTGTAATCCCATTAGTGTTATTCAGTATTGAAATATATAATATCTCATTTGGAGTTCTGGAAGCAATATGGCAACAACATCCTATCTCAACAATGTAATCATTGTATTTAATGAAATTGTCTCTAGTACAGTATACATACAGTTTGATTAGCACAGGAAAGCCCAAATGGGTTAATAAATATTTAATATTGTACTGATTTGTCTGACAGCCACATGCAGGTGTGGTACTGCCGTTTTACAGAGCTGTACATTTCCACGCCCCCCCAACACACACATACATATATAGTGTCCATGGTATATCAGAATGGAGGATATACAGTATTGCAAAATTTTGGTCTTGTGAGAAGAGTGCCAAATACTGGTTAACTAGTGCCACTTATAGCAGCAAGCTGGGTTTCGTTGGAGATTTTCCATCCCAATACTGACCTGGCCCAACCTTGCTGCAGTCGTGTCTGTCTATTGAAATTTGGCTAGAAAATTCCAGACATTTGTTTGTTCTGCTATACAGTATAGTAGTGGCAAATGTTTCAATAATCAGAGTGAATAAATGAAGACCGCTATTGTACCTCTGAAAAGCTTTAATGTTTCGGATGTTATACTGGTAGAGATTACGGAGACAAACATGGAACTATTTGAGTTACCAATTTAATTTAGAATATATTTTTCAAATTGAAATCTCTCCAGTATTAAAAATAAAGAAAACTAATACTATTTAAAGATACTACATATTGCTGTTATTTCTTATGATGCTATTAAAATACGCAATGTACAGGATGTTATGAAAGGTGATATTGACTTCCTGAGATGGGACAGTTAATTCTTTAAACCTAAAAATTCAATAACTTATTTGGACATTTTGGTTATTTATAACAGGTATTCAATGTTTGTTTAAACTTATTCGGCCGAAGAAGGTATCCTGGTTTCAGATCTCTGTAATTAATCAATAGAATGTGGTGTATTTCCAAAACAGTTGAATGTTTCTAATCAACCTTTTCTCAGATCAGAGAGTGTTGTGAATTAGGCTTCTGTTCAATATTTGTCTGAACTGTAAAAAAGGATTCACGCACTTAAGCTTGTGTTTAGTTCAGTGTGAGCACAGTTTAATATAAAAGCATTGCATTTAAAGATGATTCTGTTAATGATACTAAAATACTGTATGTCATCCACATTTTATTAATATGGTTTGTGCAAATAAAGATTAAGACTACGGTTCATGCTGCTTTTTCTCAAATAAAGTAGTAGAATTTAATATTCTCAAAATTTCACCAAAATCTAATGTTCTTACATTTAATTCAGTCAAGAGTCTACCTTTTCAAAAACACTTCAGATGACAAATTCCAGTGGCTAGATTTTGCATACATGTCCATGTCATTATCCCCCACTTCCTTAAACAAGCTAGGACATTTTGTATTTGACAGCTTTAGTAGCCTTTTGTGTACTAAAGTATTGGCTACTTTAGACAAAACCAATTTTAATTTTCTTTAATAATACTAAGTCAATTAAGCAGCAATTAGAAGGGGTTTAAATATGCATATACTATATATACACCATCAATTATAACATAAATATATATACATATATTATTTTTATTCTTCTAAACATTATGCTATATTTTTTACTTTTGCAAATTAATATGTGTGAAGCACTGTACATACAGTACACCCACTTAAGAATTTATAGTTTGACATATTCAGACATATTTGACCTTCTCATAGTCCTCACAAAGTCCTAACCGTAGTTAGAACTAACCTTGTTTGACGAAAAACACAAAAAAATTCAACCTTGTCATTATTTATTTTAAAACATCAACCAGCCTACAACATCTTCGTGTGAAAAAGAAAGTGCACGTTCTACAATCTCAGTTCAGAAGGTATGTAGAAACAGGTGCACCAAAATGTGTGCAAATGATTAGTTGATCATCAGGAAATGTTTCCACTAAATTCAGAAACTACATCAGTTTGGTTTTTGGTCAAGTTTGTGGTAACACATCATGCCCAGATCAAAATAAATCTATGAATGTCTTAGAGAAATTGTTGCTTCTTATCAATCTGAGAAGGGTTACAAAGCCATTACCAAACAATATGAAGTCCATTATTTGACGGTCATGAAGGTAATCTGCAACTGGAGAAAATTCAATACTGTTGCCTATCTACCCAGGAGTGGCTGTCCTACCAAATTTTCTTTAAAATCTGACCATATGATGCTCCTAGTAGTCTCAAAGACCCCTAAGTTACATCCAGGGATCTAAATCTACAATTTACGATTAGGACATCTACAATTAGGGACGGTGTGGTGGCTCTGGGGCTAAGGTTGCCGGTTTGTATCCTGTGGCCAGCAAAGGACTCCTACTGTATGCCTCTGGGCAAAGCCTTTAACCCCAGCTGCTCCAGGGGCTCTGTATAAATGGATAAAATAAATCCAGACCTATAGCTCACAGAGATGCTGTAACAGGACCTAAAAAAGCTGTGCATACAAAAAAAAACCCAAAACATCACAGAGATGAAGCAGTTCTATAAGGAAGACAAGGGCAGAGCTCTTCCCACGTGATTTGAGATACTAACACTTACAGGAAACATCTAATTCACTTAATGGTGCAAGAGGGGGTGCCACAAGTTACTGAATCTAGGGATACACTTATTTTTCACATAAAGATACTGATTTTTTAAAATAATGACAAAGTAGAAGTGAAGATCAAATATATCTAAATGCATTATGCTAAAACATAAAATCTTATTGGGATGTACTTACTTTTTCATTACACTATTTGATTCAGTGCAGTAGCGATGTAGCTGACAGGAAACAAAGATTAGCTTGAATAACAGGTATAATAATTCTGAGAGCTTTGCTAATAATAGCTAATCATACTAAGATACTTCAGGGATTTTCAGACATCAACGTGTTATTTAATTAAAGTCAGGGAGTAGTCATGAAAACAACCTTAATAGCAGGTCAATTTAAATAGTAATTTAATCTGATAAGGCTGTTGCTGAACAGATTTGCAGGTAAAAAAAATAAAAAATTGTCACAGATCATGTACAGTACCTTACTACCTGTGTCAGAGAGTAGGTAAATAATTCATCATAGTAATTGAAACATACTAAAAGAGAAGGGATTTGGTTGCGAATGGATCTCACATTTTTCTCAATCTCAGTTTTAAATATTTCCACAGTTACTGCTATCATTTTTAAAATCCAGGAAAGAGTGAAAACCCCACTGGGTTGAAATGCATTTTGGTTTCTTTGAAACCTGTGTAACTTGAAAGGGTAGAGGACAGTTGGAAAGCATTTCTCATCTTTTGGATAGGACACATTTCCATTTATCTTTTATTCACCTTTTTTCGAATGTGAAAATACTCTTCATGATATTTGGAACTTCTTGTCTTAAGACTTTGGTTTATGTTTTGGGTTGAGAACAATAATGTGAGTTTGCTTCTGTTTCTTGATTGTTTTGCTGCTTTACCCCTGAGCAACTCGGGGTTTGTTCACTGTTGCACATTTTGGATAAACAGAAGAAAAAAGGAAACACTTTTTTTCCCTGCTCTACCTTTAAACTCTACAGGAGCTGTATTTCTAACAATGCTCTTCTTTTTCTTTGTTTGTTTTTTTATCCAGTTCTGTGTCTAATACAGAATTCCTGACAAGAGCTCATCATTATCCTCTCCTTAGCTGGAACCCCAGGGGGATACAGCATTTACTTTGGCCTCAGGCATTTCTCGTTGTTTTGGCTGCCAGAAAAGATCAAGTCAGTTCAGATCTTTAGAAATAAAGATAACAATAACAAAGAAAGGGTTTACTATGCCCTGCCAGGGCTGCTGTTTATAAAGTGTCAATTTCATTTCTGAGAAAAAACACAGTTGTGACCTTTATAAAGAATATGAGGTACACACTGCCAAGGCCACAGATGATTAGCTTTAAATGTGTTTAATTACACTTAAGATACATTATTACTGTGATCATTTTTGTTGCTTTTTCTCCAGATTCTTGAAAACGTCTCCAAGCAAATCCAATCTTCTAATTAAGTCAAGACATATAACAGAAAAGGTCATAACTGAATGACTTCTTCATGTTTACATGACCAGGACTGAAAATGTCTGACATTTCGGAATGTCCATTAAATTCTTCTAACACCTGCCAGAGTAACTGAAAAGAAAGCATACAGACCTATTCAAAGGCTGGCTTCAAGTCAATAGTTTTGAGGCTAGCTGTAAAAAAAGCTTTGCTCTTTCTTATTTACTTGCTTTGTCACATTTGTTTAAGAAGAGCAGTCACCAGTACCAAAGAGCCCACTTCAGTTGACAAATATTGACTTGAGCTGTTGCTGCCTTTTAAGTTTTTCAAAACATAATGCTCAAGAGGTCTGCAAACACATAGCCAGGTACAGGAAGCACTAGTTATGTTTAGGCTAACATTTACTTAGACCTATCGCTGTGTGCTGTGAACAGAAGAAGGGTGTGTGAGTACTTGACCTTCATTCAGTACTACAGCATTCATATGATAGGAAAGCAACTAAATTAAAAGAATGTTAACATGGAAAAATAAACTGTCATTTGACACCTACACTAAAGACTGTGCATGTGATGTTTCAGATAGTTTTAGAAATCTGGTTATGATTTGTTAATCAAGGTTAAAGATATACAGTAGAAATGGTGTTAGTCATTAAGTGATATCATTAGCTCAAAGTAAATTAATGAAGTCCTGAAGGTGCATTACTGTAAGATGTACAGTACATGGCTTTTTGTTGTTCAACACTCTACTTCTGATTCACTTATTATACTAATTATTATTTTACTGTAGCTCTGCTAGAAATCAGGGACTCAGCCATTTAATGATTTGGAATATACTGAGGCACACCCCATAAATAATACAATTATAATGTAGTATTATTTCGTAGACTCTTTTTCACACATTGGTTAAATTTTAGAACTAAGGAGTGCTTCAGTGTGCATTTAAGTACACTCCTAACAATTTCATACAATACTTAAAATATTAAATATTGTTGCAACCTTGTTATATACTGTACTGTCTAGGCTCACTCCACATAATTCAAATGGAGCTGAGGTCAGAGGAGCCGAGCAAATGCAGAACCTGTGATTTTTCTAATTTTATTGAGGATGGTCTTGAGTTTAGAATTAGAATAATATTTTAAAACAAGCTATTCACATACAAATCCCCTTCTAGATTATATTACTTGACTATAGAACAGACTAATGTTATGTCTTAACTTCATTTTATGCTTGTGCACTAGCAAAATAACCCAAAGTATCCCTCATAGTAACCAACAATGCTTCTCAGCTGGGTGAATTCTTATTGTCATTTTGCCATTTTAAGGCTTTTTTTTTACTCATTAGACCGTGAAATTAGCTACCTTTACCATTGAATTATCTGGTGGGTCAATAATGATATCATTATAAAATAATATGTGCCATTTTGCCTGGTCCCATACTCTCTGAATCCTTTTATATAGTTAAAATTACTGTTAGGAGTGGCTCTTTTTATAGACTAGTACAAAGAGAATGACATAGAAATAAAACAAGGTGTTTGTTTTCCAACCTGCTTCATCCTATTCCAAGGGAGAAAACATCATTTTTGTCCCATCAAAGATATTCCTCCTCTTCATAACCACTTTTTCCTAGCCCCTTCTCCAAAATATTAACAGGGACTTTCCCTGTTAATATTTTGATATTCAGTATGATATTTTGGCGTATGTCAAAAAACTTTTTTTCACTTTGAAACATTTAGTATTTGTCAGTCATTTTTATGTTTTTTACAAGTAGGAGATCATAAGCAGTGTTAAACATGTGGAACACATTGGGACATTAATTTTATCCTTGAACAAGTGCAATATCAGAATTGGATTAAACTGTACAGTACTGAGTGAAACAGCTTTGTGTGGCTTTTATATATGCTACTGAACTCTTTTTTAAACATTGATATTCAGCAGTATGTAAAATGGAGTGCTCAAAAGCTTTGCATGCATCTTTTCTCAGTTTCCATCTGTTCTTGCTAGAGACAGACCTTAGCTTTCAATTTTATCTCTTGAGTTTTCCTCTGTTGTTCCTTCCAGTTTCTGCAGCAATCTGGCTCCCACCCCATCATTTCCTCGCACTTCCCTGCTTTTGTACTTAGATATCCGACTACTGTTCATCTCCTACAAGCGAAGGCAGGGAGTCACCTTCTTGCTCAACTTTGGGGAACCAGTTGTTCAAGCTCTATATTTCTACACTCCACTGATGGCTCCCCCAAGTCGCCATAACTGCTCTTTTATTTCAGCTGCTGATGTTGTCCCCAGAGCTCTGTAGCACCTGCATCCGTCTAGCCATTTCCTACCGCCCCACTTCGACCCCCTTTATCTCCTCCCTTTACCTCTCTATCCCTTCTTCACATAAAGCAAACTTTGTTTTCTATCTCTCTCCTTCTTTCTCCACTTTGTGCCTTGTTTCATTTGGAGGCATTCAGCTGCTGATGATGCTCCATCCATCCCCTGGATGCAAGTGCACACCATCAGTCTGCGTTGAATCTGGGCATCTTGTTCAAAGTCCTTGTTGTCCTCGGTCATTGGTTCAGGCAGTGGAGCAATGGTCTGGTCTGGGACGGTGTCTGCCCCTGACTTACCTTATCTCCCCACCCCAGCTTCCACTCACAGCACCGGCGGCTCCATTCGCTCTCGTTTGGTTTGGTCAGATTTGACAAAGATGAGTAATATGGTACTTTTATAAAGGAAAAACAACATAAAATCAATTTTATTTTTGAACTATTTATCTTAAAAAAGGTTTTTAAATTTCTAGAAAGCTACCAATTATGACACAAATATGTGGTTCCATGTTTGATAAATGGTTAAAAATTAAAACTAAATCTGGCACTTGTTGGCCATTTAATAATAATAATTTATTAAATTCCTTGCAATTAATGTAGCACTTTTCTGGACACTCCATTCAAAGCAAAGAGGAGTTACTCATTAAAAATCCGTTTATTATAAGATCCTTATAATTAGGGATTATTTTAGGCACAGACATGGATTTGAAAAACAATGTTGCCATGCTTAGTGGGCAGTCCAGAGTGAAGCAGATCTGTTCCCTGAGGTCACTAATATTATTTGAAACTATTAAAAGTTGTCCTAATAGCTTACCAAATACATGTTTTGAGGTATGCAATGACAGTGTCTCCATGCAATAAGACTTTAGGTTTCCTCTGTGAAAAAGAGCATGCACACATGACTCCTGTCCCCTCTCTCAAAAGACATAAACAAAGCACTGTTAAATAGATCGACCAGCTATAAGGCATGCATCGCAAAGTCACTCGAGGGCCTTGTCACCATCCGTTGGCTTTTCAGTCTTTAGATTCTGTCCAGACCTGGCTAATCATATCAAGACTTCCTCAGTCTAGTCCCTTAGGACCATGAGTTCCTGAAACAATATCACCACCTCTTGGCACAAGTGATGCTCTGTGTTCCAAATTAGCCCAAGATTCAATAAGTAAGGAAACCAATATACTCTTACTCCCTAGTGAAAGGAAGCCCTGCAGGTCAGGCATGTTATCTGTTCAGTGTTAGGAAATCCAATGCTTCTCCTGTTTGTGCTTCCAAAAATAATCACTGCTCTTTTCATTAAAGAACTGTTGGTTCTCTGGAGGAGCACATCCATGAAAGGCTCAAACATTGTTCAAAGCAATAAAATCCTGGAAAACTCAATTGGCCCTACATTCAAAACACCTAGGAGCTTATGTCCCCATAGGAATCAGTTGGAATTTATGCATCTGTTTTAAATATAGGGAAACAATGAGTTTAACCCTAACAAATCCTAAAAAATGTTGATTTTTCTGTTCACAGTTTCAACAGAAAGCTAAGATTATAACAAAGATTAAAAATATTCACCTAATGAATTAATATTTAGTTATACATTTTTCTCATATATATATTATTTAAAAAATCTAATCTCTATAATCTACAGTACATTTTTGTTTTACATAATGCATTATAGAGTGAGAAAAATGCTGTCAATTCTTAGTTTCCACAATTCTAAATGTTTAAGTACCTTTTTATCTAGGGCAATTTGAAGCAAATTGTTTAAATCCAAAGTGCAATATTCACCCTATTTTACTAAGGTGGTCTGCAAAGTTTCATAAATCACAAAACTGAACCATGTCATAACAAGAGGCAGAATGAGGTAAGACGCAAGCTGTCAAGCACTATAAACACTCACTTCCTTGTCTTAAATAGAGCTAAATCACAGAAAAACAAAATACTAATCAAGATACCAACTAGCTCCACAATGAACAAAATGTAAGAAATGGAGGTCATGCAGTTTGGTAATGAGTAACTAATTGATCCAATGATCTCCTGGAAATTTCATCTAAGAATCTACTCACTAGGTTTCCCCATATTCAAGTCTGTTTTAAGTTTCTCAAATGAATTAACTAGGGTAATTCATGATCACCTAGGACTAGTTATTATCAATCATATCCAATTATATACAGTGCATGCTCACAAAGTCCCTCTCAGTGTGTTGCACCATTAGTGCAGGTACTCTAAAACATACAGTTCATAACAAACACACTATAGAAAAGGGTACTGTACTCCTCCCGTTAAGATAACAAATTCAAGCTTTACCCCATAGTTAAAATGTGCATTCATCAGGGTCTCACTATCCAAATTATGAGCATCAGCATAAAGAGGTCTGGCTTCCACTGACAAATTTGCTGTGTGATGGTCTTTTGCTACTCCTGCATATTAACACAAAAGATAATAACATTGCTTCCTGCACATTGTTTTAAGCTTTCATCTGGGTAATTCCATATCCACAGTTGTGAAAACTGGCCAACAACAGCTGTAACATTACTATGGTCTCAGAAAACTGAAAGACACCAAGTGTTTTACTGTAGGCATGAGTAAGATTAAAGGCATTGCTTATTCTGTTTTTGTATTATTATGAAATATTTTGAAATTGTTTAAAAGAAAGTTTTCTATGAACTTTAAAATATTTTAAGTTGTGACTTATTCTAAGCAACCTACAATTTATCATGTCAATCCTTTGTACACAGCAAATATATTGAGGAAAAATGGAAACTAAAATAAACCATTTCATGGTACTGAAACCATTACATGGTACTGGCTAAAGATACATCCCAGATCCAATGAACATTTAATATTTTACTTTGTTGTAAAATCTAAGCTATTTAATAAAAGAAATAGCAGAATACAGCCCATTATATACTTAGATATTTACTGTATAATGTGCAAGCTTAAAGATGCTGTCTTCTTTAAATAAAGCTGCTGATTTTCTTTAATCTTCGTAATGCTGTGCTTTGTGTGTAATGGAAAATTAAGATTTAAAGCTAAAGTCTGAATCCAAAGACATTTTAGATGATGGAGTTAATTTATAAAAATGTTACCTCAAATAAAAAAATGAACCAATAAACCAGGGAGCCAGATTCACAACACTCCAGAAATTAGCAGCTGTTATCTGGAAAAAAAGGCTTAATTGTTTTTCACTGGTTCATCAGATAACAATCCAGGAAATCATAGCTGCAAATTATTTCCTTATTCAATTGTTAAATTACAATTTGAAAGGTCAATTCAGTTTAAAGCTTGATTTAAATCGCAGCACATACTGAAAAATGCCATTGAGAGGATATGAAAGAATACTACTGCTTTTATGCTAAATTACACAAAATACTGAATCGGGTATTAAATAATATACACCAACTATACAAATTGAAGCCACAGAGGTGATTGCATTGTCATTTTTGATAGTCTTGTAGAGGAACAAAGATTTAGCATTTAGCAACTACAGGTCTGGTTTTCCTCACTGGGGCTCATTGGTCTGTCTTGACCACTCTTGTTACTAATTTCTTAACTGGAAATTATTAATATTATTATTTTAAATTGATTTTCTTTTAATTTTTTGAGTGAGATTCTTTAAAGGTAGGCTCTGCTGCTTTGGTAATAGAGTGAAATATTTGCACCACACTCACATCATAAAAAACATTATAGAAAAGGAAAGTACCCAAGTTGCTTCCTATGTTACTAGCTTGTATAACCACAGCATTTAAAATACAAATTGCATAGAAAATTCTACAAAATAAATAACAGATATAGAGACATACATTATAGATATATTATAGATATAAAGTAGTTGTTGCAGTGTATATAAAAAGGCAGTCCAGGAGTTTAATATCATAAAGCATATTAAAAATCAGATTAAAAGCCTGGAAAATCCAATTTAATGCAAAACATTCTTCATGCACAATAGTAAGTAATTTGGCAATACAGTTAATTACTGAGTTGTGACTTGTGTTTTTAGATTATTAGCACCCATTATTGTAATAAGAGTGTGAAAATTTACCTGAAAGGTGCAAAGAAATATATACAATTATAAGCCAGGTACTCTTGAACAGCAAAGAAAAAGACCTCACAGGTATGTTTTTAGCCATCAACATTATTCTGAAATAGTACCGGGATAAGATACTGGGAAGTAATTGCTTCCAAAAAACCCATTAGTGTTTGTAGCCCTTCTTGTGTTCTTACAAAGCCCCTTTAGTAGAGGAAAGTGACCCTGGGAAAAGATAATATACTTGAATAGTTATGAGTGTGGTACAAAACGTTCTGAATCTAAAGCAACATGAAACATTGTTATTACTGCTGCTATTTACAGTGCATGCTGCACAAGCTTTTTTCAGACAGCTAAGTCTCAGTATTCGAGACTTTTGTTTCTCATTTATACTTGGTCTTTCACAGTTAGAATACAATGGATGCAAAAATTTAAAAACAAATGTTGAAAAGGTTCTCTAGTTTTAGAAATTGGTAAAAGCATTATTTTATTTTGAGTATCCCCTATGGTTCATCTGTGAAACTCAAAGAAGAGAAGAAGCAATTTAGAGTATGGTGACTTGCCTGTTTAAGGATATTTGATATTGACAATAAGTAGTTACGAAAGCAAAGTTCTTTGATATTTGACTTGGGATCACCTTAATAATAATAATAATAATAATAATAATAATAATAATAATAATAATAATAATAATAATAATAATAATAAACAATAACTTACACTTATATAACGCTTTTCTGGACACTCCACTCAAAGCGCTTTACAGGTAATGGGAACTCCCCTCCACCACCACCAATGTGCAGCATCCACCTGGATGATGCGATGGCAGCCATAGTGCGCCAGAATGCTTACCACACATCAGCTATCAGTGGGGAGGAGAGCAGAAATTAAGCCAATTCATAGATGGGGATTATTAGGAGGCCATGATTGGTAAGGGCAAATGGGAAATTTGGCCAGGACACTGGGGTTACACCCCTACTGTTTTCGAGAAACGCTCTGGGATTTTTAATGACCACAGAGAGTCAGGACCTCGGTTATATGTCTCAACCGAAGGACGGTGCCTGTTTACAGTATAGTGTCCCCATCACTATACTGAGGCATTAGGACCCATATGGTTTGCAGGGTGAGCACCACCTGATGGCCCCACTAACACCTCTTCCAGCAGCAACCTTAGTTTTTCCCAGGAGGTCCAGGTACTGACCAGGCTCACACCTGCTTAGCTTCAGTGGGTTGCCAGTTGTGAGTTGCAGAGTGATATGGCTGCTGGACCTTCACATAGAATAAACTTCACATGGCATAGCAAGTGACAAGCAACCATTGTGGATATCCTGTGAAAGCACAAAGTATAAATATGTCCAATGCAGCTACTTCAAACATGATAAATCACTACATCTTAATTACTGTACATGTATTTCTTTTCATCATTTTACCATTGGAACTAAGAGATTATTAATAAGCCACTTCCACTCAAGTGACAAATAATAACACTGAAATGTCCAGATCTGATCTGTCTTTCAGAACTAATTTGAAGTGTTTTTAATAAACAATGTATGATTTTAGTTATTGATGTACAGTATGTAACAAGTTACAGAGTGATACAATTGAAGCTATACCCTGGTATCTTTCAGCTTGATGAGATACTCAGATTGCTTAGCTACTAACTACTAAATGGGTTAGATGGGCATAATGGTTTCCTCTAATGTGTAACCTTTCTTGTGTTCTTATTATATACATTAAGGCTTCTAAGTTACAAATTTGTTGGAAGGTGTTTACTGTTATTTTTTATATTATATACTGTATATTAGATCATATATGTTGCATATTTCAGCACTTGGATTAGATAAAAATGACACACAAAAAAACAAGTAGAGCATTTGGCAAGACTCATCTAGCTGAGGTTGAGGCTCCCTAAACCCTCCCTCACTATTACAAGGAATGAGCTAGGGAACTGCTGTAATGGTGTAGATAGGACAGCATGAAGGGTGTGAGACAGCTGAAATCCTAGGTGCTAGATACATATGTAGGAAGTGGGTGAGATCAAGATCTAAACTTCTTTTGAATTAACCTTCTACATTTTTATGTCTATCAAGTCTATCAGACTTGTAATGAACAGATACGAAATACCTAAATAGATTAGGCTGAATAACATTCTTCATCAACAGCTTTTACCAACCATAGGTCTAAGTGCACAGGCTAGTATTGTGTCAGTATCAAAAGCAGTATAAACTATCTGTCCTGTTCTATATGAAGAACCAGTACAACCTTTTGCCTGTTCACTTTTCTCTAATTCCTAAATGCTGCTTGTTACCTCAGCTTATTTCACAAATGTTCAGGAAGGTTCAAGGTTAGCCAGCTGCAAATTCACCACATAATTGGCAAATTCTCATTTTGTAAGACAGGTAATTTTACAACAGTAGTAGGATATAGTTACTAGACATTTGGCACAATCTGCAAACTTCCACTTGAATCTGTCCAATGATTTTCCTGTTGTACACAAATATTAGCATTTCATGCATACATCACAAAACCTTGATTAATTGTTAAAGAGTATTTGGTTTCACCGCTAGTGAAAGTCCAGCTCATATATTGCTTAAATGCACAGATGGAACAAAAATATTTTCTTGATAAGTGAGGCATAATGGTTTAAAATTAACATTGAAACACAAACCAAAACACAAAAGTAAAGACTAGGTGCATCTGAGCTGAGAAAAAGAGGCACCTTTTTATAGGAACATGAAACAAGCACCTAGCTATGTTTTCGAAGCTGTTTCTTTAGCTTCTTTCAGTAATGCTAAATATCCCATCTCTTTTGTACTCTTTCATATAATTTCAAGCCACCTCATCTCCTGTGCCTAATCTACTCTTTCACTAAGGAGGTGATTAAGTACTTACGGTACAAAGTCATTTGAGTGTATCACAGTTAGTCATGATTTAAACAAAAAGGTGCCATGTTAAATCAATACCAAAAATTCAGATTCTAGATAGATAAGACTTTATTGATCCCGAAGGGAAATTGATGTGTTACAGCAGCCCAGCCCAAGACAAGCAAAACAGACATCGGAATAGATGAAAAATTAAAATACATACAGTAATACAAAATAAATATAAAATAAATACATAGGTGTGTGCAAGATATGCTCATAGTCACTGTTAAAACAATAAAAATATGTGCAAAATGTGCACAGGCTAAGCCCCAACACAGAGCCAGCCTTCTTGATAAGTTTATTGAGCCTATTTGTATCTGTTGTCATGATGCTGCTGCCTCAGCACACAACAGCGTAGAATATGGCCGCTGCCACCACTGATTCATAAACAATGTGTAGCAGTGTTACACACACACCAAAGGACCTCAGCCTCCTAAGAAAATAGAGTCGGCTCTGACCTTTCTTGAACAGGGCATCAGTGTTAATGGACCACTCCATCTTATCATCCGGGTGTACCCCTAAGTACTTGTAGGACTGCACCCCCTCTGTCCTCACCCTGGATGGAAACAGGGTTCAGCAGAGACTTATTCCTTCGAAAGTCCATGACCATTTCTTTAGTCTTGCTGGTGTTTAGCTGGAGATGGTTAAGATGACACCACTCCACAAAGTTGGTAATCAAGCTCCTATATTCCTCCTCCCTCCCCTCACTAATACACCCCACAATTGCAGAGTCATCCGAAAACCTCTGCAAATGACATGCCTCAGAGTTGTACCTGAAGTCAGAGGTGTAAAAAGTGAACAGGAATGGAGCAAGGACAGTCCCCTGTGGAGCCCCAGTACTGCTAAAAACCTTATCGGACACACAGCTCTGTAGCCATACATACTGTGGCCTGCAGGTCAGATAGTCTATAATCCAGGACACCAGGGGAGTGTCCACCTGCGCCGCCCTTAGCTTATCTCTCAGTAATGTTTTATAAATACCTGATATTATATTAATAGATTTGTTTTGATCTTTAGTTTACAATAATGTGCATGAACTTATGTTAGCAATGGACAGTCATAGCTGTCTATGCTATTTTTATAGGAAAAGTTTTGAAAGAAAGAAATACAGTAGGTAAGAAAAACTTAGTACAATATTACCTGGAAATTCAGTGGACTCTCTGAATTGACTATTCTGTCTGAACTGCTTTAAGTTTTTATTAGTTAGACACAATAATATACTGTATTTATATTTAATTTTTAAAAATGAATGTTAGAAACATGATGTATAGAAATAAAAAAACAGTACATACTGTACATAAAAAATATGCCTTATTCCACATTTTTGAGACACTTTCTTCTAGTCATTTGTGGGAAGAGAAAAGGAAATGAGAGAAACAATGTAACTAAAGAACATTTTCATTGTCCCTAATTTCCTTCAATGAGACAGATAGTAATTTATTCAGACCAAACACTTGTGAAAGGTAGGGTAATGTTTAATCACTGTAATCCTGGATAAAATAACACTTTATGTTTTTCTAAGTAGCATTTGCAGTTGAGGGTTGGGTGAAATGATTACTCATGCAAAGACCTTCTTGACTGGAATGACAGATGTGCTGCAGTAAAGCTCAAGAAGACATTCTTTGCACATCATGAACTAAGCAGCAGCAGCCATCTCAAGAACGAATGATTCTCAAAGATTGGTATGTAAAAGGAACTACTTCAGACTCAAGAATAATATGTTGCCTTTTCCACAGAGGTTTTGCTTTCCTTCAAACAGCATTATTTAAATGAAAACACAGAAGTAGCTCAAGCTGGTGCACTCTGCTGGTTGCAGTGTTTGATAATATTCCTTCATATAGTTCTACCTGGGACCTCTGAATCTTCATTCTCTATTTTAACTCCACAATGCATTTTAGATTTACCAAATAAAGAATGGAAAATATTCGACAAGATTGCATCTGAATCATTACCAATTGCATTGCATTATTACCCCATGTTTCATTCCCTCCAAGTGCAAGAAAAAAGTGAAATGCTCTATGCTTGATATAAGGCCTTACAATTCTAACATCGCCCCCTTCTCTTCACAAATCATATAGTACACAATATATTTCTATTTTTTATACATTTTGTTTCCTACCTGTGTCCAGAATACTCTTGGGAGATGCAAGCTGAAAAACTATGCTTTCACAATTTTATTGTCATAAACGTTTCATTACCAACCTTTTAAAACCATACTTACTATGTATGTTATAAAATCATTCTTCACAAGTTAGGATTTTATTCCTAATTTATGTACGGATGTAGTTTTATATAAACTTAGAAATGAGACGTCTACGGTTGTCCGTTATTAGCCTTCCCTGAAATGCTGTATTGATAAAGGATACAGCATTTCACTGGTTTGTTTACAGCATCTTTTGCTTCAATCTAATTGTGAAAGGACAGGTCAATGAATTAATAAAAGAGGGTAATTAAAATTGTAATAAGTTTATTTTTTTTCATCATCCGTCCCTCAAGCTACTAATCTACAATTTAAAACATGTGGTTACACATTTTTATCAGCTGTTGAATAAATTGCCCTGAGTATTCTTTCCAAAAGCACGGGGATTTATGTGGAGTACAATAATCACAACAATTGATAAAAATCCACACATTAAATTAAGTTAATAATGCTAAAAAAGCAACTCACATTGAGTATGTTTTACTAATTTGAGCTATAGTAAATTTGTATGGCTGGAAAGAACACTACAAATGTGAAACAAAGAATACTATATGGATTAGCCCAAAATTTCAATGATAATTTATTGTATGAAAGGTCCATTTAAAGCATATTTAAATCAAAACTGGTCTACCCTACCAAATGAATTTGACACACCTGGTCTAGAGCCAAGTAATGATGCTACCCATGATGGTTATTGCAGGGTACCCAGACATCAGATTATTTCCTTTTTCCTTCTGAAAACAAATATAAACTAAACGTTTTTTTGACTCCAAGAATGTGCTTTATGCAGTTTGAAGGGGTTGAAAAATCAGACTGAATACTGGCACAATTCTTGAAGAGGAATATAGAAAGAAATATTATTTGTTCCATAACTCATGATGATGGAATTTCTATTACTAATCAAGAGGAGATTGATTCATCTTTTTAACAGTTTTACTCTAATGATTGTATGATGTAGACATACAATCATTCCAGAAGGTTATTTCCTTAACCATTGCTTTGATATGCTCAAATTCTGCATCAGACCTTTACTGGAACTTGCTAACTGTTGATGCTTACTCTACAATCACCGCAACCAACTACTTAATGTAGACAGACAGGAAACAAAAAAACATTTAAATAAGTATTTCTGTGCTTCTGTAGCTAATGCGGAAACACCAAGTAGTCTGATAATGAGGGTTAAATGATTGCTTTAAATGGTGAAGTTCAGTAGCACGTGTTGAAGATCAGACACCAGTCTCAACAACTTCAATCAGTGTCAGTTCTAGTGCCACCAAAAATGCAAGTCAAAAAGTGATAGTTGCTGGAGACCCTATTCTCAAAAGCACTGCAAGTGAAATACACATTGAGGACCCTGAGTCAGCAGCAGTGTGCTATCCCTTTGGAGCTGACACAGTTGACATTGTCCTAAGAGTAAGCAGGCTCCTAGCAAACACAGATAAAGACCAAAATGTTATTGCTCATGTCAGGACTAATGACATTCTCACAAAGTATTTTCTTTCCTTATGCAGAAATTCAAATGCAATAGAACCAAACTAATGAATAGACTAAGTCCGTTTTTTTTTTCAGGAATGTCTCCTGTACCAGGCAAAGGAGAACAACTGCAAATGTTTATCCATCAGCACAACACATGACTGAGAACATGGTGTGCTGGAGAAGGTCGCGCTTTCCCTCAGCTGATAGAAACCCCTATATTTTGCTTAGGCTAGCTAAAGACATTTGGAGGATTATAAATAAATGAAAGAGGAACCAGTCAGCCTGGGGCAAGAATCAATAGAAAAATTCAAAACATTTAAACTAGAATAGAATGGGAAGAATGTAAAGAAAATATGCAAGGCAGATACACAGGAACAGAGCCAAAACAGAGAACTCAAAGGAAAAACAAAACATTTAAAGGACTATGTAATTAAATGCTTGTACCTTTATTTCAATGATATTAGGGACAAGAAATAGAAGCCACTGCATTAACAAGCAATTACAATGTAATTGGAATCATTGAAACATGGCTAAGAGACTGTGATGATGACAAATACAATATTAGAGGATATATCAATTTCTGAAGAATACTGGAAGGATTTAAGAGGTGAAAGTATAGCTCTCTACATCAAAAGGAGCATTGGGGCACAAGAAATTAACCTAGATAATCAAAGGTCTCAGATGCTATATGGGTCAGACTTATAATAACCATTCAAGGGGCAGAGTGTTAGGAGTACAGTATGTTACATACAACCAAATTAAGATGTTAGCTATAATGAAGTCTTATATAATATAATTGGTCATGTTAGTCTAAAGGAGGAAGTGGTTATTATGGGATATAACCGTAGCCCAAAATGGGGAAAAAATCAATTGAAACAAATATATGCAATCAGAAAACACTTTGTAAAATAATTAAAAGGAACAGGATCTAATTAAAGGGAAAGTACTACAATGTACAAGAAGAACAGGTGCAAAAAGAATATTAGAAAGGCCACAAGACAAGAAACAATCTTCCAACTAATAATACTTTTTTCAGTACCTTCTTCTCCACAGTGTGGGGTGATTTTTCATATGGTATAACTGAAACTGACACCAAAGGTAACAAATCATGTGGGTATTTTTAACAATAAAAGCTAAAATCCTCATACTCATTTAATGTACCTGTATAAGACAAAATCCATTGAATTATATCACATTGCTTCCTGTTTCTTTCTGACAGTGTGATGGCCATATAATTAGAAGACACAAATGTAAAAGACAAATATTTACAATAACTTCATTTACAATAGCTTTATACACTTCAAAGCGGCCCTCAAGAATGGACAAGACATGCACTCTGAGTTACAGTAGTTTAGCAAGGTAATGCTAGTTTTCTATATTATAAAGGACCTTTCACAAAATAGCCTGCTGTTGACAAATGAGGACAAGTAATGAGAACTGTTTTTCTAAAACAAATGTTGCATCCCATAGATACAAGTAAATGCCTGATAAGAGCTTAAAATAGATCTTCCATTAAAACATCACAGCCTTTTTAGCCTTAATTCACTTCTGGTCATCTCAGAGCTAAAAAAAATACCTATTAGGGTTTAGTCCTCGAAGGGAAGGCCCAAATGGTGATTTGCTGCTAAAGAAAGATGGAACTCTCTCACAGTGCCTTGTTTCGTCTGCTACAGATGAGGAGAAACAGTTAGGTTGTCCCTGTTTCTGACACAAGGTAGTTTTCCTGAACGTGCTATCTATATCTCTGATGAACAGGAGCTTTTCTTGGGAATTTATACATTAATTACGGCACGTGAAATAAGTTAGATGAGATATTTTTTTGGTATTGGTTATTTTTGTAAATCTATTATATTTGTGTTCTTATCTTGTGGTTTTGTCGGGTGAGTCTTACTGGGAAGCCATTTCTGTTGTTTTGTGGATCATAATATTTGTCTTCCATATGTATAGTATGTTTAAAAGGTAATTAAAGGAGTTACTGTATTCCTATGGATCCATAGCCCCACTGTGTGGGATTAAATGGTATCTCCCATGCAGGGGATAAAGGAATTTAAATGCCTAATATGGTTCAGAAGAGGTAGTCTGAAACTACATCTCATATTTCCCATAACAGAGAAGGCTTATACAGTGTAGGTTAAACACAATCTTTCTATGTTTTTCTTGCAGATCATAAAGGTTTATCATACATTTATTTTTGGCATTCATTTTTGAACTTTTGCTTAACATTTTTTGTATATTGCATTACTCCAATTGAAGGTTAACACCATTTTCCTGATATGTTTTTGGGGAAATCTGTCTCCAACAGGGGAATATGGACCTTTTTTGAGTGCCTGTCTGTTTGATCATCTTTGAGGGAATGCTTCAGCACAATAATTTAGGTTTCGTAGCTATTTTTATTTTATTTTTTACCTTGTTTAGACATCTTTCACAATTGTGCCACTCCAAACATGTATATCTGCAGGGGTGCCTTGATTTATGAACACAAATTTTCACTGCAAAGAAGCGTACAAATTTTATACCCAGTTTTCAAAAAACAAACTTCACTATAACAAACAAAATTCATTCACCCTATAGGCAGAAGAATACCATTCAGTGCTGAGCATGGGTCAAAGTATCCAACGTCATTCATTATCTTTGTATGGATAATTTTGCTACTACGAAGAATGCAAATTTATACATATTTTATGAAAAATAACTATGTTTTCATGCGTCATAGTATCAAACTATGACTAGAGGAGCTAGTAGTACACTTAATGTCCAGAGCTTAAATTCCAAGAACAGCTGCTTTTTTCTAGTTGTGCTGGCTTAACGTTAAGGTATCTTATACTTTAAATTGTATGCTAAATCCTAAACTTCAGTAGCCTCCTTGCAGTGTACTGGGGAATTCATTTGAGCCCAGCACTAGTTTGCAAAAAATCAAGAATATTTTAATTAGATACTTACTTAATACAATTAGAAATTTTATAACTGTGGCAATTATTGTACATGTTTGACAGCAGATCAAAATAACTAACAGTATGTTAAATCTTAGTTAAATAGTGTCATTATGTAATAAAAAAAGACTGAATGGGTGAAACAAAGTGTTTTATGAAAATATCTATTTACAAGGCAATTAAGGATAAGGATAAACTACTTAAATAGTAAATAATTCTGCTTACTTGAATTTTACTATACTTTATGTATGGTTATGTAAAGGCTGTACAGTCCAACCCAGAACTGTACAAAAGATCCAAAACACAGATACTCAGAAATAAGACTTACCGCAAATCTTGTACTGTGTGTGAGTAGGTGGTTGTATAAGCATTGTAATTCTGTCACTAGGCAGACACTTTACACAATTTTGACAATGAAAACACATATTGGTCTTTGTAAAAGTGATTACTATTACTTAAAATATTACCAATCATTTTATTTGCAAACGATAAAGTAACAATTTGTTTTTTTTTTATTAATGGCTTTACATAATTGCAGAATACATAACCTTTTTCTATTTTTACAATAAATGGCACTGTTTGAATTTTCTCTTTTCCTATAAATTCAAGCCCTAATAAATATGGAGTTTACTCTATTTTTAAAATTGATCCTTCAAGAAACAGACATACTGTACAGTGTATATACATGTAATTAGGTTTTATTGCTTAGGGTGTAAAAAGATAAAAGTTAAATCACACTTCTGTAAGCAAAATTTCACTTTACATTAATGAAATCCAGATTCTTTATTAGGATCCTAAATGTTAAGTTTAATCAGACACATAGGACAGTGTCAAACTCTGTGAAGTATACTTCAATTTAATTGTAGTTCCCATATTCCTTAGGCCCCTGTTCCCCACTACATTATGTTTTCTTTTTATCAGTACCATGTGTGTCATCTGGCATATTTTAACATATGTTTAACTGCACTGAAAAATCTTCTGCCCACGAACGACTTTGACATTACAATTCTAAAATCGTTTCTTCTGAAATGAATTTTAGTTCTGCCATCAAAGATTAAGGTATCTGGTTTGAATAGATAAACAACACATTACGACACTGTTTGATATTCTTGAAAATAATAACACATTTATATAAATGTCCTAACATGACACACTGATCATTTTGTCCGCCTGCTTGTTTATAAATCATTTTAATGGGAGGCTGCATATTACCTGCCCTTTGGGTATTCTGTTTTTTCAGAGTGATTTAAACCAAGTTTTACAAGTTCGATGTCATTACTTTCTTTTTGGACATACAGAGGTTTCTTTATACCACTATTGCAAGCCTCAGGAATGAAATAATACCTTTTTCATTTCAATATTTTTAGACACTGGATACATCTGGAAAAATATTCAAGCGGATAATTAGATTTGCTTTAGCAATGTGTCTGTTGTGGTTTTCCCAATCCCAAAAGAAGGCAGCTCTTTATGAGGCCTTTGGCCACAGTCTCCACAGAACTTTGCCGTGCGAATCAGCTCACACTAAAAGCATGTGGAAAACTTTTTTGGCTGTAATCTGAAACCATTCATGTGGCTTTGAGACAGGGAAGCTGAAGCTGCCAACATCAATAGAACTTTGTATGACAAACCAAAATGGTCGTTTAGACATGTGTACTTTCATGCTCGTGAATGCGCTGAGGTCAAAGATTTTTTTAATCTTGGGAATTCTTCTCTTTACACAGCATCACATTTCACACAGGAAATGAGACTGAGTACAACAAACACAAATCACTAAGATTGACAGAGCATATTGGGCTCAAAACTAAGTATTGACTCTAATTGCTCTCCAAAGGCCTCTGGCTCAAGGTAACTGTTGATTTAGTTCAGCTGTTTTAAATCAGCACTGCAAGGCCTCACTAAGACAAACTGGCTCGGCTGCATTGCATTTGTACAACTGAGTCCCTCAGGTATAAATATAACAGTTAGCAATTGAAATGATTGCGTTCATCTGTACACTGAAGGCAGCAATTATGAATGGCCAAGTTTTTGGTGAGAGATGCATTTAACCTTCCTTCTGCTGAAGATGTGATGACAGCTTTTGACAGAACAAAAATAATATTTCTATTCAGGGCCCAAAAAAGATATTAAAATGTAAGCACTATAGTTTATTTCTTTCCCTGTTTTTCTTGGAAATTACTTTGTAGAAATAAATATTCATTTCAGAACTGGCATTCACTCTGTAGATCCTACAACTCCCTTAAAATTCCCCTTTGTAAAGTTTCTTTAGAATAAAAAAATATCTAAATTATTTTCTAAAGAAGTCTCTAGACTGAATAAACCGTGTTGCTTTACCGCTCAGTTAAAGAAGTTGCTATGGATACAGAGAAGCGAATATATTCAATTCAAAAAGGTTTTATAATCGCATTTGGTTCACCTAACTTTAGGAAAAAAAAACAAGAGCTATTTGCCTTATACAAGTAGTAGTTATTGTAAATTTAAAATCAATAGACTCCCACTCACCAGGCCTTATATTCCATTCCAGTTTAATATTACCAATTTACAATGCCACAGTGCTCTCCCATTAACCTAAGAGAAGCACATTTAACTAAATTGTTTTTTAGTTATTTGTTGTGTTCAGCCAATAACTTATTTCCACACTGATTCCAGATTTATGTAGTGGCATGCCTGGCAGGGGACAGGCGGCTTCCACTTTTCTTGTACATTCAATAGCAAATATCCCTTAGAATGTGGGTATTAATTCTTGCTTTTATAAGACTGGCATCAGAGGAGACACTAACAAATTGTGAAAGACTTTATAATTTTTAAATGCATCTTTAATTTTTGCTAAACCATTACAAATGTTATGTTTGCTCATAAGAAAAAAAATCTGTCTTTATCTTTACTCAGTTTATGAAGGGCTGGGCAAGTAAGTCAAGAAACATAGGACAGTTTATTAGGGAAGTTATTTTAATATATAATGTTAAAATTACTGTTTTATTTGTGTTCATAATCACTTCATAAATGCCTGGCAAAGCTGCATAAAACCTTTGAGCACATCCTGAAGCATAAACCTTCTTTTAAAGACAACTGATTCCATACTCCAAGGTAATACTTGAAAGGTATTATCCTGTGAGGACATAAAACATGTTATTTCAACTTTCTTCATCAATATCAACATAATGAATACAGTATAACTGCAAGCAACATTTGGACTATCAGAGGATGCCATGGTTATGGTGATTTTTTTTATAAATAATGCATATACAGTATGGGACCCCATATTTTTTCCATAGGAACAATGAATATATACAGTACAGTATGTGCTCTCTACATAGTTATATGAGGTAGTTTTGTATTTGGTATTTAAGAGAGGTTACAGGTCACAGGTGAGCACATTTTTAGATAACCCATACGGTCCCTATATGTTCCTAAATAACCATAACCCTATCTGCTGTCTTAAAGAAATTCTAAGAATGTTTTCCATATGATCCTTAGCCTTAGGAGAGCTCAGAGATCATGACAAAGAGTACATATTAACGGTACCCGTTTGTGTTCCATTGTGATGACGACCCTATATTCACTTATTATGGAGTTTTAATTTCAAATTTTTCATTTGTATAGGAGGAAAGGTCAAAGACCCTACATGGCTTCCAAATTATTAGACCAATCACCATTACTCAATTGTAGATTATAATTTCCATAGGCTACTATTCCTTTGTCATTATTCATGGGAATATAAAATTCTACAGTAGATACATGCTGCAATATTATGGGTTTTGTGTTTCAATGAAGCAACAAGTAATGAACAAATCTGAGAGGAACTGTGTACTTGTTTGACAGATCAGGTAAAGATTTTTTGCATGATTTTGACAACTTTAATGTGGTTGCCAAATCATGTGATCAACTACCTTGTTCTAAGCCTAAATTTTGGACATAAGATAACACTATGCACAAGGTTTCATATAGGTCCTTTAATTGCTCTCAGAGAAAAATTATGTGACCTATGCTTTCTAATACATGTTCAGAAATAACAATGAACCTACAGTAGACGTAAACAGTTATATGACCGTTTTGAATTTAAAAAGAGTTCAGAATCATAGATAAAGCCTTTTCTTGATACAGCATACATGTGTTCCAGTATGTATTCCATAATAACCATAACTCTATCTGCTCTCTCAAGGAATTATGAGACAGCATTACACCTGACCCTTCTAAAAGTTCAGAGGTCTCAGTCAAGGGGATTTCTGGACAGAACATGTTTTGAGAAAAAGTTGCATTGTGAGAAAAAGTCTGCGGACTCTTTGGAATCATCTGCATTCCTGCAATAATTGCTCCTAAAATCTGAATCTGATCTTTATCTCTGTCATAATGGTAGATAAAAACAAACTGACAATCTGATAACACACAATCAATTGTACCTTTTCTTGTCTATAAGATAAGCCTTTTCTCACCACTGTATATACTGTAGTTTCCTATATGTGGTCCGACCTAACTATAACCCTAGAGAATCTTAATGTACTTGATTACATTAACTGAAAGGACAGTTACATATTTACAGAGGAGGAGCTTTTATAAATTCTAATGTATTGTGTAAGAATGATTAAACTGATAAATGTCACTGCCACTTCAAAAAGAGTAGGTAGTTTTAATTAAAAAGGTCACGATTCTTATGTAATATATTTCACATTAATAAACTCTTAAACATCTAAAAATAAAGAATATTAAAACGTATCACTTAAAATAGCACAGCTGACATTTTGTGTTCAATTAAATTACTCTAAAAAGAATGTTTTGATTATTGGCACTATAATTGCGTGCAATAACAATTAAATTAATATTTTTCACTCTTATTTTCTGAACTATTATGCAGGACAGATATATAAAACATATGTGAACTTATGTTTGGACATTGTGTTTTATCTGTCCCATTAAACATAATTAGGTACAATTTTCATAAGACTGTAAGATTGAGAGTAGGCCATATGGTGTATCATGCTCAAGCAATTTCTAATAGCTCATTGATCCAAGAATATTATCAAGGCATTTTAAAGACCTCAATAAAATCAGCATCCACAGCTTAATTTGTTCCATGCACCCATTACTCTAGACTCAATATTTTCTTCTGTGCTAAATTTACTCTCTTGTAAAATAGTATAATTTTTTAGAATTTAATACATGCTTCATACATATACTGTATGTTCACATGTGTATGTACCCATCATTGTATTTCCTTTGCTAACCGGTGCAGCTAAATAACTTTTATTGAGGCCTGTGAAATTTGAGTTTAAAATAAGGTTTTGGAAAAGGCAATTATTGAGAATTCCATTGGGAAGATATATAAACCACTAGATGGGCTAAGGCACATTTAAAAACTTGAATTCATCCATCCTCCACCCACGAATTCACCCACTGTCATTGTGATTAGACGTACCATAGTCCAACAAATTAACACACTGCCAGTACCACAGGTTATGTTTACATTAAATTTGATTTGATCTAAAGCCCTTTTTAAGTGACATACAATAACATTAGCAAAACAGCTACAACTTCAAGAGGTGTATCCTTTGGCTGCTGAACATGAGCAGTAATAATAGGCTTTGGTGGGCTAGTTTAAGAGTGGGCTGCAGTTAAAGTGGTCTGCTACTAGAGCTTCTAATTACTTCTAATTACACCAGGGGTTACCGTCTTAAGACATTTGCTGAATTAGGAGCAGAAGTTTGGGAGTAGGCCACCATGTTGTCCATTTCTACTATCCTCCATGTAAGTATCTTACCACTAAGCACCCTTTTGTGCTCCTTTCTCACTCCCCCCCATTTTCACCCTTGCAGCAGCTTCCTGGCTCATTCCTCATAAAGAGAGGGAAGGGGATCCTGGAAGCCTCATCATCACGTGCAGGCTTCTGTTTCCTGTGCCAGGAAAATTATGCGAAATACACTTTAATTTGTTCCCTCTCTATGTTGCATTAATCAGGATTTCATTTAACTAATTAAAATGTAGGCAGACTTAAAAGAAGTAAAGAAAGATAAAACATTGTGCTCTAGGGACCAACTTGGAAAAAAAGCTTAGTGTAAAGACTGGATAAATTTGCTGTGGTCAGATGAAGCAAGATTAAGGGAAATAAAGTTTAACTGCCAATGAAATGCCAATAAAACCATAAAAAGGTTTAAGTGTGTTAAAAGGTTCTTGTACTACAATTTCTTATACTGTTTAGGACTTTTTTTGTTGTTGAGAATTTCTAGAGCTCTTTAGACTGTCTTTGTAAAATGAGAAGCTTTGGGATTATTTTGTCCCAATTTCACTATAAAATTTGGCTGTTGGAAGTATTACAGACTATGGATTTGGGTCAGAAATGTAAAAACCAATACAGACATATTACGAAATTATTTTCAGAATTTAGTGAACGCCTAAGAAAGACAATGCAGAACAAGTGCTTAAACAATTGTGAACAGTGACTATTGTCACCATAGCAGTGTTGTTCAAACAATAATCCCACACACGAGAAGCAAATCTATAAAACTACTGCTGGAGGTAGCAAAAATGAGGCAGAGTTTGGTTTCTGGATGATACTAGATGCCATAAACATCATCCAGTATCTCTGTAAGTCCCAGATCTGCTAGATAGGGTACCTGACTACTACTTTGTCATAATTATATAATTAGCTGTATAATTACATTTGTATATTTGTACAAAGTTTAAATGTATTTTTGTTTTTAATTGAGAGTTACACATTTTTAATTTAGGATACTGCATCCCACATTGAAAATGTTTGGTAGGCATTTGCATTTGGATAACGCATGCTGTAGGACCCTGTTTTAGAAATCTAGCTGCATAGGTTTTGTAAACACTGACAGGCTAAGGAAACTGAACTGTTTTACACCTGAACAGAAAATACTACAAGTGGATTTGATCCATGTATTCAAAATGCTCAAAGGCATTGATAAAGCAAACCCAGCCGACTTCTTCCAAACCAACACTGAAAAGCAAACCACAGCACACAAGTGTTAACTATGTGGAAATAGTTAACAAACCAAAAACAGGAGGCACTTATTTACCAAACGGGTTGTGGGAGTCTGGAATAAGCCACTAGACATGTTGTTATAGCCAATGACCCTGCCTTCTTTCATGATACTGGATAAAATAATATGAATTAGCTATAAAGAACCAAACAAGCTAAATAGGCTGAATGGTATCCTATTGTTTGTAACCTTTTTTTTCCATTCAGAACTATTAAATCAACCGTGGCCTACAAGTACCAAGTAAGATAGATGGTTATGATGTTATATTATCCATCAGCTCAAAGGTCAGGTGTATTTTAATGTAGTAATGTTTCATTAGGAATCAAAGTGAGGCTCATAAAAGTAGATGGAACTGAAGCAAATGCAGTACTGATACAAATGTTTTGCTTGCAAAGAATGTTTTTTTTAATATAAGACCAACTTCAGACAGATTTAAAATATGTTTTGACTGTGGTTACATTTATTTTAAAAAATGCTTTTACTTTGTTAGTAAATCTGTTAGTTCACTGTTCACTTTGTTCTTATGATTTGTACTAATACAAATTTGTCAATATGTTTTGTCAATGGAACTGTAAAAGCAATATAGTATTAAACCACCCCAAAAATTAGCTAGGGCTTAAGAGTTATAATATTTCCATTGGCAACAAGTACAATGTTCCAGTGCAAGGCTTATTTTATCATAGGTATTACTGTAACTGGCTGTAATTTATCTATTACTTGTTCTTGAACTGGTGGTATGTTATATTCTAAAGTAAGGAAGTGCCTGAGAAAGTATTCTAACTTTGGATAACATTTCAGTTCTTTGTATATGTGCACTAATTTGATAGAATCTTTTCATGTATAGTTGATTACTAAAGTACTAAATCTACATTCAGAAATTGGCAAATTACACACATTAAATTATCATTATCACAATTTCCAGATATAATTGTTCCTTGTTATAATGTTTCACAGATATTAATCTATTGTCAAATAAATTATTTGAACAAATAATTAGTTTTTTAATGATTTCATTAAAACAATGAACGAAATCTATTGGATTTTTGAAACTTTTTTAACTAATAAAAAAATGAAAAGTGGGGCGTGCAAAATTATTCGGCCCCTTTACTTTCAGTGCAGCAAACTCACTCCAGAAGTTCAGCGAGGATCTCTGAATGATCCAATGTTGTCCTAAATGACTGATGGTGATAAATAGAATCCACCTGTGTGTAATCAAGTCTCTGTATAAATGCACCTGCTCTGTGATAGTCTCAAGGTTCTGTTGAAAGCGCAGAGAGCATCATGAAGACCAAGGAACACACCAGGCAGGTCCGTAATACTGTTGTGGAGAAGTTTAAAGCCGGATTTGGATACAAAAAGATTTCCCAAGCTTCAAACATCCCAAGGAGCACTGTGCAAGCGATCATCTTGAAATGGAAGGAGTATCAGACCACTGCAAATCTACCAAGACCTGGCCGTCCCTCTAAACTTTCAGCTCAGACAAGGAGAAGACTGATCAGAGATGCAGCCAAGAGGCCCATGATCACTCTGGATGAACTGCAGAGAACTACAGCTGAGGTGGGAGAGTCTGTCCATAGGACAACAATCAGTCTTACACTGCACAAATCTGGCCTTTATGGAAGAGTGGCAAGAAGAAAGCCATTTCTCAAAGATATCCATAAAAAGTCTCGTCTAAAGTTTGCCACAAGCCACCTGGGAGACACCCCAAACATGTGGAAGAAGGTGCTCTGGTCAGATGAAACCAAAATCGAACTTTTTGGCCACAATGCAAAACGATATGTTTGGCGTAAAAGCAACACAGCTCATCACCCTCAACACACCATCCCCACTGTCAAACATGGTGGTGGCAGCATCATGGTTTGGGCCTGCTTTTCTTCAGCAGGGACAGGGAAGATGGTTAAAATTGAGGGGAAGATGGATGCAGCCAAATACAGGACCATTCTGGATGAAAACCTGTTGGAGTCTGCAAAAGACCTGAAACTGGGACGGAGATTTATCTTCCAACAAGACAATGATCCCAAACATACAGCAAAATCTACAAAGGAATGGTTCACAAATAAACGTATCCAGGTGTTTGAATGGCCAAGTCAAAGTCCAGACCTGAATCCAATCGAGAATCTGTGGAAAGAGCTGAAAACTGCTGTTCACAAACGCTCTCCATCCAACCTCACTGAGCTCGAGCTGTTTTGCAAGGAAGAATGGGCAAGAATTTCAGTCTCTCGATGTGCAAAACTGATAGAGACATACCCCAAGCGACTTGCAGCTGTAATCGCAGCAAAAGGTGGCTCTACAAAGTATTAACGCAAGGGGGCCGAATAATTTTGCACGCCCCACTTTTCATTTTTTTATTAGTTAAAAAAGTTTCAAAAATCCAATAGATTTCGTTCCACTTCACAATTGTGTCCCACTTGTTGGTGATTCTTCACATAAAATAAAAAATATATGTTTGAAGCCTGAAATGTGGCAAAAGGTTGAAAAGTTCAAGGGGGCCGAATACTTTCGCAAGGCACTGTACTATAAATATCCTTTCACCAAATTGAAAAGCTGAATACATAAATCAAAATATTATTCAAATAAACTCCTCAAGTTTCCATATACGTTTAACGCATTTTAGATACATTAGTAATGGATAATCAATATTAATTTTTGTGACAAGCTAACATATAAAGTTTGCCTACTATTAGAAGAACTAATGCTGAAATTATTTTACTTGTATTCTTGAGTTAAATATTTTATTGAACAAACTAAAAAATGAAAAACAAAAAACAAACTAGATACAGCAAAACAACAAAACCATGACAGAGCAACCTTAAATTAGTGATATCAGTAAATGGGCAGGTCATTTATGAAGACAGAATATTTTTTGTCAATTGTAAAAATCAATGCAGTTAAATATTAATTGTATATGCCTTTTTCAGACTGTGTTAAAATATCATGATAATTCACTGTATTGTTGAATTGTGGCACATCTTTGCTTTCCTGAAGAAGAATCCAGTTTTTACCAATTAGGGACTGTAAAGAATAGAAAAATTGTCCACCCAAATCTAATCACATTGTCTCACATTTTTTATTCCTAAAGATTGGATCAGAGGAATAGCTCATTTTCTCTTTTAGCTGTACCTTTCAAGGATTAGAAAGGCAACTTAAAATGTGATTAATGCATTCCTTTTTACTTTTCAGGGATCTAAGGCCATGACAGCAGCCCAACTTTCCTTTTCAGGGACTGCAATAGTTGCTTTGTGAAATGGAAGCAGCAAAGAGTGAATGAGGTTGTCAGCACTAGGGTCACTTATGGACTTGAAGGTGGATCATAAGAAGAATTTGTAGAATTTGTTGTGAAGCGAACACATCATCTTTATATATTGATACAAGAATGTGAAATATGTGTCCTGTCAATGCACACATGTAAAAGAATTGTCGGGTTACATTGCCTGATGCAACTTTCATTTGGACTACATATGGAATATCAGGAATTTCAAGTAGGGTTCATAATACGGTGGATGAACCTATCCCTCTTGGTAACAAAGACATACATGGTGTATTGTCATTTTTCATATTCTGAAGTTCAAAATAAGCGAGATCTCTCCAAGGCTGTGTGTAGAACCCAGGGATCCATGACAAATGTTTGCATATGGTTGAGTTATTGGTAGAAGAAAGGGTACAGGAACCGTGTATTGAGAAAGTTAGGAATTGAAGCTGGTACTGATTATGGGACAACTACAGGGGAGAAACCCACTAGGCAGCCCAAACATTAGCATGTGGGAGCACAGGATTATGGGCAGCAGAGGAAAAGGTCCCAGTTCTGAGGAATGGAGGAAGGCAGTGGAATGACAGTGAAGAGCAAGATAATGAAAATGGACCTATGAAACTTGTTCTAACACCATGTTAGGGCTTCCTATCTAGGTGAGAGTCATACTGTATCATCACTCTATTGCATGGGGAAAGAAAGCAATTCTAGAATGTCAACTGGAGCTCTACTCATGGTTTTGGTGAGCAGTATCAGCCCCATTCCCTGTCCCCGGAAGCTAGTGTGACAGTGGGATAGTCTAGGTGAGACATGGTGAAATTTGAGGGGGACTGAGAACATTGGTCCAAGTTGAATGTCAAGAGTATCCGTCCCTAGTTGGGAATTGAGCTGGAGCTACGTACATACTTGTGATGTCATGGAGGCCTCTAAACGAGGCACAACCTGGAAAGCTGGCAGGGCCATCATCTTTTGGTCTGATGCAAACATTCACCGTAATAAACGTGGTATAAAGAATTAGACCAAGATTGTAAATGCCATGCTAAAAAGGCAGGAAGGTTACACAGCTATGAGTGATAACAGCTGAATTTGCTCCATTTCCTTAAATGTATCCCTTCATCTTCTAAACATTATCCCCTACCGAGTCTTGAGGGGAGCCTATCTGGGCAAGCAGTAGACGCAGGGCAGGATACTCTGGACAGGACATCAGTCCATTGCAGGATGCACACAGACACAAACATACACACACTCACTCCATGGACAATTTTTGAAGAAACCACTTAACCTAGGAGCATGGACTGTGGAAACAGGAGCACCTGGAGGAAACCCATTTGAACAAATGAAGAACATACAAACTCCACAAGGATAGTACCTCAGATAGGGCCCCAGCATCACCGCGCCACCCTCCTTAGTTTCAATTGCAAAATATTTAGCATTGGTAGTCTTTTAGCAATTTGTCCTCAATCAAAAAAAAAACATATAGGGGCCAGCTCTCTTCCGGTACTAAATACCAGGACAGTGTTTTATGATTTGTCTTTTTGAAATAATATTGAAATTACAGATTATGGTTTATTTATTGTTTCATTGCATTCTGTCAATAGTGTTACCATGGGCACTTTAAATTAACTATATTGACTTAATTAAGAACATAAAAAGCGCATAAACTTTTCGTGTATTACCATGAAATTCCGTTTGAGGGCAATGTTGATTCATAGCTGAATAAAGGAATACGATTAAGAGATAATCTGGAACATGTCAGCGTGCTTTAAATAATCCTTATATTTAAAAGGCTAGGATCTGGTGACAGATGAGACACTGCACCACAGTGGTTTTGGCTGTTGTGTAAAGGAATGTACAGTATATCTGAATTACTAAAGAAGGAAAATTGTATTACTTAAGTCATATATAATAGTATTTGTAACATTTGGCACTGACGAGAATCCTTATGTTCATTAATAATTTTCAATGTCTTATAAGATTTATATTTTTTGCAATCTAACCTTTTTTCTTCTGCAGTAAGGAAAATGAGTTTTTCTTCATGTTAATGCATTTTGGGCTTATTCCAGACTTGCACATATTTACCATATACTGAATGCCACTTGTGTAACATTTGTTGACTAGTTTGTACATAGAGATGAACTACCT
Organism: Lepisosteus platostomus; assembly: GCF_059453375.1. NCBI lineage: Eukaryota > Metazoa > Chordata > Actinopteri > Semionotiformes > Lepisosteidae > Lepisosteus > Lepisosteus platostomus. The sequence goes on along the minus strand of NC_142614.1, from coordinate 62,478,333 downwards.
AATACAGAAAATAATATGTTTATATATGAACCAAAACACCTAATGTTTTTAGTCTTTAAATTATAAGGCCTTTTATTGCCCTTAACCTGCCATATCAAAGCACAAGTAATTGTAAGTGCAAGTAATTGCACTCAAATAAGAATAATAATCATTCTCTATCATTGCAAACCAGACTAGTGCAGCTGCAATCAAATAGAGTCAAAATGATTTATAGTATTCCATTACCTATCTTCTTATTTATAAGTCTCTTGACACAGATTGATTAAAGGCTAAGACCTATGTGGAACTATGAAATATTTATGGGCTTTGTAAGGATTTAATAAGTACCATTTTAGCACAAATAATTCTTAGATTGCCAGTACTTTAGCAATGTACTTGCTCGTAATATAAGTTTAATACTACTTTTAAAATGACAAAATAAAAGGATGCATTGGATTATGGAATCAAGATGTTACAGAATAAGGTAAAAATAGATTTGTATGAATTTAACTTCTTTAATCTGCTTTACAGGCAACAAAAGTGATTTGTGTCAGACAGTATTGCATTACACTTTAATTTTCTTCCACGAGCACTGGATTATATAAAAGAGTATTCGATTGCACTCAGTGTGGATTAGCTGAACCGTGTCTCTGCTGCCAGTGACTGAATGCATTTTCTTCTTCTTTTGATTTATATTTTTATTGCAGTTTTCCTCTCTAATCCCTATTACCCTCCTTGCTTCTCAGCCCTGAGCTGCTCTTCTAAGAGCAGTGCTGAAGTGAAAAGCTTTTTAGAGAAAAGGCAGACAAGGCATATTGGTGCATACTTAGGACCTGAATGATTGAGATCAGTAGACCCAGTATGATGAGGTTGCAATCAGGCAACTCCAAAGCATGTAACAATGTAACATAGAGAAAGTCATTGTGTAGTAAAGGACTAAAACTGAGAAGAAAACTAAGGTCTCAGTCCTTCTAACAAATAAATCAATCAGTGTGCTGTGAAATGTTTAATGGGTTATATTGATGATTGATATATATTATTGTAATTAAAAGTTAATGTCATAGGGAACATGCATAAATTGACCTGCATCTCATGGTCAAATAAAGTACACTTTTTAGCAACTACTGTATATTGAGAAATAAAGTTTACAACAAATGTTTTGAGGGATAACAGTAGCCATGTTCAATTGGCTTTACCTGTCCTAAATTATAATCATTCTTGAAATAATTTCCACAGGTTAAAACTATAAATATGATATGGTATGTAATCTCCTTCTCTCTTTTGCACCCCATCTCCACCTGCTCATCTCCCCTTTAGTTCACTGTACACTCTGCATGGGGATCCCAGCCCCCTCATCCAATGGACAGGAGGATGGCCCTCAGCCAAGCAGGTTAAGCCAAATTTACCAAGACTAACATTTTCAATCCCCTTAATTCTTAGGGTGTTGTTATTCCTCATGAAAAATGTATTAAGGGTACACAAACACAGTACAATTAAGACTTAATCTACATAGTCATGGGACTCCAAAAAAACAGAGCATCTTGAGGAAACTCACACAGGGAGAACATGACAACTCCACATAGAAGGTAACACAAAAGTAAAAACCAAGAGCCAAATGTTATGAGGCAGTGGTGCTAACACCCATTTCACCTTACCATTCATCTGCACAGAATATCACAGATATTTTCAACTTTATGGTTGTTTTGTGAATGTCTGATGACACAGAGAAGATCCCATTATGAATTAATCAACTGTCCATTTGTCTGAGAAAGGGAAGCCTTTTGAAAATAATCTCAAAAAGCATTTAGACAAAATTACTGTCATCAATAGAACCTCATAACTATATACAGAAATGTATACTAGAGTTTATTGGGATGAATCAGTGTTCAAAAGTGGTTGCTCGAAAGTGGTTAAAATGCAAAATTATTCAAACACACTTTCTACATGCTAAACTCTTGTTTTTTTGTATTGGAATCCAGATAAAATGATATTTTTAGCCAAACTTTAGTGGGAATTGGGATGCTGACCCCGATATAACACAAATCATGCTTATTTCAAGCTCCATTCTGGCAGCAGGTGCCGAAAAAAAAAATACTGGAATTGTTAAACAGATTCAGTGCAGATACAATGAAGGTGCTTTCAAGCATTGCATTAAATGTTTCTGATGAGTTTGGAGACATTTGGGTAACTTGTTGAACACAGGATGTGAAGGCAAGGTTTTTGATAACAGTAATACATGTGCCCGAGCTACGGTTAGGGTTAGGGTTTGAATGAGAAGTAGACATTTACTGATGCTTTGCTGTGCTTTTGGAGGCAGTTGAAATGCAGGAAAAGTCTTGTTTGGTTGTTTCCTTGACGACGAGTTTTGGCCCATATTTGCGATTTTTGCTCAAAAGGGGTTAAAAATGTTAAATTTTTCAAACACACTTTCTACATACTAAACTCTTTCGTTTTTTGTATTGGAATCCAAATAAAATGATACTTTTAGCCAAACTTAAGTGGGAATTGTGATGCTGACCCCGATATAACATGTGGTTTTTAGCATTAAAAACCACATGATCAGCTACAAAAACCTGAATGTGCACTTTAATATGCAGTGGTAAATATTCATTTAAAATATTAGTGTAGTGTACTTCTGTCAAGAACTATCATGACTTTCTAAAGTATGGGAAACATAAATAGATACATTATGTACAATAACAGTACATATTACAGTATTCAATGGAAAAATTAAAGTAATAAGTAAAATAATAGTGTCTTTATTCAATGAGTAGTATAAAGCGACACCTTTCGTCAAACTTTTTGACAGGTACCCTGCCCCCTTTTCATCCAATGGTGTGTTGTTATGGTCGGATGTCCTGCCCCCTACCGAGCCCATGGTGCGTCAATATTTGTCCACAGCATCATTAGCTTGTCGAAAACAACCACTTCTAAGAAACACGTGTTTGTAAGATAAATATATCTCTATATCCCATAACTTTTAACGACCGACCCAGTTCCGGCATCAGTTCATTTACTGATGCCTTTGTTGTGCTTTTGGAGGCAGTTGAAATGCAGGAAAAGTGTTGTTTGGCTGTTTCCTTGATGACGACTTTTGGCCTACATTAGCGATTTTTGCTAAGCCGCGCGGCTGTCGCTCAAAAGTGGTTAAAAATGCAAAATTTTTCAAACACTCCTTCTACATGCTAAACTCTTCCATTTTTTGTATTGGAATCCAAATAAAATGATACTTTTAGCCAAGCTTTAGTGGGAATTGTGATCCTGACCCCGATATAACACAAATCCTGCTTACTTCAAGCTGTATTCCGGCAGCAGGTGCCGAAAAAAAAATACTGGAATTGTAAAACAGATTCAGTGCAGATACAATGAAGGTGCTTTCAAGCATTGCATTAAATGTTTCTGATGAGTTTGGAGACATTTGGGTAACTTTTTGAACACAGGATGTGAAGGCAAGTTTTTTGATTGGTGTACAGTAATACAATTGCCCGAGCTAGGGTTAGGGTTAGGGTTTGAATGAGAAGTAGACGTTTACTGATGCCTTTGCTGTGGTTTTAGAGGCAGTTGAATTGCAGGAAAAGTCTTGTTTGGATGTTTCCTTGACGACAACTTTTGGCCCACTTTTGCGATTTTTGCTAAGTTTGGATGTTTCCTTGACGACGACTTTTGGCCCACATTTGTGATTTTTGCTAAGTGGCTGTCGCTCAAAAGTGGTTAAAAAAGCAAAATTTTTCAAACACTTTCTACATGCTAAACTCTTTCGTTTTTTGTATTGGAATCCAAATAAAATGATACTTTTAGCCAAACTTTAGTGGGAATTGTGATGCTGACCCCGATATAACACAAATCCTGCTTACTTCAAGCTGTATTCCAGCAGCAGGTGTCGAAAAAAAAAATACTGGAATTGTAAAACAGATTCAGAGCAGATACAATGAAGGTGCTTTCAAGCATTGCATTAAATGTTTCTGATGAGTTTGGAGTCATGTGGGTAACTTGTTGAACACAGGATGTGAAGGCAAGGTTTTTGATTGGTGTACAGTAATACAAGTGCTCGAGCTAGGGTTAGGGTTAGGGTTTGAATGAGAAGTAGACGTTTACTGATGCCTTTGCTGTGCTTTTGGAGGCAGTTGAAATGCAGGAAAAGTTTTGTTTGGATGTTTCCTTGACGACAACTTTTGGCCCACATTTGCGATTTTTGCTAAGCCGCGCGGGTGTCGCTCAAAAGTCGTTAAAAATGCAAAAGTTTTCAAACACACTTTCTACATGCAGAACTCGTTCGTTTTTTGTATTGGAATCCAAATAAAATGATACTTTTAGCCAAACTTTAGTGGGAATTGTGATGCTGACCCCGATATAACAGAAATCCTGCTTACTTCAAGCTGTATTCCGGCAGCAGGTGCCGAAAAGAAAAATACTGGAATTGTTAAACAGATTCAGTGCAGATACAATGAAGGTGCTTTCAAGCATTGCATTAAATGTTTCTGATGAGTTTGGAGACATTTGGGTAACTTGTTGAACACAGGATGTGAAGGCAAGGTTTTTGATTGGTGTACAGTAATACATGTGCCCGAGCTAGGGTTAGGGTTAGGGTTTGAATGAGAAGTAGACGTTTACTGATGCCTTTGCTGTGCTTTTGGAGGCAGTTGAAATGCAGGAAAAGTCTTGTTTGGATGTTTCCTTGACGACGACTTTTGGCCCACATTTGTGATTTTTGCTAAGTGGCTGTCACTCAAAAGTGGTTAAAAATGCAACATTTATTAAACACACTTTCTACATGCTAAACTCTTTCGTTTTTTGTATTGGAATCCAAATAAAATGATACTTTTAGCCAAACTTTAGTGGGAATTTTGATGCTGACCCCGATATAACACAAATCATGCTTACTTCAAGCTGTATTCCGGCAGCAGCTGCCAAAAAAATTTACTGGAATTGTTAAACAGATTCAGAGCAGATACAATGAAGGTGCTTTCAAGCATTGCATTAAATGTTTCTGATGAGTTTGGAGACATGTGGGTAACTTGTTGAACACAGGATGTGAAGGCAAGGTTTTTGATTGGTGTACAGTAATACAAGTGCTCGAGCTAGGGTTAGGGTTAGGGTTTGAATGAGAAGTAGACGTTTACTGATGCCTTTGCTGTGCTTTTGGAGGCAGTTGAAATGCAGGAAATGTGTTGTTTGGATTTTTCCTTGACAACGACTTTTGGCCCACATGTGCGATTTTTGCTAAGCCGCGCGGCTGTCGCTCAAAAGTGGTTAAAAATGCAAAAATTTTCAAACACACTTTCTACATGCTAAACTCGTTCGTTTTTTGTATTGGAATCCAAATAAAATGATACTTTTAGCCAAACTTTAGTGGGAATTTTGATGCTGACCCCGATATAACACAAATCATGCTTACTTCAAGCTGTATTCCGGCTGCAGCCGAGCGAAAAAAAAATACTGGAATTGTTAAACAGATTCAGAGCAGATACAATGAAGGTGCTTTGAAGCATTGCATTAAATGTTTCTGATGAGTTTGGAGACATGTGGGTAACTTGTTGATCACAGGATGTGAAGGCAAGGTTTTTGATTGGTGTACAGTAATACAAGTGCTCGAGCTAGGGTTAGGGTTAGGGTTTGAACGAGAAGTAGACGTTTACTGATGCCTTTGTTGTGCTTTTGGAGGCAGTTGAAATTCAGGAAAAGTCTTGTTTGGATGTTTCCTTGACGACGACTTTTGGCCCACATTTGCGATTTTTGCTAAGCGGCTGTCACTCAAAAGTGGTTAAAAATGCAAAATTTTTCAAACACACTTTCTATATGCAGAACTCTTTCGTTTTTTGTATTGGAATCCAAATAAAATGATACTTTTAGCCAAACTTTAGTGGGAATTGTGATGCTGACCCCGATATAACACAAATCATGCTTACTTCAAGCTGTATTCCGGCAGCAGGTGCCGAAAAATAAATACTGGAATAGTAAAACAGATTCAGTGAAGATACAATGAAGGTGCTTTCAAGCATTGCATTAAATGTTTCTGATTAGTTTGGAGACATTTGGGTAACTTGTTGAACACAGGATGTGAAGGCAAGGTTTTTGATTGGTGTAATACAAGTGCCCGAGCTAGGGTTAGGGTTAGGGTTTGAATGAGAAGTAGACGTTTACTGATGCCTTTGCTGTGCTTTTGGAGGCAGTTGAAATGCAGGAAATGTGTTGTTTGGATTTTTCCTTGACAACGACTTTTGGCCCACATGTGCGATTTTTGCTAAGCCGCGCGGCTGTCGCTCAAAAGTGGTTTAAAATGCAAAAGTTTTCAAACACACTTTCTACATGCTAAACTCGTTCGTTTTTTGTATTGGAATCCAAATAAAATGATACTTTTAGCCAAACTTTAGTGGGAATTGTGATGCTGACCCCGATATAACACAAATCCTGCTTACTTCAAGCTGTATTCCGGCAGCAGGTGCCGAAAAAAAAAATACTGGAATTGTTAAACAGATTCAGTGCAGATACAATGAAGGTGCTTTCAAGCATTGCATTAAATGTTTCTGATGAGTTTGGAGACATTTGGGTAACTTGTTGAACACAGGATGTGAAGGCAAGGTTTTTGATTGGTGTACAGTAATACAAGTGCCCGAGCTAGGGTTCGGGTTAGGGTTTGAATGAGAAGTAGATGTTTACTGATGCCTTTGATGTGCTTTTGGAGGCAGTTGAAATGCAGGAAAAGTCTTGTTTGGATGTTTCCTTGACGACGACTTTTGGCCCACAATTGCGATTTTTGCTAAGCCGCGCGGCTGTCGCTCAAAAGTGGTTAAAAATGCAAAATTTTTCAAACACACTTTCTACATGCTAAACTCTTTCGTTTTTTGTATTGGAATCCAAATAAAATGATACTTTTAGCCAAACTTTAGTGGGAATTGTGATGCTGACCCCGATATAACACAAATCACGCTTAATTCAAGCTGTATTCCGGCAGCAGGTGCCGAAAAAAAAAATACTGGAATTGTAAAACAGATTCAGTGCAGATACAATGAAGGTGCTTTCAAGCATTGCATTAAATGTTTCTGATGAGTTTGGAGACATTTGGGTAACTGTTTGAACACAGGATGTGAAGGCAAGGTTTTTGATTGGTGTACAGTAATACAAGTGCCCGAGCTAGGGTTAGGGTTAGGGTTTGAATGAGAAGTAGACGTTTACTGATGCCTTTGATGTGCTTTTGGAGGCAGTTGAAATGCAGGAAAAGTCTTGTTTGGAAGTTTCCTTGACGACGACTTTTGGGCCACATTTGCGATTTTTGCTAAGCCGCACGGCTGTCGCTCAAAAGTGGTTAAAAATGCAAAATTTTTCAAACACACTTTCTACATGCTAAACTCTTTCGTTTTTTTTTTTATTGTAATCCAAATAAAATGATACTTTTAGCCAAACTTTAGTGGGAATTGTGATGCTGACCCCGATATAACACAAATCATGCTTACTTCAAGCTGTATTCCGGCAGCAGGTGACGAAAAAAAAAATACTGGAATTGTAAAACAGATTCAGTGCAGATACAATAAAGGTGCTTTCAAGCATTGCATTAAATGTTTCTGATGAGTTTGGAGACATTTGGGTAACTTTTTGAACACAGGATGTGAAGGCAAGTTTTTTGATTGGTGTACAGTAATACAAGTGCCCGAGCTAGGGTTAGGGTTAGGGCTTGAATGAGAAGTAGATGTTTACTGATGCCTTTGCTGTGCTTTTGGAGGCAGTTGAAATGCAGGAAAAGTCTTGTTTGGATGTTTCCTTGAAGACGACTTTTGGCCCACATTTGCGATTTTTGCTAAGCCGCGCGGCTGTCGCTCAAAAGTGGTTAAAAATGCAAAATTTTTCAAACACACTTTCTACATGCTAAACTCTTTCGTTTTTTGTATTGGAATCCAAATAAAATGATACTTTTAGCCAAACTTTAGTGGGAATTGTGATGCTGACCCCGATATAACACAAATCATGCTTACTTCAAGCTGTGTTCCGGCAGCAGGTGCCGAAAAAAAAAATATTGGAATTGTAAAACAGATTCAGTGCAGATACAATGAAGGTGCTTTCAAGCATTGCATTAAATGTTTCTGATGAGTTTGGAGACATTTGGGTAACTTTTTGAACACAGGATGTGAAGGCAAGGTTTTTGATTGGTGTACAGTAATACAAGTGCCCGAGCTAGGGTTAGGGTTAGGGTTTGAATGAGAAGTAGATGTTTACTGATGCCTTTGATGTGCTTTTGGAGGCAGTTGAAATGCAGGAAAAGTCTTGTTTGGATGTTTCCTTGACGACGACTTTTGGCCCACAATTGCGATTTTTGCTAAGCCGCGCGGCTGTCGCTCAAAAGTGGTTAAAAATGCAAAATTTTTCAAACACACTTTCTACATGCTAAACTCTTTCGTTTTTTTTTTTATTGTAATCCAAATAAAATGATACTTTTAGCCAAACTTTAGTGGGAATTGTGATGCTGACCCCGATATAACACAAATCATGCTTACTTCAAGCTGTATTCCGGCAGCAGGTGACGAAAAAAAAAATACTGGAATTGTAAAACAGATTCAGTGCAGATACAATAAAGGTGCTTTCAAGCATTGCATTAAATGTTTCTGATGAGTTTGGAGACATTTGTGTAACTTTTTGAACACAGGATGTGAAGGCAAGGTTTTTGATTGGTGTACAGTAATACAAGTGCCCGAGCTAGGGTTAGGGTTAGGGTTTGAATGAGAAGTAGATGTTTACTGATGCCTTTGCTGTGCTTTTGGAGGCAGTTGAAATGCAGGAAAAGTCTTGTTTGGATGTTTCCTTGAAGACGACTTTTGGCCCACATTTGCGATTTTTGCTAAGCCGCGCGGCTGTCGCTCAAAAGTGGTTAAAAATGCAAAATTTTTCAAACACACTTTCTACATGCTAAACTCTTTCGTTTTTTGTATTGGAATCCAAATAAAATGATACTTTTATCCAAACTTTAGTGGGAATTGTGATGCTGACTCCGATATAACACAAATCATGCTTACTTCAAGCTGCATTCCGGCAGCAGGTGCCGAAAAAAAAAATACTGGAATTGTGAAACAGATTCAGTGCAGATACAATGAAGGTGCTTTCAAGCATTGCATTAAATGTTTCTGATGAGTTTGGAGACATTTGGGTAACTTTTTGAACACAGGATGTGAAGGCAAGGTTTTTGCTTGGTGTACAGTAATACAAGTGCCCGAGCTAGGGTTAGGGTTAGGGCTTGAATGAGAAGTAGATGTTTACTGATGCCTTTGCTGTGCTTTTGGAGGCAGTTGAAATGCAGGAAAAGTCTTGTTTGGATGTTTCCTTGAAGACGACTTTTGGCCCACATTTGTGATTTTTGCTAAGCCGCGCGGCTGTCGCTCAAAAGTGGTTAAAAATGCAACATTTTTCAAACACACTTTCTACATGCTAAACTCTTTCGTTTTTTGTATTGGAATCCAAATAAAATGATACTTTTAGCTAAAATTTAGTGGGAATTGTGATGCTGACCCCGATATAACACAAATCATGCTTACTTCAAGCTGTGTTCCGGCAGCAGGTGACGAAAAAAAATATATTGGAATTGTAAAACAGATTCAGTGCAGATACAATGAAGGTGCTTTCAAGCATTGCATTAAATGTTTCTGATGAGTTTGGAGACATTTGGGTAACTTTTTGAACACAGGATGTGAAGGCAAGGTTTTTGATTGGTGTACAGTAATACAAGTGCCCGAGCTAGGGTTAGGGTTAGGGCTTGAATGAGAAGTAGATGTTTACTGATGCCTTTGATGTGCTTTTGGAGGCAGTTGAAATGCAGGAAAAGTCTTGTTTGGATGTTTCCTTGACGACGACTTTTGGCCCACATTTGCAATTTTTGCTAAGCCGCGCGGCTGTCGCTCAAAAGTGGTTAAAAATGCACAATTTTTCAAACACACTTTCTACATGCTAAACTCTTTCGTTTTTTGTATTGGAATCCAAATAAAATGATACTTTTAGCCAAACTTTAGTGGGAATTGTGATGCTGACCCCGATATAACACAAATCATGCTTACTTCAAGCTGTGTTCCGGCAGCAGGTGCCGAAAAAAAAAATATTGGAATTGTAAAACAGATTCAGTGCAGATACAATGAAGGTGCTTTCAAGCATTGCATTAAATGTTTCTGATGAGTTTGGAGACATTTGGGTAACTGTTTGAACACAGGATGTGAAGGCAAGGTTTTTGATTGGTGTACAGTAATACAAGTGCCCGAGCTAGGGTTAGGGTGAGGGTTTGAATGAGAAGTAGATGTTTACTGATGCCTTTGATGTGCTTTTGGAGGCAGTTGAAATGCAGGAAAAGTCTTGTTTGGATGTTTCCTTGACGACGACTTTTGGCCCACAATTGCGATTTTTGCTAAGCCGCGCGGCTGTCGCTCAATAGTGGTTAAAAATGCAAAATTTTTCAAACACACTTTCTACATGCTAAACTCTTTCGTTTTTTGTATTGGAATCCAAATAAAATGATACTTTTAGCCAAACTTTAGTGGGAATTGTGATGCTGACCCCGATATAACACAAATCACGCTTAATTCAAGCTGTATTCCGGCAGCAGGTGCCGAAAAAAAAAATACTGGAATTGTAAAACAGATTCAGTGCAGATACAATGAAGGTGCTTTCAAGCATTGCATTAAATGTTTCTGATGAGTTTGGAGACATTTGGGTAACTGTTTGAACACAGGATGTGAAGGCAAGGTTTTTGTTTGGTGTACAGTAATACAAGTGCCCGAGATAGGGTTAGGGTTAGGGTTTGAATGAGAAGTAGACGTTTACTGATGCCTTTGATGTGCTTTTGGAGGCAGTTGAAATGCAGGAAAAGTCTTGTTTGGATGTTTCCTTGACGACGACTTTTGGCCCACAATTGCGATTTTTGCTAAGCCGCGCGGCTGTCGCTCAATAGTGGTTAAAAATGCAAAATTTTTCAAACACACTTTCTACATGCTAAACTCTTTCGTTTTTTGTATTGGAATCCAAATAAAATGATACTTTTAGCCAAACTTTAGTGGGAATTGTGATGCTGACCCCGATATAACACAAATCACGCTTAATTCAAGCTGTATTCCGGCAGCAGGTGCCGAAAAAAAAAATACTGGAATTGTAAAACAGATTCAGTGCAGATACAATGAAGGTGCTTTCAAGCATTGCATTAAATGTTTCTGATGAGTTTGGAGACATTTGGGTAACTTTTTGAACACAGGATGTGAAGGCAAGGTTTTTGATTGGTGTACAGTAATACAAGTGCCCGAGCTAGGGTTAGGGTTAGGGCTTGAATGAGAAGCAGATGTTTACTGATGCCTTTGCTGTGCTTTTGGAGGCAGTTGAAATGCAGGAAAAGTCTTGTTTGGATGTTTACTTGAAGACGACTTTTGGCCCATATTTGCGATTTTTGCTAAGCCGCGCGGCTGTCGCTCAAAAGTGGTTAAAAATGCACAATTTTTCAAACACACTTTCTACATGCTAAACTCTTTCGTTTTTTTTTTATTGTAATCCAAATAAAATGATACTTTTAGCCAAACTTTAGTGGGAATTGTGATGCTGACCCCGATATAACACAAATCATGCTTACTTCAAGCTGTATTCCGGCAGCAGGTGACGAAAAAAAAAATACTGGAATTGTAAAACAGATTCAGTGCAGATACAATAAAGGTGCTTTCAAGCATTGCATTAAATGTTTCTGATGAGTTTGGAGACATTTGTGTAACTTTTTGAACACAGGATGTGAAGGCAAGGTTTTTGCTTGGTGTACAGTAATACAAGTGCCCGAGCTAGGGTTAGGGTTAGGGCTTGAATGAGAAGTAGATGTTTACTGATGCCTTTGCTGTGCTTTTGGAGGCAGTTGAAATGCAGGAAAAGTCTTGTTTGGATGTTTCCTTGACGACGACTTTTGGCCCACAATTGCGATTTTTGCTAAGCCGCGCGGCTGTCGCTCAAAAGTGGTTAAAAATGCAAAATTTTTCAAGCACACTTCTACATGCTAAACTCTTTCGTTTTTTATATTGGAATCCAAATAAAATGATACTTTTAGCCAAACTTTAGTGGGAATTGTGATGCTGACCCCGCTATAACACAAATCATGCTTACTTCAAGCTGTGTTCCGGCAGCAGGTGCCGAAAAAAAAAATACTGGAATTGTAAAACATATTCAGTGCAGATACAATGAAGGTGCTTTCAAGCATTGCATTAAATGTTTCTGATGAGTTTGGAGACATTTGGGTAACTTTTTGAACACAGGATGTGAAGGCAAGTTTTTTGATTGGTGTACAGTAATACAAGTGCCCGAGCTAGGGTTAGGGTTAGGGTTTGAATGAGAAGTAGATGTTTACTGATGCCTTTGCTGTGCTTTTGGAGGCAGTTGAAATGCAGGAAAAGTCTTGTTTGGATGTTTCCTTGACGACGACTTTTGGCTCACATTTGCAATTTTTGCTAAGCCGCGCGGCTGTCGCTCAAAAGTGGTTAAAAATGCAAAATTTTTCAAACACACTTTCTACATGCTAAACTCTTTCGTTTTTTGTATTGGAATCCAAATAAAATGATACTTTTATCCAAACTTTAGTGGGAATTGTGATGCTGACTCCGATATAACACAAATCATGCTTACTTCAAGCTGCATTCCGGCAGCAGGTGCCGAAAAAAAAAATACTGGAATTGTGAAACAGATTCAGTGCAGATACAATGAAGGTGCTTTCAAGCATTGCATTAAATGTTTCTGATGAGTTTGGAGACATTTGGGTAACTTTTTGAACACAGGATGTGAAGGCAAGGTTTTTGCTTGGTGTACAGTAATACAAGTGCCCGAGCTAGGGTTAGGGTTAGGGCTTGAATGAGAAGTAGATGTTTACTGATGCCTTTGCTGTGCTTTTGGAGGCAGTTGAAATGCAGGAAAAGTCTTGTTTGGATGTTTCCTTGAAGACGACTTTTGGCCCACATTTGTGATTTTTGCTAAGCCGCGCGGCTGTCGCTCAAAAGTGGTTAAAAATGCAAAATTTTTCAAACACACTTTCTACATGCTAAACTCTTTCGTTTTTTTTTTATTGTAATCCAAATAAAATGATACTTTTAGCCAAACTTTAGTGGGAATTGTGATGCTGACCCCGATATAACACAAATCATGCTTACTTCAAGCTGTGTTCCGGCAGCAGGTGCCGAAAAAAAAAATACTGGAATTGTAAAACATATTCAGTGCAGATACAATGAAGGTGCTTTCAAGCATTGCATTAAATGTTTCTGATGAGTTTGGAGACATTTGGGTAACTTTTTGAACACAGGATGTGAAGGCAAGTTTTTTGATTGGTGTACAGTAATACAAGTGCCCGAGCTAGGGTTAGGGTTAGGGTTTGAATGAGAAGTAGATGTTTACTGATGCCTTTGCTGTGCTTTTGGAGGCAGTTGAAATGCAGGAAAAGTCTTGTTTGGATGTTTCCTTGACGACGACTTTTGGCTCACATTTGCAATTTTTGCTAAGCCGCGCGGCTGTCGCTCAAAAGTGGTTAAAAATGCAAAATTTTTCAAACACACTTTCTACATGCTAAACTCTTTCGTTTTTTGTATTGGAATCCAAATAAAATGATACTTTTATCCAAACTTTAGTGGGAATTGTGATGCTGACTCCGATATAACACAAATCATGCTTACTTCAAGCTGCATTCCGGCAGCAGGTGCCGAAAAAAAAAATACTGGAATTGTGAAACAGATTCAGTGCAGATACAATGAAGGTGCTTTCAAGCATTGCATTAAATGTTTCTGATGAGTTTGGAGACATTTGGGTAACTTTTTGAACACAGGATGTGAAGGCAAGGTTTTTGATTGGTGTACAGTAATACAAGTGCCCGAGCTAGGGTTAGGGTTAGGGCTTGAATGAGAAGCAGATGTTTACTGATGCCTTTGCTGTGCTTTTGGAGGCAGTTGAAATGCAGGAAAAGTCTTGTTTGGATGTTTACTTGAAGACGACTTTTGGCCCATATTTGCGATTTTTGCTAAGCCGCGCGGCTGTCGCTCAAAAGTGGTTAAAAATGCACAATTTTTCAAACACACTTTCTACATGCTAAACTCTTTCGTTTTTTTTTATTGTAATCCAAATAAAATGATACTTTTAGCCAAACTTTAGTGGGAATTGTGATGCTGACCCCGATATAACACAAATCATGCTTACTTCAAGCTGTATTCCGGCAGCAGGTGACGAAAAAAAAAATACTGGAATTGTAAAACAGATTCAGTGCAGATACAATAAAGGTGCTTTCAAGCATTGCATTAAATGTTTCTGATGAGTTTGGAGACATTTGTGTAACTTTTTGAACACAGGATGTGAAGGCAAGGTTTTTGCTTGGTGTACAGTAATACAAGTGCCCGAGCTAGGGTTAGGGTTAGGGCTTGAATGAGAAGTAGATGTTTACTGATGCCTTTGCTGTGCTTTTGGAGGCAGTTGAAATGCAGGAAAAGTCTTGTTTGGATGTTTCCTTGACGACGACTTTTGGCCCACAATTGCGATTTTTGCTAAGCCGCGCGGCTGTCGCTCAAAAGTGGTTAAAAATGCAAAATTTTTCAAGCACACTTCTACATGCTAAACTCTTTCGTTTTTTATATTGGAATCCAAATAAAATGATACTTTTAGCCAAACTTTAGTGGGAATTGTGATGCTGACCCCGCTATAACACAAATCATGCTTACTTCAAGCTGTGTTCCGGCAGCAGGTGCCGAAAAAAAAAATACTGGAATTGTAAAACATATTCAGTGCAGATACAATGAAGGTGCTTTCAAGCATTGCATTAAATGTTTCTGATGAGTTTGGAGACATTTGGGTAACTTTTTGAACACAGGATGTGAAGGCAAGTTTTTTGATTGGTGTACAGTAATACAAGTGCCCGAGCTAGGGTTAGGGTTAGGGTTTGAATGAGAAGTAGATGTTTACTGATGCCTTTGCTGTGCTTTTGGAGGCAGTTGAAATGCAGGAAAAGTCTTGTTTGGATGTTTCCTTGACGACGACTTTTGGCTCACATTTGCAATTTTTGCTAAGCCGCGCGGCTGTCGCTCAAAAGTGGTTAAAAATGCAAAATTTTTCAAACACACTTTCTACATGCTAAACTCTTTCGTTTTTTGTATTGGAATCCAAATAAAATGATACTTTTATCCAAACTTTAGTGGGAATTGTGATGCTGACTCCGATATAACACAAATCATGCTTACTTCAAGCTGCATTCCGGCAGCAGGTGCCGAAAAAAAAAATACTGGAATTGTGAAACAGATTCAGTGCAGATACAATGAAGGTGCTTTCAAGCATTGCATTAAATGTTTCTGATGAGTTTGGAGACATTTGGGTAACTTTTTGAACACAGGATGTGAAGGCAAGGTTTTTGCTTGGTGTACAGTAATACAAGTGCCCGAGCTAGGGTTAGGGTTAGGGCTTGAATGAGAAGTAGATGTTTACTGATGCCTTTGCTGTGCTTTTGGAGGCAGTTGAAATGCAGGAAAAGTCTTGTTTGGATGTTTCCTTGAAGACGACTTTTGGCCCACATTTGTGATTTTTGCTAAGCCGCGCGGCTGTCGCTCAAAAGTGGTTA
This sequence comes from Lepisosteus platostomus, assembly GCF_059453375.1. NCBI lineage: Eukaryota > Metazoa > Chordata > Actinopteri > Semionotiformes > Lepisosteidae > Lepisosteus > Lepisosteus platostomus. The sequence goes on along the minus strand of NC_142614.1, from coordinate 62,462,783 downwards.
AAAATGCAAAATTTTTCAAACACACTTTCTACATGCTAAACTCTTTCGTTTTTTTTTTATTGTAATCCAAATAAAATGATACTTTTAGCCAAACTTTAGTGGGAATTGTGATGCTGACCCCGATATAACACAAATCATGCTTACTTCAAGCTGTGTTCCGGCAGCAGGTGCCGAAAAAAAAAATACTGGAATTGTAAAACATATTCAGTGCAGATACAATGAAGGTGCTTTCAAGCATTGCATTAAATGTTTCTGATGAGTTTGGAGACATTTGGGTAACTTTTTGAACACAGGATGTGAAGGCAAGTTTTTTGATTGGTGTACAGTAATACAAGTGCCCGAGCTAGGGTTAGGGTTAGGGTTTGAATGAGAAGTAGATGTTTACTGATGCCTTTGCTGTGCTTTTGGAGGCAGTTGAAATGCAGGAAAAGTCTTGTTTGGATGTTTCCTTGACGACGACTTTTGGCTCACATTTGCAATTTTTGCTAAGCCGCGCGGCTGTCGCTCAAAAGTGGTTAAAAATGCAAAATTTTTCAAACACACTTTCTACATGCTAAACTCTTTCGTTTTTTGTATTGGAATCCAAATAAAATGATACTTTTATCCAAACTTTAGTGGGAATTGTGATGCTGACTCCGATATAACACAAATCATGCTTACTTCAAGCTGCATTCCGGCAGCAGGTGCCGAAAAAAAAAATACTGGAATTGTGAAACAGATTCAGTGCAGATACAATGAAGGTGCTTTCAAGCATTGCATTAAATGTTTCTGATGAGTTTGGAGACATTTGGGTAACTTTTTGAACACAGGATGTGAAGGCAAGGTTTTTGATTGGTGTACAGTAATACAAGTGCCCGAGCTAGGGTTAGGGTTAGGGCATGAATGAGAAGCAGATGTTTACTGATGCCTTTGCTGTGCTTTTGGAGGCAGTTGAAATGCAGGAAAAGTCTTGTTTGGATGTTTACTTGAAGACGACTTTTGGCCCATATTTGCGATTTTTGCTAAGCCGCGCGGCTGTCGCTCAAAAGTGGTTAAAAATGCACAATTTTTCAAACACACTTTCTACATGCTAAACTCTTTCGTTTTTTTTTTATTGTAATCCAAATAAAATGATACTTTTAGCCAAACTTTAGTGGGAATTGTGATGCTGACCCCGATATAACACAAATCATGCTTACTTCAAGCTGTATTCCGGCAGCAGGTGACGAAAAAAAAAATACTGGAATTGTAAAACAGATTCAGTGCAGATACAATAAAGGTGCTTTCAAGCATTGCATTAAATGTTTCTGATGAGTTTGGAGACATTTGTGTAACTTTTTGAACACAGGATGTGAAGGCAAGGTTTTTGCTTGGTGTACAGTAATACAAGTGCCCGAGCTAGGGTTAGGGTTAGGGCTTGAATGAGAAGTAGATGTTTACTGATGCCTTTGCTGTGCTTTTGGAGGCAGTTGAAATGCAGGAAAAGTCTTGTTTGGATGTTTCCTTGACGACGACTTTTGGCCCACAATTGCGATTTTTGCTAAGCCACGCGGCTGTCGCTCAAAAGTGGTTAAAAATGCAAAATTTTTCAAGCACACTTCTACATGCTAAACTCTTTCGTTTTTTGTATTGGAATCCAAATAAAATGATACTTTTAGCCAAACTTTAGTGGGAATTGTGATGCTGACCCCGCTATAACACAAATCATGCTTACTTCAAGCTGTGTTCCGGCAGCAGGTGCCGAAAAAAAAAATACTGGAATTGTAAAACATATTCAGTGCAGATACAATGAAGGTGCTTTCAAGCATTGCATTAAATGTTTCTGATGAGTTTGGAGACATTTGGGTAACTTTTTGAACACAGGATGTGAAGGCAAGTTTTTTGATTGGTGTACAGTAATACAAGTGCCCGAGCTAGGGTTAGGGTTAGGGTTTGAATGAGAAGTAGATGTTTACTGATGCCTTTGCTGTGCTTTTGGAGGCAGTTGAAATGCAGGAAAAGTCTTGTTTGGATGTTTCCTTGACGACGACTTTTGGCTCACATTTGCAATTTTTGCTAAGCCGCGCGGCTGTCGCTCAAAAGTGGTTAAAAATGCAAAATTTTTCAAACACACTTTTTACATGCTAAACTCTTTCGTTTTTTGTATTGGAATCCAAATAAAATGATACTTTTATCCAAACTTTAGTGGGAATTGTGATGCTGACTCCGATATAACACAAATCATGCTTACTTCAAGCTGCATTCCGGCAGCAGGTGCCGAAAAAAAAAATACTGGAATTGTGAAACAGATTCAGTGCAGATACAATGAAGGTGCTTTCAAGCATTGCATTAAATGTTTCTGATGAGTTTGGAGACATTTGGGTAACTTTTTGAACACAGGATGTGAAGGCAAGGTTTTTGCTTGGTGTACAGTAATACAAGTGCCCGAGCTAGGGTTAGGGTTAGGGCTTGAATGAGAAGTAGATGTTTACTGATGCCTTTGCTGTGCTTTTGGAGGCAGTTGAAATGCAGGAAAAGTCTTGTTTGGATGTTTCCTTGAAGACGACTTTTGGCCCACATTTGTGATTTTTGCTAAGCCGCGCGGCTGTCGCTCAAAAGTGGTTAAAAATGCAAAATTTTTCAAACACACTTTCTACATGCTAAACTCTTTCGTTTTTTGTATTGGAATCCAAATAAAATGATACTTTTAGCTAAACTTTAGTGGGAATTGTGATGCTGACCCCGATATAACACAAATCATGCTTACTTCAAGCTGTGTTCCGGCTGCAGGTGACGAAAAAAAATATATTGGAATTGTAAAACAGATTCAGTGCAGATACAATGAAGGTGCTTTCAAGCATTGCATTAAATGTTTCTGATGAGTTTGGAGACATTTGAGTAACTTTTTGAACACAGGATGTGAAGGCAAGTTTTTTGATTGGTGTACAGTAATACAAGTGCCCGAGCTAGGGTTAGGGTTAGGGTTTGAATGAGAAATAGGTGTTTACTGATGCCTTTGATGTGCTTTTGGAGGCAGTTGAAATGCAGGAAAAGTCTTGTTTGGATGTTTCCTTGACGACGACTTTTGGCCCACATTTGCAATTTTTGCTAAGCCGCGCGGCTGTCGCTCAAAAGTGGTTAAAAATGCACAATTTTTCAAACACACTTTCTACATGCTAAACTCTTTCGTTTTTTGTATTGGAATCCAAATAAAATGATACTTTTAGCCAAACTTTAGTGGGAATTGTGATGCTGACCCCGATATAACACAAATCATGCTTACTTCAAGCTGTGTTCCGGCAGCAGGTGCCGAAAAAAAAAATATTGGAATTGTAAAACAGATTCAGTGCAGATACAATGAAGGTGCTTTCAAGCATTGCATTAAATGTTTCTGATGAGTTTGGAGACATTTGGGTAACTTTTTGAACACAGGATGTGAAGGCAAGGTTTTTGATTGGTGTACAGTAATACAAGTGCCCGAGCTAGGGTTAGGGTGAGGGTTTGAATGAGAAGTAGATGTTTACTGATGCCTTTGATGTGCTTTTGGAGGCAGTTGAAATGCAGGAAAAGTCTTGTTTGGATGTTTCCTTGACGACGACTTTTGGCCCACAATTGCGATTTTTGCTAAGCCGCGCGGCTGTCGCTCAACAGTGGTTAAAAATGCAAAATTTTTCAAACACACTTTCTACATGCTAAACTCTTTCGTTTTTTGTATTGGAATCCAAATAAAATGATACTTTTAGCCAAACTTTAGTGGGAATTTTGATGCTGACCCCGATATAACACAAATCACGCTTAATTCAAGCTGTATTCCGGCAGCAGGTGCCGAAAAAAAAAATACTGGAATTGTAAAACAGATTCAGTGCAGATACAATGAAGGTGCTTTCAAGCATTGCATTAAATGTTTCTGATGAGTTTGGAGACATTTGGGTAACTGTTTGAACACAGGATGTGAAGGCAAGGTTTTTGTTTGGTGTACAGTAATACAAGTGCCCGAGATAGGGTTAGGGTTAGGGTTTGAATGAGAAGTAGACGTTTACTGATGCCTTTGATGTGCTTTTGGAGGCAGTTGAAATGCAGGAAAAGTCTTGTTTGGATGTTTCCTTGACGACTACTTTTGGCCCACAATTGCGATTTTTGCTAAGCCGCGCGGCTGTCGCTCAATAGTGGTTAAAAATGCAAAATTTTTCAAACACACTTTCTACATGCTAAACTCTTTCGTTTTTTGTATTGGAATCCAAATAAAATGATACTTTTAGCCAAACTTTAGTGGGAATTGTGATGCTGACCCCGATATAACACAAATCACGCTTAATTCAAGCTGTATTCCGGCAGCAGGTGCCGAAAAAAAAAATACTGGAATTGTAAAACAGATTCAGTGCAGATACAATGAAGGTGCTTTCAAGCATTGCATTAAATGTTTCTGATGAGTTTGGAGACATTTGGGTAACTGTTTAAACACAGGATGTGAAGGCAAGGTTTTTGTTTGGTGTACAGTAATACAAGTGCCCGAGATAGGGTTAGGGTTAGGGTTTGAATGAGAAGTAGACGTTTACTGATGCCTTTGATGTGCTTTTGGAGGCAGTTGAAATGCAGGAAAAGTCTTGTTTGGAAGTTTCCTTGACGACGACTTTTGGCCCACATTTGCGATTTTTGCTAAGCCGCGCGGCTGTCGCTCAAAAGTGGTTAAAAATGCACAATTTTTCAAACACACTTTCTACATGCTAAACTCTTTCGTTTTTTGTATTGGAATCCAAATAAAATGATACTTTTAGCCAAACTTTAGTGGGAATTGTGATGCTGACCCCGATATAACACAAATCATGCTTAATTCAAGCTGTATTCCGGCAGCAGGTGCCGAAAAAAAAAATACTGGAATTGTAAAACAGATTCAGTGCAGATACAATGAAGGTGCTTTCAAGCATTGCATTAAATGTTTCTGATGAGTTTGGAGACATTTGGGTAACTTTTTGAACACAGGATGTGAAGGCAAGGTTTTTGATTGGTGTACAGTAATACAAGTGCCCGAGCTAGGGTTAGGGTTAGGGCTTGAATGAGAAGCAGATGTTTACTGATGCCTTTGCTGTGCTTTTGGAGGCAGTTGAAATGCAGGAAAAGTCTTGTTTGGATGTTTACTTGAAGACGACTTTTGGCCCATATTTGCGATTTTTGCTAAGCCGCGCGGCTGTTGCTCAAAAGTGGTTAAAAATGCACAATTTTTCAAACACACTTTCTACATGCTAAACTCTTTCGTTTTTTGTATTGGAATCCAAATAAAATGATACTTTTAGCCAAACTTTAGTGGGAATTGTGATGCTGACCCCGATATAACACAAATCATGCTTAATTCAAGCTGTATTCCGGCAGCAGGTGCCGAAAAAAAAATACTGGAATTGTAAAACAGATTCAGTGCAGATACAATGAAGGTGCTTTCAAGCATTGCATTAAATGTTTCTGATGAGTTTGGAGACATTTGGGTAACTTTTTGAACACAGGATGTGAAGGCAAGGTTTTTGATTGGTGTACAGTAATACAGGTGCCCGAGCTAGGGTTAGGGTTAGGGCTTGAATGAGAAGCAGATGTTTACTGATGCCTTTGCTGTGCTTTTGGAGGCAGTTGAAATGCAGGAAAAGTCTTGTTTGGATGTTTACTTGAAGACGACTTTTGGCCCATATTTGCGATTTTTGCTAAGCCGCGCGGCTGTTGCTCAAAAGTGGTTAAAAATGCACAATTTTTCAAACACACTTTCTACATACTAAACTCTTTCGTTTTTTGTATTGGAATCCAAATAAAATGATACTTTTAGCCAAACTTTAGTGGGAATTGTGATGCTGACCCCGATATAACACAAATCATGCATAATTCAAGCTGTATTCTGGCAGCAGGTGCCGAAAAAAAAATACTGGAATTGTAAAACAGATTCAGTGCAGATACAATGAAGGTGCTTTCAAGCATTGCATTAAATGTTTCTGATGAGTTTGGAGACATTTGGGTAACTTTTTGAACACAGGATGTGAAGGCAAGGTTTTTGATTGGTGTACAGTAATACAAGTGCCCGAGCTAGGGTTAGGGTTAGGGCTTGAATGAGAAGCAGATGTTTACTGATGCCTTTGCTGTGCTTTTGGAGGCAGTTGAAATGCAGGAAAAGTCTTGTTTGGATGTTTACTTGAAGACGACTTTTGGCCCATATTTGCGATTTTTGCTAAGCCGCGCGGCTGTCGCTCAAAAGTGGTTAAAAATGCAAAATTTTTCAAACACACTTTCTACATGCTAAACTCTTTCGTTTTTTTTTTTATTGTAATCCAAATAAAATGATACTTTTAGCCAAACTTTAGTGGGAATTGTGATGCTGACCCCGATATAACACAAATCATGCTTACTTCAAGCTGTATTCCGGCAGCAGGTGACGAAAAAAAAAATACTGGAATTGTAAAACAGATTCAGTGCAGATACAATAAAGGTGCTTTCAAGCATTGCATTAAATGTTTCTGATGAGTTTGGAGACATTTGTGTAACTTTTTGAACACAGGATGTGAAGGCAAGTTTTTTGATTGGTGTACAGTAATACAAGTGCCCGAGCTAGGGTTAGGGTTTGTATGAGAAGTAGACGTTTACTGATGCCTTTGCTGTGCTTTTGGAGGCAGTTGAAATGCATGAAAAGTCTTGTTTGGATGTATCCTTGACGACGACTTTTGGCCCACATTTGCAATTTTTGCTAAGCCGCGCGGCTGTCGCTCAAAAGTGGTTAAAAATGCAAAATTTTTCAAACACACTTTCTACATGCTAAACTCTTTCGTTTTTTGTATTGGAATCCAAATAAAATGATACTTTTAGCCAAACTTTAGTGGGAATTGTGATGCTGACCCCGATATAACACAAATCATGCTTAATTCAAGCTGTATTCCGGCAGCAGGTGCCGAAAAAAAAAATACTGGAATTGTAAAACAGATTCAGTGCAGATACAATGAAGGTGCTTTCAAGCATTGCATTAAATGTTTCTGATGAGTTTGGAGACATTTGGGTAACTTTTTGAACACAGGATGTGAAGGCAAGGTTTTTGATTGGTGTACAGTAATACAAGTGCCCGAGCTAGGGTTAGGGTTAGGGCTTGAATGAGAAGCAGATGTTTACTGATGCCTTTGCTGTGCTTTTGGAGGCAGTTGAAATGCAGGAAAAGTCTTGTTTGGATGTTTACTTGAAGACGACTTTTGGCCCATATTTGCGATTTTTGCTAAGCCGCGCGGCTGTTGCTCAAAAGTGGTTAAAAATGCACAATTTTTCAAACACACTTTCTACATACTAAACTCTTTCGTTTTTTGTATTGGAATCCAAATAAAATGATACTTTTAGCCAAACTTTAGTGGGAATTGTGATGCTGACCCCGATATAACACAAATCATGCTTAATTCAAGCTGTATTCCGGCAGCAGGTGCCGAAAAAAAAAATACTGGAATTGTAAAATAGATTAAGTGCAGATACAATGAAGGTGCTTTCAAGCATTGCATTAAATGTTTCTGATGAGTTTGGAGACATTTGGGTAACTTTTTGAACACAGGATGTGAAGGCAAGGTTTTTGATTGGTGTACAGTAATACAAGTGCCCGAGCTAGGGTTAGGGTTAGGGCTTGAATGAGAAGCAGATGTTTACTGATGCCTTTGCTGTGCTTTTGGAGGCAGTTGAAATGCAGGAAAAGTCTTGTTTGGATGTTTACTTGAAGACGACTTTTGGCCCATATTTGCGATTTTTGCTAAGCCGCGCGGCTGTCGCTCAAAAGTGGTTAAAAATGCAAAATTTTTCAAACACACTTTCTACATGCTAAACTCTTTCGTTTTTTTTTTATTGTAATCCAAATAAAATGATAGTTTTAGCCAAACTTTAGTGGGAATTGTGATGCTGACCCCGATATAACACAAATCATGCTTACTTCAAGCTGTATTCCGGCAGCAGGTGACGAAAAAAAAAATACTGGAATTGTAAAACAGATTCAGTGCAGATACAATAAAGGTGCTTTCAAGCATTGCATTAAATGTTTCTGATGAGTTTGGAGACATTTGTGTAACTTTTTGAACACAGGATGTGAAGGCAAGGTTTTTGCTTGGTGTACAGTAATACAAGTGCCCGAGCTAGGGTTAGGGTTAGGGCTTGAATGAGAAGTAGATGTTTACTGATGCCTTTGCTGTGCTTTTGGAGGCAGTTGAAATGCAGGAAAAGTCTTGTTTGGATGTTTCCTTGACGACGACTTTTGGCCCATATTTGCGATTTTTGCTAAGCCGCGCGGCTGTCGCTCAAAAGTGGTTAAAAATGCAAAATTTTTCAAACACACTTTCTACATGCTAAACTCTTTCGTTTTTTTTTTATTGTAATCCAAATAAAATGATAGTTTTAGCCAAACTTTAGTGGGAATTGTGATGCTGACCCCGATATAACACAAATCATGCTTACTTCAAGCTGTATTCCGGCAGCAGGTGACGAAAAAAAAAATACTGGAATTGTAAAACAGATTCAGTGCAGATACAATAAAGGTGCTTTCAAGCATTGCATTAAATGTTTCTGATGAGTTTGGAGACATTTGTGTAACTTTTTGAACACAGGATGTGAAGGCAAGGTTTTTGCTTGGTGTACAGTAATACAAGTGCCCGAGCTAGGGTTAGGGTTAGGGCTTGAATGAGAAGTAGATGTTTACTGATGCCTTTGCTGTGCTTTTGGAGGCAGTTGAAATGCAGGAAAAGTCTTGTTTGGATGTTTCCTTGACGACGACTTTTGGCTCACATTTGCAATTTTTGCTAAGCCGCGCGGCTGTCGCTCAAAAGTGGTTAAAAATGCAAAATTTTTCAAACACACTTTCTACATGCTAAACTCTTTCGTTTTTTGTATTGGAATCCAAATAAAATGATACTTTTATCCAAACTTTAGTGGGACTTGTGATGCTGACTCCGATATAACACAAATCATGCTTACTTCAAGCTGCATTCCGGCAGCAGGTGCCGAAAAAAAAAATACTGGAATTGTGAAACAGATTCAGTGCAGATACAATGAAGGTGCTTTCAAGCATTGCATTAAATGTTTCTGATGAGTTTGGAGACATTTGGGTAACTTTTTGAACACAGGATGTGAAGGCAAGGTTTTTGCTTGGTGTACAGTAATACAAGTGCCCGAGCTAGGGTTAGGGTTAGGGCTTGAATGAGAAGTAGATGTTTACTGATGCCTTTGCTGTGCTTTTGGAGGCAGTTGAAATGCAGGAAAAGTCTTGTTTGGATGTTTCCTTGAAGACGACTTTTGGCCCACATTTGTGATTTTTGCTAAGCCGCGCGGCTGTCGCTCAAAAGTGGTTAAAAATGCAAAATTTTTCAAACACACTTTCTACATGCTAAACTCTTTCGTTTTTTGTATTGGAATCCAAATAAAATGATACTTTTAGCTAAACTTTAGTGGGAATTGTGATGCTGACCCCGATATAACACAAATCATGCTTACTTCAAGCTGTGTTCCGGCAGCAGGTGCCGAAAAAAAAAATACTGGAATTGTAAAACATATTCAGTGCAGATACAATGAAGGTGCTTTCAAGCATTGCATTAAATGTTTCTGATGAGTTTGGAGACATTTGGGTAACTTTTTGAACACAGGATGTGAAGGCAAGTTTTTTGATTGGTGTACAGTAATACAAGTGCCCGAGCTAGGGTTAGGGTTTGTATGAGAAGTAGACGTTTACTGATGCCTTTGCTGTGCTTTTGGAGGCAGTTGAAATGCATGAAAAGTCTTGTTTGGATGTATCCTTGACGACGACTTTTGGCCCACATTTGCAATTTTTGCTAAGCCGCGCGGCTGTCGCTCAAAAGTGGTTAAAAATGCAAAATTTTTCAAACACACTTTCTACATGCTAAACTCTTTCGTTTTTTGTATTGGAATCCAAATAAAATGATACTTTTAGCCAAACTTTAGTGGGAATTGTGATGCTGACAACGATATAACACAAATCATGCTTACTTCAAGCTGTGTTCCGGCAGCAGGTGCCGAAAAAAAAATACTGGAATTGTAAAACATATTCAGTGCAGATACAATGAAGGTGCTTTCAAGCATTGCATTAAATGTTTCTGATGAGTTTGGAGACATTTGGGTAACTTTTTGAATACAGGATGTGAAGGCAAGGTTTTTGATTGGTGTACAGTAATACAAGTGCCAGAGCTAGGGTTAGGGTTAGGGTTTGAATGAGAAGTAGATGTTTACTGATGCCTTTGCTGTGCTTTTGGAGGCAGTTGAAATGCAGGAAAAGTCTTGTTTGGATGTTTCCTTGACGACGACTTTTGGCCCACAATTGCGATTTTTGCTAAGCCGCGCGGCTGTCGCTCAATAGTGGTTAAAAATGCAAAATTTTTCAAGCACACTTTCTACATGCTAAACTCTTTCGTTTTTTGTATTGGAATCCAAATAAAATTATACTATTAGCCAAACTTTAGTGGTAATTGTGATGCTGACCCCGATATAACACAAATCATGCTTACTTCAAGCTGTGTTCCGGCAGCAGGTGCCGAAAAAAAAAATACTGGAATTGTAAAACATATTCAGTGCAGATACAATGAAGGTGCTTTCAAGCATTGCATTAAATGTTTCTGATGAGTTTGGAGACATTTGGGTAACTTTTTGAACACAGGATGTGAAGGCAAGTTTTTTGATTGGTGTACAGTAATACAAGTGCCCGAGCTAGGGTTAGGGTTTGTATGAGAAGTAGACGTTTACTGATGCCTTTGCTGTGCTTTTGGAGGCAGTTGAAATGCAGGAAAAGTCTTGTTTGGATGTTTCCTTGACGACGACTTTTGGCCCACATTTGCAATTCTTGCTAAGCCGCGCGGCTGTCGCTCAAAAGTGGTTAAAAAAGCAAAATGTTTCAAACACACTTTCTACATGCTAAACTCTTTCGTTTTTTTGTATTGGAATCCAAATAAAATGATACTTTTAGCCAAACTTTAGTGGGAATTGTGATGCTGACCCCGATATAACACAAATCACGCTTAATTCAAGCTGTATTCCGGCAGCAGGTGCCGAAAAAAAAAATACTGGAATTGTAAAACATATTCAGTGCAGATACAATGAAGGTGCTTTCAAGCATTGCATTAAATGTTTCTGATGAGTTTGGAGACATTTGGGTAACTTTTTGAACACAGGATGTGAAGGCAAGGTTTTTGATTGGTGTACAGTAATACAAGTGCCCGAGCTAGGGTTAGGGTTAGGGTTTGAATGAGAAGTAGACGTTTACTGATGCCTTTGATGTGCTTTTGGAGGCAGTTGAAATGCAGGAAAAGTCTTGTTTGGAAGTTTCCTTGACGACGACTTTTGGCCCACATTTGCGATTTTTGCTAAGCCGCGCGGCTGTCGCTCAAAAGTGGTTAAAAATGCAAAATTTTTCAAACACACTTTCTACATGCTAAACTCTTTCGTTTTTTTTTATTGTAATCCAAATAAAATGATACTTTTAGCCAAACTTTAGTGGGAATTGTGATGCTGACCCCGATATAACACAAATCATGCTTACTTCAAGCTGTATTCCGGCAGCAGGTGCCGAAAAAAAAAATACTGGAATTGTAAAACATATTCAGTGCAGATACAATGAAGGTGCTTTCAAGCATTGCATTAAATGTTTCTGATGAGTTTTTTATAGACATTTGGGAAACTTTTTGAACACAGGATGTGAAGGCAAGTTTTTTGATTGGTGTACAGTAATACAAGTGCCCGAGCTAGGGTTAGGGTTTGAATGAGAAGTAGACGTTTACTGGTGCCTTTGCTGTGCTTTTGGAGGCAGTTGAAATGCAGGAAAAGTCTTGTTTGGATGTTTCCTTGACGACGACTTTTGGCCCACATTTGCAATTTTTGCTAAGCCGCGCGGCTGTTGCTCAAAAGTGGTTAAAAATGCAAAATTTTTCAAACACACTTTCTACATGCTAAACTCTTTCGTTTTTTGTATTGGAATCCAAATAAAATGATTCTTTTAGCCAAACTTTAGTGGGAATTGTGATGCTGACCCCGATATAACACAAATCATGCTTACTTCAAGCTGTGTGCCAAGCTGTGTGCAGGTGCCGAAAAAAAAAATACTGGAATTGTAAAACAGATTCAGTGCAGATACAATGAAGGTGCTTTCAAGCATTGCATTAAATGTTTCTGATGAGTTTGGAGACATTTGGGTAACTTTTTGAACACAGGATGTGAAGGCAAGGTTTTTGATTGGTGTACAGTAATACAAGTGCCCGAGCTAGGGTTATGGTTAGGGTTTGAATGAGAAGTAGACGTTTACTGATGCCTTTGATGTGCTTTTGGAGGCAGTTGAAATGCAGGAAAAGTCTTGTTTGGATGTTTCCTTGACGACGACTTTTGGCCCACATTTGCGATTTTTGCTAAGCCGCGCGGCTGTCGCTCAAAAGTGGTTAAAAATGCAAAATGTTTCAAACACACTTTCTACATGCTAAACTCTTTCGTTTTTTTTTATTGGAATCCAAATAAAATGATACTTTTAGCCAAACTTTAGTGGGATTTGTGATGTTGACCCCGATATAACACAAATCATGCTTAATTCAAGCTGTATTCCGGCAGCAGGTGCCGAAAAAAAAAATACTGGAATTGTAAAACATATTCAGTGCAGATACAATGAAGGTGCTTTCAAGCATTGCATTAAATGTTTCTGATGAGTTTGGAGACATTTGGGTAACTTTTTGAACACAGGATGTGAAGGCAAGTTTTTTGATTGGTGTACAGTAATACAAGTGCCCGAGCTAGGGTTAGGGTTAGGGCTTAAATGAGAAGTAGATGTTTACTGATGCCTTTGCTGTGCTTTTGGAGGCAGTTGAAATGCAGGAAAAGTGTTGTTTGGATGTTTCCTTGAAGACGACTTTTGGCCCACATTTGCGATTTTTGCTAAGCCGCGCGGCTGTCGCTCAAAAGTGGTTAAAAATGCAAAATGTTTCAAACACACTTTCTACATGCTAAACTCTTTCGTTTTTTGTATTGGAATCCAAATAAAATGATACTTTTAGCCAAACTTTAGTGGGAATTGTGATGCTGACAACGATATAACACAAATCACGCTTAATTCAAGCTGTATTCCAGCAGCAGGTGCCGAAAAAAAAAATACTGGAATTGTAAAACAGATTCAGTGCAGATACAATGAAGGTGCTTTCAAGCATTGCATTAAATGTTTCTGATGAGTTTGGAGACATTTGGGTAACTTTTTGAACACAGGATGTGAAGGCAAGGTTTTTGATTGGTGTACAGTAATACAAGTGCCCGAGCTAGGGTTAGGGTTAGGGTTTGAATGAGAAGTAGACGTTTACTGATGCCTTTGATGTGCTTTTGGAGGCAGTTGAAATGCAGGAAAAGTCTTGTTTGGAAGTTTCCTTGACGACGACTTTTGGCCCACATTTGCGATTTTTGCTAAGCCGCGCGGCTGTCGCTCAAAAGTGGTTAAAAATGCAAAATTTTTCAAACACACTTTCTACATCCTAAACCCTTTCGTTTTTTGTATTGGAATCCAAATATAATTAAACTTTTAGCCAAACTTTAGTGGGAATTGTGATGCTGACCCCGATATAACACAAATCATGCTTAATTCAAGCTGTATTCCGGCAGCAGGTGCCGAAAAAAAAAATACTGGAATTGTAAAATATATTCAGTGCAGATACAATGAAGGTGCTTTCAAGCATTGCATTAAATGTTTCTGATGAGTTTGGAGACATTTGGTTAACTTTTTGAACACAGGATGTGAAGGCAAGGTTTTTGATTGGTGTACAGTAATACAAGTGCCCGAGCTAGGGTTAGGGTTAGGGTTTGAATGAGAAGTAGACGTTTACTGATGCCTTTGCTGTGCTTTTGGAAGCAGTTGAAATGCAGGAAAAGTCTTGTTTGGAAGTTTCCTTGACGACGACTTTTGGACCACATTTGCGATTTTTGCTAAGCCGCGCGGCTGTCGCTCAAAAGTGGTTAAAAATGCAAAATTTTTCAAACACACTTTCTACATGCTAAACTCTTTCGTTTTTTGTATTGGAATCCAAATAAAATGATACTTTTAGCCAAACTTTAGTGGGAATTGTGATGCTGACAACGATATAACACAAATCATGCTTACTTCAAGCTGTGTTCCGGCAGCAGGTGCCGAAAAAAAAAATACTGGAATTGTAAAACATATTCAGTGCAGATAAAATGAAGGTGCTTTCAAGCATTGCATTAAATGTTTCTGATGAGTTTGGAGACATTTGGGTAACTTTTTGAACACAGGATGTGAAGGCAAGTTTTTTGATTGGTGTACAGTAATACAAGTGCCCGAGCTAGGGTTAGGGTTTGAATGAGAAGTAGACGTTTACTGATGCCTTTGCTGTGCTTTTGGAGGCAGTTGAAATGCAGGAAAAGTCTTGTTTGGATGTTTCCTTGACGACGACTTTTGGCCCACAATTGCGATTTTTGCTAAGCCGCGCGGCTGTCGCTCAAAAGTGGTTAAAAATGCAAAATTTTTCAAACACACTTTCTACATGCTAAACTCTTTCGTTTTTTGTATTGGAATCCAAATAAAATGATACTTTTAGCCAAACTTTAGTTGGAATTGTGATGCTGACAACGATATAACACAAATCATGCTTACTTCATGCTGTATTTCGGCAGCAGGTGCCGAAAAAAAAAAATACTGGAATTGTAAAACAGATTCAGTGCAGATACAATGAAGGTGCTTTCAAGCATTACATTAAATGTTTGTGATGAGTTTGGAGACATTTGGGTAACTTTTTGAATACAGGATGTGAAGTCAAGGTTTTTGCTTGGTGTACAGTAATACAAGTGCCCGAGCTAGGGTTAGGGTTAGGGTTTGAATGAGAAGTAGATGTTTACTGATGCCTTTGCTGTGCTTTTGGAGGCAGTTGAAATGCAGGAAAAGTCTTGTTTGGATGTTTCCTTGACGACGACTTTTGGCCCACAATTGCGATTTTTGCTAAGCCGCGCGGCTGTCGCTCAAAAGTGGTTAAAAATGCAAAATTTTTCAAGCACACTTCTACATGCTAAACTCTTTCGTTTTTTGTATTGGAATCCAAATAAAATGATACTTTTAGCCAAACTTTAGTGGGAATTGTGATGCTGACCCCGATATAACACAAATCATGCTTACTTCAAGCTGTATTCCGGCAGCAGGTGCCGAAAAAAAAAATACTGGAATTGTAAAACATATTCAGTGCAGATACAATGAAGGTGCTTTCAAGCATTGCATTAAATGTTTCTGATGAGTTTGGAGACATTTGGGTAACTTTTTGAACACAGGATGTGAAGGCAAGTTTTTTGATTGGTGTACAGTAATACAAGTGCCCGAGCTAGGGTTAGGGTTTGTATGAGAAGTAGACGTTTACTGATGCCTTTGCTGTGCTTTTGGAGGCAGTTGAAATGCAGGAAAAGTCTTGTTTGGATGTATCCTTGACGACGACTTTTGGCCCACATTTGCAATTTTTGCTAAGCCGCGCGGCTGTCGCTCAAAAGTGGTTAAAAATGCAAAATTTTTAAACACACTTTCTACATGCTAAACTCTTTCGTTTTTTGTATTGGAATCCAAATAAAATGATACTTTTAGCCAAACTTTAGTGGGAATTGTGATGCTGACAACGATATAACACAAATCATGCTTACTTCATGCTGTATTCCGGCAGCAGGTGCCGAAAAAAAAAATACTGGAATTGTAAAACAGATTCAGTGCAGATACAATGAAGGTGCTTTCAAGCATTACATTAAATGTTTCTGATGAGTTTGGAGACATTTGGGTAACTTTTTGAATACAGGATGTGAAGGCAAGGTTTTTGATTGGTGTACAGTAATACAAGTGCCCGAGCTAGGGTTAGGGTTAGGGTTTGAATGAGAAGTAGATGTTTACAGATGCCTTTGCTGTGCTTTTGGAGGCAGTTGAAATGCAGGAAAAGTCTTGTTTGGATGTTTCCTTGACGACGACTTTTGGCCCACATTTGCAATTTTTGCTAAGCCGCGCGGCTGTCGCTCAAAAGTGGTTAAAAATGCAAAATTTTTCAAACACACTTTCTACATGCTAAACTCTTTCGTTTTTTGTATTGGAATCCAAATAAAATGATTCTTTTAGCCAAACTTTAGTGGGAATTGTGATGCTGACCCCGATATAACACAAATCATGCTTACTTCAAGCTGTTTGCCAAGCTGTGTGCAGGTGCCGAAAAAAAAAATATTTGAATTGTAAAACAGATTCAGTGCAGATACAATGAAGGTGCTTTCAAGCATTGCATTTAATGTTTCTGATGAGTTTGGAGACATTTGGGTAACTTTTTGAACACAGGATGTGAAGGCAAGGTTTTTGATTGGTGTACAGTAATACAAGTGCCCGAGCTAGGGTTAGGGTTTGTATGAGAAGTAGACGTTTACTGATGCCTTTGCTGTGCTTTTGGAGGCAGTTGAAATGCAGGAAAAGTCTTGTTTGGATGTTTCCTTGACGACGACTTTTGGCCCACATTTGCAATTCTTGCTAAGCCGCGCGGCTGTCGCTCAAAAGTGGTTAAAAAAGCAAAATGTTTCAAACACACTTTCTACATGCTAAACTCTTTCGTTTTTTGTATTGGAATCCAAATAAAATGATACTTTTAGCCAAACTTTAGTGGGAATTGTGATGCTGACCCCGATATAACACAAATCACGCTTAATTCAAGCTGTATTCCGGCAGCAGGTGCCGAAAAAAAAAATACTGGAATTGTAAAACATATTCAGTGCAGATACAATGAAGGTGCTTTCAAGCATTGCATTAAATGTTTCTGATGAGTTTGGAGACATTTGGGTAACTTTTTGAACACAGGATGTGAAGGCAAGGTTTTTGATTGGTGTACAGTAATACAAGTGCCCGAGCTAGGGTTAGGGTTAGGGTTTGAATGAGAAGTAGACGTTTACTGATGCCTTTGATGTGCTTTTGGAGGCAGTTGAAATGCAGGAAAAGTCTTGTTTGGAAGTTTCCTTGACGACGACTTTTGGCCCACATTTGCGATTTTTGCTAAGCCGCGCGGCTGTCGCTCAAAAGTGGTTAAAAATGCAAAATTTTTCAAACACACTTTCTACATGCTAAACTCTTTCGTTTTTTTTTATTGTAATCCAAATAAAATGATACTTTTAGCCAAACTTTAGTGGGAATTGTGATGCTGACCCCGATATAACACAAATCATGCTTACTTCAAGCTGTATTCCGGCAGCAGGTGCCGAAAAAAAAAATACTGGAATTGTAAAACATATTCAGTGCAGATACAATGAAGGTGCTTTCAAGCATTGCATTAAATGTTTCTGATGAGTTTTTTATAGACATTTGGGAAACTTTTTGAACACAGGATGTGAAGGCAAGTTTTTTGATTGGTGTACAGTAATACAAGTGCCCGAGCTAGGGTTAGGGTTTGAATGAGAAGTAGACGTTTACTGGTGCCTTTGCTGTGCTTTTGGAGGCAGTTGAAATGCAGGAAAAGTCTTGTTTGGATGTTTCCTTGACGACGACTTTTGGCCCACATTTGCAATTTTTGCTAAGCCGCGCGGCTGTCGCTCAAAAGTGGTTAAAAATGCAAAATTTTTCAAACACACTTTCTACATGCTAAACTCTCTCGTTTTTTGTATTGGAATCCAAATAAAATGATTCTTTTAGCCAAACTTTAGTGGGAATTGTGATGCTGACCCCGATATAACACAAATCATGCTTACTTCAAGCTGTGTGCCAAGCTGTGTGCAGGTGCCGAAAAAAAAAATATTGGAATTGTAAAACAGATTCAGTGCAGATACAATGAAGGTGCTTTCAAGCATTGCATTTAATGTTTCTGATGAGTTTGGAGACATTTGGGTAACTTTTTGAACACAGGATGTGAAGGCAAAGTTTTTGATTGGTGTACAGTAATACAAGTGCCCGAGCTAGGGTTCGGGTTAGGGTTTGAATGAGAAGTAGACGTTTACTGATGCCATTGCTGTGCTTTTGGAGGCAGTTGAAATGCAGGAAAAGTCTTGTTTGGATGTTTCCTTGAAGACGACTTTTGGCCCACATTTGCGATTTTTGCTAAGCCGCGCGGCTGTTGCTCAAAAGTGGTTAAAAATGCAAAATTTTTCAAACACACTTTCTACATGCTAAACTCTTTCGTTTCTTGTATTGGAATCCAAATAAAATGATACTTTTAGCCAAACTTTAGTGGGAATTGTGATGCTGACCCCGATATAACACAAATCATGCTTACTTCAAGCTGTGTGCCAAGCTGTGTGCAGGTGCCGAAAAAAAAAATACTGGAATTGTAAAACAGATTCAGTGCAGATACAATGAAGGTGCTTTCAAGCATTGCATTAAATGTTTCTGATGAGTTTGGAGACATTTGGGTAACTTTTTGAACACAGGATGTGAAGGCAAGGTTTTTGATTGGTGTACAGTAATACAAGTGCCCGAGCTAGGGTTATGGTTAGGGTTTGAATGAGAAGTAGACGTTTACTGATGCCTTTGATGTGCTTTTGGAGGCAGTTGAAATGCAGGAAAAGTCTTGTTTGGATGTTTCCTTGACGACGACTTTTGGCCCACATTTGCGATTTTTGCTAAGCCGCGCGGCTGTCGCTCAAAAGTGGTTAAAAATGCAAAATTTTTCAAACACACTTTCTACATGCTAAACTCTTTCGTTTTTTTTTATTGGAATCCAAATAAAATGATACTTTTAGCCAAACTTTAGTGGGATTTGTGATGTTGACCCCGATATAACACAAATCATGCTTAATTCAAGCTGTATTCCGGCAGCAGGTGCCGAAAAAAAAAATACTGGAATTGTAAAACATATTCAGTGCAGATACAATGAAGGTGCTTTCAAGCATTGCATTAAATGTTTCTGATGAGTTTGGAGACATTTGGGTAACTTTTTGAACACAGGATGTGAAGGCAAGTTTTTTGATTGGTGTACAGTAATACAAGTGCCCGAGCTAGGGTTAGGGTTTGTATGAAAAGTAGACGTTTACTGATGCCTTTGCTGTGCTTTTGGAGGCAGTTGAAATGCAGGAAAAGTCTTGTTTGGATGTATCCTTGACGACGACTTTTGGCCCACATTTGCAATTTTTGCTAAGCCGCGCGGCTGTCGCTCAAAAGTGGTTAAAAATGCAAAATTTTTAAACACACTTTCTACATGCTAAACTCTTTCGTTTTTTGTATTGGAATCCAAATAAAATGATACTTTTAGCCAAACTTTAGTGGGAATTGTGATGCTGACAACGATATAACACAAATCATGCTTACTTCATGCTGTATTCCGGCAGCAGGTGCCGAAAAAAAAAATACTGGAATTGTAAAACAGATTCAGTGCAGATACAATGAAGGTGCTTTCAAGCATTACATTAAATGTTTCTGATGAGTTTGGAGACATTTGGGTAACTTTTTGAATACAGGATGTGAAGGCAAGGTTTTTGATTGGTGTACAGTAATACAAGTGCCCGAGCTAGGGTTAGGGTTAGGGTTTGAATGAGAAGTAGATGTTTACAGATGCCTTTGCTGTGCTTTTGGAGGCAGTTGAAATGCAGGAAAAGTCTTGTTTGGATGTTTCCTTGACGACGACTTTTGGCCCACATTTGCAATTTTTGCTAAGCCGCGCGGCTGTCGCTCAAAAGTGGTTAAAAATGCAAAATTTTTCAAACACACTTTCTACATGCTAAACTCTTTCGTTTTTTGTATTGGAATCCAAATAAAATGATTCTTTTAGCCAAACTTTAGTGGGAATTGTGATGCTGACCCCGATATAACACAAATCATGCTTACTTCAAGCTGTTTGCCAAGCTGTGTGCAGGTGCCGAAAAAAAAAATATTTGAATTGTAAAACAGATTCAGTGCAGATACAATGAAGGTGCTTTCAAGCATTGCATTTAATGTTTCTGATGAGTTTGGAGACATTTGGGTAACTTTTTGAACACAGGATGTGAAGGCAAGGTTTTTGATTGGTGTACAGTAATACAAGTGCCCGAGCTAGGGTTCAGGTTAGGGTTTGAATGAGAAGTAGACGTTTATTGATGCCATTGCTGTGCTTTTGGAGGCAGTTGAAATGCAGGAAAAGTCTTGTTTGGATGTTTCCTTGAAGACGACTTTTGGCCCACATTTGCGATTTTTGCTAAGCCGGCTGTTGCTCAAAAGTGGTTAAAAATGCAAAATTTTTCAAACACACTTTCTACATGCTAAACTCTTTCGTTTTTTGTATTGGAATCCAAATAAAATGATACTTTTAGCCAAACTTTAGTGGGAATTGTGATGCTGACAACGATATAACACAAATCATGCTTACTTCAAGCTGTGTTCCGGCAGCAGGTGCCGAAAAAAAAATACTGGAATTGTAAAACATATTCAGTGCAGATACAATGAAGGTGCTTTCAAGCATTGCATTAAATGTTTCTGATGAGTTTGGAGACATTTGGGTAACTTTTTGAATACAGGATGTGAAGGCAAGGTTTTTGATTGGTGTACAGTAATACAAGTGCCAGAGCTAGGGTTAGGGTTAGGGTTTGAATGAGAAGTAGATGTTTACTGATGCCTTTGCTGTGCTTTTGGAGGCAGTTGAAATGCAGGAAAAGTCTTGTTTGGATGTTTCCTTGACGACGACTTTTGGCCCACAATTGCGATTTTTGCTAAGCCGCGCGGCTGTCGCTCAATAGTGGTTAAAAATGCAAAATTTTTCAAGCACACTTTCTACATGCTAAACTCTTTCGTTTTTTGTATTGGAATCCAAATAAAATGATACTATTAGCCAAACTTTAGTGGTAATTGTGATGCTGACCCCGATATAACACAAATCATGCTTACTTCAAGCTGTGTTCCGGCAGCAGGTGCCGAAAAAAAAAATACTGGAATTGTAAAACATATTCAGTGCAGATACAATGAAGGTGCTTTCAAGCATTGCATTAAATGTTTCTGATGAGTTTGGAGACATTTGGGTAACTTTTTGAACACAGGATGTGAAGGCAAGTTTTTTGATTGGTGTACAGTAATACAAGTGCCCGAGCTAGGGTTAGGGTTTGTATGAGAAGTAGACGTTTACTGATGCCTTTGCTGTGCTTTTGGAGGCAGTTGAAATGCAGGAAAAGTCTTGTTTGGATGTTTCCTTGACGACGACTTTTGGCCCACATTTGCAATTCTTGCTAAGCCGCGCGGCTGTCGCTCAAAAGTGGTTAAAAAAGCAAAATGTTTCAAACACACTTTCTACATGCTAAACTCTTTCGTTTTTTGTATTGGAATCCAAATAAAATGATACTTTTAGCCAAACTTTAGTGGGAATTGTGATGCTGACCCCGATATAACACAAATCACGCTTAATTCAAGCTGTATTCCGGCAGCAGGTGCCGAAAAAAAAAATACTGGAATTGTAAAACATATTCAGTGCAGATACAATGAAGGTGCTTTCAAGCATTGCATTAAATGTTTCTGATGAGTTTGGAGACATTTGGGTAACTTTTTGAACACAGGATGTGAAGGCAAGGTTTTTGATTGGTGTACAGTAATACAAGTGCCCGAGCTAGGGTTAGGGTTAGGGTTTGAATGAGAAGTAGACGTTTACTGATGCCTTTGATGTGCTTTTGGAGGCAGTTGAAATGCAGGAAAAGTCTTGTTTGGAAGTTTCCTTGACGACGACTTTTGGCCCACATTTGCGATTTTTGCTAAGCCGCGCGGCTGTCGCTCAAAAGTGGTTAAAAATGCAAAATTTTTCAAACACACTTTCTACATGCTAAACTCTTTCGTTTTTTTTTATTGTAATCCAAATAAAATGATACTTTTAGCCAAACTTTAGTGGGAATTGTGATGCTGACCCCGATATAACACAAATCATGCTTACTTCAAGCTGTATTCCGGCAGCAGGTGCCGAAAAAAAAAATACTGGAATTGTAAAACATATTCAGTGCAGATACAATGAAGGTGCTTTCAAGCATTGCATTAAATGTTTCTGATGAGTTTTTTATAGACATTTGGGAAACTTTTTGAACACAGGATGTGAAGGCAAGTTTTTTGATTGGTGTACAGTAATACAAGTGCCCGAGCTAGGGTTAGGGTTTGAATGAGAAGTAGACGTTTACTGGTGCCTTTGCTGTGCTTTTGGAGGCAGTTGAAATGCAGGAAAAGTCTTGTTTGGATGTTTCCTTGACGACGACTTTTGGCCCACATTTGCAATTTTTGCTAAGCCGCGCGGCTGTCGCTCAAAAGTGGTTAAAAATGCAAAATTTTTCAAACACACTTTCTACATGCTAAACTCTCTCGTTTTTTGTATTGGAATCCAAATAAAATGATTCTTTTAGCCAAACTTTAGTGGGAATTGTGATGCTGACCCCGATATAACACAAATCATGCTTACTTCAAGCTGTGTGCCAAGCTGTGTGCAGGTGCCGAAAAAAAAAATATTGGAATTGTAAAACAGATTCAGTGCAGATACAATGAAGGTGCTTTCAAGCATTGCATTTAATGTTTCTGATGAGTTTGGAGACATTTGGGTAACTTTTTGAACACAGGATGTGAAGGCAAAGTTTTTGATTGGTGTACAGTAATACAAGTGCCCGAGCTAGGGTTCGGGTTAGGGTTTGAATGAGAAGTAGACGTTTACTGATGCCATTGCTGTGCTTTTGGAGGCAGTTGAAATGCAGGAAAAGTCTTGTTTGGATGTTTCCTTGAAGACGACTTTTGGCCCACATTTGCGATTTTTGCTAAGCCGCGCGGCTGTTGCTCAAAAGTGGTTAAAAATGCAAAATTTTTCAAACACACTTTCTACATGCTAAACTCTTTCGTTTCTTGTATTGGAATCCAAATAAAATGATACTTTTAGCCAAACTTTAGTGGGAATTGTGATGCTGACCCCGATATAACACAAATCATGCTTACTTCAAGCTGTGTGCCAAGCTGTGTGCAGGTGCCGAAAAAAAAAATACTGGAATTGTAAAACAGATTCAGTGCAGATACAATGAAGGTGCTTTCAAGCATTGCATTAAATGTTTCTGATGAGTTTGGAGACATTTGGGTAACTTTTTGAACACAGGATGTGAAGGCAAGGTTTTTGATTGGTGTACAGTAATACAAGTGCCCGAGCTAGGGTTATGGTTAGGGTTTGAATGAGAAGTAGACGTTTACTGATGCCTTTGATGTGCTTTTGGAGGCAGTTGAAATGCAGGAAAAGTCTTGTTTGGATGTTTCCTTGACGACGACTTTTGGCCCACATTTGCGATTTTTGCTAAGCCGCGCGGCTGTCGCTCAAAAGTGGTTAAAAATGCAAAATTTTTCAAACACACTTTCTACATGCTAAACTCTTTCGTTTTTTTTTATTGGAATCCAAATAAAATGATACTTTTAGCCAAACTTTAGTGGGATTTGTGATGTTGACCCCGATATAACACAAATCATGCTTAATTCAAGCTGTATTCCGGCAGCAGGTGCCGAAAAAAAAAATACTGGAATTGTAAAACATATTCAGTGCAGATACAATGAAGGTGCTTTCAAGCATTGCATTAAATGTTTCTGATGAGTTTGGAGACATTTGGGTAACTTTTTGAACACAGGATGTGAAGGCAAGTTTTTTGATTGGTGTACAGTAATACAAGTGCCCGAGCTAGGGTTAGGGTTAGGGCTTAAATGAGAAGTAGATGTTTACTGATGCCTTTGCTGTGCTTTTGGAGGCAGTTGAAATGCAGGAAAAGTGTTGTTTGGATGTTTCCTTGAAGACGACTTTTGGCCCACATTTGCGATTTTTGCTAAGCCGCGCGGCTGTCGCTCAAAAGTGGTTAAAAATGCAAAATGTTTCAAACACACTTTCTACATGCTAAACTCTTTCGTTTTTTGTATTGGAATCCAAATAAAATGATACTTTTAGCCAAACTTTAGTGGGAATTGTGATGCTGACAACGATATAACACAAATCACGCTTAATTCAAGCTGCATTCCAGCAGCAGGTGCTGAAAAAAAAAATACTGGAATTGTAAAACAGATTCAGTGCAGATACAATGAAGGTGCTTTCAAGCATTGCATTAAATGTTTCTGATGAGTTTGGAGACATTTGGGTAACTTTTTGAACACAGGATGTGAAGGCAAGGTTTTTGATTGGTGTACAGTAATACAAGTGCCCGAGCTAGGGTTAGGGTTAGGGTTTGAATGAGAAGTAGACGTTTACTGATGCCTTTGATGTGCTTTTGGAGGCAGTTGAAATGCAGGAAAAGTCTTGTTTGGAAGTTTCCTTGACGACGACTTTTGGCCCACATTTGCGATTTTTGCTAAGCCGCGCGGCTGTCGCTCAAAAGTGGTTAAAAATGCAAAATTTTTCAAACACACTTTCTACATCCTAAACCCTTTCGTTTTTTGTATTGGAATCCAAATATAATGATACTTTTAGCCAAACTTTAGTGGGAATTGTGATGCTGACCCCGATATAACACAAATCATGCTTAATTCAAGCTGTATTCCGGCAGCAGGTGCCGAAAAAAAAATACTGGAATTGTAAAATATATTCAGTGCAGATACAATGAAGGTGCTTTCAAGCATTGCATTAAATGTTTCTGATGAGTTTGGAGACATTTGGTTAACTTTTTGAACACAGGATGTGAAGGCAAGGTTTTTGATTGGTGTACAGTAATACAAGTGCCCGAGCTAGGGTTAGGGTTAGGGTTTGAATGAGAAGTAGACGTTTACTGATGCCTTTGCTGTGCTTTTGGAAGCAGTTGAAATGCAGGAAAAGTCTTGTTTGGAAGTTTCCTTGACGACGACTTTTGGACCACATTTGCGATTTTTGCTAAGCCGCGCGGCTGTCGCTCAAAAGTGGTTAAAAATGCAAAATTTTTCAAACACACTTTCTACATGCTAAACTCTTTCGTTTTTTGTATTGGAATCCAAATAAAATGATACTTTTAGCCAAACTTTAGTGGGAATTGTGATGCTGACAACGATATAACACAAATCACGCTTAATTCAAGCTGTATTCCGGCAGCAGGTGCCGAAAAAAAAAATACTGGAATTGTAAAACAGATTCAGTGCAGATACAATGAAGGTGCTTTCAAGCATTGTATTAAATGTTTCTGATGAGTTTGGAGACATTTGGGTAACTTTTTGAACACAGGATGTGAAGGCAAGTTTTTTGATTGGTGTACAGTAATACAAGTGCCCGAGCTAGGGTTAGGGTTTGAATGAGAAGTAGACGTTTACTGATGCCTTTGCTGTGCTTTTGGAGGCAGTTGAAATGCAGGAAAAGTCTTGTTTGGATGTTTCCTTGACGACGACTTTTGGCCCACAATTGCGATTTTTGCTAAGCCGCGCGGCTGTCGGTCAAAAGTGGTTAAAAATGCAAAATTTTTCAAACACACTTTCTACATGCTAAACTCTTTCGTTTTTTGTATTGGAATCCAAATAAAATGATACTTTTAGCCAAACTTTAGTGGGAATTGTGATGCTGACCCCGATATAACATAAATCATGCTTACTTCAAGCTGTGTTCCGGCAGCAGGTGCCGAAAAAAAAAATACTGGAATTGTAAAACATATTCAGTGCAGATACAATGAAGGTGCTTTCAAGCATTGCATTAAATGTTTCTGATGAGTTTGGAGACATTTGGGTAACTTTTTGAACACAGGATGTGAAGGCAAGTTTTTTGATTGGTGTACAGTAATACAAGTGCCCGAGCTAGGGTTAGGGTTTGAATGAGAAGTAGACGTTTACTGATGCCTTTGCTGTGCTTTTGGAGGCAGTTGAAATGCAGGAAAAGTCTTGTTTGGATGTTTCCTTGACGACGACTTTTGGCCCACAATTGCGATTTTTGCTAAGCCGCGCGGCTGTCGCTCAAAAGTGGTTAAAAATGCAAAATTTTTCAAACACACTTTCTACATGCTAAACTCTTTCGTTTTTTGTATTGGAATCCAAATAAAATGATACTTTTAGCCAAACTTTAGTGGGAATTGTGATGCTGACAACGATATAACACAAATCATGCTTACTTCATGCTGTATTTCGGCAGCAGGTGCCGAAAAAAAAAAATACTGGAATTGTAAAACAGATTCAGTGCAGATACAATGAAGGTGCTTTCAAGCATTACATTAAATGTTTGTGATGAGTTTGGAGACATTTGGGTAACGTTTTGAATACAGGATGTGAAGTCAAGGTTTTTGCTTGGTGTACAGTAATACAAGTGCCCGAGCTAGGGTTAGGGTTAGGGTTTGAATGAGAAGTAGATGTTTACTGATGCCTTTGCTGTGCTTTTGGAGGCAGTTGAAATGCAGGAAAAGTCTTGTTTGGATGTTTCCTTGACGACGACTTTTGGCCCACAATTGCGATTTTTGCTAAGCCGCGCGGCTGTCGCTCAAAAGTGGTTAAAAATGCAAAATTTTTCAAGCACACTTCTAAATGCTAAACTCTTTCGTTTTTTGTATTGGAATCCAAATAAAATGATACTTTTAGCCAAACTTTAGTGGGAATTGTGATGCTGACCCCGATATAACACAAATCATGCTTACTTCAAGCTGTGTTCCGGCAGCAGGTGCCGAAAAAAAAAATACTGGAATTGTAAAACATATTCAGTGCAGATACAATGAAGGTGCTTTCAAGCATTGCATTAAATGTTTCTGATGAGTTTGGAGACATTTGGGTAACTTTTTGAACACAGGATGTGAAGGCAAGTTTTTTGATTGGTGTACAGTAATACAAGTGCCCGAGATAGGGTTAGGGTTTGTATGAGAAGTAGACGTTTACTGATGCCTTTGCTGTGCTTTTGGAGGCAGTTGAAATGCAGGAAAAGTCTTGTTTGGATGTATCCTTGACGACGACTTTTGGCCCACATTTGCAATTTTTGCTAAGCCGCGCGGCTGTCGCTCAAAAGTGGTTAAAAATGCAAAATTTTTCAAACACACTTTCTACATGCTAAACTCTTTCGTTTTTTGTATTGGAATCCAAATAAAATGATACTTTTAGCCAAACTTTAGTGGGAATTGTGATGCTGACAACGATATAACACAAATCACGCTTAATTCAAGCTGTATTCCGGCAGCAAGTGCCGAAAAAAAAAATACTGGAATTGTAAAACAGATTCAGTGCAGATACAATGAAGGTGCTTTCAAGCATTGTATTAAATGTTTCTGATGAGTTTGGAGACATTTGGGTAACTTTTTGAACACAGGATGTGAAGGCAAGTTTTTTGATTGGTGTACAGTAATACAAGTGCCCGAGCTAGGGTTAGGGTTTGAATGAGAAGTAGACGTTTACTGATGCCTTTGCTGTGCTTTTGGAGGCAGTTGAAATGCAGGAAAAGTCTTGTTTGGATGTTTCCTTGACGACGACTTTTGGCCCACAATTGCGATTTTTGCTAAGCCGCGCGGCTGTCGGTCAAAAGTGGTTAAAAATGCAAAATTTGTCAAACACACTTTCTACATGCTAAACTCTTTCGTTTTTTGTATTGGAATCCAAATAAAATGATACTTTTAGCCAAACTTTAGTGGGAATTGTGATGCTGACAACGATATAACACAAATCATGCTTACTTCATGCTGTATTTCGGCAGCAGGTGCCGAAAAAAAAAATACTGGAATTGTAAAACAGATTCAGTGCAGATACAATGAAGGTGCTTTCAAGCATTACATTAAATGTTTGTGATGAGTTTGGAGACATTTGGGTAACTTTTTGAATACAGGATGTGAAGTCAAGGTTTTTGCTTGGTGTACAGTAATACAAGTGCCCGAGCTAGGGTTAGGGTTAGGGTTTGAATGAGAAGTAGATGTTTACTGATGCCTTTGCTGTGCTTTTGGAGGCAGTTGAAATGCAGGAAAAGTCTTGTTTGGATGTTTCCTTGACGACGACTTTTGGCCCACAATTGCGATTTTTGCTAAGCCGCGCGGCTGTCGCTCAAAAGTGGTTAAAAATGCAAAATTTTTCAAGCACACTTCTACATGCTAAACTCTTTCGTTTTTTGTATTGGAATCCAAATAAAATGATACTTTTAGCCAAACTTTAGTGGGAATTGTGATGCTGACCCCGATATAACACAAATCATGCTTACTTCAAGCTGTGTTCCGGCAGCAGGTGCCGAAAAAAAAAATACTGGAATTGTAAAACATATTCAGTGCAGATACAATGAAGGTGCTTTCAAGCATTGCATTAAATGTTTCTGATGAGTTTGGAGACATTTGGGTAACTTTTTGAACACAGGATGTGAAGGCAAGTTTTTTGATTGGTGTACAGTAATACAAGTGCCCGAGCTAGGGTTAGGGTTTGTATGAGAAGTAGACGTTTACTGATGCCTTTGCTGTGCTTTTGGAGGCAGTTGAAATGCAGGAAAAGTCTTGTTTGGATGTATCCTTGACGACGACTTTTGGCCCACATTTGCAATTTTTGCTAAGCCGCGCGGCTGTCGCTCAAAAGTGGTTAAAAATGCAAAATTTTTAAACACACTTTCTACATGCTAAACTCTTTCGTTTTTTGTATTGGAATCCAAATAAAATGATACTTTTAGCCAAACTTTAGTGGGAATTGTGATGCTGACAACGATATAACACAAATCATGCTTACTTCATGCTGTATTCCGGCAGCAGGTGCCGAAAAAAAAAATACTGGAATTGTAAAACAGATTCAGTGCAGATACAATGAAGGTGCTTTCAAGCATTACATTAAATGTTTCTGATGAGTTTGGAGACATTTGGGTAACTTTTTGAATACAGGATGTGAAGGCAAGGTTTTTGATTGGTGTACAGTAATACAAGTGCCCGAGCTAGGGTTAGGGTTAGGGTTTGAATGAGAAGTAGATGTTTACAGATGCCTTTGCTGTGCTTTTGGAGGCAGTTGAAATGCAGGAAAAGTCTTGTTTGGATGTTTCCTTGACGACGACTTTTGGCCCACATTTGCAATTTTTGCTAAGCCGTGCGGCTGTCGCTCAAAAGTGGTTAAAAATGCAAAATTTTTCAAACACACTTTCTACATGCTAAACTCTTTCGTTTTTTGTATTGGAATCCAAATAAAATGATTCTTTTAGCCAAACTTTAGTGGGAATTGTGATGCTGACCCCGATATAACACAAATCATGCTTACTTCAAGCTGTTTGCCAAGCTGTGTGCAGGTGCCGAAAAAAAAAATATTTGAATTGTAAAACAGATTCAGTGCAGATACAATGAAGGTGCTTTCAAGCATTGCATTTAATGTTTCTGATGAGTTTGGAGACATTTGGGTAACTTTTTGAACACAGGATGTGAAGGCAAGGTTTTTGATTGGTGTACAGTAATACAAGTGCCCGAGCTAGGGTTCAGGTTAGGGTTTGAATGAGAAGTAGACGTTTATTGATGCCATTGCTGTGCTTTTGGAGGCAGTTGAAATGCAGGAAAAGTCTTGTTTGGATGTTTCCTTGAAGACGACTTTTGGCCCACATTTGCGATTTTTGCTAAGCCGGCTGTTGCTCAAAAGTGGTTAAAAATGCAAAATTTTTCAAACACACTTTCTACATGCTAAACTCTTTCGTTTCTTGTATTGGAATCCAAATAAAATGATACTTTTAGCCAAACTTTAGTGGGAATTGTGATGCTGACCCCGATATAACACAAATCATGCTTACTTCAAGCTGTGTGCCAAGCTGTGTGCAGGTGCCGAAAAAAAAAATATTGGAATTGTAAAACAGATTCAGTGCAGATACAATGAAGGTGCTTTCAAGCATTGCATTAAATGTTTCTGATGAGTTTGGAGACATTTGGGTAACTTTTTGAACACAGGTTGTGAAGGCAAGGTTTTTGATTGGTGTACAGTAATACAAGTGCCCGAGCTAGGGTTAGGGTTAGGGTTTGAATGAGAAGTAGACGTTAACTGATGCCTTTGCTGTGCTTTTGGAGGCAGTTGAAATGCAGGAAAAGTCTTGTTTGGATGTTTCCTTGACGACGACTTTTGGCCCACATTTGCAATTTTTGCTAAGCCGTGCGGCTGTCGCTCAAAAGTGGTTAAAAATGCAAAATGTTTCAAACACACTTTCTACATGCTAAACTCTTTCGTTTTTTGTATTGGAATCCAAATAAAATGATACTTTTAGCCAAACTTTAGTGGGAATTGTGATGCTGACCCCGATATAACACAAATCATGCTTAATTCAAGCTGTATTCCGGCAGCAGGTGCCGAAAAAAAAAAATACTGGAATTGTAAAACAAATTCAGTGCAGATACAATGAAGGTGCTTTCAAGCATTGCATTAAATGTTTCTGATGAGTTTGGAGACATTTGGGTAACTTTTTGAACACAGGATGTGAAGGCAAGGTTTTTGATTGGTGTACAATAGTACAAGTGCCCGAGCTAGGGTTAGGGTTAGGCTTTGAATGAGAAGTAGACGTTTACTGATGCCTTTGCTGTGCTTTTGGAGGCAGTTGAAATGCAGGAAAAGTCTTGTTTGGATGTTTCCTTGACGACGACTTTTGGCCCACATTTGCGATTTTTGCTAAGCCGTGCGGCTGTCGCTCAAAAGTGGTTAAAAATGCAAAATTTTTCAAACACACTTTCTACATGCTAAACTCTTTCGTTTTTTGTATTGGAATCCAAATAAAATGATACTTTTAGCGAAACTTTAGTGGGAATTGTGATGCTGACCCCGATATAACACAAATCATGCTTACTTCAAGCTGTGTTCCGGCAGCAGGTGCCGAAAAAAAAAATACTGGAATTGTAAAACATATTCAGTGCAGATAAAATGAAGGTGCTTTCAAGCATTGCATTAAATGTTTCTGATGAGTTTGGAGACATTTGGGTAACTTTTTGAACACAGGATGTGAAGGCAAGGTTTTTGATTGGTGTAAAGTAATACACGTGCCCTAGCTAGGGTTAGGGTTAGGGTTTGAATGAGAAGTAGATGTTTACTGATGCCTTTGCTGTGCTTTTGGAGGCAGTTGAAATGCAGGACAAGTCTTGTTTGGAAGTTTCCTTGACGATGACTTTTGGCCCACATTTACGTTTTTTGCTAAGCCGCGCGGCTGTCGCTCAAAAGTGGTTAAAAATGCAAAATTTTTCAAACACACTTTCTACATGCTAAACTCTTTCGTTTTTTGTATTGGAATCCAAATAAAATGATACTTTTAGCCAAACTTTAGTGGGAATTGTGATGCTGACAACGATATAACACAAATCACGCTTAATTCAAGCTGTATTCCGGCAGCAGGTGCCGAAAAAAAAAATACTGGAATTGTAAAACAGATTCAGTGCAGATACAATGAAGGTGCTTTCAAGCATTGTATTAAATGTTTCTGATGAGTTTGGAGACATTTGGGTAACTTTTTGAACACAGGATGTGAAGGCAAGTTTTTTGATTGGTGTACAGTAATACAAGTGCCCGAGCTAGGGTTAGGGTTTGAATGAGAAGTAGACGTTTACTGATGCCTTTGCTGTGCTTTTGGAGGCAGTTGAAATGCAGGAAAAGTCTTGTTTGGATGTTTCCTTGACGACGACTTTTGGCCCACAATTGCGATTTTTGCTAAGCCGCGCGGCTGTCGGTCAAAAGTGGTTAAAAATGCAAAATTTTTCAAACACACTTTCTACATGCTAAACTCTTTCGTTTTTTGTATTGGAATCCAAATAAAATGATACTTTTAGCCAAACTTTAGTGGGAATTGTGATGCTGACCCCGATATAACATAAATCATGCTTACTTCAAGCTGTGTTCCGGCAGCAGGTGCCGAAAAAAAAAATACTGGAATTGTAAAACATATTCAGTGCAGATACAATGAAGGTGCTTTCAAGCATTGCATTAAATGTTTCTGATGAGTTTGGAGACATTTGGGTAACTTTTTGAACACAGGATGTGAAGGCAAGTTTTTTGATTGGTGTACAGTAATACAAGTGCCCGAGCTAGGGTTAGGGTTTGAATGAGAAGTAGACGTTTACTGATGCCTTTGCTGTGCTTTTGGAGGCAGTTGAAATGCAGGAAAAGTCTTGTTTGGATGTTTCCTTGACGACGACTTTTGGCCCACAATTGCGATTTTTGCTAAGCCGCGCGGCTGTCGCTCAAAAGTGGTTAAAAATGCAAAATTTTTCAAACACACTTTCTACATGCTAAACTCTTTCGTTTTTTGTATTGGAATCCAAATAAAATGATACTTTTAGCCAAACTTTAGTGGGAATTGTGATGCTGACAACGATATAACACAAATCATGCTTACTTCATGCTGTATTTCGGCAGCAGGTGCCGAAAAAAAAAAATACTGGAATTGTAAAACAGATTCAGTGCAGATACAATGAAGGTGCTTTCAAGCATTACATTAAATGTTTGTGATGAGTTTGGAGACATTTGGGTAACTTTTTGAATACAGGATGTGAAGTCAAGGTTTTTGCTTGGTGTACAGTAATACAAGTGCCCGAGCTAGGGTTAGGGTTAGGGTTTGAATGAGAAGTAGATGTTTACTGATGCCTTTGCTGTGCTTTTGGAGGCAGTTGAAATGCAGGAAAAGTCTTGTTTGGATGTTTCCTTGACGACGACTTTTGGCCCACAATTGCGATTTTTGCTAAGCCGCGCGGCTGTCGCTCAAAAGTGGTTAAAAATGCAAAATTTTTCAAGCACACTTCTACATGCTAAACTCTTTCGTTTTTTGTATTGGAATCCAAATAAAATGATACTTTTAGCCAAACTTTAGTGGGAATTGTGATGCTGACCCCGATATAACACAAATCATGCTTACTTCAAGCTGTGTTCCGGCAGCAGGTGCCGAAAAAAAAAATACTGGAATTGTAAAACATATTCAGTGCAGATACAATGAAGGTGCTTTCAAGCATTGCATTAAATGTTTCTGATGAGTTTGGAGACATTTGGGTAACTTTTTGAACACAGGATGTGAAGGCAAGTTTTTTGATTGGTGTACAGTAATACAAGTGCCCGAGCTAGGGTTAGGGTTTGTATGAGAAGTAGACGTTTACTGATGCCTTTGCTGTGCTTTTGGAGGCAGTTGAAATGCAGGACAAGTCTTGTTTGGAAGTTTCCTTGACGATGACTTTTGGCCCACGTTTACGTTTTTTGCTAAGCCGCGCGGCTGTCGCTCAAAAGTGGTTAAAAATGCAAAATTTTTCAAACACACTTTCTACATGCTAAACTCTTTCGTTTTTTGTATTGGAATCCAAATAAAATGATACTTTTAGCCAAACTTTAGTGGGAATTGTGATGCTGACCCTGATATAACACAAATCATGCTTACATCAAGCTGTGTTCCGGCAGCAGGTGCCGAAAAAAAAAATATTGGAATTGTAAAACAGATTCAGTGCAGATACAATGAAGGTGCTTTCAAGCATTGCATTAAATGTTTCTGATGAGTTTGGAGACATTTGGGTAACTTTTTGAACACAGGATGTGAAGGCAAGGTTTTTGATTGGTGTACAGTAATACAAGTGCCCGAGCTAGGGTTAGGGTTAGGGTTTGAATGAGAAGTAGATTTTTACTGATGCCTTTGCTGTGCTTTTGGAGGCAGTTGAAATGCAGGACAAGTCTTGTTTGGAAGTTTCCTTGACGATGACTTTTGGCCCACATTTACGTTTTTTGCTAAGCCGCGCGGCTGTCGCTCAAAGTGGTTAAAAATGCAAAATTTTTCAAACACACTTTCTACATGCTAAACTCTTTCGTTTTTTGTATTGGAATCCAAATAAAATGATACTTTTAGCCAAACTTTAGTGGGAATTGTGATGCTGAACCTGATATAACACAAATCATGCTTACATCAAGCTGTGTTCCGGCAGCAGGTGCCGAAAAAAAAAATATTGGAATTGTAAAACAGATTCAGTGCAGATACAATGAAGGTGCTTTCAAGCATTGCATTAAATGTTTCTGATGAGTTTGGAGACATTTGGGTAACTTTTTGAACACAGGATGTGAAGGCAAGGTTTTTGATTGGTGTACAGTAATACAAGTGCCCGAGCTAGGGTTACGGTTAGGGTTTGAATGAGAAGTAGATGTTTACTGATGCCTTTGCTGTGCTTTTCGAGGCAGTTGAAATGCAGGACAAGTCTTGTTTGGAAGTTTCCTTGACGATGACTTTTGGCCCACATTTACGTTTGTTGCTAAGCCGCGCGGCTGTCGCTCAAAAGTGGTTAAAAATGCAAAATTTTTCAAACACACTTTCTACATGCTAAACTCTTTCGTTTTTTGTATTGGAATCCAAATAAAATGATACTTTTAGCCTAACTTTAGTGGGAATTGTGATGCTGACCCCGATATAACACAAGTCATGCTTACTTCAAGCTGTGTTCCGGCAGCAGGTGCCGAAAAAAAAAGTACTGGAATTGTAAAACAGATTCAGTGCAGATACAATGAAGGTGCTTTCAAGCATTGCATTAAATGTTTCTGATGAGTTTGGAGACATTTGGGTAACTTTTTGAACACAGGATGTGAAGGCAAAGTTTTTGATTCGTGTACAGTAATACAAGTGCCCGAGCTAGGGTTAGGGTTAGGGCTTGAATGAGAAGTAGATGTTTACTGATGCCTTTGCTGTGCTTTTGGAGGCAGTTGAAATGCAGGAAAAGAGTTGTTTGGATGTTTCCTTGACGACGACTTTTGGCCCACATTTGCGATTTTTGCTAAGCCGCGCGGCTGTCGCTCAAAAATGGTTAAAAATGCAAAATTTTTCAAAAACACTTTCTACATGCTAAACTCTTTCGTTTTTTGTATTGGAATCCAAATATAATGATACTTTTAGCCAAACTTTAGTGGGAATTGTGATGCTGACCCCGATATAACACAAATCATGCTTAATTCAAGCTGTGTTCCAGCAGCAGGTGCCGAAAAAAAAATATTGGAATTGTAAAACAGATTCAGTGCAGATACAATGAAGGTGCTTTCAAGCATTGCATTAAATGTTTCTGATGAGTTTGGAGACATTTGGGTAACTTTTTGAACACAGGATGTGAAGGCAAGGTTTTTGATTGGTGTACAATAATACAAGTGCCCGAGCTAGGGTTAGGGTTAGGGTTTGAATGAGAAGTAGATGTTTACTGATGCCTTTGCTGTGCTTTTGGAGGCAGTTGAAATGCAGGACAAGTCTTGTTTGGAAGTTTCCTTGACGATGACTTTTGGCCCACATTTACGTTTTTTGCTAAGCCACGCGGCTGTCGCTCAAAAGTGGTTAAAAATGCAAAATTTTTTAAACACACTTTCTACATGCTAAACTCTTTCGTTTTTTGTATTGGAATCCAAATAAAATGATACTTTTAGCCTAACTTTAGTGGGAATTGTGATGCTGACCCCGATATAACACAAGTCATGCTTACTTCAAGCTGTGTTCCGGCAGCAGGTGCCGAAAAAAAAAATATTGGAATTGTAAAACAGATTCAGTGCAGATACAATGAAGGTGCTTTCAAGCATTGCATTAAATGTTTCTGATGAGTTTGGAGACATTTGGGTAACTTTTTGAACACAGGATGTGAAGGCAAAGTTTTTGATTGGTGTACAGTAATACAAGTGCCCGAGCTAGGGTTAGGGTTAGGGCTTGAATGAGAAGTAGATGTTTACTGATGCCTTTGCTGTGCTTTTGGAGGCAGTTGAAATGCAGGAAAAGAGTTGTTTGGATGTTTCCTTGACGACGACTTTTGGCCCACATTTGCGATTTTTGCTAAGCCGCGCGGCTGTCGCTCAAAAGTGGTTAAAAATGCAAAATTTTTCAAAAACACTTTCTACATGCTAAACTCTTTCGTTTTTTGTATTGGAATCCAAATATAATGATACTTTTAGCCAAACTTTAGTGGGAATTGTGATGCTGACCCCGATATAACACAAATCATGCTTAATTCAAGCTGTATTCCGGCAGCAGGTGCCGAAAAAAAAAAATAGTGGAATTGTAAAACAGATTCAGTGCAGAATCAATGAAGGTGCTTTCAAGCATTGCATTAAATGTTTCTGATGAGTTTGGAGACATTTGGGTAACTTTTTGAACACAGGATGTGAAGGCAAGGTTTTTGATTGGTGTACAGTAATACAAGTGCCCGAGCTAGGGTTAGGGTTAGGGTTTGAATGAGAAGTAGACGTTTACTGATGCCTTTGCTGTGCTTTTGGAGGCAGTTGAAATGCAGGAAAAGTCTTGTTTGGATGTTTCCTTGACGACGACTTTTGGCCCACATTTGCGATTTTTGCTAAGCCGCGCGGCTGTCGCTCAAAAGTGGTTAAAAATGCAAAATTTTTCAAACACACTTTCTACATGCTAAACTCTTTCGTTTTTTGTATTGGAATCCAAATATAATGATACTTTTAGCCAAACTTTAGTGGGAATTGTGATGCTGACCCCGATATAACACAAATCATGCTTAATTCAAGCTGTATTCCGGCAGCAGGTGCCGAAAAAAAAAATAGTGGAATTGTAAAACAGATTCAGTGCAGAATCAATGAAGGTGCTTTCAAGCATTGCATTAAATGTTTCTGATGAGTTTGGAGACATTTGGGTAACTTTTTGAACACAGGATGTGAAGGCAAGGTTTTTGATTGGTGTACAGTAATACAAGTGCCCGAGCTAGGGTTAGGGTTAGGGTTTGAATGAGAAGTAGACGTTTACTGATGCCTTTGCTGTGCTTTTGGAGGCAGTTGAAATGCAGGACAAGTCTTGTTTGGATGTTTCCTTGACGACGACTTTTGGCCCACATTTGCGATTTTTGCTAAGCCGCGCGGCTGTCGCTCAAAAGTGGTTAAAAATGCAAAATTTTTCAAACACACTTTCTACATGCTAAACTCTTTCGTTTTTTGTATTGGAATCCAAATAAAATGATACTTTTAGCCTAACTTTAGTGGGAATTGTGATGCTGACCCCGATATAACACAAGTCATGCTTACTTCAAGCTGTGTTCCGGCAGCAGGTGCCGAAAAAAAAAATATTGGAATTGTAAAACAGATTCAGTGCAGATATAATGAAGGTGCTTTCAAGCATTGCATTAAATGTTTCTGATGAGTTTGGAGACATTTGGGTAACTTTTTGAACACAGGATGTGAAGGCAAGGTTTTTGATTGGTGTACAATAATACAAGTGCCCGAGCTAGGGTTAGGGTTAGGGTTTGAATGAGAAGTAGATGTTTACTGATGCCTTTGCTGTGCTTTTGGAGGCAGTTGAAATGCAGGACAAGTCTTGTTTGGAAGTTTCCTTGACGATGACTTTTGGCCCACATTTACGTTTTTTGCTAAGCCGCGCGGCTGTCGCTCAAAAGTGGTTAAAAATGCAAAAATTTTTAAACACACTTTCTACATGCTAAACTCTTTCGTTTTTTGTATTGGAATCCAAATAAAATGATACTTTTAGCCTAACTTAGTGGGAATTGTGATGCTGACCCCGATATAACACAAATCATGCTTAATTCAAGCTGTATTCCGGCAGCAGGTGCCGAAAAAAAAATAGTGGAATTGTAAAACAGATTCAGTGCAGATACAATGAAGGTGCTTTCAAGCATTGCATTAAATGTTTCTGATGAGTTTGGAGACATTTGGGTAACTTTTTGAACACAGGATGTGAAGGCAAGGTTTTTGATTGGTGTACAGTAATACAAGTGCCCGAGCTAGGGTTAGGGTTAGGGTTTGAATGAGAAGTAGACGTTAACTGATGCCTTTGCTGTGCTTTTGGAGGCAGTTGAAATGCAGAACAAGTCTTGCTTGGAAGTTTCCTTGACGATGACTTTTGGCCCACATTTACGTTTTTTGCTAAGCCGCGCGGCTGTCGCTCAAAAGTGGTTAAAAATGCAAAATTTTTCAAACACACTTTCTACATGCTTAACTCTTTCGTTTTTTGTATTGGAATCCAAATAAAATGATACTTTTAGCCAAACTTTAGTGGGAATTGTGATGCTGACCCCGATATAACACAAGTCATGCTTACTTCAAGCTGTGTTCCGGCAGCAGGTGCCGAAAAAAAAAATACTGGAATTGTAAAACAGATTCAGTGCAGATACAATGAAGGTGCTTTCAAGCATTGCATTAAATGTTTCTTATGAGTTTGGAGACATTTGGGTAACTTTTTGAACACAGGATGTGAAGGCAAAGTTTTTGATTGGTGTACAGTAATACAAGTGCCCGAGCTAGGGTTAGGGTTAGGGCTTGAATGAGAAGTAGATGTTTACTGATGCCTTTGCTGTGCTTTTGGAGGCAGTTGAAATGCAGGAAAAGAGTTGTTTGGATGTTTCCTTGACGACGACTTTTGGCCCACATTTGCGATTTTTGCTAAGCCGCGCGGCTGTCGCTCAAAAGTGGTTAAAAATGCAAAATTTTTCAAAAACACTTTCTACATGCTAAACTCTTTCGTTTTTTGTATTGGAATCCAAATATAATGATACTTTTAGCCAAACTTTAGTGGGAATTGTGATGCTGACCCCGATATAACACAAATCATGCTTAATTCAAGCTGTATTCCGGCAGCAGGTGCCGAAAAAAAAAATAGTGGAATTGTAAAACAGATTCAGTGCAGAATCAATGAAGGTGCTTTCAAGCATTGCATTAAATGTTTCTGATGAGTTTGGAGACATTTGGGTAAGTTTTTGAACACAGGATGTGAAGGCAAGGTTTTTGATTGGTGTACAGTAATACAAGTGCCCGAGCTAGGGTTAGGGTTAGGGTTTGAATGAGAAGTAGATGTTTACTGATGCCTTTGCTGTGCTTTTGGAGGCAGTTGAAATGCAGGACAAGTCTTGTTTGGAAGTTTCCTTGACGATGACTTTTGGCCCACATTTACGTTTTTTGCTAAGCCGCGCGGCTGTCGCTCAAAAGTGGTTAAAAATGCAAAATTTTTTAAACACACTTTCTACATGCTAAACTCTTTCGTTTTTTGTATTGGAATCCAAATAAAATGATACTTTTAGCCTAACTTTAGTGGGAATTGTGATGCTGACCCCGATATAACACAAGTCATGCTTACTTCAAGCTGTGTTCCGGCAGCAGGTGCCGAAAAAAAAAATATTGGAATTGTAAAACAGATTCAGTGCAGATACAATGAAGGTGCTTTCAAGCATTGCATTAAATGTTTCTTATGAGTTTGGAGACATTTGGGTAACTTTTTGAACACAGGATGTGAAGGCAAAGTTTTTGATTGGTGTACAGTAATACAAGTGCCCGACCTAGGGTTAGGGTTAGGGCTTGAATGAGAAGTAGATGTTTACTGATGCCTTTGCTGTGCTTTCGGAGGCAGTTGAAATGCAGGAAAAGAGTTGTTTGGATGTTTCCTTGACGACGACTTTTGGCCCACATTTGCGATTTTTTCTAAGCCGCGCGGCTGTCGCTCAAAAGTGGTTAAAAATGCAAAATTTTTCAAAAACACTTTCTACATGCTAAACTCTTTCGTTTTTTGTATTGGAATCCAAATATAATGATACTTTTGGCCTAACTTTAGTGGGAATTGTGATGCTGACCCCGATATAACACAAATCATGCTTAATTCAAGCTGTATTCCGGCAGCAGGTGCCGAAAAAAAAAATAGTGGAATTGTAAAACAGATTCAGTGCAGAATCAATGAAGGTGCTTTCAAGCATTGCATTAAATGTTTCTGATGAGTTTGGAGACATTTGGGTAACTTTTTGAACACAGGATGTGAAGGCAAGGTTTTTGATTGGTGTACAGTAATACAAGTGCCCGAGCTAGGGTTAGGGTTAGGGTTTGAATGAGAAGTAGACGTTTACTGATGCATTTGCTGTGCTTTTGGAGGCAGTTGAAATGCAGGAAAAGTCTTGTTTGGATGTTTCCTTGACGACGACTTTTGGCCCACATTTGCGATTTTTGCTAAGCCGCGCGGCTGTCACTCAAAAGTGGTTAAAAATGCAAAATTTTTCAAACACACTTTCTACATGCTAAACTCTTTCGTTTTTTGTATTGGAATCCAAATAAAATGATACTTTTAGCCTAACTTTAGTGGGAATTGTGATGCTGACCCCGATATAACACAAGTCATGCTTACTTCAAGCTGTGTTCCGGCAGCAGGTGCCGAAAAAAAAAAATTGGAATTGTAAAACAGATTCAGTGCAGATACAATGAAGGTGCTTTCAAGCATTGCATTAAATGTTTCTGATGAGTTTGGAGACATTTGGGTAACTTTTTGAACACAGGATGTGAAGGCAAGGTTTTTGATTGGTGTACAATAATACAAGTGCCCGAGCTAGGGTTAGGGTTAGGGTTTGAATGAGAAGTAGATGTTTACTGATGCCTTTGCTGTGCTTTTGGAGGCAGTTGAAATGCAGGACAAGTCTTGTTTGGAAGTTTCCTTGACGATGACTTTTGGCCCACATTTACGTTTTTTGCTAAGCCGCGCGGCTGTCGCTCAAAAGTGGTTAAAAATGCAATATTTTTTAAACACACTTTCTACATGCTAAACTCTTTCGTTTTTTGTATTGGAATCCAAATAAAATGATACTTTTGGCCTAACTTTAGTGGGAATTGTGATGCTGACCCCGATATAACACAAATCATGCTTAATTCAAGCTGTATTCCGGCAGCAGGTGCCGAAAAAAAAAATAGTGGAATTGTAAAACAGATTCAGTGCAGATACAATGAAGGTGCTTTCAAGCATTGCATTAAATGTTTCTGATGAGTTTGGAGACATTTGGGTAACTTTTTGAACACAGGATGTGAAGGCAAGGTTTTTGATTGGTGTACAGTAATACAAGTGCCCGAGCTAGGGTTAGGGTTAGGGTTTGAATGAGAAGTAGACGTTAACTGATGCCTTTGCTGTGCTTTTGGAGGCAGTTGAAATGCAGGACAAGTCTTGCTTGGAAGTTTCCTTGACGATGACTTTTGGCCCACATTTACGTTTTTTGCTAAGCCGCGCGGCTGTCACTCAAAAGTGGTTAAAAATGCAAAATTTTTCAAACACACTTTCTACATGCTAAACTCTTTCGTTTCTTGTGTTGGAATCCAAATAAAATGATACTTTTAGCCAAACTTTAGTGGGAATTGTGATGCTGACCCCGATATAACACAAGTCATGCTTACTTCAAGCTGTGTTCCGGCAGCAAGTGCCGAAAAAAAAAATACTGGAATTGTAAAACAGATTCAGTGCAGATACAATGAAGGTGCTTTCAAGCATTGCATTAAATGTTTCTGATGAGTTTGGAGACATTTGGGTAACTTTTTGAACACAGGATGTGAAGGCAAGGTTTTTGATTGGTGTACAGTAATACAAGTGCCCGAGCTAGGGTTAGAGTTAGGGTTTGAATGAGAAGTAGACGTTTACTGATGCATTTGCTGTGCTTTTGGAGGCAGTTGAAATGCAGGAAAAGTCTTGTTTGGATGTTTCCTTGACGACGACTTTTGGCCCACATTTGCGATTTTTGCTAAGCCGCGCGGCTGTCGCTCAAAAGTGGTTAAAAATGCAAAATTTTTCAAACACACTTTCTCCATGCTAAACTCTTTCGTTTTTTGTATTGGAATCCAAATAAAATGATACTTTTAGCCTAACTTTAGTGGGAATTGTGATGCTGACCCCGATATAACACAAGTCATGCTTACTTCAAGCTGTGTTCCGGCAGCAGGTGCCGAAAAAAAAAATATTGGAATTGTAAAACAGATTCAGTGCAGATACAATGAAGGTGCTTTCAAGCATTGCATTAAATGTTTCTGATGAGTTTGGAGACATTTGGGTAACTTTTTGAACACAGGATGTGAAGGCAAGGTTTTTGATTGGTGTACAATAATACAAGTGCCCGAGCTAGGGTTAGGGTTAGGGTTTGAATGAGAAGTAGATGTTTACTGATGCCTTTGCTGTGCTTTTGGAGGCAGTTGAAATGCAGGACAAGTCTTGTTTGGAAGTTTCCTTGACGATGACTTTTGGCCCACATTTACGTTTTTTGCTAAGCCGCGCGGCTGTCGCTCAAAAGTGGTTAAAAATGCAAAATTTTTTAAACACACTTTCTACATGCTAAACTCTTTCGTTTTTTGTATTGGAATCCAAATAAAATGATACTTTTAGCCTAACTTTAGTGGGAATTGTGATGCTGACCCTGATATAACACAAATCATGCTTAATTCAAGCTGTATTCCGGCAGCAGGTGCCGAAAAAAAAAATAGTGGAATTGTAAAACAGATTCAGTGCAGATACAATGAAGGTGCTTTCAAGCATTGCATTAAATGTTTCTGATGAGTTTGGAGACATTTGGGTAACTTTTTGAACACAGGATGTGAAGGCAAGGTTTTTGATTGGTGTACAGTAATACAAGTGCCCGAGCTAGGGTTAGGGTTAGGGTTTGAATGAGAAGTAGACGTTAACTGATGCCTTTGCTGTACTTTTGGAGGCAGTTGAAATGCAGGACAAGTCTTGCTTGGAAGTTTCCTTGACGATGACTTTTGGCCCACATTTACGTTTTTTGCTAAGCCGCGCGGCTGTCGCTCAAAAGTGGTTAAAAATGCAAAATTTTTCAAACACACTTTCTACATGCTAAACTCTTTCGTTTTTTGTATTGGAATCCAAATAAAATGATACTTTTAGCCAAACTTTAGTGGGAATTGTGATGCTGACCCCGATATAACACAAGTCATGCTTACTTCAAGCTGTGTTCCGGCAGCAGGTGCCGAAAAAAAAAATATTGGAATTGTAAAACAGATTCAGTGCAGATACAATGAAGGTGCTTTCAAGCATTGCATTAAATGTTTCTTATGAGTTTGGAGACATTTGGGTAACTTTTTGAACACAGGATGTGAAGGCAAAGTTTTTGATTGGTGTACAGTAATACAAGTGCCCGAGCTAGGGTTAGGGTTAGGGCTTGAATGAGAAGTAGATGTTTACTGATGCCTTTGCTGTGCTTTTGGAGGCAGTTGAAATGCAGGAAAAGAGTTGTTTGGATGTTTCCTTGACGACGACTTTTGGCCCACATTTGCGATTTTTGCTAAGCCGCGCGGCTGTCGCTCAAAAGTGGTTAAAAATGCAAAATTTTTCAAAAACACTTTCTACATGCTAAACTCTTTCGTTTTTTGTATTGGAATCCAAATAAAATGATACTTTTAGCCTAACTTTAGTGGGAATTGTGATGCTGACCCCGATATAACACAAGTCATGCTTACTTCAAGCTGTGTTCCGGCAGCAGGTGCCGAAAAAAAAAATATTGGAATTGTAAAACAGATTCAGTGCAGATACAATGAAGGTGCTTTCAAGCATTGCATTAAATGTTTCTGATGAGTTTGGAGACATTTGGGTAACTTTTTGAACACAGGATGTGAAGGCAAGGTTTTTGATTGGTGTACAATAATACAAGTGCCCGAGCTAGGGTTAGGGTTAGGGTTTGAATGAGAAGTAGATGTTTACTGATGCCTTTGCTGTGCTTTTGGAGGCAGTTGAAATGCAGGACAAGTCTTGTTTGGAAGTTTCCTTGACGATGACTTTTGGCCCACATTTACGTTTTTTGCTAAGCCGCGCGGCTGTCGCTCAAAAGTGGTTAAAAATGCAAAATTTTTTAAACACACTTTCTACATGCTAAACTCTTTCGTTTTTTGTATTGGAATCCAAATAAAATGA
The DNA here is from genome assembly GCF_059453375.1 of Lepisosteus platostomus. Taxonomy (NCBI): domain Eukaryota; kingdom Metazoa; phylum Chordata; class Actinopteri; order Semionotiformes; family Lepisosteidae; genus Lepisosteus; species Lepisosteus platostomus. The sequence continues at coordinate 62,419,425 of NC_142614.1, read as the reverse complement.
TACTTTTAGCCTAACTTTAGTGGGAATTGTGATGCTGACCCTGATATAACACAAATCATGCTTAATTCAAGCTGTATTCCGGCAGCAGGTGCCGAAAAAAAAAATAGTGGAATTGTAAAACAGATTCAGTGCAGATACAATGAAGGTGCTTTCAAGCATTGCATTAAATGTTTCTGATGAGTTTGGAGACATTTGGGTAACTTTTTGAACACAGGATGTGAAGGCAAGGTTTTTGATTGGTGTACAGTAATACAAGTGCCCGAGCTAGGGTTAGGGTTAGGGTTTGAATGAGAAGTAGACGTTAACTGATGCCTTTGCTGTACTTTTGGAGGCAGTTGAAATGCAGGAAAAGTCTTGTTTGGATGTTTCCTTGACGACGACTTTTGGCCCACATTTGCGATTTTTGCTAAGCCGCGCGGCTGTCGCTCAAAAGTGGTTAAAAATGCAAAATTTTTCAAACACACTTTCTCCATGCTAAACTCTTTCGTTTTTTGTATTGGAATCCAAATAAAATGATACTTTTAGCCTAACTTTAGTGGGAATTGTGATGCTGACCCCGATATAACACAAGTCATGCTTACTTCAAGCTGTGTTCCGGCAGCAGGTGCCGAAAAAAAAAATATTGGAATTGTAAAACAGATTCAGTGCAGATACAATGAAGGTGCTTTCAAGCATTGCATTAAATGTTTCTGATGAGTTTGGAGACATTTGGGTAACTTTTTGAACACAGGATGTGAAGGCAAGGTTTTTGATTGGTGTACAATAATACAAGTGCCCGAGCTAGGGTTAGGGTTAGGGTTTGAATGAGAAGTAGATGTTTACTGATGCCTTTGCTGTGCTTTTGGAGGCAGTTGAAATGCAGGACAAGTCTTGTTTGGAAGTTTCCTTGACGATGACTTTTGGCCCACATTTACGTTTTTTGCTAAGCCGCGCGGCTGTCGCTCAAAAGTGGTTAAAAATGCAAAATTTTTTAAACACACTTTCTACATGCTAAACTCTTTCGTTTTTTGTATTGGAATCCAAATAAAATGATACTTTTAGCCTAACTTTAGTGGGAATTGTGATGCTGACCCTGATATAACACAAATCATGCTTAATTCAAGCTGTATTCCGGCAGCAGGTGCCGAAAAAAAAAATAGTGGAATTGTAAAACAGATTCAGTGCAGATACAATGAAGGTGCTTTCAAGCATTGCATTAAATGTTTCTGATGAGTTTGGAGACATTTGGGTAACTTTTTGAACACAGGATGTGAAGGCAAGGTTTTTGATTGGTGTACAGTAATACAAGTGCCCGAGCTAGGGTTAGGGTTAGGGTTTGAATGAGAAGTAGACGTTAACTGATGCCTTTGCTGTACTTTTGGAGGCAGTTGAAATGCAGGACAAGTCTTGCTTGGAAGTTTCCTTGACGATGACTTTTGGCCCACATTTACGTTTTTTGCTAAGCCGCGCGGCTGTCGCTCAAAAGTGGTTAAAAATGCAAAATTTTTCAAACACACTTTCTACATGCTAAACTCTTTCGTTTTTTGTATTGGAATCCAAATAAAATGATACTTTTAGCCAAACTTTAGTGGGAATTGTGATGCTGACCCCGATATAACACAAGTCATGCTTACTTCAAGCTGTGTTCTGGCAGCAGGTGCCGAAAAAAAAAATACTGGAATTGTAAAACAGATTCAGTGCAGATACAATGAAGGTGCTTTCAAGCATTGCATTAAATGTTTCTGATGAGTTTGGAGACATTTGGGTAACTTTTTGAACACAGGATGTGAAGGCAAGGTTTTTGATTGGTGTACAATAATACAAGTGCCCGAGCTAGGGTTAGGGTTAGGGTTTGAATGAGAAGTAGATGTTTACTGATGCCTTTGCTGTGCTTTTGGAGGCAGCTGAAATGCAGGACAAGTCTTGTTTGGAAGTTTCCTTGACGATGACTTTTGGCCCACATTTACGTTTTTTGCTAAGCCGCGCGGCTGTCGCTCAAAAGTGGTTAAAAATGCAAAATTTTTTAAACACACTTTCTACATGCTAAACTCTTTCGTTTTTTGTATTGGAATCCAAATAAAATGATACTTTTAGCCTAACTTTAGTGGGAATTGTGATGCTGACCCCGATATAACACAAGTCATGCTTACTTCAAGCTGTGTTCCGGCAGCAGGTGCCGAAAAAAAAAATATTGGAATTGTAAAACAGATTCAGTGCAGATACAATGAAGGTGCTTTCAAGCATTGCATTAAATGTTTCTTATGAGTTTTGTAGACATTTGGGTAACTTTTTGAACACAGGATGTGAAGGCAAAGTTTTTGATTGGTGTACAGTAATACAAGTGCCCGAGCTAGGGTTAGGGTTAGGGCTTGAATGAGAAGTAGATGTTTACTGATGCCTTTGCTGTGCTTTTGGAGGCAGTTGAAATGCAGGAAAAGAGTTGTTTGGATGTTTCCTTGACGACGACTTTTGGCCCACATTTGCGATTTTTGCTAAGCCGCGCGGCTGTCGCTCAAAAGTGGTTAAAAATGCAAAATTTTTCAAAAACACTTTCTACATGCTAAACTCTTTCGTTTTTTGTATTGGAATCCAAATATAATGATACTTTTAGCCAAACTTTAGTGGGAATTGTGATGCTGACCCCGATATAACACAAATCATGCTTAATTCAAGCTGTATTCTGGCAGCAGGTGCCGAAAAAAAAAAAATAGTGGAATTGTAAAACAGATTCAGTGCAGAATCAATGAAGGTGCTTTCAAGCATTGCATTAAATGTTTCTGATGAGTTTGGAGACATTTGGGTAACTTTTTGAACACAGGATGTGAAGGCAAGGTTTTTGATTGGTGTACAGTAATACAAGTGCCCGAGCTAGGGTTAGGGTTAGGGTTTGAATGAGAAGTAGACGTTTACTGATGCCTTTGCTGTGCTTTTGGAGGCAGTTGAAATGCAGGAAAAGTCTTGTTTGGATGTTTCCTTGACGACGACTTTTGGCCCACATTTGCGATTTTTGCTAAGCCGCGCGGCTGTCGCTCAAAAGTGGTTAAAAATGCAAAATTTTTCAAACACACTTTCTCCATGCTAAACTCTTTCGTTTTTTGTATTGGAATCCAAATAAAATGATACTTTTAGCCTAACTTTAGTGGGAATTGTGATGCTGACCCCGATATAACACAAGTCATGCTTACTTCAAGCTGTGTTCCGGCAGCAGGTGCCGAAAAAAAAAATATTGGAATTGTAAAACAGATTCAGTGCAGATACAATGAAGGTGCTTTCAAGCATTGCATTAAATGTTTCTGATGAGTTTGGAGACATTTGGGTAACTTTTTGAACACAGGATGTGAAGGCAAGGTTTTTGATTGGTGTACAATAATACAAGTGCCCGAGCTAGGGTTAGGGTTAGGGTTTGAATGAGAAGTAGATGTTTACTGATGCCTTTGCTGTGCTTTTGGAGGCAGTTGAAATGCAGGACAAGTCTTGTTTGGAAGTTTCCTTGACGATGACTTTTGGCCCACATTTACGTTTTTTGCTAAGCCGCGCGGCTGTCGCTCAAAAGTGGTTAAAAATGCAAAATTTTTTAAACACACTTTCTACATGCTAAACTCTTTCGTTTTTTGTATTGGAATCCAAATAAAATGATACTTTTAGCCTAACTTTAGTGGGAATTGTGATGCTGACCCTGATATAACACAAATCATGCTTAATTCAAGCTGTATTCCGGCAGCAGGTGCCGAAAAAAAAAATAGTGGAATTGTAAAACAGATTCAGTGCAGATACAATGAAGGTGCTTTCAAGCATTGCATTAAATGTTTCTGATGAGTTTGGAGACATTTGGGTAACTTTTTGAACACAGGATGTGAAGGCAAGGTTTTTGATTGGTGTACAGTAATACAAGTGCCCGAGCTAGGGTTAGGGTTAGGGTTTGAATGAGAAGTAGACGTTAACTGATGCCTTTGCTGTACTTTTGGAGGCAGTTGAAATGCAGGACAAGTCTTGCTTGGAAGTTTCCTTGACGATGACTTTTGGCCCACATTTACGTTTTTTGCTAAGCCGAGCGGCTGTCGCTCAAAAGTGGTTAAAAATGCAAAATTTTTCAAACACACTTTCTACATGCTAAACTCTTTCGTTTTTTGTATTGGAATCCAAATAAAATGATACTTTTAGCCAAACTTTAGTGGGAATTGTGATGCTGACCCCGATATAACACAAGTCATGCTTACTTCAAGCTGTGTTCTGGCAGCAGGTGCCGAAAAAAAAAATACTGGAATTGTAAAACAGATTCAGTGCAGATACAATGAAGGTGCTTTCAAGCATTGCATTAAATGTTTCTGATGAGTTTGGAGACATTTGGGTAACTTTTTGAACACAGGATGTGAAGGCAAGGTTTTTGATTGGTGTACAATAATACAAGTGCCCGAGCTAGGGTTAGGGTTAGGGTTTGAATGAGAAGTAGATGTTTACTGATGCCTTTGCTGTGCTTTTGGAGGCAGTTGAAATGCAGGACAAGTCTTGTTTGGAAGTTTCCTTGACGATGACTTTTGGCCCACATTTACGTTTTTTGCTAAGCCGCGCGGCTGTCGCTCAAAAGTGGTTAAAAATGCAAAAATTTTTAAACACACTTTCTACATGCTAAACTCTTTCGTTTTTTGTATTGGAATCCAAATAAAATGATACTTTTAGCCTAACTTTAGTGGGAATTGTGATGCTGACCCCGATATAACACAAGTCATGCTTAATTCAAGCTGTATTCTGGCAGCAGGTGCCGAAAAAAAAAAAATAGTGGAATTGTAAAACAGATTCAGTGCAGAATCAATGAAGGTGCTTTCAAGCATTGCATTAAATGTTTCTGATGAGTTTGGAGACATTTGGGTAACTTTTTGAACACAGGATGTGAAGGCAAGGTTTTTGATTGGTGTACAGTAATACAAGTGCCCGAGCTAGGGTTAGGGTTAGGGTTTGAATGAGAAGTAGACGTTTACTGATGCCTTTGCTGTGCTTTTGGAGGCAGTTGAAATGCAGGAAAAGTCTTGTTTGGATGTTTCCTTGACGACGACTTTTGGCCCACATTTGCGATTTTTGCTAAGCCGCGCGGCTGTCGCTCAAAAGTGGTTAAAAATGCAACATTTTTCAAACACACTTTCTACATGCTACACTCTTTCGTTTTTTGTATTGGAATCCAAATAAAATGATACTTTTAGCCTAACTTTAGTGGGAATTGTGATGCTGACCCCGATATAACACAAGTCATGCTTACTTCAAGCTGTGTTCCGGCAGCAGGTGCCGAAAAAAAAATATTGGAATTGTAAAACAGATTCAGTGCAGATACAATGAAGGTGCTTTCAAGCATTGCATTAAATGTTTCTTATGAGTTTGGAGACATTTGGGTAACTTTTTGAACACAGGATGTGAAGGCAAAGTTTTTGATTGGTGTACAGTAATACAAGTGCCCGAGCTAGGGTTAGGGTTAGGGCTTGAATGAGAAGTAGACGTTTACTGATGCCTTTGCTGTGCTTTTGGAGGCAGTTGAAATGCAGGAAAAGTCTTGTTTGGATGTTTCCTTGACGACGACTTTTGGCCCACATTTGCGATTTTTGCTAAGCCGCGCGGCTGTCGCTCAAAAGTGGTTAAAAATGCAAAATTTTTCAAACACACTTTCTACATGCTAAACTCTTTCGTTTTTTGTACTGGAATCCAAATAAAATGATACTTTTAGCCAAACTTTAGTGGGAATTGTGATGCTGACCCCGATATAACACAAGTCATGCTTACTTCAAGCTGTGTTCCGGCAGCAGGTGCCAAAAAAAAAAATATTGGAATTGTAAAACAGATTCAGTGCAGATACAATGAAGGTGCTTTCAAGCATTGCATTAAATGTTTCTGATGAGTTTGGAGACATTTGGGTAACTTTTTGAACACAGGATGTGAAGGCAAAGTTTTTGATTGGTGTACAGTAATACAAGTGCCCGAGCTAGGGTTAGGGTTAGGGCTTGAATGAGAAGTAGACGTTTACTGATGCCTTTGCTGTGCTTTTGGAGGCAGTTGAAATGCAGGAAAAGTCTTGTTTGGATGTTTCCTTGACGACGACTTTTGGCCCACATTTGCGATTTTTGCTAAGCCGCGCGGCTGTCGCTCAAAAGTGGTTAAAAATGCAAAATTTTTCAAACACACTTTCTACATGCTAAACTCTTTCGTTTTTTGTACTGGAATCCAAATAAAATGATACTTTTAGCCAAACTTTAGTGGGAATTGTGATGCTGACCCCGATATAACACAAGTCATGCTTACTTCAAGCTGTGTTCCGGCAGCAGGTGCCAAAAAAAAAAATATTGGAATTGTAAAACAGATTCAGTGCAGATACAATGAAGGTGCTTTCAAGCATTGCATTAAATGTTTCTGATGAGTTTGGAGACATTTGGGTAACTTTTTGAACACAGGATGTGAAGGCAAGGTTTTTGATTGGTGTACAGTAATACAAGTGCCCGAGCTAGGGTTAGGGTTAGGGTTTGAATGAGAAGCAGACGTTTACTGATGCCTTTGCTGTGCTTTTGGAGGCAGTTGAAATGCAGGAAAAGTCTTGTTTGGATGTTTCCTTGACGACGACTTTTGGCCCACATTTGCGATTTTTGCTAAGCCGCGCGGCTGTCGCTCAAAAGTGGTTAAAAATGCAACATTTTTCAAACACACTTTCTACATGCTACACTCTTTCGTTTTTTGTATTGGAATCCAAATAAAATGATACTTTTAGCCTAACTTTAGTGGGAATTGTGATGCTGACCCCGATATAACACAAGTCATGCTTACTTCAAGCTGTGTTCCGGCAGCAGGTGCCGAAAAAAAAATATTGGAATTGTAAAACAGATTCAGTGCAGATACAATGAAGGTGCTTTCAAGCATTGCATTAAATGTTTCTTATGAGTTTGGAGACATTTGGGTAACTTTTTGAACACAGGATGTGAAGGCAAAGTTTTTGATTGGTGTACAGTAATACAAGTGCCCGAGCTAGGGTTAGGGTTAGGGCTTGAATGAGAAGTAGACGTTTACTGATGCCTTTGCTGTGCTTTTGGAGGCAGTTGAAATGCAGGAAAAGTCTTGTTTGGATGTTTCCTTGACGACGACTTTTGGCCCACATTTGCGATTTTTGCTAAGCCGCGCGGCTGTCGCTCAAAAGTGGTTAAAAATGCAAAATTTTTCAAACACACTTTCTACATGCTAAACTCTTTCGTTTTTTGTACTGGAATCCAAATAAAATGATACTTTTAGCCAAACTTTAGTGGGAATTGTGATGCTGACCCCGATATAACACAAGTCATGCTTACTTCAAGCTGTGTTCCGGCAGCAGGTGCCAAAAAAAAAAATATTGGAATTGTAAAACAGATTCAGTGCAGATACAATGAAGGTGCTTTCAAGCATTGCATTAAATGTTTCTGATGAGTTTGGAGACATTTGGGTAACTTTTTGAACACAGGATGTGAAGGCAAAGTTTTTGATTGGTGTACAGTAATACAAGTGCCCGAGCTAGGGTTAGGGTTAGGGTTTGAATGAGAAGTAGATGTTTACTGATGCCTTTGCTGTGCTTTTGGAGGCAGTTGAAATGCAGGACAAGTCTTGTTTGGAAGTTTCCTTGACGATGACTTTTGGCCCACATTTACGTTTTTTGCTAAGCCGCGCGGCTGTCGCTCAAAAGTGGTTAAAAATGCAAAATTTTTTAAACACACTTTCTACATGCTAAACTCTTTCGTTTTTTGTATTGGAATCCAAATAAAATGATACTTTTAGCCTAACTTTAGTGGGAATTGTGATGCTGACCCTGATATAACACAAATCATGCTTAATTCAAGCTGTATTCCGGCAGCAGGTGCCGAAAAAAAAAATAGTGGAATTGTAAAACAGATTCAGTGCAGATACAATGAAGGTGCTTTCAAGCATTGCATTAAATGTTTCTGATGAGTTTGGAGACTTTTGGGTAACTTTTTGAACACAGGATGTGAAGGCAAGGTTTTTGATTGGTGTACAGTAATACAAGTGCCCGAGCTAGGGTTAGGGTTAGGGTTTGAATGAGAAGTAGACGTTAACTGATGCCTTTGCTGTACTTTTGGAGGCAGTTGAAATGCAGGAAAAGTCTTGTTTGGATGTTTCCTTGACGACGACTTTTGGCCCACATTTGCGATTTTTGCTAAGCCGCGCGGCTGTCGCTCAAAAGTGGTTAAAAATGCAAAATTTTTCAAACACACTTTCTCCATGCTAAACTCTTTCGTTTTTTGTATTGGAATCCAAATAAAATGATACTTTTAGCCTAACTTTAGTGGGAATTGTGATGCTGACCCCGATATAACACAAGTCATGCTTACTTCAAGCTGTGTTCCGGCAGCAGGTGCCGAAAAAAAAAATATTGGAATTGTAAAACAGATTCAGTGCAGATACAATGAAGGTGCTTTCAAGCATTGCATTAAATGTTTCTGATGAGTTTGGAGACATTTGGGTAACTTTTTGAACACAGGATGTGAAGGCAAGGTTTTTGATTGGTGTACAATAATACAAGTGCCCGAGCTAGGGTTAGGGTTAGGGTTTGAATGAGAAGTAGATGTTTACTGATGCCTTTGCTGTGCTTTTGGAGGCAGTTGAAATGCAGGACAAGTCTTGTTTGGAAGTTTCCTTGACGATGACTTTTGGCCCACATTTACGTTTTTTGCTAAGCCGCGCGGCTGTCGCTCAAAAGTGGTTAAAAATGCAAAATTTTTTAAACACACTTTCTACATGCTAAACTCTTTCGTTTTTTGTATTGGAATCCAAATAAAATGATACTTTTAGCCTAACTTTAGTGGGAATTGTGATGCTGACCCTGATATAACACAAATCATGCTTAATTCAAGCTGTATTCCGGCAGCAGGTGCCGAAAAAAAAAATAGTGGAATTGTAAAACAGATTCAGTGCAGATACAATGAAGGTGCTTTCAAGCATTGCATTAAATGTTTCTGATGAGTTTGGAGACATTTGGGTAACTTTTTGAACACAGGATGTGAAGGCAAGGTTTTTGATTGGTGTACAGTAATACAAGTGCCCGAGCTAGGGTTAGGGTTAGGGTTTGAATGAGAAGTAGACGTTAACTGATGCCTTTGCTGTACTTTTGGAGGCAGTTGAAATGCAGGACAAGTCTTGCTTGGAAGTTTCCTTGACGATGACTTTTGGCCCACATTTACGTTTTTTGCTAAGCCGCGCGGCTGTCGCTCAAAAGTGGTTAAAAATGCAAAATTTTTCAAACACACTTTCTACATGCTAAACTCTTTCGTTTTTTGTATTGGAATCCAAATAAAATGATACTTTTAGCCAAACTTTAGTGGGAATTGTGATGCTGACCCCGATATAACACAAGTCATGCTTACTTCAAGCTGTGTTCTGGCAGCAGGTGCCGAAAAAAAAAATACTGGAATTGTAAAACAGATTCAGTGCAGATACAATGAAGGTGCTTTCAAGCATTGCATTAAATGTTTCTGATGAGTTTGGAGACATTTGGGTAACTTTTTGAACACAGGATGTGAAGGCAAGGTTTTTGATTGGTGTACAATAATACAAGTGCCCGAGCTAGGGTTAGGGTTAGGGTTTGAATGAGAAGTAGATGTTTACTGATGCCTTTGCTGTGCTTTTGGAGGCAGTTGAAATGCAGGACAAGTCTTGTTTGGAAGTTTCCTTGACGATGACTTTTGGCCCACATTTACGTTTTTTGCTAAGCCGCGCGGCTGTCGCTCAAAAGTGGTTAAAAATGCAAAATTTTTTAAACACACTTTCTACATGCTAAACTCTTTCGTTTTTTGTATTGGAATCCAAATAAAATGATACTTTTAGCCTAACTTTAGTGGGAATTGTGATGCTGACCCCGATATAACACAAGTCATGCTTACTTCAAGCTGTGTTCCGGCAGCAGGTGCCGAAAAAAAAAATATTGGAATTGTAAAACAGATTCAGTGCAGATACAATGAAGGTGCTTTCAAGCATTGCATTAAATGTTTCTTATGAGTTTTGTAGACATTTGGGTAACTTTTTGAACACAGGATGTGAAGGCAAAGTTTTTGATTGGTGTACAGTAATACAAGTGCCCGAGCTAGGGTTAGGGTTAGGGCTTGAATGAGAAGTAGATGTTTACTGATGCCTTTGCTGTGCTTTTGGAGGCAGTTGAAATGCAGGAAAAGAGTTGTTTGGATGTTTCCTTGACGACGACTTTTGGCCCACATTTGCGATTTTTGCTAAGCCGCGCGGCTGTCGCTCAAAAGTGGTTAAAAATGCAAAATTTTTCAAAAACACTTTCTACATGCTAAACTCTTTCGTTTTTTGTATTGGAATCCAAATATAATGATACTTTTAGCCAAACTTTAGTGGGAATTGTGATGCTGACCCCGATATAACACAAATCATGCTTAATTCAAGCTGTATTCTGGCAGCAGGTGCCGAAAAAAAAAAAATAGTGGAATTGTAAAACAGATTCAGTGCAGAATCAATGAAGGTGCTTTCAAGCATTGCATTAAATGTTTCTGATGAGTTTGGAGACATTTGGGTAACTTTTTGAACACAGGATGTGAAGGCAAGGTTTTTGATTGGTGTACAGTAATACAAGTGCCCGAGCTAGGGTTAGGGTTAGGGTTTGAATGAGAAGTAGACGTTTACTGATGCCTTTGCTGTGCTTTTGGAGGCAGTTGAAATGCAGGAAAAGTCTTGTTTGGATGTTTCCTTGACGACGACTTTTGGCCCACATTTGCGATTTTTGCTAAGCCGCGCGGCTGTCGCTCAAAAGTGGTTAAAAATGCAAAATTTTTCAAACACACTTTCTCCATGCTAAACTCTTTCGTTTTTTGTATTGGAATCCAAATAAAATGATACTTTTAGCCTAACTTTAGTGGGAATTGTGATGCTGACCCCGATATAACACAAGTCATGCTTACTTCAAGCTGTGTTCCGGCAGCAGGTGCCGAAAAAAAAAATATTGGAATTGTAAAACAGATTCAGTGCAGATACAATGAAGGTGCTTTCAAGCATTGCATTAAATGTTTCTGATGAGTTTGGAGACATTTGGGTAACTTTTTGAACACAGGATGTGAAGGCAAGGTTTTTGATTGGTGTACAATAATACAAGTGCCCGAGCTAGGGTTAGGGTTAGGGTTTGAATGAGAAGTAGATGTTTACTGATGCCTTTGCTGTGCTTTTGGAGGCAGTTGAAATGCAGGACAAGTCTTGTTTGGAAGTTTCCTTGACGATGACTTTTGGCCCACATTTACGTTTTTTGCTAAGCCGCGCGGCTGTCGCTCAAAAGTGGTTAAAAATGCAAAATTTTTTAAACACACTTTCTACATGCTAAACTCTTTCGTTTTTTGTATTGGAATCCAAATAAAATGATACTTTTAGCCTAACTTTAGTGGGAATTGTGATGCTGACCCTGATATAACACAAATCATGCTTAATTCAAGCTGTATTCCGGCAGCAGGTGCCGAAAAAAAAAATAGTGGAATTGTAAAACAGATTCAGTGCAGATACAATGAAGGTGCTTTCAAGCATTGCATTAAATGTTTCTGATGAGTTTGGAGACATTTGGGTAACTTTTTGAACACAGGATGTGAAGGCAAGGTTTTTGATTGGTGTACAGTAATACAAGTGCCCGAGCTAGGGTTAGGGTTAGGGTTTGAATGAGAAGTAGACGTTAACTGATGCCTTTGCTGTACTTTTGGAGGCAGTTGAAATGCAGGACAAGTCTTGCTTGGAAGTTTCCTTGACGATGACTTTTGGCCCACATTTACGTTTTTTGCTAAGCCGCGCGGCTGTCGCTCAAAAGTGGTTAAAAATGCAAAATTTTTCAAACACACTTTCTACATGCTAAACTCTTTCGTTTTTTGTATTGGAATCCAAATAAAATGATACTTTTAGCCAAACTTTAGTGGGAATTGTGATGCTGACCCCGATATAACACAAGTCATGCTTACTTCAAGCTGTGTTCTGGCAGCAGGTGCCGAAAAAAAAAATACTGGAATTGTAAAACAGATTCAGTGCAGATACAATGAAGGTGCTTTCAAGCATTGCATTAAATGTTTCTGATGAGTTTGGAGACATTTGGGTAACTTTTTGAACAGAGGATGTGAAGGCAAGGTTTTTGATTGGTGTACAATAATACAAGTGCCCGAGCTAGGGTTAGGGTTAGGGTTTGAATGAGAAGTAGATGTTTACTGATGCCTTTGCTGTGCTTTTGGAGGCAGTTGAAATGCAGGACAAGTCTTGTTTGGAAGTTTCCTTGACGATGACTTTTGGCCCACATTTACGTTTTTTGCTAAGCCGCGCGGCTGTCGCTCAAAAGTGGTTAAAAATGCAAAAATTTTTAAACACACTTTCTACATGCTAAACTCTTTCGTTTTTTGTATTGGAATCCAAATAAAATGATACTTTTAGCCTAACTTTAGTGGGAATTGTGATGCTGACCCCGATATAACACAAGTCATGCTTAATTCAAGCTGTATTCTGGCAGCAGGTGCCGAAAAAAAAAAAATAGTGGAATTGTAAAACAGATTCAGTGCAGAATCAATGAAGGTGCTTTCAAGCATTGCATTAAATGTTTCTGATGAGTTTGGAGACATTTGGGTAACTTTTTGAACACAGGATGTGAAGGCAAGGTTTTTGATTGGTGTACAGTAATACAAGTGCCCGAGCTAGGGCTAGGGTTAGGGTTTGAATGAGAAGTAGACGTTTACTGATGCCTTTGCTGTGCTTTTGGAGGCAGTTGAAATGCAGGAAAAGTCTTGTTTGGATGTTTCCTTGACGACGACTTTTGGCCCACATTTGCGATTTTTGCTAAGCCGCGCGGCTGTCGCTCAAAAGTGGTTAAAAATGCAACATTTTTCAAACACACTTTCTACATGCTACACTCTTTCGTTTTTTGTATTGGAATCCAAATAAAATGATACTTTTAGCCTAACTTTAGTGGGAATTGTGATGCTGACCCCGATATAACACAAGTCATGCTTACTTCAAGCTGTGTTCCGGCAGCAGGTGCCGAAAAAAAAATATTGGAATTGTAAAACAGATTCAGTGCAGATACAATGAAGGTGCTTTCAAGCATTGCATTAAATGTTTCTTATGAGTTTGGAGACATTTGGGTAACTTTTTGAACACAGGATGTGAAGGCAAAGTTTTTGATTGGTGTACAGTAATACAAGTGCCCGAGCTAGGGTTAGGGTTAGGGCTTGAATGAGAAGTAGACGTTTACTGATGCCTTTGCTGTGCTTTTGGAGGCAGTTGAAATGCAGGAAAAGTCTTGTTTGGATGTTTCCTTGACGACGACTTTTGGCCCACATTTGCGATTTTTGCTAAGCCGCGCGGCTGTCGCTCAAAAGTGGTTAAAAATGCAAAATTTTTCAAACACACTTTCTACATGCTAAACTCTTTCGTTTTTTGTACTGGAATCCAAATAAAATGATACTTTTAGCCAAACTTTAGTGGGAATTGTGATGCTGACCCCGATATAACACAAGTCATGCTTACTTCAAGCTGTGTTCCGGCAGCAGGTGCCAAAAAAAAAAATATTGGAATTGTAAAACAGATTCAGTGCAGATACAATGAAGGTGCTTTCAAGCATTGCATTAAATGTTTCTGATGAGTTTGGAGACATTTGGGTAACTTTTTGAACACAGGATGTGAAGGCAAAGTTTTTGATTGGTGTACAGTAATACAAGTGCCCGAGCTAGGGTTAGGGTTAGGGCTTGAATGAGAAGTAGACGTTTACTGATGCCTTTGCTGTGCTTTTGGAGGCAGTTGAAATGCAGGAAAAGTCTTGTTTGGATGTTTCCTTGACGACGACTTTTGGCCCACATTTGCGATTTTTGCTAAGCCGCGCGGCTGTCGCTCAAAAGTGGTTAAAAATGCAAAATTTTTCAAACACACTTTCTACATGCTAAACTCTTTCGTTTTTTGTACTGGAATCCAAATAAAATGATACTTTTAGCCAAACTTTAGTGGGAATTGTGATGCTGACCCCGATATAACACAAGTCATGCTTACTTCAAGCTGTGTTCCGGCAGCAGGTGCCAAAAAAAAAAATATTGGAATTGTAAAACAGATTCAGTGCAGATACAATGAAGGTGCTTTCAAGCATTGCATTAAATGTTTCTGATGAGTTTGGAGACATTTGGGTAACTTTTTGAACACAGGATGTGAAGGCAAGGTTTTTGATTGGTGTACAGTAATACAAGTGCCCGAGCTAGGGTTAGGGTTAGGGTTTGAATGAGAAGCAGACGTTTACTGATGCCTTTGCTGTGCTTTTGGAGGCAGTTGAAATGCAGGAAAAGTCTTGTTTGGATGTTTCCTTGACGACGACTTTTGGCCCACATTTGCGATTTTTGCTAAGCCGCGCGGCTGTCGCTCAAAAGTGGTTAAAAATGCAACATTTTTCAAACACACTTTCTACATGCTACACTCTTTCGTTTTTTGTATTGGAATCCAAATAAAATGATACTTTTAGCCTAACTTTAGTGGGAATTGTGATGCTGACCCCGATATAACACAAGTCATGCTTACTTCAAGCTGTGTTCTGGCAGCAGGTGCCGAAAAAAAAAATACTGGAATTGTAAAACAGATTCAGTGCAGATACAATGAAGGTGCTTTCAAGCATTGCATTAAATGTTTCTGATGAGTTTGGAGACATTTGGGTAACTTTTTGAACAGAGGATGTGAAGGCAAGGTTTTTGATTGGTGTACAATAATACAAGTGCCCGAGCTAGGGTTAGGGTTAGGGTTTGAATGAGAAGTAGATGTTTACTGATGCCTTTGCTGTGCTTTTGGAGGCAGTTGAAATGCAGGACAAGTCTTGTTTGGAAGTTTCCTTGACGATGACTTTTGGCCCACATTTACGTTTTTTGCTAAGCCGCGCGGCTGTCGCTCAAAAGTGGTTAAAAATGCAAAAATTTTTAAACACACTTTCTACATGCTAAACTCTTTCGTTTTTTGTATTGGAATCCAAATAAAATGATACTTTTAGCCTAACTTTAGTGGGAATTGTGATGCTGACCCCGATATAACACAAGTCATGCTTAATTCAAGCTGTATTCTGGCAGCAGGTGCCGAAAAAAAAAAAATAGTGGAATTGTAAAACAGATTCAGTGCAGAATCAATGAAGGTGCTTTCAAGCATTGCATTAAATGTTTCTGATGAGTTTGGAGACATTTGGGTAACTTTTTGAACACAGGATGTGAAGGCAAGGTTTTTGATTGGTGTACAGTAATACAAGTGCCCGAGCTAGGGCTAGGGTTAGGGTTTGAATGAGAAGTAGACGTTTACTGATGCCTTTGCTGTGCTTTTGGAGGCAGTTGAAATGCAGGAAAAGTCTTGTTTGGATGTTTCCTTGACGACGACTTTTGGCCCACATTTGCGATTTTTGCTAAGCCGCGCGGCTGTCGCTCAAAAGTGGTTAAAAATGCAACATTTTTCAAACACACTTTCTACATGCTACACTCTTTCGTTTTTTGTATTGGAATCCAAATAAAATGATACTTTTAGCCTAACTTTAGTGGGAATTGTGATGCTGACCCCGATATAACACAAGTCATGCTTACTTCAAGCTGTGTTCCGGCAGCAGGTGCCGAAAAAAAAATATTGGAATTGTAAAACAGATTCAGTGCAGATACAATGAAGGTGCTTTCAAGCATTGCATTAAATGTTTCTTATGAGTTTGGAGACATTTGGGTAACTTTTTGAACACAGGATGTGAAGGCAAAGTTTTTGATTGGTGTACAGTAATACAAGTGCCCGAGCTAGGGTTAGGGTTAGGGCTTGAATGAGAAGTAGACGTTTACTGATGCCTTTGCTGTGCTTTTGGAGGCAGTTGAAATGCAGGAAAAGTCTTGTTTGGATGTTTCCTTGACGACGACTTTTGGCCCACATTTGCGATTTTTGCTAAGCCGCGCGGCTGTCGCTCAAAAGTGGTTAAAAATGCAAAATTTTTCAAACACACTTTCTACATGCTAAACTCTTTCGTTTTTTGTACTGGAATCCAAATAAAATGATACTTTTAGCCAAACTTTAGTGGGAATTGTGATGCTGACCCCGATATAACACAAGTCATGCTTACTTCAAGCTGTGTTCCGGCAGCAGGTGCCAAAAAAAAAAATATTGGAATTGTAAAACAGATTCAGTGCAGATACAATGAAGGTGCTTTCAAGCATTGCATTAAATGTTTCTGATGAGTTTGGAGACATTTGGGTAACTTTTTGAACACAGGATGTGAAGGCAAAGTTTTTGATTGGTGTACAGTAATACAAGTGCCCGAGCTAGGGTTAGGGTTAGGGCTTGAATGAGAAGTAGACGTTTACTGATGCCTTTGCTGTGCTTTTGGAGGCAGTTGAAATGCAGGAAAAGTCTTGTTTGGATGTTTCCTTGACGACGACTTTTGGCCCACATTTGCGATTTTTGCTAAGCCGCGCGGCTGTCGCTCAAAAGTGGTTAAAAATGCAAAATTTTTCAAACACACTTTCTACATGCTAAACTCTTTCGTTTTTTGTACTGGAATCCAAATAAAATGATACTTTTAGCCAAACTTTAGTGGGAATTGTGATGCTGACCCCGATATAACACAAGTCATGCTTACTTCAAGCTGTGTTCCGGCAGCAGGTGCCAAAAAAAAAAATATTGGAATTGTAAAACAGATTCAGTGCAGATACAATGAAGGTGCTTTCAAGCATTGCATTAAATGTTTCTGATGAGTTTGGAGACATTTGGGTAACTTTTTGAACACAGGATGTGAAGGCAAGGTTTTTGATTGGTGTACAGTAATACAAGTGCCCGAGCTAGGGTTAGGGTTAGGGTTTGAATGAGAAGCAGACGTTTACTGATGCCTTTGCTGTGCTTTTGGAGGCAGTTGAAATGCAGGAAAAGTCTTGTTTGGATGTTTCCTTGACGACGACTTTTGGCCCACATTTGCGATTTTTGCTAAGCCGCGCGGCTGTCGCTCAAAAGTGGTTAAAAATGCAACATTTTTCAAACACACTTTCTACATGCTACACTCTTTCGTTTTTTGTATTGGAATCCAAATAAAATGATACTTTTAGCCTAACTTTAGTGGGAATTGTGATGCTGACCCCGATATAACACAAGTCATGCTTACTTCAAGCTGTGTTCCGGCAGCAGGTGCCGAAAAAAAAATATTGGAATTGTAAAACAGATTCAGTGCAGATACAATGAAGGTGCTTTCAAGCATTGCATTAAATGTTTCTTATGAGTTTGGAGACATTTGGGTAACTTTTTGAACACAGGATGTGAAGGCAAAGTTTTTGATTGGTGTACAGTAATACAAGTGCCCGAGCTAGGGTTAGGGTTAGGGCTTGAATGAGAAGTAGACGTTTACTGATGCCTTTGCTGTGCTTTTGGAGGCAGTTGAAATGCAGGAAAAGTCTTGTTTGGATGTTTCCTTGACGACGACTTTTGGCCCACATTTGCGATTTTTGCTAAGCCGCGCGGCTGTCGCTCAAAAGTGGTTAAAAATGCAAAATTTTTCAAACACACTTTCTACATGCTAAACTCTTTCGTTTTTTGTACTGGAATCCAAATAAAATGATACTTTTAGCCAAACTTTAGTGGGAATTGTGATGCTGACCCCGATATAACACAAGTCATGCTTACTTCAAGCTGTGTTCCGGCAGCAGGTGCCAAAAAAAAAAATATTGGAATTGTAAAACAGATTCAGTGCAGATACAATGAAGGTGCTTTCAAGCATTGCATTAAATGTTTCTGATGAGTTTGGAGACATTTGGGTAACTTTTTGAACACAGGATGTGAAGGCAAAGTTTTTGATTGGTGTACAGTAATACAAGTGCCCGAGCTAGGGTTAGGGTTAGGGCTTGAATGAGAAGTAGACGTTTACTGATGCCTTTGCTGTGCTTTTGGAGGCAGTTGAAATGCAGGAAAAGTCTTGTTTGGATGTTTCCTTGACGACGACTTTTGGCCCACATTTGCGATTTTTGCTAAGCCGCGCGGCTGTCGCTCAAAAGTGGTTAAAAATGCAAAATTTTTCAAACACACTTTCTACATGCTAAACTCTTTCGTTTTTTGTACTGGAATCCAAATAAAATGATACTTTTAGCCAAACTTTAGTGGGAATTGTGATGCTGACCCCGATATAACACAAGTCATGCTTACTTCAAGCTGTGTTCCGGCAGCAGGTGCCAAAAAAAAAAATATTGGAATTGTAAAACAGATTCAGTGCAGATACAATGAAGGTGCTTTCAAGCATTGCATTAAATGTTTCTGATGAGTTTGGAGACATTTGGGTAACTTTTTGAACACAGGATGTGAAGGCAAGGTTTTTGATTGGTGTACAGTAATACAAGTGCCCGAGCTAGGGTTAGGGTTAGGGTTTGAATGAGAAGCAGACGTTTACTGATGCCTTTGCTGTGCTTTTGGAGGCAGTTGAAATGCAGGAAAAGTCTTGTTTGGATGTTTCCTTGACGACGACTTTTGGCCCACATTTGCGATTTTTGCTAAGCCGCGCGGCTGTCGCTCAAAAGTGGTTAAAAATGCAAAATTTTTCAAACACACTTTCTACATGATAAACTCTTTCGTTTTTTGTATTGGAATCCAAATATAATGATACTTTTAGCCTAACTTTAGTGGGAATTGTGATGCTGACCCCGATATAACACAAGTCATGCTTACTTCAAGCTGTGTTCCGGCAGCAGGTGCCAAAAAAAAAAATATTGGAATTGTAAAACAGATTCAGTGCAGATACAATGAAGGTGCTTTCAAGCATTGCATTAAATGTTTCTGATGAGTTTGGAGACATTTGTGTAACTTTTTGAACACAGGATGTGAAGGCAAGGTTTTTGATTGGTGTACAATAATACAAGTGCCCGAGCTAGGGTTAGGGTTAGGGTTTGAATGAGAAGTAGATGTTTACTGATGCCTTTGCTGTGCTTTTGGAGGCAGTTGAAATGCAGGACAAGTCTTGTTTGGAAGTTTCCTTGACGATGACTTTTGGCCCACATTTACGTTTTTTGCTAAGCCGCGCGGCTGTCGCTCAAAAGTGGTTAAAAATGCAAAATTTTTTAAACACACTTTCTACATGCTAAACTCTTTCGTTTTTTGTATTGGAATCCAAATAAAATGATACTTTTGGCCTAACTTTAGTGGGAATTGTGATGCTGACCCCGATATAACACAAATCATGCTTAATTCAAGCTGTATTCCGGCAGCAGGTGCCGAAAAAAATAATAGTGGAATTGTAAAACATTCAGTGCAGATACAATGAAGGTGCTTTCAAGCATTGCATTAAATGTTTCTGATGAGTTTGGAGACATTTGGGTAACTTTTTGTACACAGGATGTGAAGGCAAGGTTTTTGATTGGTGTACAGTAATACAAGTGCCCGAGCTAGGGTTAGGGTTAGGGTTTGAATGAGAAGTAGACGTTAACTGATGCCTTTGCTGTGCTTTTGGAGGCAGTTGAAATGCAGGACAAGTCTTGCTTGGAAGTTTCCTTGACGATGACTTTTGGCCCACATTTACGTTTTTTGCTAAGCCGCGCGGCTGTCGCTCAAAAGTCGTTAAAAATGCAAAATTTTTCAAACACACTTTCTACATGCTAAACTCTTTCGTTTTTTGTATTGGAATCCAATAAAATGATACTTTTAGCCAAACTTTAGTGGGAATTGTGATGCTGACCCCGATATAACACAAGTCATGCTTACTTCAAGCTGTGTTCCGGCAGCAAGTGCCGAAAAAAAAAATACTGGAATTGTAAAACAGATTCAGTGCAGATACAATGAAGGTGCTTTCAAGCATTGCATTAAATGTTTCTGATGAGTTTGGAGACATTTGGGTAACTTTTTGAACACAGGATGTGAAGGCAAGGTTTTTGATTGGTGTACAATAATACAAGTGCCCGAGCTAGGGTTAGGGTTAGGGTTTGAATGAGAAGTAGATGTTTACTGATGCCTTTGCTGTGCTTTTGGAGGCAGTTGAAATGCAGGACAAGTCTTGTTTGGAAGTTTCCTTGACGATGACTTTTGGCCCACATTTACGTTTTTTGCTAAGCCGCGCGGCTGTCGCTCAAAAGTGGTTAAAAATGCAAAATTTTTTAAACACACTTTCTACATGCTAAACTCTTTCGTTTTTTGTATTGGAATCCAAATAAAATGATACTTTTAGCCTAACTTTAGTGGGAATTGTGATGCTGACCCCGATATAACACAAGTCATGCTTACTTCAAGCTGTGTTCCGGCAGCAGGTGCCGAAAAAAAAAATATTGGAATTGTAAAACAGATTCAGTGCAGATACAATGAAGGTGCTTTCAAGCATTGCATTAAATGTTTCTTATGAGTTTGGAGACATTTGGGTAACTTTTTGAACACAGGATGTGAAGGCAAAGTTTTTGATTGGTGTACAGTAATACAAGTGCCCGAGCTAGGGTTAGGGTTAGGGCTTGAATGAGAAGTAGATGTTTACTGATGCCTTTGCTGTGCTTTCGGAGGCAGTTGAAATGCAGGAAAAGAGTTGTTTGGATGTTTCCTTGACGACGACTTTTGGCCCACATTTGCGATTTTTGCTAAGCCGCGCGGCTGTCGCTCAAAAGTGGTTAAAAATGCAAAATTTTTCAAAAACACTTTCTACATGCTAAACTCTTTCGTTTTTTGTATTGGAATCCAAATATAATGATACTTTTAGCCAAACTTTAGTGGGAATTGTGATGCTGACCCCGATATAACACAAATCATGCTTAATTCAAGCTGTATTCCGGCAGCAGGTGCCGAAAAAAAAAATAGTGGAATTGTAAAACAGATTCAGTGCAGAATCAATGAAGGTGCTTTCAAGCATTGCATTAAATGTTTCTGATGAGTTTGGAGACATTTGGGTAACTTTTTGAACACAGGATGTGAAGGCAAGGTTTTTGATTGGTGTACAGTAATACAAGTGCCCGAGCTAGGGTTAGGGTTAGGGTTTGAATGAGAAGTAGACGTTTACTGATGCCTTTGCTGTGCTTTTGGAGGCAGTTGAAATGCAGGAAAAGTCTTGTTTGGATGTTTCCTTGACGACGACTTTTGGCCCACATTTGCGATTTTTGCTAAGCCGCGCGGCTGTCACTCAAAAGTGGTTAAAAATGCAAAATTTTTCAAACACACTTTCTACATGCTAAACTCTTTCGTTTTTTGTATTGGAATCCAAATAAAATGATACTTTTAGCCTAACTTTAGTGGGAATTGTGATGCTGACCCCGATATAACACAAGTCATGCTTACTTCAAGCTGTGTTCCGGCAGCAGGTGCCGAAAAAAAAAATATTGGAATTGTAAAACAGATTCAGTGCAGATACAATGAAGGTGCTTTCAAGCATTGCATTAAATGTTTCTTATGAGTTTGGAGACATTTGGGTAACTTTTTGAACACAGGATGTGAAGGCAAAGTTTTTGATTGGTGTACAGTAATACAAGTGCCCGAGCTAGGGTTAGGGTTAGGGCTTGAATGAGAAGTAGATGTTTACTGATGCCTTTGCTGTGCTTTCGGAGGCAGTTGAAATGCAGGAAAAGAGTTGTTTGGATGTTTCCTTGACGACGACTTTTGGCCCACATTTGCGATTTTTGCTAAGCCGCGCGGCTGTCGCTCAAAAGTGGTTAAAAATGCAAAATTTTTCAAAAACACTTTCTACATGCTAAACTCTTTCGTTTTTTGTATTGGAATCCAAATATAATGATACTTTTAGCCAAACTTTAGTGGGAATTGTGATGCTGACCCCGATATAACACAAATCATGCTTAATTCAAGCTGTATTCCGGCAGCAGGTGCCGAAAAAAAAAATAGTGGAATTGTAAAACAGATTCAGTGCAGAATCAATGAAGGTGCTTTCAAGCATTGCATTAAATGTTTCTGATGAGTTTGGAGACATTTGGGTAACTTTTTGAACACAGGATGTGAAGGCAAGGTTTTTGATTGGTGTACAGTAATACAAGTGCCCGAGCTAGGGTTAGGGTTAGGGTTTGAATGAGAAGTAGACGTTTACTGATGCCTTTGCTGTGCTTTTGGAGGCAGTTGAAATGCAGGAAAAGTCTTGTTTGGATGTTTCCTTGACGACGACTTTTGGCCCACATTTGCGATTTTTGCTAAGCCGCGCGGCTGTCACTCAAAAGTGGTTAAAAATGCAAAATTTTTCAAACACACTTTCTACATGCTAAACTCTTTCGTTTTTTGTATTGGAATCCAAATAAAATGATACTTTTAGCCTAACTTTAGTGGGAATTGTGATGCTGACCCCGATATAACACAAGTCATGCTTACTTCAAGCTGTGTTCCGGCAGCAGGTGCCGAAAAAAAAAATATTGGAATTGTAAAACAGATTCAGTGCAGATACAATGAAGGTGCTTTCAAGCATTGCATTAAATGTTTCTGATGAGTTTGGAGACATTTGGGTAACTTTTTGAACACAGGATGTGAAGGCAAGGTTTTTGATTGGTGTACAATAATACAAGTGCCCGAGCTAGGGTTACGGTTAGGGTTTGAATGAGAAGTAGATGTTTACTGATGCCTTTGCTGTGCTTTTGGAGGCAGTTGAAATGCAGGACAAGTCTTGTTTGGAAGTTTCCTTGACGATGACTTTTGGCCCACATTTACGTTTTTTGCTAAGCCGCGCGGCTGTCGCTCAAAAGTGGTTAAAAATGCAATATTTTTTAAACACACTTTCTACATGCTAAACTCTTTCGTTTTTTGTATTGGAATCCAAATAAAATGATACTTTTGGCCTAACTTTAGTGGGAATTGTGATGCTGACCCCGATATAACACAAGTCATGCTTACTTCAAGCTGTGTTCCGGCAGCAGGTGCCGAAAAAAAAAAATATTGGAATTGTAAAACAGATTCAGTGCAGATACAATGAAGGTGCTTTCAAGCATTGCATTAAATGTTTCTGATGAGTTTGGAGACATTTGGGTAACTTTTTGAACACAGGATGTGAAGGCAAGGTTTTTGATTGGTGTACAGTAATACAAGTGCCCGAGCTAGGGTTAGGGTTAGGGTTTGAATGAGAAGTAGACGTTAACTGATGCCTTTGCTGTGCTTTTGGAGGCAGTTGAAATGCAGGACAAGTCTTGCTTGGAAGTTTCCTTGACGATGACTTTTGGCCCACATTTACGTTTTTTGCTAAGCCGCGCGGCTGTCGCTCAAAAGTGGTTAAAAATGCAAAAATTTTTAAACACACTTTCTACATGCTAAACTCTTTCGTTTTTTGTATTGGAATCCAAATAAAATGATACTTTTAGCCTAACTTTAGTGGGAATTGTGATGCTGACCCCGATATAACACAAGTCATGCTTACTTCAAGCTGTGTTCCGGCAGCAGGTGCCGAAAAAAAAAATATTGGAATTGTAAAACAGATTCAGTGCAGATACAATGAAGGTGCTTTCAAGCATTGCATTAAATGTTTCTTATGAGTTTGGAGACATTTGGGTAACTTTTTGAACACAGGATGTGAAGGCAAAGTTTTTGATTGGTGTACAGTAATACAAGTGCCCGAGCTAGGGTTAGGGTTAGGGCTTGAATGAGAAGTAGATGTTTACTGATGCCTTTGCTGTGCTGTCGGAGGCAGTTGAAATGCAGGAAAAGAGTTGTTTGGATGTTTCCTTGACGACGACTTTTGGCCCACATTTGCGATTTTTGCTAAGCCGCGCGGCTGTCGCTCAAAAGTGGTTAAAAATGCAAAATTTTTCAAAAACACTTTCTACATGCTAAACTCTTTCGTTTTTTGTATTGGAATCCAAATATAATGATACTTTTAGCCAAACTTTAGTGGGAATTGTGATGCTGACCCCGATATAACACAAATCATGCTTAATTCAAGCTGTATTCCGGCAGCAGGTGCCGAAAAAAAAAATAGTGGAATTGTAAAACAGATTCAGTGCAGAATCAATGAAGGTGCTTTCAAGCATTGCATTAAATGTTTCTGATGAGTTTGGAGACATTTGGGTAACTTTTTGAACACAGGATGTGAAGGCAAGGTTTTTGATTGGTGTACAGTAATACAAGTGCCCGAGCTAGGGTTAGGGTTAGGGTTTGAATGAGAAGTAGACGTTTACTGATGCCTTTGCTGTGCTTTTGGAGGCAGTTGAAATGCAGGAAAAGTCTTGTTTGGATGTTTCCTTGACGACGACTTTTGGCCCACATTTGCGATTTTTGCTAAGCCGCGCGGCTGTCACTCAAAAGTGGTTAAAAATGCAAAATTTTTCAAACACACTTTCTACATGCTAAACTCTTTCGTTTTTTGTATTGGAATCCAAATAAAATGATACTTTTGGCCTAACTTTAGTGGGAATTGTGATGCTGACCCCGATATAACACAAATCATGCTTAATTCAAGCTGTATTCCGGCAGCAGGTGCCGAAAAAAAAAATAGTGGAATTGTAAAACAGATTCAGTGCAGATACAATGAAGGTGCTTTCAAGCATTGCATTAAATGTTTCTGATGAGTTTGGAGACATTTGGGTAACTTTTTGAACACAGGATGTGAAGGCAAGGTTTTTGATTGGTGTACAGTAATACAAGTGCCCGAGCTAGGGTTAGGGTTAGGGTTTGAATGAGAAGTAGACGTTAACTGATGCCTTTGCTGTGCTTTTGGAGGCAGTTGAAATGCAGGACAAGTCTTGCTTGGAAGTTTCCTTGACGATGACTTTTGGCCCACATTTACGTTTTTTGCTAAGCCGCGCGGCTGTCGCTCAAAAGTGGTTAAAAATGCAAAATTTTTCAAACACACTTTCTACATGCTAAACTCTTTCGTTTTTTGTATTGGAATCCAATAAAATGATACTTTTAGCCAAACTTTAGTGGGAATTGTGATGCTGACCCCGATATAACACAAGTCATGCTTACTTCAAGCTGTGTTCCGGCAGCAAGTGCCGAAAAAAAAAATACTGGAATTGTAAAACAGATTCAGTGCAGATACAATGAAGGTGCTTTCAAGCATTGCATTAAATGTTTCTGATGAGTTTGGAGACATTTGGGTAACTTTTTGAACACAGGATGTGAAGGCAAGGTTTTTGATTGGTGTACAATAATACAAGTGCCCGAGCTAGGGTTAGGGTTAGGGTTTGAATGAGAAGTAGATGTTTACTGATGCCTTTGCTGTGCTTTTGGAGGCAGTTGAAATGCAGGACAAGTCTTGTTTGGAAGTTTCCTTGACGATGACTTTTGGCCCACATTTACGTTTTTTGCTAAGCCGCGCGGCTGTCGCTCAAAAGTGGTTAAAAATGCAAAATTTTTTAAACACACTTTCTATATGCTAAACTCTTTCGTTTTTTGTATTGGAATCCAAATAAAATGATACTTTTAGCCTAACTTTAGAGGGAATTGTGATGCTGACCCCGATATAACACAAGTCATGCTTACTTCAAGCTGTGTTCTGGCAGCAGGTGCCGAAAAAAAAAATACTGGAATTGTAAAACAGATTCAGTGCAGATACAATGAAGGTGCTTTCAAGCATTGCATTAAATGTTTCTGATGAGTTTGGAGACATTTGAGTAACTTTTTGAACACAGGATGTGAAGGCAAAGTTTTTGATTGGTGTACAGTAATACAAGTGCCCGAGCTAGGGTTAGGGTTAGGGCTTGAATGAGAAGTAGACGTTTACTGATGCCTTTGCTGTGCTTTTGGAGGCAGTTGAAATGCAGGAAAAGTCTTGTTTGGATGTTTCCTTGACGACGACTTTTGGCCCACATTTGCGATTTTTGCTAAGCCGCGCGGCTGTCGCTCAAAAGTGGTTAAAAATGCAAAATTTTTCAAACACACTTTCTACATGCTAAACTCTTTCGTTTTTTGTATTGGAATCCAAATAAAATGATACTTTTAGCCTAACTTTAGTGGGAATTGTGATGCTGACCCCGATATAACACAAGTCATGCTTACTTCAAGCTGTGTTCCGGCAGCAGGTGCCGAAAAAAAAAATATTGGAATTGTAAAACAGATTCAGTGCAGATACAATGAAGGTGCTTTCAAGCATTGCATTAAATGTTTCTTATGAGTTTGGAGACATTTGGGTAACTTTTTGAACACAGGATGTGAAGGCAAAGTTTTTGATTGGTGTACAGTAATACAAGTGCCCGAGCTAGGGTTAGGGTTAGGGCTTGAATGAGAAGTAGACGTTTACTGATGCCTTTGCTGTGCTTTTGGAGGCAGTTGAAATGCAGGAAAAGAGTTGTTTGGATGTTTCCTTGACGACGACTTTTGGCCCACATTTGCGATTTTTGCTAAGCCGCGCGGCTGTCGCTCAAAAGTGGTTAAAAATGCAAAATTTTTCAAACACACTTGATACATGCTACACTCTTTCGTTTTTTGTATTGGAATCCAAATAAAATGATACTTTTAGCCTAACTTTAGTGGGAATTGTGATGCTGACCCCGATATAACACAAGTCATGCTTACTTCAAGCTGTGTTCCGGCAGCAGGTGCCGAAAAAAAAAATATTGGAATTGTAAAACAGATTCAGTGCAGATACAATGAAGGTGCTTTCAAGCATTGCATTAAATGTTTCTTATGAGTTTGGAGACATTTGGGTAACTTTTTGAACACAGGATGTGAAGGCAAAGTTTTTGATTGGTGTACAGTAATACAAGTGCCCGAGCTAGGGTTAGGGTTAGGGCTTGAATGAGAAGTAGACGTTTACTGATGCCTTTGCTGTGCTTTTGGAGGCAGTTGAAATGCAGGAAAAGTCTTGTTTGGATGTTTCCTTGACGACGACTTTTGGCCCACATTTGCGATTTTTGCTAAGCCGCGCGGCTGTCGCTCAAAAGTGGTTAAAAATGCAAAATTTTTCAAACACACTTTCTACATGCTAAACTCTTTCGTTTTTTGTATTGGAATCCAAATATAATGATACTTTTAGCCAAACTTTAGTGGGAATTGTGATGCTGACCCCGATATAACACAAATCATGCTCAATTCAAGCTGTATTCCGGCAGCAGGTGCCGAAAAAAAAAATAGTGGAATTGTAAAACAGATTCAGTGCAGAATCAATGAAGGTGCTTTCAAGCATTGCATTAAATGTTTCTGATGAGTTTGGAGACATTTGGGTAACTTTTTGAACACAGGATGTGAAGGCAAGGTTTTTGATTGGTGTACAGTAATACAAGTGCCCGAGCTAGGGTTAGGGTTAGGGTTTGAATGAGAAGTAGACGTTTACTGATGCCTTTGCTGTGCTTTTGGAGGCAGTTGAAATGCAGGAAAAGTCTTGTTTGGATGTTTCCTTGACGACGACTTTTGGCCCACATTTGCGATTTTTGCTAAGCCGCGCGGCTGTCGCTCAAAAGTGGTTAAAAATGCAAAATTTTTCAAACACACTTTCTACATGATAAACTCTTTCGTTTTTTGTATTGGAATCCAAATAAAATGATACTTTTAGCCTAACTTTAGTGGGAATTGTGATGCTGACCCCGATATAACACAAGTCATGCTTACTTCAAGCTGTGTTCCGGCAGCAGGTGCCAAAAAAAAAAATATTGGAATTGTAAAACAGATTCAGTGCAGATACAATGAAGGTGCTTTCAAGCATTGCATTAAATGTTTCTGATGAGTTTGGAGACATTTGGGTAACTTTTTGAACACAGGATGTGAAGGCAAGGTTTTTGATTGGTGTACAGTAATACAAGTGCCCGAGCTAGGGTTAGGGTTAGGGTTTGAATGAGAAGTAGATGTTTACTGATGCCTTTGCTGTGCTTTTGGAGGCAGTTGAAATGCAGGAAAAGAGTTGTTTGGATGTTTCCTTGACGACGACTTTTGGCCCACATTTGCGATTTTTGCTAAGCCGCGCGGCTGTCGCTCAAAAGTGGTTAAAAATGCAAAATTTTTCAAAAACACTTTCTACATGCTAAACTCTTTCGTTTTTTGTATTGGAATCCAAATATAATGATACTTTTAGCCAAACTTTAGTGGGAATTGTGATGCTGACCCCGATATAACACAAATCATGCTTAATTCAAGCTGTATTCCGGCAGCAGGTGCCGAAAAAAAAAATAGTGGAATTGTAAAACAGATTCAGTGCAGATACAATGAAGGTGCTTTCAAGCATTGCATTAAATGTTTCTGATGAGTTTGGAGACATTTGGGTAACTTTTTGAACACAGGATGTGAAGGCAAGGTTTTTGATTGGTGTACAGTAATACAAGTGCCCGAGCTAGGGTTAGGGTTAGGGCTTGAATGAGAAGTAGATGTTTACTGATGCCTTTGCTGTGCTTTTGGAGGCAGTTGAAATGCAGGAAAAGAGTTGTTTGGATGTTTCCTTGACGACGACTTTTGGCCCACATTTGCGATTTTTGCTAAGCCGCGCGGCTGTCGCTCAAAAGTGGTTAAAAATGCAATATTTTTTAAACACACTTTCTACATGCTAAACTCTTTCGTTTTTTGTATTGGAATCCAAATAAAATGATACTTTTGGCCTAACTTTAGTGGGAATTGTGATGCTGACCCCGATATAACACAAATCATGCTTAATTCAAGCTGTATTCCGGCAGCAGGTGCCGAAAAAAAAATAGTGGAATTGTAAAACAGATTCAGTGCAGATACAATGAAGGTGCTTTCAAGCATTGAATTAAATGTTTCTGATGAGTTTGGAGACATTTGGGTAACTTTTTGAACACAGGATGTGAAGGCAAGGTTTTTGATTGGTGTACAGTAATACAAGTGCCCGAGCTAGGGTTAGGGTTAGGGTTTGAATGAGAAGTAGACGTTAACTGATGCCTTTGCTGTGCTTTTGGAGGCAGTTGAAATGCAGGACAAGTCTTGCTTGGAAGTTTCCTTGACGATGACTTTTGGCCCACATTTACGTTTTTTGCTAAGCCGCGCGGCTGTCGCTCAAAAGTGGTTAAAAATGCAAAATTTTTCAAACACACTTTCTACATGCTAAACTCTTTCGTTTTTTGTATTGGAATCCAAATAAAATGATACTTTTAGCCAAACTTTAGTGGGAATTGTGATGCTGACCCCGATATAACACAAGTCATGCTTACTTCAAGCTGTGTTCCGGCAGCAAGTGCCGAAAAAAAAAATACTGGAATTGTAAAACAGATTCAGTGCAGATACAATGAAGGTGCTTTCAAGCATTGCATTAAATGTTTCTGATGAGTTTGGAGACATTTGGGTAACTTTTTGAACACAGGATGTGAAGGCATGGTTTTTGATTGGTGTACAATACTACAAGTGCCCGAGCTAGGGTTAGGGTTAGGGTTTGAATGAGAAGTAGATGTTTACTGATGCCTTTGCTGTGCTTTTGGAGGCAGTTGAAATGCAGGACAAGTCTTGTTTGGAAGTTTCCTTGACGATGACTTTTGGCCCACATTTACGTTTTTTGCTAAGCCGCGCGGCTGTCGCTCAAAAGTGGTTAAAAATGCAAAATTTTTTAAACACACTTTCTACATGCTAAACTCTTTCGTTTTTTGTATTGGAATCCAAATAGAATGATACTTTTAGCCTAACTTTAGTGGGAATTGTGATGCTGACCCCGATATAACACAAGTCATGCTTACTTCAAGCTGTGTTCCGTCAGCAGGTGCCGAAAAAAAAAATATTGGAATTGAAAAAAAAAATTCAGTGCAGATACAATGAAGGTGCTTTCAAGCATTGCATTAAATGTTTCTGATGAGTTTGGAGACATTTGGGTAACTTTTTGAACACAGGATGTGAAGGCAAGGTTTTTGATTGGTGTACAGTAATACAAGTGCCCGAGCTAGGGTTAGGGTTAGGGTTTGAATGAGAAGTAGACGTTTACTGATGCCTTTGCTGTGCTTTTGGAGGCAGTTGAAATGCAGGAAAAGTCTTGTTTGGATGTTTCCTTGACGACGACTTTTGGCCCACATTTGCGATTTTTGCTAAGCCGCGCGGCTGTCGCTCAAAAGTGGTTAAAAATGCAAAATTTTTCAAACACACTTTCTACATGCTAAACTCTTTCGTTTTTTGTATTGGAATCCAAATAAAATGATACTTTTAGCCTAACTTTAGTGGGAATTGTGATGCTGACCCCGATATAACACAAGTCATGCTTACTTCAAGCTGTGTTCCGGCAGCAGGTGCCGAAAAAAAAAATATTGGAATTGTAAAACAGATTCAGTGCAGATACAATGAAGGTGCTTTCAAGCATTGCATTAAATGTTTCTTATGAGTTTGGAGACATTTGGGTAACTTTTTGAACACAGGATGTGAAGGCAAAGTTTTTGATTGGTGTACAGTAATACAAGTGCCCGAGCTAGGGTTAGGGTTAGGGCTTGAATGAGAAGTAGACGTTTACTGATGCCTTTGCTGTGCTTTTGGAGGCAGTTGAAATGCAGGAAAAGAGTTGTTTGGATGTTTCCTTGACGACGACTTTTGGCCCACATTTGCGATTTTTGCTAAGCCGCGCGGCTGTCGCTCAAAAGTGGTTAAAAATGCAAAATTTTTCAAACACACTTTCTACATGCTACACTCTTTCGTTTTTTGTATTGGAATCCAAATAAAATGATACTTTTAGCCTAACTTTAGTGGGAATTGTGATGCTGACCCCGATATAACACAAGTAATGCTTACTTCAAGCTGTGTTCCGGCAGCAGGTGCCGAAAAAAAAAATATTGGAATTGTAAAACAGATTCAGTGCAGATACAATGAAGGTGCTTTCAAGCATTGCATTAAATGTTTCTTATGAGTTTGGAGACATTTGGGTAACTTTTTGAACACAGGATGTGAAGGCAAAGTTTTTGATTGGTGTACAGTAATACAAGTGCCCGAGCTAGGGTTAGGGTTAGGGCTTGAATGAGAAGTAGACGTTTACTGATGCCTTTGCTGTGCTTTTGGAGGCAGTTGAAATGCAGGAAAAGTCTTGTTTGGATGTTTCCTTGACGACGACTTTTGGCCCACATTTGCGATTTTTGCTAAGCCGCGCGGCTGTCGCTCAAAAGTGGTTAAAAATGCAAAATTTTTCAAACACACTTTCTACATGCTAAACTCTTTCGTTTTTTGTATTGGAATCCAAATATAATGATACTTTTAGCCAAACTTTATTGGGAATTGTGATGCTGACCCCGATATAACACAAATCATGCTTAATTCAAGCTGTATTCCGGCAGCAGGTGCCGAAAAAAAAAATAGTGGAATTGTAAAACAGATTCAGTGCAGAATCAATGAAGGTGCTTTCAAGCATTGCATTAAATGTTTCTGATGAGTTTGGAGACATTTGGGTAACTTTTTGAACACAGGATGTGAAGGCAAGGTTTTTGATTGGCGTACAGTAATACAAGTGCCCGAGCTAGGGTTAGGGTTAGGGTTTGAATGAGAAGTAGACGTTTACTGATGCCTTTGCTGTGCTTTTGGAGGCAGTTAAAATGCAGGAAAAGAGTTGTTTGGATGTTTCCTTGACGACGACTTTTGGCCCACATTTGCGATTTTTGCTAAGCCGCGCGGCTGTCGCTCAAAAGTGGTTAAAAATGCAAAATTTTTCAAAAACACTTTCTACATGCTAAACTCTTTCGTTTTTTGTATTGGAATCCAAATATAATGATACTTTTAGCCAAACTTTAGTGGGAATTGTGATGCTGACCCCGATATAACACAAGTCATGCTTACTTCAAGCTGTGTTCCGGCAGCAGGTGCCGAAAAAAAAAATAGTGGAATTGTAAAACAGATTCAGTGCAGAATCAATGAAGGTGCTTTCAAGCATTGCATTAAATGTTTCTGATGAGTTTGGAGTCATTTGGGTAACTTTTTGAACACAGGATGTGAAGGCAAGGTTTTTGATTGGTGTACAGTAATACAAGTGCCCGAGCTAGGGTTAGGGTTAGGGTTTGAATGAGAAGTAGACGTTTACTGATGCCTTTGCTGTGCTTTTGGAGGCAGTTGAAATGCAGGAAAAGTCTTGTTTGGATGTTTCCTTGACGACGACTTTTGGCCCACATTTGCGATTTTTGCTAAGCCGCGCGGCTGTCGCTCAAAAGTGGTTAAAAATGCAAAATTTTTCAAACACACTTTCTACATAATAAACTCTTTCGTTTTTTGTATTGGAATCCGAATAAAATGATACTTTTAGCCTAACTTTAGTGGGAATTTTGATGCTGACCCCGATATAACACAAGTCATGCTTACTTCAAGCTGTGTTCCGGCAGCAGGTGCCGAAAAAAAAAATATTGGAATTGTAAAACAGATTCAGTGCAGATACAATGAAGGTGCTTTCAAGCATTGCATTAAATGTTTCTGATGAGTTTGGAGACATTTGGGTAACTTTTTGAACACAGGATGTGAAGGCAAGGTTTTTGATTGGTGTACAATAATACAAGTGCCCGAGCTAGGGTTAGGGTTAGGGTTTGAATGAGAAGTAGATGTTTACTGATGCCTTTGCTGTGCTTTTGGAGGCAGTTGAAATGCAGGACAAGTCTTGTTTGGAAGTTTCCTTGACGATGACTTTTGGCCCACATTTACGTTTTTTGCTAAGTCGCGCGGCTGTCGCTCAAAAGTGGTTAAAAATGCAATATTTTTTAAACACACTTTCTACATGCTAAACTCTTTCGTTTTTTGTATTGGAATCGAAATAAAATGATACTTTTAGCCAAACTTTAGTGGGAATTGTGATGCTGACCCCGATATAACACAAGTCATGCTTACTTCAAGCTGTGTTCCGGCAGCAAGTGCCGAAAAAAAAAATACTGGAATTGTAAAACAGATTCAGTGCAGATACAATGAAGGTGCTTTCAAGCATTGCATTAAATGTTTCTGATGAGTTTGGAGACATTTGGGAAAGTTTTTGTTTGAACACAGGATGTGAAGGCAAGGTTTTTGATTGGTGTACAGTAATACAAGTGGCCGAGCTAGGGTTAGGGTTAGGGCTTGAATGAGAAGTAGATGTTTACTGATGCCTTTGCTGTGCTTTTGGAGGCAGTTGAAATGCAGGAAAAGTCTTGTTTGGAAGTTTCCTTGACGATGACTTTTGGCCCACATTTAAGTTTTTTGCTAAGCCGCGCGGCTGTCGCTCAAAAGTGGTTAAAAATGCAATATTTTTTAAACACACTTTCTACATGCTAAACTCTTTCGTTTTTTGTATTGGAATCCAAATAAAATGATACTTTTGGCCTAACTTTAGTGGGAATTGTGATGCTGACCCCGATATAACACAAATCATGCTTAATTCAAGCTGTATTCCGGCAGCAGGTGCCGAAAAAAAAAATAGTGGAATTGTAAAACAGATTCAGTGCAGATACAATGAAGGTGCTTTCAAGCATTGCATTAAATGTTTCTGATGAGTTTGGAGACATTTGGGTAACTTTTTGAACACAGGATGTGAAGGCAAGGTTTTTGATTGGTGTACAGTAATACAAGTGCCCGAGCTAGGGTTAGGGTTAGGGTTTGAATGAGAAGTAGACGTTAACTGATGCCTTTGCTGTGCTTTTGGAGGCAGTTGAAATGCAGGACAAGTCTTGCTTGGAAGTTTCCTTGACGATGACTTTTGGCCCACATTTACGTTTTTTGCTAAGCCGCGCGGCTGTCGCTCAAAAGTGGTTAAAAATGCAAAATTTTTCAAACACACTTTCTACATGCTAAACTCTTTCGTTTTTTGTATTGGAATCCAATAAAATGATACTTTTAGCCTAACTTTAGTGGGAATTGTGATGCTGACCCCGATATAACACAAGTCATGCTTACTTCAAGCTGTGTTCCGGCAGCAAGTGCCGAAAAAAAAAATACTGGAATTGTAAAACAGATTCAGTGCAGATACAATGAAGGTGCTTTCAAGCATTGCATTAAATGTTTCTGATATGTTTGGAGACATTTGGGTAACTTTTTGAACACAGGATGTGAAGGCAAGGTTTTTGATTGGTGTACAATAATACAAGTGCCCGAGCTAGGGTTAGGGTTAGGGTTTGAATGAGAAGTAGATGTTTACTGATGCCTTTGCTGTGCTTTTGGAGGCAGTTGAAATGCAGGACAAGTCTTGTTTGGAAGTTTCCTTGACGATGACTTTTGGCCCACATTTACGTTTTTTGCTAAGCCGCGCGGCTGTCGCTCAAAAGTGGTTAAAATTGCAAAATTTTTTAAACACACTTTCTACATGCTAAACTCTTTCGTTTTTTGTATTGGAATCCAAATAAAATGATACTTTTAGCCTAACTTTAGTGGGAATTGTGATGCTGACCCCGATATAACACAAGTCATGCTTACTTCAAGCTGTGTTCCGGCAGCAGGTGCCGAAAAAAAAAATATTGGAATTGTAAAACAGATTCAGTGCAGATACAATGAAGGTGCTTTCAAGCATTGCATTAAATGTTTCTTATGAGTTTGGAGACATTTGGGTAACTTTTTGAACACAGGATGTGAAGGCAAAGTTTTTGATTGGTGTATAGTAATACAAGTGCCCGAGGTAGGGTTAGGGTTAGGGCTTGAATGAGAAGTAGACGTTTACTGATGCCTTTGCTGTGCTTTTGGAGGCAGTTGAAATGCAGGAAAAGAGTTGTTTGGATGTTTCCTTGACGACGACTTTTGGCCCACATTTGCGATTTTTGCTAAGCCGCGCGGCTGTCGCTCAAAAGTGGTTAAAAATGCAAAATTTTTCAAACACACTTTCTACATGCTAAACTCTTTCGTTTTTTGTATTGGAATCCAAATAAAATGATACTTTTAGCCTAACTTTAGTGGGAATTGTGATGCTGACCCCGATATAACACAAGTCATGCTTACTTCAAGCTGTGTTCCGGCAGCAGGTGCCGAAAAAAAAAATATTGGAATTGTAAAACAGATTCAGTGCAGATACAATGAAGGTGCTTTCAAGCATTGCATTAAATGTTTCTTATGAGTTTGGAGACATTTGGGTAACTTTTTGAACACAGGATGTGAAGGCAAAGTTTTTGATTGGTGTACAGTAATAAAAGTGCCCGAGCTAGGGTTAGGGTTAGGGCTTGAATGAGAAGTAGACGTTTACTGATGCCTTTGCTGTGCTTTTGGAGGCAGTTGAAATGCAGGAAAAGTCTTGTTTGGATGTTTCCTTGACGACGACTTTTGGCCCACATTTGCGATTTTTGCTAAGCCGCGCGGCTGTCGCTCAAAAGTGGTTAAAAATGCAAAATTTTTCAAGCACACTTTCTACATGCTAAACTCTTTCGTTTTTTGTATTGGAATCCAAATATAATGATACTTTTAGCCAAACTTTAGTGGGAATTGTGATGCTGACCCCGATATAACACAAATCATGCTTAATTCAAGCTGTATTCCGGCAGCAGGTGCCGAAAAAAAAAATAGTGGAATTGTAAAACAGATTCAGTGCAGAATCAATGAAGGTGCTTTCAAGCATTGCATTAAATGTTTCTGATGAGTTTGGAGACATTTGGGTAACTTTTTGAACACAGGATGTGAAGGCAAGGTTTTTGATTGGTGTACAGTAATACAAGTGCCCGAGCTAGGGTTAGGGTTAGGGTTTGAATGAGAAGTAGACGTTTACTGATGCCTTTGCTGTGCTTTTGGAGGCAGTTGAAATGCAGGAAAAGTCTTGTTTGGATGTTTCCTTGACGACGACTTTTGGCCCACATTTGCGATTTTTGCTAAGCCGCGCGGCTGTCGCTCAAAAGTGGTTAAAAATGCAAAATTTTTCAAACACACTTTCTACATGATAAACTCTTTCGTTTTTTGTATTGGAATCCAAATAAAATGATACTTTTAGCCTAACTTTAGTGGGAATTGTGATGCTGACCCCGATATAACACAAGTCATGCTTACTTCAAGCTGTGTTCCGGCAGCAGGTGCCAAAAAAAAAAATATTGGAATTGTAAAACAGATTCAGTGCAGATACAATGAAGGTGCTTTCAAGCATTGCATTAAATGTTTCTGATGAGTTTGGAGACATTTGGGTAACTTTTTGAACACAGGATGTGAAGGCAAGGTTTTTGATTGGTGTACAGTAATACAAGTGCCCGAGCTAGGGTTAGGGTTAGGGTTTGAATGAGAAGTAGATGTTTACTGATGCCTTTGCTGTGCTTTTGGAGGCAGTTGAAATGCAGGACAAGTCTTGTTTGGAAGTTTCCTTGACGATGACTTTTGGCCCACATTTACGTTTTTTGCTAAGCCGCGCGGCTGTCGCTCAAAAGTGGTTAAAAATGCAATATTTTTTAAACACACTTTCTACATGCTAAACTCTTTCGTTTTTTGTATTGGAATCCAAATAAAATGATACTTTTGTCCTAACTTTAGTGGGAATTGTGATGCTGACCCCGATATAACACAAATCATGCTTAATTCAAGCTGTATTCCGGCAGCAGGTGCCGAAAAAAAAAATAGTGGAATTGTAAAACAGATTCAGTGCAGAATCAATGAAGGTGCTTTCAAGCATTGCATTAAATGTTTCTGATGAGTTTGGAGACATTTGGGTAACTTTTTGAACACAGGATGTGAAGGCAAGGTTTTTGATTGGTGTACAGTAATACAAGTGCCCGAGCTAGGGTTAGGGTTAGGGTTTGAATGAGAAGTAGACGTTTACTGATGCCTTTGCTGTGCTTTTGGAGGCAGTTGAAATGCAGGAAAAGTCTTGTTTGGATGTTTCCTTGACGACGACTTTTGGCCCACATTTGCGATTTTTGCTAAGCCGCGCGGCTGTCACTCAAAAGTGGTTAAAAATGCAAAATTTTTCAAACACACTTTCTACATGCTAAACTCTTTCGTTTTTTGTATTGGAATCCAAATAAAATGATACTTTTAGCCTAACTTTAGTGGGAATTGTGATGCTGACCCCGATATAACACAAGTCATGTTTTCTTCAAGCTGTGTTCCGGCAGCAGGTGCCGAAAAAAAAAATATTGGAATTGTAAAACAGATTCAGTGCAGATACAATGAAGGTGCTTTCAAGCATTGCATTAAATGTTTCTGATGAGTTTGGAGACATTTGGGTAACTTTTTGAACACAGGATGTGAAGGCAAGGTTTTTGATTGGTGTACAATAATACAAGTGCCCGAGCTAGGGTTAGGGTTAGGGTTTGAATGAGAAGTAGATGTTTACTGATGCCTTTGCTGTGCTTTTGGAGGCAGTTGAAATGCAGGACAAGTCTTGTTTGGAAGTTTCCTTGACGATGACTTTTGGCCCACATTTACGTTTTTTGCTAAGCCGCGCGGCTGTCGCTCAAAAGTGGTTAAAAATGCAATATTTTTTAAACACAATTTCTACATGCTAAACTCTTTCGTTTTTTGTATTGGAATCCAAATAAAATGATACTTTTAGCCTAACTTTAGAGGGAATTGTGATGCTGACCCCGATATAACACAAGTCATGCTTACTTCAAGCTGTGTTCCGGCAGCAAGTGCCGAAAAAAAAAATACTGGAATTGTAAAACAGATTCAGTGCAGATACAATGAAGGTGCTTTCAAGCATTGCATTAAATGTTTCTGATGAGTTTGGAGACATTTGGGTAACTTTTTGAACACAGGATGTGAAGGCAAGGTTTTTGATTGGTGTACAGTAATACAAGTGCCCGAGCTAGGGTTAGGGTTAGGGTTTGAATGAGAAGTAGACGTTAACTGATGCCTTTGCTGTGCTTTTGGAGGCAGTTGAAATGCAGGACAAGTCTTGCTTGGAAGTTTCCTTGACGATGACTTTTGGCCCACATTTACGTTTTTTGCTAAGCCGCGTGGCTGTCGCTCAAAAGTGGTTAAAAATGCAAAATTTTTCAAACACACTTTCTACATGCTAAACTCTTTCGTTTTTTGTATTGGAATCGAAATAAAATGATACTTTTAGCCAAACTTTAGTGGGAATTGTGATGCTGACCCCGATATAACACAAGTCATGCTTACTTCAAGCTGTGTTCCGGCAGCAAGTGCCGAAAAAAAAAATACTGGAATTGTAAAACAGATTCAGTGCAGATACAATGAAGGTGCTTTCAAGCATTGCATTAAATGTTTCTGATGAGTTTGGAGACATTTGGGTAACTTTTTGAACACAGGATGTGAAGGCAAGGTTTTTGATTGGTGTACAATAATACAAGTGCCCGAGCTAGGGTTAGGGTTAGGGTTTGAATGAGAAGTAGATGTTAACTGATGCCTTTGCTGTGCTTTTGGAGGCAGTTGAAATGCAGGAAAAGTCTTGTTTGGATGTTTCCTTGACGACGACTTTTGGCCCACATTTGCGATTTTTGCTAAGCCGCGCGGCTGTCGCTCAAAAGTGGTTAAAAATGCAAAATTTTTCAAACACACTTTCTACATGCTAAACTCTTTCGTTTTTTGTATTGGAATCCAAATATAATGATACTTTTAGCCAAACTTTAGTGGGAATTGTGATGCTGACCCCGATATAACACAAATCATGCTTAATTCAAGCTGTATTCCGGCAGCAGGTGCCGAAAAAAAAAATAGTGGAATTGTAAAACAGATTCAGTGCAGAATCAATGAAGGTGCTTTCAAGCATTGCATTAAATGTTTCTGATGAGTTTGGAGACATTTGGGTAACTTTTTGAACACAGGATGTGAAGGCAAGGTTTTTGATTGGTGTACAGTAATACAAGTGCCTGAGCTAGGGTTAGGGTTAGGGTTTGAATGAGAAGTGGACGTTTACTGATGCCTTTGCTGTGCTTTTGGAGGCAGTTGAAATGCAGGAAAAGTCTTGTTTGGATGTTTCCTTGACGACGACTTTTGGCCCACATTTGCGATTTTTGCTAAGCCGCGCGGCTGTCGCTCAAAAGTGGTTAAAAATGCAAAATTTTTCAAACACACTTTCTACATGATAAACTCTTTCGTTTTTTGTATTGGAATCCAAATAAAATGATACTTTTAGCCTAACTTTAGTGGGAATTGTGATGCTGACCCCGATATAACACAAGTCATGCTTACTTCAAGCTGTGTTCCGGCAGCAGGTGCCGAAAAAAAAAATATTGGAATTGTAAAACAGATTCAGTGCAGAATCAATGAAGGTGCTTTCAAGCATTGCATTAAATGTTTCTGATGAGTTTGGAGACATTTGGGTAACTT
The DNA here is from genome assembly GCF_059453375.1 of Lepisosteus platostomus. Classification (NCBI taxonomy): domain Eukaryota; kingdom Metazoa; phylum Chordata; class Actinopteri; order Semionotiformes; family Lepisosteidae; genus Lepisosteus; species Lepisosteus platostomus. The sequence continues at coordinate 62,380,515 of NC_142614.1, read as the reverse complement.
TTTGAACACAGGATGTGAAGGCAAGGTTTTTGATTGGTGTACAATAATACAAGTGCCCGAGCTAGGGTTAGGGTTAGGGTTTGAATGAGAAGTAGATGTTTACTGATGCCTTTGCTGTGCTTTTGGAGGCAGTTGAAATGCAGGACAAGTCTTGTTTGGAAGTTTCCTTGACGATGACTTTTGGCCCACATTTACGTTTTTTGCTAAGCCGCGCGGCTGTCGCTCAAAAGTGGTTAAAAATGCAATATTTTTTAAACACACTTTCTACATGCTAAACTCTTTCGTTTTTTGTATTGGAATCCAAATAAAATGATACTTTTGGCCTAACTTTAGTGGGAATTGTGATGCTGACCCCGATATAACACAAATCATGCTTAATTCAAGCTGTATTCCGGCAGCAGGTGCCGAAAAAAAAAATAGTGGAATTGTAAAACAGATTCAGTGCAGATACAATGAAGGTGCTTTCAAGCATTGCATTAAATGTTTCTGATGAGTTTGGAGACATTTGGGTAACTTTTTGAACACAGGATGTGAAGGCAAGGTTTTTGATTGGTGTACAGTAATACAAGTGCCCGAGCTAGGGTTAGGGTTAGGGTTTGAATGAGAAGTAGACGTTAACTGATGCCTTTGCTGTGCTTTTGGAGGCAGTTGAAATGCAGGACAAGTCTTGCTTGGAAGTTTCCTTGACGATGACTTTTGGCCCACATTTACGTTTTTTGCTAAGCCGCGTGGCTGTCGCTCAAAAGTGGTTAAAAATGCAAAATTTTTCAAACACACTTTCTACATGCTAAACTCTTTCGTTTTTTGTATTGGAATCGAAATAAAATGATACTTTTAGCCAAACTTTAGTGGGAATTGTGATGCTGACCCCGATATAACACAAGTCATGCTTACTTCAAGCTGTGTTCCGGCAGCAAGTGCCGAAAAAAAAAATACTGGAATTGTAAAACAGATTCAGTGCAGATACAATGAAGGTGCTTTCAAGCATTGCATTAAATGTTTCTGATGAGTTTGGAGACATTTGGGTAACTTTTTGAACACAGGATGTGAAGGCAAGGTTTTTGATTGGTGTACAATAATACAAGTGCCCGAGCTAGGGTTAGGGTTAGGGTTTGAATGAGAAGTAGATGTTTACTGATGCCTTTGCTGTGCTTTTGGAGGCAGTTGAAATGCAGGACAAGTCTTGTTTGGAAGTTTCCTTGACGATGACTTTTGGCCCACATTTACGTTTTTTGCTAAGCCGCGCGGCTGTCGCTCAAAAGTGGTTAAAAATGCAAAATTTTTTAAACACACTTTCTACATGCTAAACTCTTTCGTTTTTTGTATTGGAATCCAAATAAAATGATACTTTTAGCCTAACTTTAGTGGGAATTGTGATGCTGACCCCGATATAACACAAGTCATGCTTACTTCAAGCTGTGTTCCGGCAGCAGGTGCCGAAAAAAAAAATATTGGAATTGTAAAACAGATTCAGTGCAGATACAATGAAGGTGCTTTCAAGCATTGCATTAAATGTTTCTTATGAGTTTGGAGACATTTGGGTAACTTTTTGAACACAGGATGTGAAGGCAAAGTTTTTGATTGGTGTACAGTAATACAAGTGCCCGAGCTAGGGTTAGGGTTAGGGCTTGAATGAGAAGTAGACGTTTACTGATGCCTTTGCTGTGCTTTTGGAGGCAGTTGAAATGCAGGAAAAGAGTTGTTTGGATGTTTCCTTGACGACGACTTTTGGCCCACATTTGCGATTTTTGCTAAGCCGCACGGCTGTCGCTCAAAAGTGGTTAAAAATGCAAAATTTTTCAAACACACTTTCTACATGCTAAACTCTTTCGTTTTTTGTATTGGAATCCAAATAAAATGATACTTTTAGCCTAACTTTAGTGGGAATTGTGATGCTGACCCCGATATAACACAAGTCATGCTTACTTCAAGCTGTGTTCCGGCAGCAGGTGCCGAAAAAAAAAATATTGGAATTGTAAAACAGATTCAGTGCAGATACAATGAAGGTGCTTTCAAGCATTGCATTAAATGTTTCTTATGAGTTTGGAGACATTTGGGTAACTTTTTGAACACAGGATGTGAAGGCAAAGTTTTTGATTGGTGTACAGTAATAAAAGTGCCCGAGCTAGGGTTAGGGTTAGGGCTTGAATGAGAAGTAGACGTTTACTGATGCCTTTGCTGTGCTTTTGGAGGCAGTTGAAATGCAGGAAAAGTCTTGTTTGGATGTTTCCTTGACGACGACTTTTGGCCCACATTTGCGATTTTTGCTAAGCCGCGCGGCTGTCGCTCAGAAGTGGTTAAAAATGCAAAATTTTTCAAACACACTTTCTACATGCTAAACTCTTTCGTTTTTTGTATTGGAATCCAAATATAATGATACTTTTAGCCAAACTTTAGTGGGAATTGTGATGCTGACCCCGATATAACACAAATCATGCTTAATTCAAGCTGTATTCCGGCAGCAGGTGCCGAAAAAAAAAATAGTGGAATTGTAAAACAGATTCAGTGCAGAATCAATGAAGGTGCTTTCAAGCATTGCATTAAATGTTTCTGATGAGTTTGGAGACATTTGGGTAACTTTTTGAACACAGGATGTGAAGGCAAGGTTTTTGATTGGTGTACAGTAATACAAGTGCCCGAGCTAGGGTTAGGGTTAGGGTTTGAATGAGAAGTAGACGTTTACTGATGCCTTTGCTGTGCTTTTGGAGGCAGTTGAAATGCAGGAAAAGTCTTGTTTGGATGTTTCCTTGACGACGACTTTTGGCCCACATTTGCGATTTTTGCTAAGCCGCGCGGCTGTCGCTCAAAAGTGGTTAAAAATGCAAAATTTTTCAAACACACTTTCTACATGATAAACTCTTTCGTTTTTTGTATTGGAATCCAAATAAAATGATACTTTTAGCCTAACTTTAGTGGGAATTGTGATGCTGACCCCGATATAACACAAGTCATGCTTACTTCAAGCTGTGTTCCGGCAGCAGGTGCCAAAAAAAAAAATATTGGAATTGTAAAACAGATTCAGTGCAGATACAATGAAGGTGCTTTCAAGCATTGCATTAAATGTTTCTGATGAGTTTGGAGACATTTGGGTAACTTTTTGAACACAGGATGTGAAGGCAAGGTTTTTGATTGGTGTACAGTAATACAAGTGCCCGAGCTAGGGTTAGGGTTAGGGTTTGAATGAGAAGTAGATGTTTACTGATGCCTTTGCTGTGCTTTTGGAGGCAGTTGAAATGCAGGAAAAGAGTTGTTTGGATGTTTCCTTGACGACGACTTTTGGCCCACATTTGCGATTTTTGCTAAGCCGCGCGGCTGTCGCTCAAAAGTGGTTAAAAATGCAAAATTTTTCAAAAACACTTTCTACATGCTAAACTCTTTCGTTTTTTGTATTGGAATCCAAATATAATGATACTTTTAGCCAAACTTTAGTGGGAATTGTGATGCTGACCCCGATATAACACAAATCATGCTTAATTCAAGCTGTATTCCGGCAGCAGGTGCCGAAAAAAAAAATAGTGGAATTGTAAAACAGATTCAGTGCAGATACAATGAAGGTGCTTTCAAGCATTGCATTAAATGTTTCTGATGAGTTTGGAGACATTTGGGTAACTTTTTGAACACAGGATGTGAAGGCAAGGTTTTTGATTGGTGTACAGTAATACAAGTGCCCGAGCTAGGGTTAGGGTTAGGGCTTGAATGAGAAGTAGATGTTTACTGATGCCTTTGCTGTGCTTTTGGAGGCAGTTGAAATGCAGGAAAAGAGTTGTTTGGATGTTTCCTTGACGACGACTTTTGGCCCACATTTGCGATTTTTGCTAAGCCACGCGGCTGTCGCTCAAAAGTGGTTAAAAATGCAAAATTTTTCAAACACACTTTCTACATGATAAACTCTTTCGTTTTTTGTATTGGAATCCAAAGAAAATGATACTTTTAGCCTAACTTTAGTGGGAATTGTGATGCTGACCCCGATATAACACAAGTCATGCTTACTTCAAGCTGTGTTCCGGCAGCAGGTGCCAAAAAAAAAAATATTGGAATTGTAAAACAGATTCAGTGCAGATACAATGAAGGTGCTTTCAAGCATTGCATTAAATGTTTCTGATGAGTTTGGAGACATTTGGGTAACTTTTTGAACACAGGATGTGAAGGCAAGGTTTTTGATTGGTGTACAGTAATACAAGTGCCCGAGCTAGGGTTAGGGTTAGGGTTTGAATGAGAAGTAGATGTTTACTGATGCCTTTGCTGTGCTTTTGGAGGCAGTTGAAATGCAAGAAAAAAGTTGTTTGGATGTTTCCTTGACGACGACTTTTGGCCCACATTTGCGATTTTTGCTAAGCCGCGCGGCTGTCGCTCAAAAGTGGTTAAAAATGCAAAATTTTTCAAAAACACTTTCTACATGCTAAACTCTTTCGTTTTTTGTATTGGAATCCAAATATAATGATACTTTTAGCCAAACTTTAGTGGGAATTGTGATGCTGACCCCGATATAACACAAATCATGCTTAATTCAAGCTGTATTCCGGCAGCAGGTGCCGAAAAAAAAAATAGTGGAATTGTAAAACAGATTCAGTGCAGATACAATGAAGGTGCTTTCAAGCATTGCATTAAATGTTTCTGATGAGTTTGGAGACATTTGGGTAACTTTTTGAACACAGGATGTGAAGGCAAGGTTTTTGATTGGTGTACAGTAATACAAGTGCCCGAGCTAGGGTTAGGGTTAGGGCTTGAATGAGAAGTAGATGTTTACTGATGCCTTTGCTGTGCTTTTGGAGGCAGTTGAAATGCAGGAAAAGAGTTGTTTGGATGTTTCCTTGACGACGACTTTTGGCCCACATTTGCGATTTTTGCTAAGCCGCGCGGCTGTCGCTCAAAAGTGGTTAAAAATGCAAAATTTTTCAAACACACTTTCTACATGATAAACTCTTTCGTTTTTTGTATTGGAATCCAAATAAAATGATACTTTTAGCCTAACTTTAGTGGGAATTGTGATGCTGACCCCGATATAACACAAGTCATGCTTACTTCAAGCTGTGTTCCGGCAGCAGGTGCCAAAAAAAAAAATATTGGAATTGTAAAACAGATTCAGTGCAGATACAATGAAGGTGCTTTCAAGCATTGCATTAAATGTTTCTGATGAGTTTGGAGACATTTGGGTAACTTTTTGAACACAGGATGTGAAGGCAAGGTTTTTGATTGGTGTACAGTAATACAAGTGCCCGAGCTAGGGTTAGGGTTAGGGTTTGAATGAGAAGTAGATGTTTACTGATGCCTTTGCTGTGCTTTTGGAGGCAGTTGAAATGCAGGAAAAGAGTTGTTTGGATGTTTCCTTGACGACGACTTTTGGCCCACATTTGCGATTTTTGCTAAGCCGCGCGGCTGTCGCTCAAAAGTGGTTAAAAATGCAAAATTTTTCAAAAACACTTTCTACATGCTAAACTCTTTCGTTTTTTGTATTGGAATCCAAATATAATGATACTTTTAGCCAAACTTTAGTGGGAATTGTGATGCTGACCCCGATATAACACAAATCATGCTTAATTCAAGCTGTATTCCGGCAGCAGGTGCTGAAAAAAAAAATAGTGGAATTGTAAAACAGATTCAGTGCAGATACAATGAAGGTGCTTTCAAGCATTGCATTAAATGTTTCTGATGAGTTTGGAGACATTTGGGTAACTTTTTGAACACAGGATGTGAAGGCAAGGTTTTTGATTGGTGTACAGTAATACAAGTGCCCGAGCTAGGGTTAGGGTTAGGGCTTGAATGAGAAGTAGATGTTTACTGATGCCTTTGCTGTGCTTTTGGAGGCAGTTGAAATGCAGGAAAAGAGTTGTTTGGATGTTTCCTTGACGACGACTTTTGGCCCACATTTGCGATTTTTGCTAAGCCGCGCGGCTGTCGCTCAAAAGTGGTTAAAAATGCAAAATTTTTCAAACACACTTTCTACATGCTAAACTCTTTCGTTTTTTGTATTGGAATCCAAATAAAATGATACTTTTAGCCTAACTTTAGTGGGAATTGTGATGCTGACCCCGATATAACACAAGTCATGCTTACTTCAAGCTGTGTTCCGGCAGCAGGTGCCGAAAAAAAAAATATTGGAATTGAAAAAAAAAATTCAGTGCAGATACAATGAAGGTGCTTTCAAGCATTGCATTAAATGTTTCTGATGAGTTTGGAGACATTTGGGTAACTTTTTGAACACAGGATGTGAAGGCAAGGTTTTTGATTGGTGTACAGTAATACAAGTGCCCGAGCTAGGGTTAAGGTTAGGGCTTGAATGAGAAGTAGATGTTTACTGATGCCTTTGCTGTGCTTTTGGAGGCAGTTGAAATGCAGGAAAAGAGTTGTTTGGATGTTTCCTTGACGACGACTTTTGGCCCACATTTGCAATTTTTGCTAAGCCGCGCGGCTGTCGCTCAAAAGTGGTTAAAAATGCAAAATTTTTTAAACACACTTTCTACATGCTAAACTCTTTCGTTTTTTGTATTGGAATCCAAATATAATGATACTTTTAGCCAAACTTTAGTGGGAATTGTGATGCTGACCCCGATATAACACAAATCATGCTTAATTCAAGCTGTATTCTGGCAGCAGGAGCCGAAAAAAAAAAATAGTGGAATTGTAAAACAGATTCAGTGCAGAATCAATGAAGGTGCTTTCAAGCATTGCATTAAATGTTTCTGATGAGTTTGGAGACATTTGGGTAACTTTTTGAACACAGGATGTGAAGGCAAAGTTTTTGATTGGTGTACAGTAATACAAGTGCCTGAGCTAGGGTTAGGGTTAGGGTTTGAATGAGAAGTAGACGTTTACTGATGCCTTTGCTGTGCTTTTGGAGGCAGTTGAAATGCAGGAAAAGTCTTGTTTGGATGTTTCCTTGACGACGACTTTTGGCCCACATTTGCGATTTTTGCTAAGCCGCGCGGCTGTCGCTCAAAAGTGGTTAAAAATGCAAAATTTTTCAAACACACTTTCTACATGCTAAACTCTTTCGTTTTTTGTATTGGAATCCAAATAAAATGATACTTTTAGCCAAACTTTAGTGGGAATTGTGATGCTGACCCCGATATAACACAAATCATGCTTAATTCAAGCTGTATTCCGGCAGCAGGTGCCGAAAAAAAAAATAGTGGAATTGTAAAACAGATTCAGTGCAGAATCAATGAAGGTGCTTTCAAGCATTGCATTAAATGTTTCTGATGAGTTTGGAGACATTTGGGTAACTTTTTGAACACAGGATGTGAAGGCAAGGTTTTTGATTGGTGTACAGTAATACAAGTGCCCGAGCTAGGGTTAGGGTTAGGGTTTGAATGAGAAGTAGACGTTTACTGATGCCTTTGCTGTGCTTTTGGAGGCAGTTGAAATGCAGGAAAAGTCTTGTTTGGATGTTTCCTTGACGACGACTTTTGGCCCACATTTGCGATTTTTGCTAAGCCGCGCGGCTGTCGCTCAAAAGTGGTTAAAAATGTAAAATTTTTCAAACACACTTTCTACATGATAAACTCTTTCGTTTTTTGTATTGGAATCCAAATAAAATGATACTTTTAGCCTAACTTTAGTGGGAATTGTGATGCTGACCCCGATATAACACAAGTCATGCTTACTTCAAGCTGTGTTCCGGCAGCAGGTGCCAAAAAAAAAAATATTGGAATTGTAAAACAGATTCAGTGCAGATACAATGAAGGTGCTTTCAAGCATTGCATTAAATGTTTCTGATGAGTTTGGAGACATTTGGGTAACTTTTTGAACACAGGATGTGAAGGCAAGGTTTTTGATTGGTGTACAGTAATACAAGTGCCCGAGCTAGGGTTAGGGTTAGGGTTTGAATGAGAAGTAGATGTTTACTGATGCCTTTGCTGTGCTTTTGGAGGCAGTTGAAATGCAGGAAAAGAGTTGTTTGGATGTTTCCTTGACGACGACTTTTGGCCCACATTTGCGATTTTTGCTAAGCCGCGCGGCTGTCGCTCAAAAGTGGTTAAAAATGCAAAATTTTTCAAAAACACTTTCTACATGCTAAACTCTTTCGTTTTTTGTATTGGAATCCAAATATAATGATACTTTTAGCCAAACTTTAGTGGGAATTGTGATGCTGACCCCGATATAACACAAATCATGCTTAATTCAAGCTGTATTCCGGCAGCAGGTGCCGAAAAAAAAAATAGTGGAATTGTAAAACAGATTCAGTGCAGATACAATGAAGGTGCTTTCAAGCATTGCATTAAATGTTTCTGATGAGTTTGGAGACATTTGGGTAACTTTTTGAACACAGGATGTGAAGGCAAGGTTTTTGATTGGTGTACAGTAATACAAGTGCCCGAGCTAGGGTTAGGGTTAGGGCTTGAATGAGAAGTAGATGTTTACTGATGCCTTTGCTGTGCTTTTGGAGGCAGTTGAAATGCAGGAAAAGAGTTGTTTGGATGTTTCCTTGACGACGACTTTTGGCCCACATTTGCGATTTTTGCTAAGCCGCGCGGCTGTCGCTCAAAAGTGGTTAAAAATGCAAAATTTTTCAAACACACTTTCTACATGATAAACTCTTTCGTTTTTTGTATTGGAATCCAAATAAAATGATACTTTTAGCCTAACTTTAGTGGGAATTGTGATGCTGACCCCGATATAACACAAGTCATGCTTACTTCAAGCTGTGTTCCGGCAGCAGGTGCCAAAAAAAAAAATATTGGAATTGTAAAACAGATTCAGTGCAGATACAATGAAGGTGCTTTCAAGCATTGCATTAAATGTTTCTGATGAGTTTGGAGACATTTGGGTAACTTTTTGAACACAGGATGTGAAGGCAAGGTTTTTGATTGGTGTACAGTAATACAAGTGCCCGAGCTAGGGTTAGGGTTAGGGTTTGAATGAGAAGTAGATGTTTACTGATGCCTTTGCTGTGCTTTTGGAGGCAGTTGAAATGCAGGAAAAGAGTTGTTTGGATGTTTCCTTGACGACGACTTTTGGCCCACATTTGCGATTTTTGCTAAGCCGCGCGGCTGTCGCTCAAAAGTGGTTAAAAATGCAAAATTTTTCAAAAACACTTTCTACATGCTAAACTCTTTCGTTTTTTGTATTGGAATCCAAATATAATGATACTTTTAGCCAAACTTTAGTGGGAATTGTGATGCTGACCCCGATATAACACAAATCATGCTTAATTCAAGCTGTATTCCGGCAGCAGGTGCCGAAAAAAAAAATAGTGGAATTGTAAAACAGATTCAGTGCAGATACAATGAAGGTGCTTTCAAGCATTGCATTAAATGTTTCTGATGAGTTTGGAGACATTTGGGTAACTTTTTGAACACAGGATGTGAAGGCAAGGTTTTTGATTGGTGTACAGTAATACAAGTGCCCGAGCTAGGGTTAGGGTTAGGGCTTGAATGAGAAGTAGATGTTTACTGATGCCTTTGCTGTGCTTTTGGAGGCAGTTGAAATGCAGGAAAAGAGTTGTTTGGATGTTTCCTTGACGACGACTTTTGGCCCACATTTGCGATTTTTGCTAAGCCGCGCGGCTGTCGCTCAAAAGTGGTTAAAAATGCAAAATTTTTCAAACACACTTTCTACATGATAAACTCTTTCGTTTTTTGTATTGGAATCCAAATAAAATGATACTTTTAGCCTAACTTTAGTGGGAATTGTGATGCTGACCCCGATATAACACAAGTCATGCTTACTTCAAGCTGTGTTCCGGCAGCAGGTGCCAAAAAAAAAAATATTGGAATTGTAAAACAGATTCAGTGCAGATACAATGAAGGTGCTTTCAAGCATTGCATTAAATGTTTCTGATGAGTTTGGAGACATTTGGGTAACTTTTTGAACACAGGATGTGAAGGCAAGGTTTTTGATTGGTGTACAGTAATACAAGTGCCCGAGCTAGGGTTAGGGTTAGGGTTTGAATGAGAAGTAGATGTTTACTGATGCCTTTGCTGTGCTTTTGGAGGCAGTTGAAATGCAGGAAAAGAGTTGTTTGGATGTTTCCTTGACGACGACTTTTGGCCCACATTTGCGATTTTTGCTAAGCCGCGCGGCTGTCGCTCAAAAGTGGTTAAAAATGCAAAATTTTTCAAAAACACTTTCTACATGCTAAACTCTTTCGTTTTTTGTATTGGAATCCAAATATAATGATACTTTTAGCCAAACTTTAGTGGGAATTGTGATGCTGACCCCGATATAACACAAATCATGCTTAATTCAAGCTGTATTCCGGCAGCAGGTGCTGAAAAAAAAAATAGTGGAATTGTAAAACAGATTCAGTGCAGATACAATGAAGGTGCTTTCAAGCATTGCATTAAATGTTTCTGATGAGTTTGGAGACATTTGGGTAACTTTTTGAACACAGGATGTGAAGGCAAGGTTTTTGATTGGTGTACAGTAATACAAGTGCCCGAGCTAGGGTTAGGGTTAGGGCTTGAATGAGAAGTAGATGTTTACTGATGCCTTTGCTGTGCTTTTGGAGGCAGTTGAAATGCAGGAAAAGAGTTGTTTGGATGTTTCCTTGACGACGACTTTTGGCCCACATTTGCGATTTTTGCTAAGCCGCGCGGCTGTCGCTCAAAAGTGGTTAAAAATGCAAAATTTTTCAAACACACTTTCTACATGCTAAACTCTTTCGTTTTTTGTATTGGAATCCAAATAAAATGATACTTTTAGCCTAACTTTAGTGGGAATTGTGATGCTGACCCCGATATAACACAAATCATGCTTAATTCAAGCTGTATTCTGGCAGCAGGAGCCGAAAAAAAAAAATAGTGGAATTGTAAAACAGATTCAGTGCAGATACAATGAAGGTGCTTTCAAGCATTGCATTAAATGTTTCTGATGAGTTTGGAGACATTTGGGTAACTTTTTGAACACAGGATGTGAAGGCAAGGTTTTTGATTGGTGTACAGTAATACAAGTGCCCGAGCTAGGGTTAGGGTTAGGGTTTGAATGAGAAGTAGATGTTTACTGATGCCTTTGCTGTGCTTTTGGAGGCAGTTGAAATGCAGGAAAAGAGTTGTTTGGATGTTTCCTTGACGACGACTTTTGGCCCACATTTGCGATTTTTGCTAAGCCGCGCGGCTGTCGCTCAAAAGTGGTTAAAAATGCAAAATTTTTCAAAAACACTTTCTACATGCTAAACTCTTTCGTTTTTTGTATTGGAATCCAAATATAATGATACTTTTAGCCAAACTTTAGTGGGAATTGTGATGCTGACCCCGATATAACACAAATCATGCTTAATTCAAGCTGTATTCCGGCAGCAGGTGCCGAAAAAAAAAATAGTGGAATTGTAAAACAGATTCAGTGCAGATACAATGAAGGTGCTTTCAAGCATTGCATTAAATGTTTCTGATGAGTTTGGAGACATTTGGGTAACTTTTTGAACACAGGATGTGAAGGCAAGGTTTTTGATTGGTGTACAGTAATACAAGTGCCCGAGCTAGGGTTAGGGTTAGGGCTTGAATGAGAAGTAGATGTTTACTGATGCCTTTGCTGTGCTTTTGGAGGCAGTTGAAATGCAGGAAAAGAGTTGTTTGGATGTTTCCTTGACGACGACTTTTGGCCCACATTTGCGATTTTTGCTAAGCCGCGCGGCTGTCGCTCAAAAGTGGTTAAAAATGCAAAATTTTTCAAACACACTTTCTACATGATAAACTCTTTCGTTTTTTGTATTGGAATCCAAATAAAATGATACTTTTAGCCTAACTTTAGTGGGAATTGTGATGCTGACCCCGATATAACACAAGTCATGCTTACTTCAAGCTGTGTTCCGGCAGCAGGTGCCAAAAAAAAAAATATTGGAATTGTAAAACAGATTCAGTGCAGATACAATGAAGGTGCTTTCAAGCATTGCATTAAATGTTTCTGATGAGTTTGGAGACATTTGGGTAACTTTTTGAACACAGGATGTGAAGGCAAGGTTTTTGATTGGTGTACAGTAATACAAGTGCCCGAGCTAGGGTTAGGGTTAGGGTTTGAATGAGAAGTAGATGTTTACTGATGCCTTGGCTGTGCTTTTGGAGGCAGTTGAAATGCAGGAAAAGAGTTGTTTGGATGTTTCCTTGACGACGACTTTTGGCCCACATTTGCGATTTTTGCTAAGCCGCGCGGCTGTCGCTCAAAAGTGGTTAAAAATGCAAAATTTTTCAAAAACACTTTCTACATGCTAAACTCTTTCGTTTTTTGTATTGGAATCCAAATATAATGATACTTTTAGCCAAACTTTAGTGGGAATTGTGATGCTGACCCCGATATAACACAAATCATGCTTAATTCAAGCTGTATTCCGGCAGCAGGTGCCGAAAAAAAAAATAGTGGAATTGTAAAACAGATTCAGTGCAGATACAATGAAGGTGCTTTCAAGCATTGCATTAAATGTTTCTGATGAGTTTGGAGACATTTGGGTAACTTTTTGAACACAGGATGTGAAGGCAAGGTTTTTGATTGGTGTACAGTAATACAAGTGCCCGAGCTAGGGTTAGGGTTAGGGCTTGAATGAGAAGTAGATGTTTACTGATGCCTTTGCTGTGCTTTTGGAGGCAGTTGAAATGCAGGAAAAGAGTTGTTTGGATGTTTCCTTGACGACGACTTTTGGCCCACATTTGCGATTTTTGCTAAGCCGCGCGGCTGTCGCTCAAAAGTGGTTAAAAATGCAAAATTTTTCAAACACACTTTCTACATGATAAACTCTTTCGTTTTTTGTATTGGAATCCAAATAAAATGATACTTTTAGCCTAACTTTAGTGGGAATTGTGATGCTGACCCCGATATAACACAAGTCATGCTTACTTCAAGCTGTGTTCCGGCAGCAGGTGCCAAAAAAAAAAATATTGGAATTGTAAAACAGATTCAGTGCAGATACAATGAAGGTGCTTTCAAGCATTGCATTAAATGTTTCTGATGAGTTTGGAGACATTTGGGTAACTTTTTGAACACAGGATGTGAAGGCAAGGTTTTTGATTGGTGTACAGTAATACAAGTGCCCGAGCTAGGGTTAGGGTTAGGGTTTGAATGAGAAGTAGATGTTTACTGATGCCTTTGCTGTGCTTTTGGAGGCAGTTGAAATGCAGGAAAAGAGTTGTTTGGATGTTTCCTTGACGACGACTTTTGGCCCACATTTGCGATTTTTGCTAAGCCGCGCGGCTGTCGCTCAAAAGTGGTTAAAAATGCAAAATTTTTCAAAAACACTTTCTACATGCTAAACTCTTTCGTTTTTTGTATTGGAATCCAAATATAATGATACTTTTAGCCAAACTTTAGTGGGAATTGTGATGCTGACCCCGATATAACACAAATCATGCTTAATTCAAGCTGTATTCCGGCAGCAGGTGCTGAAAAAAAAAATAGTGGAATTGTAAAACAGATTCAGTGCAGATACAATGAAGGTGCTTTCAAGCATTGCATTAAATGTTTCTGATGAGTTTGGAGACATTTGGGTAACTTTTTGAACACAGGATGTGAAGGCAAGGTTTTTGATTGGTGTACAGTAATACAAGTGCCCGAGCTAGGGTTAGGGTTAGGGCTTGAATGAGAAGTAGATGTTTACTGATGCCTTTGCTGTGCTTTTGGAGGCAGTTGAAATGCAGGAAAAGAGTTGTTTGGATGTTTCCTTGACGACGACTTTTGGCCCACATTTGCGATTTTTGCTAAGCCGCGCGGCTGTCGCTCAAAAGTGGTTAAAAATGCAAAATTTTTCAAACACACTTTCTACATGCTAAACTCTTTCGTTTTTTGTATTGGAATCCAAATAAAATGATACTTTTAGCCTAACTTTAGTGGGAATTGTGATGCTGACCCCGATATAACACAAGTCATGCTTACTTCAAGCTGTGTTCCGGCAGCAGGTGCCGAAAAAAAAAATATTGGAATTGAAAAAAAAAATTCAGTGCAGATACAATGAAGGTGCTTTCAAGCATTGCATTAAATGTTTCTGATGAGTTTGGAGACATTTGGGTAACTTTTTGAACACAGGATGTGAAGGCAAGGTTTTTGATTGGTGTACAGTAATACAAGTGCCCGAGCTAGGGTTAAGGTTAGGGCTTGAATGAGAAGTAGATGTTTACTGATGCCTTTGCTGTGCTTTTGGAGGCAGTTGAAATGCAGGAAAAGAGTTGTTTGGATGTTTCCTTGACGACGACTTTTGGCCCACATTTGCAATTTTTGCTAAGCCGCGCGGCTGTCGCTCAAAAGTGGTTAAAAATGCAAAATTTTTTAAACACACTTTCTACATGCTAAACTCTTTCGTTTTTTGTATTGGAATCCAAATATAATGATACTTTTAGCCAAACTTTAGTGGGAATTGTGATGCTGACCCCGATATAACACAAATCATGCTTAATTCAAGCTGTATTCTGGCAGCAGGAGCCGAAAAAAAAAAATAGTGGAATTGTAAAACAGATTCAGTGCAGAATCAATGAAGGTGCTTTCAAGCATTGCATTAAATGTTTCTGATGAGTTTGGAGACATTTGGGTAACTTTTTGAACACAGGATGTGAAGGCAAAGTTTTTGATTGGTGTACAGTAATACAAGTGCCTGAGCTAGGGTTAGGGTTAGGGTTTGAATGAGAAGTAGACGTTTACTGATGCCTTTGCTGTGCTTTTGGAGGCAGTTGAAATGCAGGAAAAGTCTTGTTTGGATGTTTCCTTGACGACGACTTTTGGCCCACATTTGCGATTTTTGCTAAGCCGCGCGGCTGTCGCTCAAAAGTGGTTAAAAATGCAAAATTTTTCAAACACACTTTCTACATGCTAAACTCTTTCGTTTTTTGTATTGGAATCCAAATAAAATGATACTTTTAGCCTAACTTTAGTGGGAATTGTGATGCTGACCCCGATATAACACAAGTCATGCTTACTTCAAGCTGTGTTCCGGCAGCAGGTGCCGAAAAAAAAAATATTGGAATTGTAAAACAGATTCAGTGCAGATACAATGAAGGTGCTTTCAAGCATTGCATTAAATGTTTCTTATGAGTTTGGAGACATTTGGGTAACTTTTTGAACACAGGATGTGAAGGCAAAGTTTTTGATTGGTGTACAGTAATACAAGTGCCCGAGCTAGGGTTAGGGTTAGGGCTTGAATGAGAAGTAGACGTTTACTGATGCCTTTGCTGTGCTTTTGGAGGCAGTTGAAATGCAGGAAAAGAGTTGTTTGGATGTTTCCTTGACGACGACTTTTGGCCCACATTTGCGATTTTTGCTAAGCCGCGCGGCTGTCGCTCAAAAGTGGTTAAAAATGCAAAATTTTTCAAACACACTTTCTACATGCTACACTCTTTCGTTTTTTGTATTGGAATCCAAATAAAATGATACTTTTAGCCAAACTTTAGTGGGAATTGTGATGCTGACCCCGATATAACACAAGTCATGCTTACTTCAAGCTGTATTCCGGCAGCAGGTGCTGAAAAAAAAAATAGTGGAATTGTAAAACAGATTCAGTGCAGATACAATGAAGGTGCTTTCAAGCATTGCATTAAATGTTTCTGATGAGTTTGGAGACATTTGGGTAACTTTTTGAACACAGGATGTGAAGGCAAGGTTTTTGATTGGTGTACAGTAATACAAGTGCCCGAGCTAGGGTTAGGGTTAGGGCTTGAATGAGAAGTAGATGTTTACTGATGCCTTTGCTGTGCTTTTGGAGGCAGTTCAAATGCAGGAAAAGAGTTGTTTGGATGTTTCCTTGACGACGACTTTTGGCCCACATTTGCGATTTTTGCTAAGCCGCGCGGCTGTCGCTCAAAAGTGGTTAAAAATGCAAAATTTTTCAAACACACTTTCTACATGCTAAACTCTTTCGTTTTTTGTATTGGAATCCAAATAAAATGATACTTTTAGCCTAACTTTAGTGGGAATTGTGATGCTGACCCCGATATAACACAAGTCATGCTTACTTCAAGCTGTGTTCCAGCAGCAGGTGCCGAAAAAAAAAATATTGGAATTGAAAAAAAAAATTCAGTGCAGATACAATGAAGGTGCTTTCAAGCATTGCATTAAATGTTTCTGATGAGTTTGGAGACATTTGGGTAACTTTTTGAACACAGGATGTGAAGGCAAGGTTTTTGATTGGTGTACAGTAATACAAGTGCCCGAGCTAGGGTTAAGGTTAGGGCTTGAATGAGAAGTAGATGTTTACTGATGCCTTTGCTGTGCTTTTGGAGGCAGTTGAAATGCAGGAAAAGAGTTGTTTGGATGTTTCCTTGACGACGACTTTTGGCCCACATTTGCGATTTTTGCTAAGCCGCGCGGCTGTCGCTCAAAAGTGGTTAAAAATGCAAAATTTTTCAAACACACTTTCTACATGCTAAACTCTTTCGTTTTTTGTATTGGAATCCAAATATAATGATACTTTTAGCCAAACTTTAGTGGGAATTGTGATGCTGACCCCGATATAACACAAATCATGCTTAATTCAAGCTGTATTCTGGCAGCAGGAGCCGAAAAAAAAAAATAGTGGAATTGTAAAACAGATTCAGTGCAGAATCAATGAAGGTGCTTTCAAGCATTGCATTAAATGTTTCTGATGAGTTTGGAGACATTTGGGTAACTTTTTGAACACAGGATGTGAAGGCAAAGTTTTTGATTGGTGTACAGTAATACAAGTGCCTGAGCTAGGGTTAGGGTTAGGGTTTGAATGAGAAGTAGACGTTTACTGATGCCTTTGCTGTGCTTTTGGAGGCAGTTGAAATGCAGGAAAAGTCTTGTTTGGATGTTTCCTTGACGACGACTTTTGGCCCACATTTGCGATTTTTGCTAAGCGGCGCGGCTGTCGCTCAAAAGTGGTTAAAAATGCAAAATTTTTCAAACACACTTTCTACATGCTAAACTCTTTCGTTTTTTGTATTGGAATCCAAATAAAATGATACTTTTAGCCTAACTTTAGTGGGAATTGTGATGCTGACCCCGATATAACACAAGTCATGCTTACTTCAAGCTGTGTTCCGGCAGCAGGTGCCGAAAAAAAAAATATTGGAATTGAAAAAAAAAATTCAGTGCAGATACAATGAAGGTGCTTTCAAGCATTGCATTAAATGTTTCTGATGAGTTTGGAGACATTTGGGTAACTTTTTGAACACAGGATGTGAAGGCAAGGTTTTTGATTGGTGTACAGTAATACAAGTGCCCGAGCTAGGGTTAAGGTTAGGGCTTGAATGAGAAGTAGATGTTTACTGATGCCTTTGCTGTTCTTTTGGAGGCAGTTGAAATGCAGGAAAAGAGTTGTTTGGATGTTTCCTTGACGACGACTTTTGGCCCACATTTGCGATTTTTGCTAAGCCGCGCGGCTGTCGCTCAAAAGTGGTTAAAAATGCAAAATTTTTTAAACACACTTTCTACATGCTAAACTCTTTCGTTTTTTGTATTGGAATCCAAATATAATGATACTTTTAGCCAAACTTTAGTGGGAATTGTGATGCTGACCCCGATATAACACAAATCATGCTTAATTCAAGCTGTATTCTGGCAGCAGGAGCCGAAAAAAAAAAATAGTGGAATTGTAAAACAGATTCAGTGCAGAATCAATGAAGGTGCTTTCAAGCATTGCATTAAATGTTTCTGATGAGTTTGGAGACATTTGGGTAACTTTTTGAACACAGGATGTGAAGGCAAAGTTTTTGATTGGTGTACAGTAATACAAGTGCCTGAGCTAGGGTTAGGGTTAGGGTTTGAATGAGAAGTAGACGTTTACTGATGCCTTTGCTGTGCTTTTGGAGGCAGTTGAAATGCAGGAAAAGTCTTGTTTGGATGTTTCCTTGACGACGACTTTTGGCCCACATTTGCGATTTTTGCTAAGCCGCGCGGCTGTCGCTCAAAAGTGGTTAAAAATGCAAAATTTTTCAAACACACTTTCTACATGCTAAACTCTTTCGTTTTTTGTATTGGAATCCAAATAAAATGATACTTTTAGCCTAACTTTAGTGGGAATTGTGATGCTGACCCCGATATAACACAAGTCATGCTTACTTCAAGCTGTGTTCCGGCAGCAGGTGCCGAAAAAAAAAATATTGGAATTGTAAAACAGATTCAGTGCAGATACAATGAAGGTGCTTTCAAGCATTGCATTAAATGTTTCTTATGAGTTTGGAGACATTTGGGTAACTTTTTGAACACAGGATGTGAAGGCAAAGTTTTTGATTGGTGTACAGTAATACAAGTGCCCGAGCTAGGGTTAGGGTTAGGGCTTGAATGAGAAGTAGACGTTTACTGATGCCTTTGCTGTGCTTTTGGAGGCAGTTGAAATGCAGGAAAAGAGTTGTTTGGATGTTTCCTTGACGACGACTTTTGGCCCACATTTGCGATTTTTGCTAAGCCGCGCGGCTGTCGCTCAAAAGTGGTTAAAAATGCAAAATTTTTCAAACACACTTTCTACATGCTACACTCTTTCGTTTTTTGTATTGGAATCCAAATAAAATGATACTTTTAGCCTAACTTTAGTGGGAATTGTGATGCTGACCCCGATATAACACAAGTCATGCTTACTTCAAGCTGTGTTCCGGCAGCAGGTGCCGAAAAAAAAAATATTGGAATTGTAAAACAGATTCAGTGCAGATACAATGAAGGTGCTTTCAAGCATTGCATTAAATGTTTCTGATGAGTTTGGAGACATTTGGGTAACTTTTTGAACACAGGATGTGAAGGCAAGGTTTTTGATTGGTGTACAGTAATACAAGTGCCTGAGCTAGGGTTAGGGTTAGGGTTTGAATGAGAAGTAGACGTTTACTGATGCCTTTGCTGTGCTTTTGGAGGCAGTTGAAATGCAGGAAAAGAGTTGTTTGGATGTTTCCTTGACGACGACTTTTGGCCCACATTTGCGATTTTTGCTAAGCCGCGCGGCTGTCGCTCAAAAGTGGTTAAAAATGCAAAATTTTTCAAACACACTTTCTACATGCTAAACTCTTTCGTTTTTTGTATTGGAATCCAAATATAATGATACTTTTAGCCAAACTTTAGTGGGAATTGTGATGCTGACCCCGATATAACACAAATCATGCTTAATTCAAGCTGTATTCCGGCAGCAGGTGCCGAAAAAAAAAATAGTGGAATTGTAAAACAGATTCAGTGCAGATACAATGAAGGTGCTTTCAAGCATTGCATTAAATGTTTCTGATGAGTTTGGAGACATTTGGGTAACTTTTTGAACACAGGATGTGAAGGCAAGGTTTTTGATTGGTGTACAGTAATACAAGTGCCCGAGCTAGGGTTAGGGTTAGGGCTTGAATGAGAAGTAGATGTTTACTGATGCCTTTGCTGTGCTTTTGGAGGCAGTTGAAATGCAGGAAAAGAGTTGTTTGGATGTTTCCTTGACGACGACTTTTGGCCCACATTTGCGATTTTTGCTAAGCCGCGCGGCTGTCGCTCAAAAGTGGTTAAAAATGCAAAATTTTTCAAACACACTTTCTACATGCTAAACTCTTTCGTTTTTTGTATTGGAATCCAAATAAAATGATACTTTTAGCCTAACTTTAGTGGGAATTGTGATGCTGACCCCGATATAACACAAGTCATGCTTACTTCAAGCTGTGTTCCGGCAGCAGGTGCCGAAAAAAAAAATATTGGAATTGAAAAAAAAAATTCAGTGCAGATACAATGAAGGTGCTTTCAAGCATTGCATTAAATGTTTCTGATGAGTTTGGAGACATTTGGGTAACTTTTTGAACACAGGATGTGAAGGCAAGGTTTTTGATTGGTGTACAGTAATACAAGTGCCCGAGCTAGGGTTAAGGTTAGGGCTTGAATGAGAAGTAGATGTTTACTGATGCCTTTGCTGTGCTTTTGGAGGCAGTTGAAATGCAGGAAAAGAGTTGTTTGGATGTTTCCTTGACGACGACTTTTGGCCCACATTTGCAATTTTTGCTAAGCCGCGCGGCTGTCGCTCAAAAGTGGTTAAAAATGCAAAATTTTTTAAACACACTTTCTACATGCTAAACTCTTTCGTTTTTTGTATTGGAATCCAAATATAATGATACTTTTAGCCAAACTTTAGTGGGAATTGTGATGCTGACCCCGATATAACACAAATCATGCTTAATTCAAGCTGTATTCTGGCAGCAGGAGCCGAAAAAAAAAAATAGTGGAATTGTAAAACAGATTCAGTGCAGAATCAATGAAGGTGCTTTCAAGCATTGCATTAAATGTTTCTGATGAGTTTGGAGACATTTGGGTAACTTTTTGAACACAGGATGTGAAGGCAAAGTTTTTGATTGGTGTACAGTAATACAAGTGCCTGAGCTAGGGTTAGGGTTAGGGTTTGAATGAGAAGTAGACGTTTACTGATGCCTTTGCTGTGCTTTTGGAGGCAGTTGAAATGCAGGAAAAGTCTTGTTTGGATGTTTCCTTGACGACGACTTTTGGCCCACATTTGCGATTTTTGCTAAGCCGCGCGGCTGTCGCTCAAAAGTGGTTAAAAATGCAAAATTTTTCAAACACACTTTCTACATGCTAAACTCTTTCGTTTTTTGTATTGGAATCCAAATAAAATGATACTTTTAGCCTAACTTTAGTGGGAATTGTGATGCTGACCCCGATATAACACAAGTCATGCTTACTTCAAGCTGTGTTCCGGCAGCAGGTGCCGAAAAAAAAAATATTGGAATTGTAAAACAGATTCAGTGCAGATACAATGAAGGTGCTTTCAAGCATTGCATTAAATGTTTCTTATGAGTTTGGAGACATTTGGGTAACTTTTTGAACACAGGATGTGAAGGCAAAGTTTTTGATTGGTGTACAGTAATACAAGTGCCCGAGCTAGGGTTAGGGTTAGGGCTTGAATGAGAAGTAGACGTTTACTGATGCCTTTGCTGTGCTTTTGGAGGCAGTTGAAATGCAGGAAAAGAGTTGTTTGGATGTTTCCTTGACGACGACTTTTGGCCCACATTTGCGATTTTTGCTAAGCCGCGCGGCTGTCGCTCAAAAGTGGTTAAAAATGCAAAATTTTTCAAACACACTTTCTACATGCTACACTCTTTCGTTTTTTGTATTGGAATCCAAATAAAATGATACTTTTAGCCAAACTTTAGTGGGAATTGTGATGCTGACCCCGATATAACACAAGTCATGCTTACTTCAAGCTGTATTCCGGCAGCAGGTGCTGAAAAAAAAAATAGTGGAATTGTAAAACAGATTCAGTGCAGATACAATGAAGGTGCTTTCAAGCATTGCATTAAATGTTTCTGATGAGTTTGGAGACATTTGGGTAACTTTTTGAACACAGGATGTGAAGGCAAGGTTTTTGATTGGTGTACAGTAATACAAGTGCCCGAGCTAGGGTTAGGGTTAGGGCTTGAATGAGAAGTAGATGTTTACTGATGCCTTTGCTGTGCTTTTGGAGGCAGTTCAAATGCAGGAAAAGAGTTGTTTGGATGTTTCCTTGACGACGACTTTTGGCCCACATTTGCGATTTTTGCTAAGCCGCGCGGCTGTCGCTCAAAAGTGGTTAAAAATGCAAAATTTTTCAAACACACTTTCTACATGCTAAACTCTTTCGTTTTTTGTATTGGAATCCAAATAAAATGATACTTTTAGCCTAACTTTAGTGGGAATTGTGATGCTGACCCCGATATAACACAAGTCATGCTTACTTCAAGCTGTGTTCCAGCAGCAGGTGCCGAAAAAAAAAATATTGGAATTGAAAAAAAAAATTCAGTGCAGATACAATGAAGGTGCTTTCAAGCATTGCATTAAATGTTTCTGATGAGTTTGGAGACATTTGGGTAACTTTTTGAACACAGGATGTGAAGGCAAGGTTTTTGATTGGTGTACAGTAATACAAGTGCCCGAGCTAGGGTTAAGGTTAGGGCTTGAATGAGAAGTAGATGTTTACTGATGCCTTTGCTGTGCTTTTGGAGGCAGTTGAAATGCAGGAAAAGAGTTGTTTGGATGTTTCCTTGACGACGACTTTTGGCCCACATTTGCGATTTTTGCTAAGCCGCGCGGCTGTCGCTCAAAAGTGGTTAAAAATGCAAAATTTTTCAAACACACTTTCTACATGCTAAACTCTTTCGTTTTTTGTATTGGAATCCAAATATAATGATACTTTTAGCCAAACTTTAGTGGGAATTGTGATGCTGACCCCGATATAACACAAATCATGCTTAATTCAAGCTGTATTCTGGCAGCAGGAGCCGAAAAAAAAAAATAGTGGAATTGTAAAACAGATTCAGTGCAGAATCAATGAAGGTGCTTTCAAGCATTGCATTAAATGTTTCTGATGAGTTTGGAGACATTTGGGTAACTTTTTGAACACAGGATGTGAAGGCAAAGTTTTTGATTGGTGTACAGTAATACAAGTGCCTGAGCTAGGGTTAGGGTTAGGGTTTGAATGAGAAGTAGACGTTTACTGATGCCTTTGCTGTGCTTTTGGAGGCAGTTGAAATGCAGGAAAAGTCTTGTTTGGATGTTTCCTTGACGACGACTTTTGGCCCACATTTGCGATTTTTGCTAAGCGGCGCGGCTGTCGCTCAAAAGTGGTTAAAAATGCAAAATTTTTCAAACACACTTTCTACATGCTAAACTCTTTCGTTTTTTGTATTGGAATCCAAATAAAATGATACTTTTAGCCTAACTTTAGTGGGAATTGTGATGCTGACCCCGATATAACACAAGTCATGCTTACTTCAAGCTGTGTTCCGGCAGCAGGTGCCGAAAAAAAAAATATTGGAATTGAAAAAAAAAATTCAGTGCAGATACAATGAAGGTGCTTTCAAGCATTGCATTAAATGTTTCTGATGAGTTTGGAGACATTTGGGTAACTTTTTGAACACAGGATGTGAAGGCAAGGTTTTTGATTGGTGTACAGTAATACAAGTGCCCGAGCTAGGGTTAAGGTTAGGGCTTGAATGAGAAGTAGATGTTTACTGATGCCTTTGCTGTGCTTTTGGAGGCAGTTGAAATGCAGGAAAAGAGTTGTTTGGATGTTTCCTTGACGACGACTTTTGGCCCACATTTGCGATTTTTGCTAAGCCGCGCGGCTGTCGCTCAAAAGTGGTTAAAAATGCAAAATTTTTTAAACACACTTTCTACATGCTAAACTCTTTCGTTTTTTGTATTGGAATCCAAATATAATGATACTTTTAGCCAAACTTTAGTGGGAATTGTGATGCTGACCCCGATATAACACAAATCATGCTTAATTCAAGCTGTATTCTGGCAGCAGGAGCCGAAAAAAAAAAATAGTGGAATTGTAAAACAGATTCAGTGCAGAATCAATGAAGGTGCTTTCAAGCATTGCATTAAATGTTTCTGATGAGTTTGGAGACATTTGGGTAACTTTTTGAACACAGGATGTGAAGGCAAAGTTTTTGATTGGTGTACAGTAATACAAGTGCCTGAGCTAGGGTTAGGGTTAGGGTTTGAATGAGAAGTAGACGTTTACTGATGCCTTTGCTGTGCTTTTGGAGGCAGTTGAAATGCAGGAAAAGTCTTGTTTGGATGTTTCCTTGACGACGACTTTTGGCCCACATTTGCGATTTTTGCTAAGCCGCGCGGCTGTCGCTCAAAAGTGGTTAAAAATGCAAAATTTTTCAAACACACTTTCTACATGCTAAACTCTTTCGTTTTTTGTATTGGAATCCAAATAAAATGATACTTTTAGCCTAACTTTAGTGGGAATTGTGATGCTGACCCCGATATAACACAAGTCATGCTTACTTCAAGCTGTGTTCCGGCAGCAGGTGCCGAAAAAAAAAATATTGGAATTGTAAAACAGATTCAGTGCAGATACAATGAAGGTGCTTTCAAGCATTGCATTAAATGTTTCTTATGAGTTTGGAGACATTTGGGTAACTTTTTGAACACAGGATGTGAAGGCAAAGTTTTTGATTGGTGTACAGTAATACAAGTGCCCGAGCTAGGGTTAGGGTTAGGGCTTGAATGAGAAGTAGACGTTTACTGATGCCTTTGCTGTGCTTTTGGAGGCAGTTGAAATGCAGGAAAAGAGTTGTTTGGATGTTTCCTTGACGACGACTTTTGGCCCACATTTGCGATTTTTGCTAAGCCGCGCGGCTGTCGCTCAAAAGTGGTTAAAAATGCAAAATTTTTCAAACACACTTTCTACATGCTACACTCTTTCGTTTTTTGTATTGGAATCCAAATAAAATGATACTTTTAGCCTAACTTTAGTGGGAATTGTGATGCTGACCCCGATATAACACAAGTCATGCTTACTTCAAGCTGTGTTCCGGCAGCAGGTGCCGAAAAAAAAAATATTGGAATTGTAAAACAGATTCAGTGCAGATACAATGAAGGTGCTTTCAAGCATTGCATTAAATGTTTCTGATGAGTTTGGAGACATTTGGGTAACTTTTTGAACACAGGATGTGAAGGCAAGGTTTTTGATTGGTGTACAGTAATACAAGTGCCTGAGCTAGGGTTAGGGTTAGGGTTTGAATGAGAAGTAGACGTTTACTGATGCCTTTGCTGTGCTTTTGGAGGCAGTTGAAATGCAGGAAAAGAGTTGTTTGGATGTTTCCTTGACGACGACTTTTGGCCCACATTTGCGATTTTTGCTAAGCCGCGCGGCTGTCGCTCAAAAGTGGTTAAAAATGCAAAATTTTTCAAACACACTTTCTACATGCTAAACTCTTTCGTTTTTTGTATTGGAATCCAAATATAATGATACTTTTAGCCAAACTTTAGTGGGAATTGTGATGCTGACCCCGATATAACACAAATCATGCTTAATTCAAGCTGTATTCCGGCAGCAGGTGCCGAAAAAAAAAATAGTGGAATTGTAAAACAGATTCAGTGCAGATACAATGAAGGTGCTTTCAAGCATTGCATTAAATGTTTCTGATGAGTTTGGAGACATTTGGGTAACTTTTTGAACACAGGATGTGAAGGCAAGGTTTTTGATTGGTGTACAGTAATACAAGTGCCCGAGCTAGGGTTAGGGTTAGGGCTTGAATGAGAAGTAGATGTTTACTGATGCCTTTGCTGTGCTTTTGGAGGCAGTTGAAATGCAGGAAAAGAGTTGTTTGGATGTTTCCTTGACGACGACTTTTGGCCCACATTTGCGATTTTTGCTAAGCCGCGCGGCTGTCGCTCAAAAGTGGTTAAAAATGCAAAATTTTTCAAACACACTTTCTACATGATAAACTCTTTCGTTTTTTGTATTGGAATCCAAATAAAATGATACTTTTAGCCTAACTTTAGTGGGAATTGTGATGCTGACCCCGATATAACACAAGTCATGCTTACTTCAAGCTGTGTTCCGGCAGCAGGTGCCAAAAAAAAAAATATTGGAATTGTAAAACAGATTCAGTGCAGATACAATGAAGGTGCTTTCAAGCATTGCATTAAATGTTTCTGATGAGTTTGGAGACATTTGGGTAACTTTTTGAACACAGGATGTGAAGGCAAGGTTTTTGATTGGTGTACAGTAATACAAGTGCCCGAGCTAGGGTTAGGGTTAGGGTTTGAATGAGAAGTAGATGTTTACTGATGCCTTTGCTGTGCTTTTGGAGGCAGTTGAAATGCAGGAAAAGAGTTGTTTGGATGTTTCCTTGACGACGACTTTTGGCCCACATTTGCGATTTTTGCTAAGCCGCGCGGCTGTCGCTCAAAAGTGGTTAAAAATGCAAAATTTTTCAAAAACACTTTCTACATGCTAAACTCTTTCGTTTTTTGTATTGGAATCCAAATATAATGATACTTTTAGCCAAACTTTAGTGGGAATTGTGATGCTGACCCCGATATAACACAAATCATGCTTAATTCAAGCTGTATTCCGGCAGCAGGTGCCGAAAAAAAAAATAGTGGAATTGTAAAACAGATTCAGTGCAGATACAATGAAGGTGCTTTCAAGCATTGCATTAAATGTTTCTGATGAGTTTGGAGACATTTGGGTAACTTTTTGAACACAGGATGTGAAGGCAAGGTTTTTGATTGGTGTACAGTAATACAAGTGCCCGAGCTAGGGTTAGGGTTAGGGCTTGAATGAGAAGTAGATGTTTACTGATGCCTTTGCTGTGCTTTTGGAGGCAGTTGAAATGCAGGAAAAGAGTTGTTTGGATGTTTCCTTGACGACGACTTTTGGCCCACATTTGCGATTTTTGCTAAGCCGCGCGGCTGTCGCTCAAAAGTGGTTAAAAATGCAAAATTTTTCAAACACACTTTCTACATGATAAACTCTTTCGTTTTTTGTATTGGAATCCAAATAAAATGATACTTTTAGCCTAACTTTAGTGGGAATTGTGATGCTGACCCCGATATAACACAAGTCATGCTTACTTCAAGCTGTGTTCCGGCAGCAGGTGCCAAAAAAAAAAATATTGGAATTGTAAAACAGATTCAGTGCAGATACAATGAAGGTGCTTTCAAGCATTGCATTAAATGTTTCTGATGAGTTTGGAGACATTTGGGTAACTTTTTGAACACAGGATGTGAAGGCAAGGTTTTTGATTGGTGTACAGTAATACAAGTGCCCGAGCTAGGGTTAGGGTTAGGGTTTGAATGAGAAGTAGATGTTTACTGATGCCTTTGCTGTGCTTTTGGAGGCAGTTGAAATGCAGGAAAAGAGTTGTTTGGATGTTTCCTTGACGACGACTTTTGGCCCACATTTGCGATTTTTGCTAAGCCGCGCGGCTGTCGCTCAAAAGTGGTTAAAAATGCAAAATTTTTCAAAAACACTTTCTACATGCTAAACTCTTTCGTTTTTTGTATTGGAATCCAAATATAATGATACTTTTAGCCAAACTTTAGTGGGAATTGTGATGCTGACCCCGATATAACACAAATCATGCTTAATTCAAGCTGTATTCCGGCAGCAGGTGCTGAAAAAAAAAATAGTGGAATTGTAAAACAGATTCAGTGCAGATACAATGAAGGTGCTTTCAAGCATTGCATTAAATGTTTCTGATGAGTTTGGAGACATTTGGGTAACTTTTTGAACACAGGATGTGAAGGCAAGGTTTTTGATTGGTGTACAGTAATACAAGTGCCTGAGCTAGGGTTAGGGTTAGGGCTTGAATGAGAAGTAGATGTTTACTGATGCCTTTGCTGTGCTTTTGGAGGCAGTTGAAATGCAGGAAAAGAGTTGTTTGGATGTTTCCTTGACGACGACTTTTGGCCCACATTTGCGATTTTTGCTAAGCCGCGCGGCTGTCGCTCAAAAGTGGTTAAAAATGCAAAATTTTTCAAACACACTTTCTACATGCTAAACTCTTTCGTTTTTTGTATTGGAATCCAAATAAAATGATACTTTTAGCCTAACTTTAGTGGGAATTGTGATGCTGACCCCGATATAACACAAGTCATGCTTACTTCAAGCTGTGTTCCGGCAGCAGGTGCCGAAAAAAAAAATATTGGAATTGAAAAACAAAATTCAGTGCAGATACAATGAAGGTGCTTTCAAGCATTGCATTAAATGTTTCTGATGAGTTTGGAGACATTTGGGTAACTTTTTGAACACAGGATGTGAAGGCAAGGTTTTTGATTGGTGTACAGTAATACAAGTGCCCGAGCTAGGGTTAAGGTTAGGGCTTGAATGAGAAGTAGATGTTTACTGATGCCTTTGCTGTGCTTTTGGAGGCAGTTGAAATGCAGGACAAGTCTTGTTTGGAAGTTTCCTTGACGATGACTTTTGGCCCACATTTACGTTTTTTGCTAAGCCGCGCGGCTGTCGCTCAAAAGTGGTTAAAAATAAATATTTTTTAAACACACTTTCTACATGCTAAACTCTTTCGTTTTTTGTATTGGAATCCAAATAAAATGATACTTTTGGCCTAACTTTAGTGGGAATTGTGATGCTGACCCCGATATAACACAAATCATGCTTAATTCAAGCTGTATTCCGGCAGCAGGTGCCGAAAAAAAAAATAGTGGAATTGTAAAACAGATTCAGTGCAGATACAATGAAGGTGCTTTCAAGCATTGCATTAAATGTTTCTGATGAGTTTGGAGACATTTGGGTAACTTTTTGAACACAGGATGTGAAGGCAAGGTTTTTGATTGGTGTACAGTAATACAAGTGCCCGAGCTAGGGTTAGGGTTAGGGTTTGAATGAGAAGTAGACGTTAACTGATGCCTTTGCTGTGCTTTTGGAGGCAGTTGAAATGCAGGACAAGTCTTGTTTGGAAGTTTCCTTGACGATGACTTTTGGCCCACATTTACGTTTTTTGCTAAGCCGCGCGGCTGTCGCTCAAAAGTGGTTAAAAATGCAAAATTTTTTTTAACACACTTTCTACATGCTAAACTCTTTCGTTTTTTGTATTGGAATCCAAATAAAATGATACTTTTAGCCTAACTTTAGTGGGAATTGTGATGCTGACCCCGATATAACACAAGTCATGCTTACTTCAAGCTGTGTTCCGGCAGCAGGTGCCGAAAAAAAAAATATTGGAATTGTAAAACAGATTCAGTGCAGATACAATGAAGGTGCTTTCAAGCATTGCATTAAATGTTTCTTATGAGTTTGGAGACATTTGGGTAACTTTTTGAACACAGGATGTGAAGGCAAAGTTTTTGATTGGTGTACAGTAATACAAGTGCCCGAGCTAGGGTTAGGGTTAGGGCTTGAATGAGAAGTAGACGTTTACTGATGCCTTTGCTGTGCTTTTGGAGGCAGTTGAAATGCAGGAAAAGAGTTGTTTGGATGTTTCCTTGACGACGACTTTTGGCCCACATTTGCGATTTTTGCTAAGCCGCGCGGCTGTCGCTCAAAAGTGGTTAAAAATGCAAAATTTTTCAAACACACTTTCTACATGCTAAACTCTTTCGTTTTTTGTATTGGAATCCAAATAAAATGATACTTTTAGCCTAACTTTAGTGGGAATTGTGATGCTGACCCCGATATAACACAAGTCATGCTTACTTCAAGCTGTGTTCCGGCAGCAGGTGCCGAAAAAAAAAATATTGGAATTGTAAAACAGATTCAGTGCAGATACAATGAAGGTGCTTTCAAGCATTGCATTAAATGTTTCTGATGAGTTTGGAGACATTTGGGTAACTTTTTGAACACAGGATGTGAAGGCAAGGTTTTTGATTGGTGTACAGTAATACAAGTGCCCGAGCTAGGGTTAGGGTTAGGGTTTGAATGAGAAGTAGACGTTTACTGATGCCTTTGCTGTGCTTTTGGAGGCAGTTGAAATGCAGGAAAAGTCTTGTTTTGAAGTTTCCTTGACGACGACTTTTGGCCCACATTTGCGATTTTTGCTAAGCCGCGTGGCTGTCGCTCAAAAGTGGTTAAAAATGCAAAATTTTTCAAACACACTTTCTACATGCTAAACTCTTTCGTTTTTTGTATTGGAATCCAAATAAAATGATACTTTTAGCCAAACTTTAGTGGGTATTGTGATGCTGACCCCGATATAACACAAATCATGCTTACTTCAAGCTGTGTTCCGGAAGCAGGTGCCGAAAAAAAATATATTGGAATTGTAAAACAGATTCAGTGCAGATACAATGAAGGTGCTTTCAAGCATTGCATTAAATGTTTCTGATGAGTTTGGAGACATTTGGGTAACTTTTTGAACACAGGATGTGAAGGCAAGGTTTTTGATTGGTGTACAGTAATACAAGTGCCCGAGCTAGGGTTAGGGTTAGGGTTTGAATGAGAAGTAGATGTTTACTGATGCCTTTGCTGTGCTTTTGGAGGCAGTTGAAATGCAGGAAAAGTCTTGTTTGGATGTTTCCTTGACTTCGACTTTTGGCCCACATTTGCGATTTTTGCTAAGCCGCGCGGCTGTCGCTCAAAAGTGGTTAAAAATGCAAAATTTTTAAAACACACTTTCTACATGCTAAACTCTGTCGTTTTTTGTATTGGAATCCAAATATAATGATACTTTTAGCCAAACTTTAGTGGGAATTGTGATGCTGACCCCGATATAACACAAATCATGCTTAATTCAAGCTGTATTCCGGCAGCAGGAGCCGAAAAAAAAATACTGCAATTGTAAAACAGATTCAGTGCAGATACAATGAAGGTGCTTTCAAGAATTGCATTAAATGTTTCTGATGAGTTTGGAGACATTTGGGTAACTTTTTGTTTGAACACAGGATGTGAAGGCAAGGTTTTTGATTGGTGTACAGTAATACAAGTGCCCGAGCTAGGGTTAGGGTTAGGGCTTGAATGAGAAGTAGATGTTTACTGATGCCTTTGCTGTGCTTTTGGAGGCAGTTGAAATGCAGGAAAAGTCTTGTTTGGAAGTTTCCTTGACGATGACTTTTGGCCCACGTTTACGTTTTTTGCTAAGCCGCGCGGCTGTCGCTCAAAAGTGGTTAAAAATGCAAACTTTTTCAAAAACACTTTCTACATGCTAAACTCTTTCGTTTTTTGTATTGGAATCCAAATATAATGATACTTTTAGCCAAACTTTAGTGGGAATTGTGATGCTGACCCCGATATAACACAAATCATGCTTAATTCAAGCTGTATTCCGGCAGCAGGAGCCGAAAAAAAAATACTGCAATTGTAAAACAGATTCAGTGCAGATACAATGAAGGTGCTTTCAAGCATTGCATTAAATGTTTCTGATGAGTTTGGAGACATTTGGGTAACTTTTTGTTTGAACACAGGATGTGAAGGCAAGGTTTTTGATTGGTGTACAGTAATACAAGTGGCCGAGCTAGGGTTAGGGTTAGGGCTTGAATGAGAAGTAGATGTTTACTGATGCCTTTGCTGTGCTTTTGGAGGCAGTTGAAATGCAGGACAAGTCTTGCTTGGAAGTTTCCTTGACGATGACTTTTGGCCCACATTTACGTTTTTTGCTAAGCCGCGCGGCTGTCGCTCAAAAGTGGTTAAAAATGCAAAATTTTTCAAACACACTTTCTACATGCTAAACTCTTTCGTTTTTTGTATTGGAATCCAATAAAATGATACTTTTAGCCAAACTTTAGTGGGAATTGTGATGCTGACCCCGATATAACACAAGTCATGCTTACTTCAAGCTGTGTTCCGGCAGCAAGTGCCGAAAAAAAAAATACTGGAATTGTAAAACAGATTCAGTGCAGATACAATGAAGGTGCTTTCAAGCATTGCATTAAATGTTTCTGATGAGTTTGGAGACATTTGGGTAACTTTTTGAACACAGGATGTGAAGGCAAGGTTTTTGATTGGTGTACAATAATAAAAGTGCCCGAGCTAGGGTTAGGGTTAGGGTTTGAATGAGAAGTAGATGTTTACTGATGCCTTTGCTGTGCTTTTGGAGGCAGTTGAAATGCAGGACAAGTCTTGTTTGGAAGTTTCCTTGACGATGACTTTTGGCCCACATTTACGTTTTTTGCTAAGCCGCACGGCTGTCGCTCAAAAGTGGTTAAAAATGCAAAATTTTTTAAACACACTTTCTACATGCTAAACTCTTTCGTTTTTTGTATTGGAATCCAAATAAAATGATACTTTTAGCCTAACTTTAGTGGGAATTGTGATGCTGACCCCGATATAACACAAGTCATGCTTACTTCAAGCTGTGTTCCGGCAGCAGGTGCCGAAAAAAAAAATATTGGAATTGTAAAACAGATTCAGTGCAGATACAATGAAGGTGCTTTCAAGCATTGCATTAAATGTTTCTTATGAGTTTGGAGACATTTGGGTAACTTTTTGAACACAGGATGTGAAGGCAAGGTTTTTGATTGGTGTACAGTAATACAAGTGCCCGAGCTAGGGTTAGGGTTAGGGTTTGAATGAGAAGTAGACGTTAACTGATGCCTTTGCTGTGCTTTTGGAGGCAGTTGAAATGCAGGACAAGTCTTGCTTGGAAGTTTCCTTGACGATGACTTTTGGCCCACATTTACGTTTTTTGCTAAGCCGCGCGGCTGTCGCTCAAAAGTGGTTAAAAATGCAAAATTTTTTAAACACACTTTCTACATGCTAAACTCTTTCGTTTTTTGTATTGGAATCCAAATAAAATGATACTTTTAGCCTAACTTTAGTGGGAATTGTGATGCTGACCCCGATATAACACAAGTCATGCTTACTTCAAGCTGTGTTCCGGCAGCAGGTGCCGAAAAAAAAAATATTGGAATTGTAAAACAGATTCAGTGCAGATACAATGAAGGTGCTTTCAAGCATTGCATTAAATGTTTCTTATGAGTTTGGAGACATTTGGGTAACTTTTTGAACACAGGATGTGAAGGCAAAGTTTTTGATTGGTGTACAGTAATACAAGTGCCCGAGCTAGGGTTAGGGTTAGGGCTTGAATGAGAAGTAGATGTTTACTGATGCCTTTGCTGTGCTTTTGGAGGCAGTTGAAATGCAGGAAAAGAGTTGTTTGGATGTTTCCTTGACGACGACTTTTGGCCCACATTTGCGATTTTTGCTAAGCCGCGCGGCTGTCGCTCAAAAGTGGTTAAAAATGCAAAATTTTTCAAAAACACTTTCTACATGCTAAACTCTTTCGTTTTTTGTATTGGAATCCAAATAAAATGATACTTTTAGCCAAACTTTAGTGGGTATTGTGATGCTGACCCCGATATAACACAAATCATGCTTACTTCAAGCTGTGTTCCGGAAGCAGGTGCCGAAAAAAAATATATTGGAATTGTAAAACAGATTCAGTGCAGATACAATGAAGGTGCTTTCAAGCATTGCATTAAATGTTTCTGATGAGTTTGGAGACATTTGGGTAACTTTTTGAACACAGGATGTGAAGGCAAGGTTTTTGATTGGTGTACAGTAATACAAGTGCCCGAGCTAGGGTTAGGGTTAGGGTTTGTATGAGAAGTAGATGTTTACTGATGCCTTTGCTGTGCTTTTGGAGGCAGTTGAAATGCAGGAAAAGTCTTGTTTGGATGTTTCCTTGACTTCGACTTTTGGCCCACATTTGCGATTTTTGCTAAGCCGCGCGGCTGTCGCTCAAAAGTGGTTAAAAATGCAAAATTTTTAAAACACACTTTCTACATGCTAAACTCTGTCGTTTTTTGTATTGGAATCCAAATATAATGATACTTTTAGCCAAACTTTAGTGGGAATTGTGATGCTGACCCCGATATAACACAAATCATGCTTAATTCAAGCTGTATTCCGGCAGCAGGAGCCGAAAAAAAAATACTGCAATTGTAAAACAGATTCAGTGCAGATACAATGAAGGTGCTTTCAAGAATTGCATTAAATGTTTCTGATGAGTTTGGAGACATTTGGGTAACTTTTTGTTTGAACACAGGATGTGAAGGCAAGGTTTTTGATTGGTGTACAGTAATACAAGTGCCCGAGCTAGGGTTAGGGTTAGGGCTTGAATGAGAAGTAGATGTTTACTGATGCCTTTGCTGTGCTTTTGGAGGCAGTTGAAATGCAGGAAAAGTCTTGTTTGGAAGTTTCCTTGACGATGACTTTTGGCCCACGTTTACGTTTTTTGCTAAGCCGCGCGGCTGTCGCTCAAAAGTGGTTAAAAATGCAAACTTTTTCAAACACACTTTCTACATGCTAAACTCTTTCGTTTTTTGTATTGGAATCCAAATATAATGATACTTTTAGCCAAACTTTAGTGGGAATTGTGATGCTGACCCCGATATAACACAAATCATGCTTAATTCAAGCTGTATTCCGGCAGCAGGAGCCGAAAAAAAAATACTGCAATTGTAAAACAGATTCAGTGCAGATACAATGAAGGTGCTTTCAAGCATTGCATTAAATGTTTCTGATGAGTTTGGAGACATTTGGGTAACTTTTTGTTTGAACACAGGATGTGAAGGCAAGGTTTTTGATTGGTGTACAGTAATACAAGTGGCCGAGCTAGGGTTAGGGTTAGGGCTTGAATGAGAAGTAGATGTTTACTGATGCCTTTGCTGTGCTTTTGGAGGCAGTTGAAATGCAGGAAAAGTCTTGTTTGGAAGTTTCCTTGACGATGACTTTTGGCCCACATTTACGTTTTTTGCTAAGCCGCGCGGCTGTCGCTCAAAAGTGGTTAAAAATGCAAAATTTTTCAAACACACTTTCTACATGCTAAACTCTTTCGTTTTTTGTATTGGAATCCAATAAAATGATACTTTTAGCCAAACTTTAGTGGGAATTGTGATGCTGACCCCGATATAACACAAGTCATGCTTACTTCAAGCTGTGTTCCGGCAGCAAGTGCCGAAAAAAAAAATACTGGAATTGTAAAACAGATTCAGTGCAGATACAATGAAGGTGCTTTCAAGCATTGCATTAAATGTTTCTGATGAGTTTGGAGACATTTGGGTAACTTTTTGAACACAGGATGTGAAGGCAAGGTTTTTGATTGGTGTACAATAATAAAAGTGCCCGAGCTAGGGTTAGGGTTAGGGTTTGAATGAGAAGTAGATGTTTACTGATGCCTTTGCTGTGCTTTTGGAGGCAGTTGAAATGCAGGACAAGTCTTGTTTGGAAGTTTCCTTGACGATGACTTTTGGCCCACATTTACGTTTTTTGCTAAGCCGCGCGGCTGTCGCTCAAAAGTGGTTAAAAATGCAAAATTTTTTAAACACACTTTCTACATGCTAAACTCTTTCGTTTTTTGTATTGGAATCCAAATAAAATGATACTTTTAGCCTAACTTTAGTGGGAATTGTGATGCTGACCCCGATATAACACAAGTCATGCTTACTTCAAGCTGTGTTCCGGCAGCAGGTGCCGAAAAAAAAAATATTGGAATTGTAAAACAGATTCAGTGCAGATACAATGAAGGTGCTTTCAAGCATTGCATTAAATGTTTCTTATGAGTTTGGAGACATTTGGGTAACTTTTTGAACACAGGATGTGAAGGCAAGGTTTTTGATTGGTGTACAGTAATACAAGTGCCCGAGCTAGGGTTAGGGTTAGGGTTTGAATGAGAAGTAGACGTTAACTGATGCCTTTGCTGTGCTTTTGGAGGCAGTTGAAATGCAGGACAAGTCTTGCTTGGAAGTTTCCTTGACGATGACTTTTGGCCCACATTTACGTTTTTTGCTAAGCCGCGCGGCTGTCGCTCAAAAGTGGTTAAAAATGCAAAATTTTTTAAACACACTTTCTACATGCTAAACTCTTTCGTTTTTTGTATTGGAATCCAAATAAAATGATACTTTTAGCCTAACTTTAGTGGGAATTGTGATGCTGACCCCGATATAACACAAGTCATGCTTACTTCAAGCTGTGTTCCGGCAGCAGGTGCCGAAAAAAAAAATATTGGAATTGTAAAACAGATTCAGTGCAGATACAATGAAGGTGCTTTCAAGCATTGCATTAAATGTTTCTTATGAGTTTGGAGACATTTGGGTAACTTTTTGAACACAGGATGTGAAGGCAAAGTTTTTGATTGGTGTACAGTAATACAAGTGCCCGAGCTAGGGTTAGGGTTAGGGCTTGAATGAGAAGTAGATGTTTACTGATGCCTTTGCTGTGCTTTTGGAGGCAGTTGAAATGCAGGAAAAGAGTTGTTTGGATGTTTCCTTGACGACGACTTTTGGCCCACATTTGCGATTTTTGCTAAGCCGCGCGGCTGTCGCTCAAAAGTGGTTAAAAATGCAAAATTTTTCAAAAACACTTTCTACATGCTAAACTCTTTCGTTTTTTGTATTGGAATCCAAATATAATGATACTTTTAGCCAAACTTTAGTGGGAATTGTGATGCTGACCCCGATATAACACAAATCATGCTTAATTCAAGCTGTATTCTGGCAGCAGGAGCCGAAAAAAAAAATAGTGGAATTGTAAAACAGATTCAGTGCAGAATCAATGAAGGTGCTTTCAAGCATTGCATTAAATGTTTCTGATGAGTTTGGAGACATTTGGGTAACTTTTTGAACACAGGATGTGAAGGCAAGGTTTTTGATTGGTGTACAGTAATACAAGTGCCCGAGCTAGGGTTAGGGTTAGGGTTTGAATGAGAAGTAGACGTTTACTGATGCCTTTGCTGTGCTTTTGGAGGCAGTTGAAATGCAGGAAAAGTCTTGTTTGGATGTTTCCTTGACGACGACTTTTGGCCCACATTTGCGATTTTTGCTAAGCCGCGCGGCTGTCGCTCAAAAGTGGTTAAAAATGCAAAATTTTTCAAACACACTTTCTACATGCTAAACTCTTTCGTTTTTTGTATTGGAATCCAAATAAAATGATACTATTAGCCAAACTTTAGTGGGAATTGTGATGCTGACCCCGATATTACACAAATCATGCTTAATTCAAGCTGTATTCCGGCAGCTGGTGCCGAAAAAAAAATACTGGAATTGTAAAACATATTCAGTGCAGATACAATGAAGGTACTTTCAAGCATTGCATTAAATGTTTCTGATGAGTTTGGAGACATTTGGGTAACTTTTTGAACACAGGATGTGAAGGCAAGGTTTTTGATTGGTGTACAGTAATACAAGTGCCCGAGCTAGGGTTAGGGTTAGGGTTTGTATGAGAAGTAGATGTTTACTGATGCCTTTGCTGTGCTTTTGGAGGCAGTTGAAATGCAGGAAAAGTCTTGTTTGGATGTTTCCTTGACTTCGACTTTTGGCCCACATTTGCGATTTTTGCTAAGCCGCGCGGCTGTCGCTCAAAAGTGGTTAAAAATGCAAAATTTTTAAAACACACTTTCTACATGCTAAACTCTGTCGTTTTTTGTATTGGAATCCAAATATAATGATACTTTTAGCCAAACTTTAGTGGGAATTGTGATGCTGACCCCGATATAACACAAATCATGCTTAATTCAAGCTGTATTCCGGCAGCAGGAGCCGAAAAAAAAATACTGCAATTGTAAAACAGATTCAGTGCAGATACAATGAAGGTGCTTTCAAGAATTGCATTAAATGTTTCTGATGAGTTTGGAGACATTTGGGTAACTTTTTGTTTGAACACAGGATGTGAAGGCAAGGTTTTTGATTGGTGTACAGTAATACAAGTGCCCGAGCTAGGGTTAGGGTTAGGGCTTGAATGAGAAGTAGATGTTTACTGATGCCTTTGCTGTGCTTTTGGAGGCAGTTGAAATGCAGGAAAAGTCTTGTTTGGAAGTTTCCTTGACGATGACTTTTGGCCCACGTTTACGTTTTTTGCTAAGCCGCGCGGCTGTCGCTCAAAAGTGGTTAAAAATGCAAACTTTTTCAAACACACTTTCTACATGCTAAACTCTTTCGTTTTTTGTATTGGAATCCAAATATAATGATACTTTTAGCCAAACTTTAGTGGGAATTGTGATGCTGACCCCGATATAACACAAATCATGCTTAATTCAAGCTGTATTCCGGCAGCAGGAGCCGAAAA
Source organism: Lepisosteus platostomus (assembly GCF_059453375.1). NCBI lineage: Eukaryota > Metazoa > Chordata > Actinopteri > Semionotiformes > Lepisosteidae > Lepisosteus > Lepisosteus platostomus. Next base: position 62,343,440 of record NC_142614.1, on the reverse strand, counting down.
AAAAATACTGCAATTGTAAAACAGATTCAGTGCAGATACAATGAAGGTGCTTTCAAGCATTGCATTAAATGTTTCTGATGAGTTTGGAGACATTTGGGTAACTTTTTGTTTGAACACAGGATGTGAAGGCAAGGTTTTTGATTGGTGTACAGTAATACAAGTGGCCGAGCTAGGGTTAGGGTTAGGGCTTGAATGAGAAGTAGATGTTTACTGATGCCTTTGCTGTGCTTTTGGAGGCAGTTGAAATGCAGGAAAAGTCTTGTTTGGAAGTTTCCTTGACGATGACTTTTGGCCCACATTTACGTTTTTTGCTAAGCCGCGCGGCTGTCGCTCAAAAGTGGTTAAAAATGCAAAATTTTTCAAACACACTTTCTACATGCTAAACTCTTTCGTTTTTTGTATTGGAATCCAATAAAATGATACTTTTAGCCAAACTTTAGTGGGAATTGTGATGCTGACCCCGATATAACACAAGTCATGCTTACTTCAAGCTGTGTTCCGGCAGCAAGTGCCGAAAAAAAAAATACTGGAATTGTAAAACAGATTCAGTGCAGATACAATGAAGGTGCTTTCAAGCATTGCATTAAATGTTTCTGATGAGTTTGGAGACATTTGGGTAACTTTTTGAACACAGGATGTGAAGGCAAGGTTTTTGATTGGTGTACAATAATAAAAGTGCCCGAGCTAGGGTTAGGGTTAGGGTTTGAATGAGAAGTAGATGTTTACTGATGCCTTTGCTGTGCTTTTGGAGGCAGTTGAAATGCAGGACAAGTCTTGTTTGGAAGTTTCCTTGACGATGACTTTTGGCCCACATTTACGTTTTTTGCTAAGCCGCGCGGCTGTCGCTCAAAAGTGGTTAAAAATGCAAAATTTTTTAAACACACTTTCTACATGCTAAACTCTTTCGTTTTTTGTATTGGAATCCAAATAAAATGATACTTTTAGCCTAACTTTAGTGGGAATTGTGATGCTGACCCCGATATAACACAAGTCATGCTTACTTCAAGCTGTGTTCCGGCAGCAGGTGCCGAAAAAAAAAATATTGGAATTGTAAAACAGATTCAGTGCAGATACAATGAAGGTGCTTTCAAGCATTGCATTAAATGTTTCTTATGAGTTTGGAGACATTTGGGTAACTTTTTGAACACAGGATGTGAAGGCAAGGTTTTTGATTGGTGTACAGTAATACAAGTGCCCGAGCTAGGGTTAGGGTTAGGGTTTGAATGAGAAGTAGACGTTAACTGATGCCTTTGCTGTGCTTTTGGAGGCAGTTGAAATGCAGGACAAGTCTTGCTTGGAAGTTTCCTTGACGATGACTTTTGGCCCACATTTACGTTTTTTGCTAAGCCGCGCGGCTGTCGCTCAAAAGTGGTTAAAAATGCAAAATTTTTTAAACACACTTTCTACATGCTAAACTCTTTCGTTTTTTGTATTGGAATCCAAATAAAATGATACTTTTAGCCTAACTTTAGTGGGAATTGTGATGCTGACCCCGATATAACACAAGTCATGCTTACTTCAAGCTGTGTTCCGGCAGCAGGTGCCGAAAAAAAAAATATTGGAATTGTAAAACAGATTCAGTGCAGATACAATGAAGGTGCTTTCAAGCATTGCATTAAATGTTTCTTATGAGTTTGGAGACATTTGGGTAACTTTTTGAACACAGGATGTGAAGGCAAAGTTTTTGATTGGTGTACAGTAATACAAGTGCCCGAGCTAGGGTTAGGGTTAGGGCTTGAATGAGAAGTAGATGTTTACTGATGCCTTTGCTGTGCTTTTGGAGGCAGTTGAAATGCAGGAAAAGAGTTGTTTGGATGTTTCCTTGACGACGACTTTTGGCCCACATTTGCGATTTTTGCTAAGCCGCGCGGCTGTCGCTCAAAAGTGGTTAAAAATGCAAAATTTTTCAAAAACACTTTCTACATGCTAAACTCTTTCGTTTTTTGTATTGGAATCCAAATATAATGATACTTTTAGCCAAACTTTAGTGGGAATTGTGATGCTGACCCCGATATAACACAAATCATGCTTAATTCAAGCTGTATTCTGGCAGCAGGAGCCGAAAAAAAAAATAGTGGAATTGTAAAACAGATTCAGTGCAGAATCAATGAAGGTGCTTTCAAGCATTGCATTAAATGTTTCTGATGAGTTTGGAGACATTTGGGTAACTTTTTGAACACAGGATGTGAAGGCAAGGTTTTTGATTGGTGTACAGTAATACAAGTGCCCGAGCTAGGGTTAGGGTTAGGGTTTGAATGAGAAGTAGACGTTTACTGATGCCTTTGCTGTGCTTTTGGAGGCAGTTGAAATGCAGGAAAAGTCTTGTTTGGATGTTTCCTTGACGACGACTTTTGGCCCACATTTGCGATTTTTGCTAAGCCGCGCGGCTGTCGCTCAAAAGTGGTTAAAAATGCAAAATTTTTCAAACACACTTTCTACATGCTAAACTCTTTCGTTTTTTGTATTGGAATCCAAATAAAATGATACTTTTAGCCTAACTTTATTGGGAATTGTGATGCTGACCCCGATATAACACAAGTCATGCTTACTTCAAGCTGTGTTCCGGCAGCAGGTGCCGAAAAAAAAAATATTGGAATTGTAAAACAGATTCAGTGCAGATACAATGAAGGTGCTTTCAAGCATTGCATTAAATGTTTCTTATGAGTTTGGAGACATTTGGGTAACTTTTTGAACACAGGATGTGAAGGCAAAGTTTTTGATTGGTGTACAGTAATACAAGTGCCCGAGCTAGGGTTAGGGTTAGGGCTTGAATGAGAAGTAGACGTTTACTGATGCCTTTGCTGTGCTTTTGGAGGCAGTTGAAATGCAGGAAAAGAGTTGTTTGGATGTTTCCTTGACGACGACTTTTGGCCCACATTTGCGATTTTTGCTAAGCCGCGCGGCTGTCGCTCAAAAGTGGTTAAAAATGCAAAATTTTTCAAACACACTTTCTACATGCTACACTCTTTCGTTTTTTGTATTGGAATCCAAATAAAATGATACTTTTAGCCTAACTTTAGTGGGAATTGTGATGCTGACCCCGATATAACACAAGTAATGCTTACTTCAAGCTGTGTTCCGGCAGCAGGTGAAGAAAAAAAAAATATTGGAATTGTAAAACAGATTCAGTGCAGATACAATGAAGGTGCTTTCAAGCATTGCATTAAATGTTTCTTATGAGTTTGGAGACATTTGGGTAACTTTTTGAACACAGGATGTGAAGGCAAAGTTTTTGATTGGTGTACAGTAATACAAGTGCCCGAGCTAGGGTTAGGGTTAGGGCTTGAATGAGAAGTAGACGTTTACTGATGCCTTTGCTGTGCTTTTGGAGGCAGTTGAAATGCAGGAAAAGTCTTGTTTGGATGTTTCCTTGACGACGACTTTTGGCCCACATTTGCGATTTTTGCTAAGCCGCGCGGCTGTCGCTCAAAAGTGGTTAAAAATGCAAAATTTTTCAAACACACTTTCTACATGCTAAACTCTTTCGTTTTTTGTATTGGAATCCAAATATAATGATACTTTTAGCCAAACTTTAGTGGGAATTGTGATGCTGACCCCGATATAACACAAATCATGCTTAATTCAAGCTGTATTCCGGCAGCAGGTGCCGAAAAAAAAAATAGTGGAATTGTAAAACAGATTCAGTGCAGAATCAATGAAGGTGCTTTCAAGCATTGCATTAAATGTTTCTGATGAGTTTGGAGACATTTGGGTAACTTTTTGAACACAGGATGTGAAGGCAAGGTTTTTGATTGGTGTACAGTAATACAAGTGCCCGAGCTAGGGTTAGGGTTAGGGTTTGAATGAGAAGTAGACGTTTACTGATGCCTTTGCTGTGCTTTTGGAGGCAGTTGAAATGCAGGAAAAGTCTTGTTTGGATGTTTCCTTGACGACGACTTTTGGCCCACATTTGCGATTTTTGCTAAGCCGCGCGGCTGTCGCTCAAAAGTGGTTAAAAATGCAAAATTTTTCAAACACACTTTCTACATGATAAACTCTTTCGTTTTTTGTATTGGAATCCAAATAAAATGATACTTTTAGCCTAACTTTAGTGGGAATTGTGATGCTGACCCCGATATAACACAAGTCATGCTTACTTCAAGCTGTGTTCCGGCAGCAGGTGCCCAAAAAAAAAATATTGGAATTGTAAAACAGATTCAGTGCAGATACAATGAAGGTGCTTTCAAGCATTGCATTAAATGTTTCTGATGAGTTTGGAGACATTTGGGTAACTTTTTGAACACAGGATGTGAAGGCAAGGTTTTTGATTGGTGTACAGTAATACAAGTGCCCGAGCTAGGGTTAGGGTTAGGGCTTGAATGAGAAGTAGATGTTTACTGATGCCTTTGCTGTGCTTTTGGAGGCAGTTGAAATGCAGGAAAAGAGTTGTTTGGATGTTTCCTTGACGACGACTTTTGGCCCACATTTGCGATTTTTGCTAAGCCGCGCGGCTGTCGCTCAAAAGTGGTTAAAAATGCAAAATTTTTCAAAAACACTTTCTACATGCTAAACTCTTTCGTTTTTTGTATTGGAATCCAAATATAATGATACTTTTAGCCAAACTTTAGTGGGAATTGTGATGCTGACCCCGATATAACACAAATCATGCTTAATTCAAGCTGTATTCTGGCAGCAGGAGCCGAAAAAAAAAATAGTGGAATTGTAAAACAGATTCAGTGCAGAATCAATGAAGGTGCTTTCAAGCATTGCATTAAATGTTTCTGATGAGTTTGGAGACATTTGGGTAACTTTTTGAACACAGGATGTGAAGGCAAGGTTTTTGATTGGTGTACAGTAATACAAGTGCCCGAGCTAGGGTTAGGGTTAGGGTTTGAATGAGAAGTAGACGTTTACTGATGCCTTTGCTGTGCTTTTGGAGGCAGTTGAAATGCAGGAAAAGTCTTGTTTGGATGTTTCCTTGACGACGACTTTTGGCCCACATTTGCGATTTTTGCTAAGCCGCGCGGCTGTCGCTCAAAAGTGGTTAAAAATGCAAAATTTTTCAAACACACTTTCTACATGCTAAACTCTTTCGTTTTTTGTATTGGAATCCAAATAAAATGATACTTTTAGCCTAACTTTAGTGGGAATTGTGATGCTGACCCCGATATAACACAAGTCATGCTTACTTCAAGCTGTGTTCCGGCAGCAGGTGCCGAAAAAAAAAATATTGGAATTGTAAAACAGATTCAGTGCAGATACAATGAAGGTGCTTTCAAGCATTGCATTAAATGTTTCTTATGAGTTTGGAGACATTTGGGTAACTTTTTGAACACAGGATGTGAAGGCAAAGTTTTTGATTGGTGTACAGTAATACAAGTGCCCGAGCTAGGGTTAGGGTTAGGGCTTGAATGAGAAGTAGACGTTTACTGATGCCTTTGCTGTGCTTTTGGAGGCAGTTGAAATGCAGGAAAAGAGTTGTTTGGATGTTTCCTTGACGACGACTTTTGGCCCACATTTGCGATTTTTGCTAAGCCGGCTGTCGCTCAAAAGTGGTTAAAAATGCAAAATTTTTCAAACACACTTTCTACATGCTACACTCTTTCGTTTTTTGTATTGGAATCCAAATAAAATGATACTTTTAGCCTAACTTTAGTGGGAATTGTGATGCTGACCCCGATATAACACAAGTAATGCTTACTTCAAGCTGTGTTCCGGCAGCAGGTGAAGAAAAAAAAAATATTGGAATTGTAAAACAGATTCAGTGCAGATACAATGAAGGTGCTTTCAAGCATTGCATTAAATGTTTCTTATGAGTTTGGAGACATTTGGGTAACTTTTTGAACACAGGATGTGAAGGCAAAGTTTTTGATTGGTGTACAGTAATACAAGTGCCCGAGCTAGGGTTAGGGTTAGGGCTTGAATGAGAAGTAGACGTTTACTGATGCCTTTGCTGTGCTTTTGGAGGCAGTTGAAATGCAGGAAAAGTCTTGTTTGGATGTTTCCTTGACGACGACTTTTGGCCCACATTTGCGATTTTTGCTAAGCCGCGCGGCTGTCGCTCAAAAGTGGTTAAAAATGCAAAATTTTTCAAACACACTTTCTACATGCTAAACTCTTTCGTTTTTTGTATTGGAATCCAAATATAATGATACTTTTAGCCAAACTTTAGTGGGAATTGTGATGCTGACCCCGATATAACACAAATCATGCTTAATTCAAGCTGTATTCCGGCAGCAGGTGCCGAAAAAAAAAATAGTGGAATTGTAAAACAGATTCAGTGCAGAATCAATGAAGGTGCTTTCAAGCATTGCATTAAATGTTTCTGATGAGTTTGGAGACATTTGGGTAACTTTTTGAACACAGGATGTGAAGGCAAGGTTTTTGATTGGTGTACAGTAATACAAGTGCCCGAGCTAGGGTTAGGGTTAGGGTTTGAATGAGAAGTAGACGTTTACTGATGCCTTTGCTGTGCTTTTGGAGGCAGTTGAAATGCAGGAAAAGTCTTGTTTGGATGTTTCCTTGACGACGACTTTTGGCCCACATTTGCGATTTTTGCTAAGCCGCGCGGCTGTCGCTCAAAAGTGGTTAAAAATGCAAAATTTTTCAAACACACTTTCTACATGATAAACTCTTTCGTTTTTTGTATTGGAATCCAAATAAAATGATACTTTTAGCCTAACTTTAGTGGGAATTGTGATGCTGACCCCGATATAACACAAGTCATGCTTACTTCAAGCTGTGTTCCGGCAGCAGGTGCCCAAAAAAAAAATATTGGAATTGTAAAACAGATTCAGTGCAGATACAATGAAGGTGCTTTCAAGCATTGCATTAAATGTTTCTGATGAGTTTGGAGACATTTGGGTAACTTTTTGAACACAGGATGTGAAGGCAAGGTTTTTGATTGGTGTACAGTAATACAAGTGCCCGAGCTAGGGTTAGGGTTAGGGCTTGAATGAGAAGTAGATGTTTACTGATGCCTTTGCTGTGCTTTTGGAGGCAGTTGAAATGCAGGAAAAGAGTTGTTTGGATGTTTCCTTGACGACGACTTTTGGCCCACATTTGCGATTTTTGCTAAGCCGCGCGGCTGTCGCTCAAAAGTGGTTAAAAATGCAAAATTTTTCAAACACACTTTCTACATGCTAAACTCTTTCGTTTTTTGTATTGGAATCCAAATAAAATGATACTTTTAGCCTAACTTTAGTGGGAATTGTGATGCTGACCCCGATATAACACAAGTCATGCTTACTTCAAGCTGTGTTTCGGCAGCAGGTGCCGAAAAAAAAAATATTGGAATTGAAAAAAAAAATTCAGTGCAGATACAATGAAGGTGCTTTCAAGCATTGCATTAAATGTTTCTGATGAGTTTGGAGACATTTGGGTAACTTTTTGAACACAGGATGTGAAGGCAAGGTTTTTGGTTGGTGTACAGTAATACAAGTGCCCGAGCTAGGGTTAAGGTTAGGGCTTGAATGAGAAGTAGATGTTTACTGATGCCTTTGCTGTGCTTTTAGAGTTAGTTGAAATGCAGGAAAAGTCTTGTTTGGAAGTTTCCTTGACGATGACTTTTGGCCCACTTTTACGTTTTTTGCTAAGCCGCGCGGCTGTCGCTCAAAAGTGGTTAAAAATGCAAAATTTTTCAAACACACTTTCTACATGCTAAACTCTTTCGTTTTTTGTATTGGAATCCAAATAAAATGATACTTTTAGCCAAACTTTAGTGGGTATTGTGATGCTGACCCCGATATAACACAAATCATGCTTACTTCAAGCTGTGTTCCGGCAGCAGGTGCCGAAAAAAAATATATTGGAATTGTAAAACAGATTCAGTGCAGATACAATGAAGGTGCTTTCAAGCATTGCATTAAATGTTTCTGATGAGTTTGGAGACATTTGGGTAACTTTTTGAACACAGGATGTGAAGGCAAGGTTTTTGATTGGTGTACAGTAATACAAGTGCCCGAGCTAGGGTTAGGGTTAAGGTTTGAATGAGAAGTAGATGTTTACTGATGCCTTTGCTGTGCTTTTGGAGGCAGTTGAAATGCAGGAAAAGTCTTGTTTGGATGTTTCCTTGACTTCGACTTTTGGCCCACATTTGCGATTTTTGCTAAGCCGCGCGGCTGTCGCTCAAAAGTGGTTAAAAATGCAAAATTTTTAAAACACACTTTCTACATGCTAAACTCTGTCGTTTTTTGTATTGGAATCCAAATATAATGATACTTTTAGCCAAACTTTAGTGGGAATTGTGATGCTGACCCCGATATAACACAAATCATGCTTAATTCAAGCTGTATTCCGGCAGCAGGAGCCGAAAAAAAAATACTGCAATTGTAAAACAGATTCAGTGCAGATACAATGAAGGTGCTTTCAAGCATTGCATTAAATGTTTCTGATGAGTTTGGAGACATTTGGGTAACTTTTTGTTTGAACACAGGATGTGAAGGCAAGGTTTTTGATTGGTGTACAGTAATACAAGTGCCCGAGCTAGGGTTAGGGTTAGGGCTTGAATGAGAAGTAGATGTTTACTGATGCCTTTGCTGTGCTTTTGGAGGCAGTTGAAATGCAGGAAAAGTCTAGTTTGGAAGTTTCCTTGACGATGACTTTTGGCCCACGTTTACGTTTTTTGCTAAGCCGCGCGGCTGTCGCTCAAAAGTGGTTAAAAATGCAAACTTTTTCAAACACACTTTCTACATGCTAAACTCTTTCGTTTTTTGTATTGGAATCCAAATATAATGATACTTTTAGCCAAACTTTAGTGGGAATTGTGATGCTGACCCCGATATAACACAAATCATGCTTAATTCAAGCTGTATTCCGGCAGCAGGAGCCGAAAAAAAAATACTGCAATTGTAAAACAGATTCAGTGCAGATACAATGAAGGTGCTTTCAAGCATTGCATTAAATGTTTCTGATGAGTTTGGAGACATTTGGGTAACTTTTTGTTTGAACACAGGATGTGAAGGCAAGGTTTTTGATTGGTGTACAGTAATACAAGTGGCCGAGCTAGGGTTAGGGTTAGGGCTTGAATGAGAAGTAGATGTTTACTGATGCCTTTGCTGTGCTTTTGGAGGCAGTTGAAATGCAGGAAAAGTCTTCTTTGGAAGTTTCCTTGACGATGACTTTTGGCCCACATTTACGTTTTTTGCTAAGCCGCGCGGCTGTCGCTCAAAAGTGGTTAAAAATGCAATATTTTTTAAACACAATTTCTACATGCTAAACTCTTTCGTTTTTTGTATTGGAATCCAAATAAAATTATACTTTTGGCCTAACTTTAGTGGGAATTGTGATGCTGACCCCGATATAACACAAATCATGCTTAATTCAAGCTGTATTCCGGCAGCAGGTGCCGAAAAAAAAAATAGTGGAATTGTAAAACAGATTCAGTGCAGATACAATGAAGGTGCTTTCAAGCATTGCATTAAATGTTTCTGATGAGTTTGGAGACATTTGGGTAACTTTTTGAACACAGGATGTTAAGGCAAGGTTTTTGATTGGTGTACAGTAATACAAGTGCCCGAGCTAGGGTTAGGGTTAGGGTTTGAATGAGAAGTAGACGTTAACTGATGCCTTTGCTGTGCTTTTGGAGGCAGTTGAAATGCAGGACAAGTCTTGCTTGGAAGTTTCCTTGACGATGACTTTTGGCCCACATTTACGTTTTTTGCTAAGCCGCGCGGCTGTCGCTCAAAAGTGGTTAAAAATGCAAAATTTTTCAAACACACTTTCTACATGCTAAACTCTTTCGTTTTTTGTATTGGAATCCAATAAAATGATACTTTTAGCCAAACTTTAGTGGGAATTGTGATGCTGACCCCGATATAACACAAGTCATGCTTACTTCAAGCTGTGTTCCGGCAGCAAGTGCCGAAAAAAAAAATACTGGAATTGTAAAACAGATTCAGTGCAGATACAATGAAGGTGCTTTCAAGCATTGCATTAAATGTTTCTGATGAGTTTGGAGACATTTGGGTAACTTTTTGAACACAGGATGTGAAGGCAAGGTTTTTGATTGGTGTACAATAATACAAGTGCCCGAGCTAGGGTTAGGGTTAGGGTTTGAATGAGAAGTAGATGTTTACTGATGCCTTTGCTGTGCTTTTGGAGGCAGTTGAAATGCAGGACAAGTCTTGTTTGGAAGTTTCCTTGACGATGACTTTTGGCCCACATTTACGTTTTTTGCTAAGCCGCGCGGCTGTCGCTCAAAAGTGGTTAAAAATGCAAAATTTTTTAAACACACTTTCTACATGCTAAACTCTTTCGTTTTTTGTATTGGAATCCAAATAAAATTATACTTTTGGCCTAACTTTAGTGGGAATTGTGATGCTGACCCCGATATAACACAAATCATGCTTAATTCAAGCTGTATTCCGGCAGCAGGTGCCGAAAAAAAAAATAGTGGAATTGTAAAACAGATTCAGTGCAGATACAATGAAGGTGCTTTCAAGCATTGCATTAAATGTTTCTGATGAGTTTGGAGACATTTGGGTAACTTTTTGAACACAGGATGTTAAGGCAAGGTTTTTGATTGGTGTACAGTAATACAAGTGCCCGAGCTAGGGTTAGGGTTAGGGTTTGAATGAGAAGTAGACGTTAACTGATGCCTTTGCTGTGCTTTTGGAGGCAGTTGAAATGCAGGACAAGTCTTGCTTGGAAGTTTCCTTGACGATGACTTTTGGCCCACATTTACGTTTTTTGCTAAGCCGCGCGGCTGTCGCTCAAAAGTGGTTAAAAATGCAAAATTTTTCAAACACACTTTCTACATGCTAAACTCTTTCGTTTTTTGTATTGGAATCCAATAAAATGATACTTTTAGCCAAACTTTAGTGGGAATTGTGATGCTGACCCCGATATAACACAAGTCATGCTTACTTCAAGCTGTGTTCCGGCAGCAAGTGCCGAAAAAAAAAATACTGGAATTGTAAAACAGATTCAGTGCAGATACAATGAAGGTGCTTTCAAGCATTGCATTAAATGTTTCTGATGAGTTTGGAGACATTTGGGTAACTTTTTGAACACAGGATGTGAAGGCAAGGTTTTTGATTGGTGTACAATAATACAAGTGCCCGAGCTAGGGTTAGGGTTAGGGTTTGAATGAGAAGTAGATGTTTACTGATGCCTTTGCTGTGCTTTTGGAGGCAGTTGAAATGCAGGACAAGTCTTGTTTGGAAGTTTCCTTGACGATGACTTTTGGCCCACATTTACGTTTTTTGCTAAGCCGCGCGGCTGTCGCTCAAAAGTGGTTAAAAATGCAAAATTTTTTAAACACACTTTCTACATGCTAAACTCTTTCGTTTTTTGTATTGGAATCCAAATAAAATGATACTTTTAGCCTAACTTTAGTGGGAATTGTGATGCTGACCCCGATATAACACAAGTCATGCTTACTTCAAGCTGTGTTCCGGCAGCAGGTGCCGAAAAAAAAAATATTGGAATTGTAAAACAGATTCAGTGCAGATACAATGAAGGTGCTTTCAAGCATTGCATTAAATGTTTCTTATGAGTTTGGAGACATTTGGGTAACTTTTTGAACACAGGATGTGAAGGCAAGGTTTTTGATTGGTGTACAGTAATACAAGTGCCCGAGCTAGGGTTAGGGTTAGGGTTTGAATGAGAAGTAGACGTTAACTGATGCCTTTGCTGTGCTTTTGGAGGCAGTTGAAATGCAGGACAAGTCTTGCTTGGAAGTTTCCTTGACGATGACTTTTGGCCCACATTTACGTTTTTTGCTAAGCCGCGCGGCTGTCGCTCAAAAGTGGTTAAAAATGCAAAATTTTTCAAACACACTTTCTACATGCTAAACTCTTTCGTTTTTTGTATTGGAATCCAAATAAAATGATACTTTTAGCCAAACTTTAGTGGGAATTGTGATGCTGACCCCGATATAACACAAGTCATGCTTACTTCAAGCTGTGTTCTGGCAGCAGGTGCCGAAAAAAAAAATACTGGAATTGTAAAACAAATTCAGTGCAGATACAATGAAGGTGCTTTCAAGCATTGCATTAAATGTTTCTGATGAGTTTGGAGACATTTGGGTAACTTTTTGAACACAGGATGTGAAGGCAAGGTTTTTGATTGGTGTACAATAATACAAGTGCCCGAGCTAGGGTTAGGGTTAGGGTTTGAATGAGAAGTAGATGTTTACTGATGCCTTTGCTGTGCTTTTGGAGGCAGTTGAAATGCAGGACAAGTCTTGTTTGGAAGTTTCCTTGACGATGACTTTTGGCCCACATTTACGTTTTTTGCTAAGCCGCGCAGCTGTCGCTCAAAAGTGGTTAAAAATGCAAAATTTTTTAAACACACTTTCTACATGCTAAACTCTTTCGTTTTTTGTATTGGAATCCAAATAAAATGATACTTTTAGCCTAACTTTAGTGGGAATTGTGATGCTGACCCCGATATAACACAAGTCATGCTTACTTCAAGCTGTGTTCCGGCAGCAGGTGCCGAAAAAAAAAATATTGGAATTGTAAAACAGATTCAGTGCAGATACAATGAAGGTGCTTTCAAGCATTGCATTAAATGTTTCTTATGAGTTTGGAGACATTTGGGTAACTTTTTGAACACAGGATGTGAAGGCAAAGTTTTTGATTGGTGTACAGTAATACAAGTGCCCGAGCTAGGGTTAGGGTTAGGGCTTGAATGAGAAGTAGATGTTTACTGATGCCTTTGCTGTGCTTTTGGAGGCAGTTGAAATGCAGGAAAAGAGTTGTTTGGATGTTTCCTTCACGACGACTTTTGGCCCACATTTGCGATTTTTGCTAAGCCGCGCGGCTGTCGCTCAAAAGTGGTTAAAAATGCAAAATTTTTCAAAAACACTTTCTACATGCTAAACTCTTTCGTTTTTTGTATTGGAATCCAAATATAATGATACTTTTAGCCAAACTTTAGTGGGAATTGTGATGCTGACCCCGATATAACACAAATCATGCTTAATTCAAGCTGTATTCTGGCAGCAGGAGCCGAAAAAAAAAAATAGTGGAATTGTAAAACAGATTCAGTGCAGAATCAATGAAGGTGCTTTCAAGCATTGCATTAAATGTTTCTGATGAGTTTGGAGACATTTGGGTAACTTTTTGAACACAGGATGTGAAGGCAAGGTTTTTGATTGGTGTACAGTAATACAAGTGCCCGAGCTAGGGTTAGGGTTAGGGTTTGAATGAGAAGTAGACGTTTACTGATGCCTTTGCTGTGCTTTTGGAGGCAGTTGAAATGCAGGAAAAGTCTTGTTTGGATGTTTCCTTGACGACGACTTTTGGCCCACATTTGCGATTTTTGCTAAGCCGCGCGGCTGTCGCTCAAAAGTGGTTAAAAATGCAAAATTTTTCAAACACACTTTCTACATGCTAAACTCTTTCGTTTTTTGTATTGGAATCCAAATAAAATGATACTTTTAGCCTAACTTTAGTGGGAATTGTGATGCTGACCCCGATATAACACAAGTCATGCTTACTTCAAGCTGTGTTCCGGCAGCAGGTGCCGAAAAAAAAAATATTGGAATTGTAAAACAGATTCAGTGCAGATACAATGAAGGTGCTTTCAAGCATTGCATTAAATGTTTCTTATGAGTTTGGAGACATTTGGGTAACTTTTTGAACACAGGATGTGAAGGCAAAGTTTTTGATTGGTGTACAGTAATACAAGTGCCCGAGCTAGGGTTAGGGTTAGGGCTTGAATGAGAAGTAGACGTTTACTGATGCCTTTGCTGTGCTTTTGGAGGCAGTTGAAATGCAGGAAAAGAGTTGTTTGGATGTTTCCTTGACGACGACTTTTGGCCCACATTTGCGATTTTTGCTAAGCCGCGCGGCTGTCGCTCAAAAGTGGTTAAAAATGCAAAATTTTTCAAACACACTTTCTACATGCTACACTCTTTCGTTTTTTGTATTGGAATCCAAATAAAATGATACTTTTAGCCTAACTTTAGTGGGAATTGTGATGCTGACCCCGATATAACACAAGTAATGCTTACTTCAAGCTGTGTTCCGGCAGCAGGTGCCGAAAAAAAAAATATTGGAATTGTAAAACAGATTCAGTGCAGATACAATGAAGGTGCTTTCAAGCATTGCATTAAATGTTTCTTATGAGTTTGGAGACATTTGGGTAACTTTTTGAACACAGGATGTGAAGGCAAAGTTTTTGATTGGTGTACAGTAATACAAGTGCCCGAGCTAGGGTTAGGGTTAGGGCTTGAATGAGAAGTAGACGTTTACTGATGCCTTTGCTGTGCTTTTGGAGGCAGTTGAAATGCAGGAAAAGTCTTGTTTGGATGTTTCCTTGACGACGACTTTTGGCCCACATTTGCGATTTTTGCTAAGCCGCGCGGCTGTCGCTCAAAAGTGGTTAAAAATGCAAAATTTTTCAAACACACTTTCTACATGCTAAACTCTTTCGTTTTTTGTATTGGAATCCAAATATAATGATACTTTTAGCCAAACTTTATTGGGAATTGTGATGCTGACCCCGATATAACACAAATCATGCTTAATTCAAGCTGTATTCCGGCAGCAGGTGCCGAAAAAAAAAATAGTGGAATTGTAAGACAGATTCAGTGCAGAATCAATGAAGGTGCTTTCAAGCATTGCATTAAATGTTTCTGATGAGTTTGGAGACATTTGGGTAACTTTTTGAACACAGGATGTGAAGGCAAGGTTTTTGATTGGCGTACAGTAATACAAGTGCCCGAGCTAGGGTTAGGGTTAGGGTTTGAATGAGAAGTAGACGTTTACTGATGCCTTTGCTGTGCTTTTGGAGGCAGTTAAAATGCAGGAAAAGTCTTGTTTGGATGTTTCCTTGACGACGACTTTTGGCCCACATTTGCGATTTTTGCTAAGCCGCGCGGCTGTCGCTCAAAAGTGGTTAAAAATGCAAAATTTTTCAAAAACACTTTCTACATGCTAAACTCTTTCGTTTTTTGTATTGGAATCCAAATATAATGATACTTTTAGCCAAACTTTAGTGGGAATTGTGATGCTGACCCCGATATAACACAAGTCATGCTTACTTCAAGCTGTGTTCCGGCAGCAGGTGCCGAAAAAAAAAATAGTGGAATTGTAAAACAGATTCAGTGCAGAATCAATGAAGGTGCTTTCAAGCATTGCATTAAATGTTTCTGATGAGTTTGGAGTCATTTGAGTAACTTTTTGAACACAGGATGTGAAGGCAAGGTTTTTGATTGGTGTACAGTAATACAAGTGCCCGAGCTAGGGTTAGGGTTAGGGTTTGAATGAGAAGTAGACGTTTACTGATGCCTTTGCTGTGCTTTTGGAGGCAGTTGAAATGCAGGAAAAGTCTTGTTTGGATGTTTCCTTGACGACGACTTTTGGCCCACATTTGCGATTTTTGCTAAGCCGCGCGGCTGTCGCTCAAAAGTGGTTAAAAATGCAAAATTTTTCAAACACACTTTCTACATAATAAACTCTTTCGTTTTTTGTATTGGAATCCGAATAAAATGATACTTTTAGCCTAACTTTAGTGGGAATTTTGATGCTGACCCCGATATAACACAAGTCATGCTTACTTCAAGCTGTGTTCCGGCAGCAGGTGCCGAAAAAAAAAATATTGGAATTGTAAAACAGATTCAGTGCAGATACAATGAAGGTGCTTTCAAGCATTGCATTAAATGTTTCTGATGAGTTTGGAGACATTTGGGTAACTTTTTGAACACAGGATGTGAAGGCAAGGTTTTTGATTGGTGTACAATAATACAAGTGCCCGAGCTAGGGTTAGGGTTAGGGTTTGAATGAGAAGTAGATGTTTACTGATGCCTTTGATGTGCTTTTGGAGGCAGTTGAAATGCAGGACAAGTCTTGTTTGGAAGTTTCCTTGACGATGACTTTTGGCCCACATTTACGTTTTTTGCTAAGTCGCGCGGCTGTCGCTCAAAAGTGGTTAAAAATGCAATATTTTTTAAACACACTTTCTACATGCTAAACTCTTTCGTTTTTTGTATTGGAATCGAAATAAAATGATACTTTTAGCCAAACTTTAGTGGGAATTGTGATGCTGACCCCGATATAACACAAGTCATGCTTACTTCAAGCTGTGTTCCGGCAGCAAGTGCCGAAAAAAAAAATACTGGAATTGTAAAACAGATTCAGTGCAGATACAATGAAGGTGCTTTCAAGCATTGCATTAAATGTTTCTGATGAGTTTGGAGACATTTGGGAAAGTTTTTGTTTGAACACAGGATGTGAAGGCAAGGTTTTTGATTGGTGTACAGTAATACAAGTGGCCGAGCTAGGGTTAGGGTTAGGGCTTGAATGAGAAGTAGATGTTTACTGATGCCTTTGCTGTGCTTTTGGAGGCAGTTGAAATGCAGGAAAAGTCTTGTTTGGAAGTTTCCTTGACGATGACTTTTGGCCCACATTTACGTTTTTTGCTAAGCCGCGCGGCTGTCGCTCAAAAGTGGTTAAAAATGCAATATTTTTTAAACACACTTTCTACATGCTAAACTCTTTCGTTTTTTGTATTGGAATCCAAATAAAATGATACTTTTGGCCTAACTTTAGTGGGAATTGTGATGCTGACCCCGATATAACACAAATCATGCTTAATTCAAGCTGTATTCCGGCAGCAGGTGCCGAAAAAAAAAATAGTGGAATTGTAAAACAGATTCAGTGCAGATACAATGAAGGTGCTTTCAAGCATTGCATTAAATGTTTCTGATGAGTTTGGAGACATTTGGGTAACTTTTTGAACACAGGATGTGAAGGCAAGGTTTTTGATTGGTGTACAGTAATACAAGTGCCCGAGCTAGGGTTAGGGTTAGGGTTTGAATGAGAAGTAGACGTTAACTGATGCCTTTGCTGTGCTTTTGGAGGCAGTTGAAATGCAGGACGAGTCTTGCTTGGAAGTTTCCTTGACGATGACTTTTGGCCCACATTTACGTTTTTTGCTAAGCCGCGCGGCTGTCGCTCAAAAGTGGTTAAAAATGCAAAATTTTTCAAACACACTTTCTACATGCTAAACTCTTTCGTTTTTTGTATTGGAATCCAATAAAATGATACTTTTAGCCTAACTTTAGTGGGAATTGTGATGCTGACCCCGATATAACACAAGTCATGCTTACTTCAAGCTGTGTTCCGGCAGCAGGTGCCGAAAAAAAAAAATTGGAATTGTAAAACAGATTCAGTGCAGATACAATGAAGGTGCTTTCAAGCATTGCATTAAATGTTTCTGATGAGTTTGGAGACATTTGGGTAACTTTTTGAACACAGGATGTGAAGGCAAGGTTTTTGATTGGTGTACAATAATACAAGTGCCCGAGCTAGGGTTAGGGTTAGGGTTTGAATGAGAAGTAGATGTTTACTGATGCCTTTGCTGTGCTTTTGGAGGCAGTTGAAATGCAGGACAAGTCTTGTTTGGAAGTTTCCTTGACGATGACTTTTGGCCCACATTTACGTTTTTTGCTAAGCCGCGCGGCTGTCGCTCAAAAGTGGTTAAAAATGCAATATTTTTTAAACACACTTTCTACATGCTAAACTCTTTCGTTTTTTGTATTGGAATCCAAATAAAATGATACTTTTGGCCTAACTTTAGTGGGAATTGTGATGCTGACCCCGATATAACACAAATCATGCTTAATTCAAGCTGTATTCCGGCAGCAGGTGCCGAAAAAAAAAATAGTGGAATTGTAAAACAGATTCAGTGCAGATACAATGAAGGTGCTTTCAAGCATTGCATTAAATGTTTCTGATGAGTTTGGAGACATTTGGGTAACTTTTTGAACACAGGATGTGAAGGCAAGGTTTTTGATTGGTGTACAGTAATACAAGTGCCCGAGCTAGGGTTAGGGTTAGGGTTTGAATGAGAAGTAGACGTTAACTGATGCCTTTGCTGTGCTTTTGGAGGCAGTTGAAATGCAGGACAAGTCTTGCTTGGAAGTTTCCTTGACGATGACTTTTGGCCCACATTTACGTTTTTTGCTAAGCCGCGTGGCTGTCGCTCAAAAGTGGTTAAAAATGCAAAATTTTTCAAACACACTTTCTACATGCTAAACTCTTTCGTTTTTTGTATTGGAATCGAAATAAAATGATACTTTTAGCCAAACTTTAGTGGGAATTGTGATGCTGACCCCGATATAACACAAGTCATGCTTACTTCAAGCTGTGTTCCGGCAGCAAGTGCCGAAAAAAAAAATACTGGAATTGTAAAACAGATTCAGTGCAGATACAATGAAGGTGCTTTCAAGCATTGCATTAAATGTTTCTGATATGTTTGGAGACATTTGGGTAACTTTTTGAACACAGGATGTGAAGGCAAGGTTTTTGATTGGTGTACAGTAATACAAGTGCCCGAGCTAGGGTTAGGGTTAGGGTTTGAATGAGAAGCAGACGTTTACTGATGCCTTTGCTGTGCTTTTGGAGGCAGTTGAAATGCAGGAAAAGTCTTGTTTGGATGTTTCCTTGACGACGACTTTTGGCCCACATTTGCGATTTTTGCTAAGCCGCGCGGCTGTCGCTCAAAAGTGGTTAAAAATGCAAAATTTTTCAAACACACTTTCTACATGCTAAACTCTTTCGTTTTTTGTATTGGAATCCAAATAAAATGATACTTTTAGCCAAACTTTAGTGGGAATTGTGATGCTGACCCCGATATAACACAAGTCATGCTTACTTCAAGCTGTGTTCCGGCAGCAAGTGCCGAAAAAAAAAATACTGGAATTGTAAAACAGATTCAGTGCAGATACAATGAAGGTGCTTTCAAGCATTGCATTAAATGTTTCTTATGAGTTTGGAGACATTTGGGTAACTTTTTGAACACAGGATGTGAAGGCAAAGTTTTTGATTGGTGTATAGTAATACAAGTGCCCGAGGTAGGGTTAGGGTTAGGGCTTGAATGAGAAGTAGACGTTTACTGATGCCTTTGCTGTGCTTTTGGAGGCAGTTGAAATGCAGGAAAAGAGTTGTTTGGATGTTTCCTTGACGACGACTTTTGGCCCACATTTGCGATTTTTGCTAAGCCGCGCGGCTGTCGCTCAAAAGTGGTTAAAAATGCAAAATTTTTCAAACACACTTTCTACATGCTAAACTCTTTCGTTTTTTGTATTGGAATCCAAATAAAATGATACTTTTAGCCTAACTTTAGTGGGAATTGTGATGCTGACCCCGATATAACACAAGTCATGCTTACTTCAAGCTGTGTTCCGGCAGCAGGTGCCGAAAAAAAAAATATTGGAATTGTAAAACAGATTCAGTGCAGATACAATGAAGGTGCTTTCAAGCATTGCATTAAATGTTTCTTATGAGTTTGGAGACATTTGGGTAACTTTTTGAACACAGGATGTGAAGGCAAAGTTTTTGATTGGTGTACAGTAATAAAAGTGCCCGAGCTAGGGTTAGGGTTAGGGCTTGAATGAGAAGTAGACGTTTACTGATGCCTTTGCTGTGCTTTTGGAGGCAGTTGAAATGCAGGAAAAGTCTTGTTTGGATGTTTCCTTGACGACGACTTTTGGCCCACATTTGCGATTTTTGCTAAGCCGCGCGGCTGTCGCTCAAAAGTGGTTAAAAATGCAAAATTTTTCAAGCACACTTTCTACATGCTAAACTCTTTCGTTTTTTGTATTGGAATCCAAATATAATGATACTTTTAGCCAAACTTTAGTGGGAATTGTGATGCTGACCCCGATATAACACAAATCATGCTTAATTCAAGCTGTATTCCGGCAGCAGGTGCCGAAAAAAAAAATAGTGGAATTGTAAAACAGATTCAGTGCAGAATCAATGAAGGTGCTTTCAAGCATTGCATTAAATGTTTCTGATGAGTTTGGAGACATTTGGGTAACTTTTTGAACACAGGATGTGAAGGCAAGGTTTTTGATTGGTGTACAGTAATACAAGTGCCCGAGCTAGGGTTAGGGTTAGGGTTTGAATGAGAAGTAGACGTTTACTGATGCCTTTGCTGTGCTTTTGGAGGCAGTTGAAATGCAGGAAAAGTCTTGTTTGGATGTTTCCTTGACGACGACTTTTGGCCCACATTTGCGATTTTTGCTAAGCCGCGCGGCTGTCGCTCAAAAGTGGTTAAAAATGCAAAATTTTTCAAACACACTTTCTACATGATAAACTCTTTCGTTTTTTGTATTGGAATCCAAATAAAATGATACTTTTAGCCTAACTTTAGTGGGAATTGTGATGCTGACCCCGATATAACACAAGTCATGCTTACTTCAAGCTGTGTTCCGGCAGCAGGTGCCAAAAAAAAAAATATTGGAATTGTAAAACAGATTCAGTGCAGATACAATGAAGGTGCTTTCAAGCATTGCATTAAATGTTTCTGATGAGTTTGGAGACATTTGGGTAACTTTTTGAACACAGGATGTGAAGGCAAGGTTTTTGATTGGTGTACAGTAATACAAGTGCCCGAGCTAGGGTTAGGGTTAGGGTTTGAATGAGAAGTAGATGTTTACTGATGCCTTTGCTGTGCTTTTGGAGGCAGTTGAAATGCAGGAAAAGAGTTGTTTGGATGTTTCCTTGACGACGACTTTTGGCCCACATTTGCGATTTTTGCTAAGCCGCGCGGCTGTCGCTCAAAAGTGGTTATAAATGCAAAATTTTTCAAAAACACTTTCTACATGCTAAACTCTTTCGTTTTTTGTATTGGAATCCAAATATAATGATACTTTTAGCCAAACTTTAGTGGGAATTGTGATGCTGACCCCGATATAACACAAATCATGCTTAATTCAAGCTGTATTCCGGCAGCAGGTGCCGAAAAAAAAAATAGTGGAATTGTAAAACAGATTCAGTGCAGATACAATGAAGGTGCTTTCAAGCATTGCATTAAATGTTTCTGATGAGTTTGGAGACATTTGGGTAACTTTTTGAACACAGGATGTGAAGGCAAGGTTTTTGATTGGTGTACAGTAATACAAGTGCCCGAGCTAGGGTTAGGGTTAGGGCTTGAATGAGAAGTAGATGTTTACTGATGCCTTTGCTGTGCTTTTGGAGGCAGTTGAAATGCAGGAAAAGAGTTGTTTGGATGTTTCCTTGACGACGACTTTTGGCCCACATTTGCGATTTTTGCTAAGCCGCGCGGCTGTCGCTCAAAAGTGGTTAAAAATGCAATATTTTTTAAACACACTTTCTACATGCTAAACTCTTTCGTTTTTTGTATTGGAATCCAAATAAAATGATACTTTTGGCCTAACTTTAGTGGGAATTGTGATGCTGACCCCGATATAACACAAATCATGCTTAATTCAAGCTGTATTCCGGCAGCAGGTGCCGAAAAAAAAAATAGTGGAATTGTAAAACAGATTCAGTGCAGATACAATGAAGGTGCTTTCAAGCATTGAATTAAATGTTTCTGATGAGTTTGGAGACATTTGGGTAACTTTTTGAACACAGGATGTGAAGGCAAGGTTTTTGATTGGTGTACAGTAATACAAGTGCCCGAGCTAGGGTTAGGGTTAGGGTTTGAATGAGAAGTAGACGTTAACTGATGCCTTTGCTGTGCTTTTGGAGGCAGTTGAAATGCAGGACAAGTCTTGCTTGGAAGTTTCCTTGACGATGACTTTTGGCCCACATTTACGTTTTTTGCTAAGCCGCGCGGCTGTCGCTCAAAAGTGGTTAAAAATGCAAAATTTTTCAAACACACTTTCTACATGCTAAACTCTTTCGTTTTTTGTATTGGAATCCAAATAAAATGATACTTTTAGCCAAACTTTAGTGGGAATTGTGATGCTGACCCCGATATAACACAAGTCATGCTTACTTCAAGCTGTGTTCCGGCAGCAAGTGCCGAAAAAAAAAATACTGGAATTGTAAAACAGATTCAGTGCAGATACAATGAAGGTGCTTTCAAGCATTGCATTAAATGTTTCTGATGAGTTTGGAGACATTTGGGTAACTTTTTGAACACAGGATGTGAAGGCAAGGTTTTTGATTGGTGTACAATACTACAAGTGCCCGAGCTAGGGTTAGGGTTAGGGTTTGAATGAGAAGTAGATGTTTACTGATGCCTTTGCTGTGCTTTTGGAGGCAGTTGAAATGCAGGACAAGTCTTGTTTGGAAGTTTCCTTGACGATGACTTTTGGCCCACATTTACGTTTTTTGCTAAGCCGCGCGGCTGTCGCTCAAAAGTGGTTAAAAATGCAAAATTTTTTAAACACACTTTCTACATGCTAAACTCTTTCGTTTTTTGTATTGGAATCCAAATAGAATGATACTTTTAGCCTAACTTTAGTGGGAATTGTGATGCTGACCCCGATATAACACAAGTCATGCTTACTTCAAGCTGTGTTCCGGCAGCAGGTGCCGAAAAAAAAAATATTGGAATTGTAAAACAGATTCAGTGCAGATACAATGAAGGTGCTTTCAAGCATTGCATTAAATGTTTCTTATGAGTTTGGAGACATTTGGGTAACTTTTTGAACACAGGATGTGAAGGCAAAGTTTTTGATTGGTGTACAGTAATACAAGTGCCCGAGCTAGGGTTAGGGTTAGGGCTTGAATGAGAAGTAGACGTTTACTGATGCCTTTGCTGTGCTTTTGGAGGCAGTTGAAATGCAGGAAAAGAGTTGTTTGGATGTTTCCTTGACGACGACTTTTGGCCCACATTTGCGATTTTTGCTAAGCCGCGCGGCTGTCGCTCAAAAGTGGTTAAAAATGCAAAATTTTTCAAACACACTTTCTACATGCTAAACTCTTTCGTTTTTTGTATTGGAATCCAAATAAAATGATACTTTTAGCCTAACTTTAGTGGGAATTGTGATGCTGACCCCGATATAACACAAGTCATGCTTACTTCAAGCTGTGTTCCGGCAGCAGGTGCCGAAAAAAAAAATATTGGAATTGAAAAAAAAAATTCAGTGCAGATACAATGAAGGTGCTTTCAAGCATTGCATTAAATGTTTCTGATGAGTTTGGAGACATTTGGGTAACTTTTTGAACACAGGATGTGAAGGCAAGGTTTTTGATTGGTGTACAGTAATACAAGTGCCCGAGCTAGGGTTAGGGTTAGGGCTTGAATGAGAAGTAGATGTTTACTGATGCCTTTGCTGTGCTTTTGGAGGCAGTTGAAATGCAGGAAAAGTCTTGTTTGGAAGTTTCCTTGACGATGACTTTTGGCCCACGTTTACGTTTTTTGCTAAGCCGCGCGGCTGTCGCTCAAAAGTGGTTAAAAATGCAAACTTTTTCAAACACACTTTCTACATGCTAAACTCTTTCGTTTTTTGTATTGGAATCCAAATAAAATGATACTTTTAGCCTAACTTTAGTGGGAATTGTGATGCTGACCCCGATATAACACAAGTCATGCTTACTTCAAGCTGTGTTCCGGCAGCAGGTGCCGAAAAAAAAAATATTGGAATTGTAAAACAGATTCAGTGCAGATACAATGAAGGTGCTTTCAAGCATTGCATTAAATGTTTCTTATGAGTTTGGAGACATTTGGGTAACTTTTTGAACACAGGATGTGAAGGCAAAGTTTTTGATTGGTGTACAGTAATACAAGTGCCCGAGCTAGGGTTAGGGTTAGGGCTTGAATGAGAAGTAGACGTTTACTGATGCCTTTGCTGTGCTTTTGGAGGCAGTTGAAATGCAGGAAAAGTCTTGTTTGGATGTTTCCTTGACGACGACTTTTGGCCCACATTTGCGATTTTTGCTAAGCCGCGCGGCTGTCGCTCAAAAGTGGTTAAAAATGCAAAATTTTTCAAACACACTTTCTACATGATAAACTCTTTCGTTTTTTGTATTGGAATCCAAATAAAATGATACTTTTAACCTAACTTTAGTGGGAATTGTGATGCTGACCCCGATATAACACAAGTCATGCTTACTTCAAGCTGTGTTCCGGCAGCAGGTGCCAAAAAAAAAAATATTGGAATTGTAAAACAGATTCAGTGCAGATACAATGAAGGTGCTTTCAAGCATTGCATTAAATGTTTCTGATGAGTTTGGAGACATTTGGGTAACTTTTTGAACACAGGATGTGAAGGCAAGGTTTTTGATTGGTGTACAGTAATACAAGTGCCCGAGCTAGGGTTAGGGTTAGGGCTTGAATGAGAAGTAGATGTTTACTGATGCCTTTGCTGTGCTTTTGGAGGCAGTTGAAATGCAGGAAA
Organism: Lepisosteus platostomus; assembly: GCF_059453375.1. Taxonomy (NCBI): domain Eukaryota; kingdom Metazoa; phylum Chordata; class Actinopteri; order Semionotiformes; family Lepisosteidae; genus Lepisosteus; species Lepisosteus platostomus. The sequence goes on along the minus strand of NC_142614.1, from coordinate 62,319,445 downwards.
AGAGTTGTTTGGATGTTTCCTTGACGACGACTTTTGGCCCACATTTGCGATTTTTGCTAAGCCGCGCGGCTGTCGCTCAAAAGTGGTTAAAAATGCAAAATTTTTCAAACACACTTTCTACATGCTAAACTCTTTCGTTTTTTGTATTGGAATCCAAATAAAATGATACTTTTAGCCTAACTTTAGTGGGAATTGTGATGCTGACCCCGATATAACACAAGTCATGCTTACTTCAAGCTGTGTTTCGGCAGCAGGTGCCGAAAAAAAAAATATTGGAATTGAAAAAAAAAATTCAGTGCAGATACAATGAAGGTGCTTTCAAGCATTGCATTAAATGTTTCTGATGAGTTTGGAGACATTTGGGTAACTTTTTGAACACAGGATGTGAAGGCAAGGTTTTTGATTGGTGTACAGTAATACAAGTGCCCGAGCTAGGGTTAAGGTTAGGGCTTGAATGAGAAGTAGATGTTTACTGATGCCTTTGCTGTGCTTTTGGAGGCAGTTGAAATGCAGGAAAAGTCTTGTTTGGAAGTTTCCTTGACGATGACTTTTGGCCCACTTTTACGTTTTTTGCTAAGCCGCGCGGCTGTCGCTCAAAAGTGGTTAAAAATGCAAAATTTTTCAAACACACTTTCTACATGCTAAACTCTTTCGTTTTTTGTATTGGAATCCAAATAAAATGATACTTTTAGCCAAACTTTAGTGGGTATTGTGATGCTGACCCCGATATAACACAAATCATGCTTACTTCAAGCTGTGTTCCGGCAGCAGGTGCCGAAAAAAAATATATTGGAATTGTAAAACAGATTCAGTGCAGATACAATGAAGGTGCTTTCAAGCATTGCATTAAATGTTTCTGATGAGTTTGGAGACATTTGGGTAACTTTTTGAACACAGGATGTGAAGGCAAGGTTTTTGATTGGTGTACAGTAATACAAGTCCCCGAGCTAGGGTTAGGGTTAGGGTTTGAATGAGAAGTAGATGTTTACTGATGCCTTTGCTGTGCTTTTGGAGGCAGTTGAAATGCAGGAAAAGTCTTGTTTGGAAGTTTCCTTGACGATGACTTTTGGCCCACGTTTACGTTTTTTGCTAAGCCGCGCGGCTGTCGCTCAAAAGTGGTTAAAAATGCAAACTTTTTCAAACACACTTTCTACATGCTAAACTCTTTCGTTTTTTGTATTGCAATCCAAATATAATGATACTTTTAGCCAAACTTTAGTGGGAATTGTGATGCTGACCCCGATATAACACAAATCATGCTTAATTCAAGCTGTATTCCGGCAGCAGGAGCCGAAAAAAAAATACTGCAATTGTAAAACAGATTCAGTGCAGATACAATGAAGGTGCTTTCAAGCATTGCATTAAATGTTTCTGATGAGTTTGGAGACATTTGGGTAACTTTTTGTTTGAACACAGGATGTGAAGGCAAGGTTTTTGATTGGTGTACAGTAATACAAGTGGCCGAGCTAGGGTTAGGGTTAGGGCTTGAATGAGAAGTAGATGTTTACTGATGCCTTTGCTGTGCTTTTGGAGGCAGTTGAAATGCAGGAAAAGTCTTGTTTGGAAGTTTCCTTGACGATGACTTTTGGCCCACGTTTACGTTTTTTGCTAAGCCGCGCGGCTGTCGCTCAAAAGTGGTTAAAAATGCAAACTTTTTCAAACACACTTTCTACATGCTAAACTCTTTCGTTTTTTGTATTGGAATCCAAATAAAATGATACTTTTAGCCAAACTTTAGTGGGAATTGTGATTCTGACCCCGATATAACACAAATCATGCTTACTTCAAGCTGTGTTCCGGCAGCAGGTGCCGAAAAAAAATATATTGGAATTGTAAAACAGATTCAGTGCAGATACAATGAAGGTGCTTTCAAGCATTGCATTAAATGTTTCTGATGAGTTTGGAGACATTTGGGTAACTGTTTGAACACAGGATGTGAAGGCAAGGTTTTTGATTGGTGTACAGTAATACAAGTGCCCGAGCTAGGGTTAGGGTTAGGGTTTGAATGAGAAGTAGATGTTTACTGATGCCTTTGCTGTGCCTTTGGAGGCAGTTGAAATGCAGGAAAAGTCTTGTTTGGATGTTTCCTTGACGACGACTTTTGGCCCACATTTGCGATTTTTGCTAAGCCGCGCGGCTGTCGCTCAAAAGTGGTTAAAAATGCAAAATTTTTCAAACACACTTTCTACATGCTAAACTCTTTCGTTTTTTGTATTGGAATCCAAATATAATGATACTTTTAGCCAAACTTTAGTGGGAATTGTGATGCTGACCCCGATATAACACAAATCATGCTTAATTCAAGCTGTATTCCGGCAGCAGGAGCCGAAAAAAAATACTGGAATTGTAAAACAGATTCAGTGCAGATACAATGAAGGTGCTTTCAAGCATTGCATTAAATGTTTCTGATGAGTTTGGAGACATTTGGGTAACTTTTTGAACACAGGATGTGAAGGCAAGGTTTTTGATTGGTGTACAGTAATACAAGTGCCCGAGCTAGGGTTAGGGTTAGGGCTTGAATGAGAAGTAGATGTTTACTGATGCCTTTGCTGTGCTTTTGGAGGCAGTTGAAATGCAGGAAAAGTCTTGTTTGGATGTTTCCTTGACGACAACTTTTGGCCCACATTTGCGATTTTTGCTAAGCCGCGCGGCTGTCGCTCAAAAGTGGTTAAAAATGCAAAATTTTTCAAACACACTTTCTACATGCTAAACTCTTTCGTTTTTTGTATTGGAATCCAAATATAATGATACTTTTAGCCAAACTTTAGTGGGAATTGTGATGCTGACCCCGATATAACACAAATCATGCTTAATTCAAGCTGTATTCCGGCAGCAGGTGCCGAAAAAAAAAATAGTGGAATTGTAAAACAGATTCAGTGCAGAATCAATGAAGGTGCTTTCAAGCATTGCATTAAATGTTTCTGATGAGTTTGGAGACATTTGGGTAACTTTTTGAACACAGGATGTGAAGGCAAGGTTTTTGATTGGTGTACAGTAATACAAGTGCCCGAGCTAGGGTTAGGGTTAGGGTTTGAATGAGAAGTAGACGTTTACTGATGCCTTTGCTGTGCTTTTGGAGGCAGTTGAAATGCAGGAAAAGTCTTGTTTGGATGTTTCCTTGACGACGACTTTTGGCCCACATTTGCGATTTTTGCTAAGCCGCGCGGCTGTCGCTCAAAAGTGGTTAAAAATGCAAAATTTTTCAAACACACTTTCTACATGCTAAACTCTTTCGTTTTTTGTATTGGAATCCAAATAAAATGATACTTTTAGCCTAACTTTAGTGGGAATTGTGATGCTGACCCCGATATAACACAAGTAATGCTTACTTCAAGCTGTGTTCCGGCAGCAGGTGCCGAAAAAAAAAATATTGGAATTGAAAAAAAAAATTCAGTGCAGATACAATGAAGGTGCTTTCAAGCATTGCATTAAATGTTTCTGATGAGTTTGGAGACATTTGGGTAACTTTTTGAACACAGGATGTGAAGGCAAGGTTTTTGATTGGTGTACAGTAATACAAGTGCCCGAGCTAGGGTTAAGGTTAGGGCTTGAATGAGAAGTAGATGTTTACTGATGCCTTTGCTGTGCTTTTGGAGGCAGTTGAAATGCAGGAAAAGTCTTGTTTGGAAGTTTCCTTGACGATGACTTTTGGCCCACTTTTACGTTTTTTGCTAAGCCGCGCGGCTGTCGCTCAAAAGTGGTTAAAAATGCAAAATTTTTCAAACACACTTTCTACATGCTAAACTCTTTCGTTTTTTGTATTGGAATCCAAATAAAATGATACTTTTAGCCAAACTTTAGTGGGTATTGTGATGCTGACCCCGATATAACACAAATCATGCTTACTTCAAGCTGTGTTCCGGCAGCAGGTGCCGAAAAAAAATATATTGGAATTGTAAAACAGATTCAGTGCAGATACAATGAAGGTGCTTTCAAGCATTGCATTAAATGTTTCTGATGAGTTTGGAGACATTTGGGTAACTTTTTGAACACAGGATGTGAAGGCAAGGTTTTTGATTGGTGTACAGTAATACAAGTCCCCGAGCTAGGGTTAGGGTTAGGGTTTGAATGAGAAGTAGATGTTTACTGATGCCTTTGCTGTGCTTTTGGAGGCAGTTGAAATGCAGGAAAAGTCTTGTTTGGATGTTTCCTTGACGACGACTTTTGGCCCACATTTGCGATTTTTGCTAAGCCGCGCGGCTGTCGCTCAAAAGTGGTTAAAAATGCAAAATTTTTCAAACACACTTTCTACATGCTAAACTCTTTCGTTTTTTGTATTGGAATCCAAATATAATGATACTTTTAGCCAAACTTTAGTGGGAATTGTGATGCTGACCCCGATATAACACAAATCATGCTTAATTCAAGCTGTATTCCGGCAGCAGGAGCCGAAAAAAAAATACTGCAATTGTAAAACAGATTCAGTGCAGATACAATGAAGGTGCTTTCAAGCATTGCATTAAATGTTTCTGATGAGTTTGGAGACATTTGGGTAACTTTTTGTTTGAACACAGGATGTGAAGGCAAGGTTTTTGATTGGTGTACAGTAATACAAGTGCCCGAGCTAGGGTTAGGGTTAGGGCTTGAATGAGAAGTAGATGTTTACTGATGCCTTTGCTGTGCTTTTGGAGGCAGTTGAAATGCAGGAAAAGTCTTGTTTGGAAGTTTCCTTGACGATGACTTTTGGCCCACGTTTACGTTTTTTGCTAAGCCGCGCGGCTGTCGCTCAAAAGTGGTTAAAAATGCAAACTTTTTCAAACACACTTTCTACATGCTAAACTCTTTCGTTTTTTGTATTGCAATCCAAATATAATGATACTTTTAGCCAAACTTTAGTGGGAATTGTGATGCTGACCCCGATATAACACAAATCATGCTTAATTCAAGCTGTATTCCGGCAGCAGGAGCCGAAAAAAAAATACTGCAATTGTAAAACAGATTCAGTGCAGATACAATGAAGGTGCTTTCAAGCATTGCATTAAATGTTTCTGATGAGTTTGGAGACATTTGGGTAACTTTTTGTTTGAACACAGGATGTGAAGGCAAGGTTTTTGATTGGTGTACAGTAATACAAGTGGCCGAGCTAGGGTTAGGGTTAGGGCTTGAATGAGAAGTAGATGTTTACTGATGCCTTTGCTGTGCTTTTGGAGGCAGTTGAAATGCAGGAAAAGTCTTGTTTGGAAGTTTCCTTGACGATGACTTTTGGCCCACGTTTACGTTTTTTGCTAAGCCGCGCGGCTGTCGCTCAAAAGTGGTTAAAAATGCAAACTTTTTCAAACACACTTTCTACATGCTAAACTCTTTCGTTTTTTGTATTGGAATCCAAATAAAATGATACTTTTAGCCAAACTTTAGTGGGAATTGTGATTCTGACCCCGATATAACACAAATCATGCTTACTTCAAGCTGTGTTCCGGCAGCAGGTGCCGAAAAAAAATATATTGGAATTGTAAAACAGATTCAGTGCAGATACAATGAAGGTGCTTTCAAGCATTGCATTAAATGTTTCTGATGAGTTTGGAGACATTTGGGTAACTGTTTGAACACAGGATGTGAAGGCAAGGTTTTTGATTGGTGTACAGTAATACAAGTGCCCGAGCTAGGGTTAGGGTTAGGGTTTGAATGAGAAGTAGATGTTTACTGATGCCTTTGCTGTGCCTTTGGAGGCAGTTGAAATGCAGGAAAAGTCTTGTTTGGATGTTTCCTTGACGACGACTTTTGGCCCACATTTGCGATTTTTGCTAAGCCGCGCGGCTGTCGCTCAAAAGTGGTTAAAAATGCAAAATTTTTCAAACACACTTTCTACATGCTAAACTCTTTCGTTTTTTGTATTGGAATCCAAATATAATGATACTTTTAGCCAAACTTTAGTGGGAATTGTGATGCTGACCCCGATATAACACAAATCATGCTTAATTCAAGCTGTATTCCGGCAGCAGGAGCCGAAAAAAAATACTGGAATTGTAAAACAGATTCAGTGCAGATACAATGAAGGTGCTTTCAAGCATTGCATTAAATGTTTCTGATGAGTTTGGAGACATTTGGGTAACTTTTTGAACACAGGATGTGAAGGCAAGGTTTTTGATTGGTGTACAGTAATACAAGTGCCCGAGCTAGGGTTAGGGTTAGGGCTTGAATGAGAAGTAGATGTTTACTGATGCCTTTGCTGTGCTTTTGGAGGCAGTTGAAATGCAGGAAAAGTCTTGTTTGGATGTTTCCTTGACGACAACTTTTGGCCCACATTTGCGATTTTTGCTAAGCCGCGCGGCTGTCGCTCAAAAGTGGTTAAAAATGCAAAATTTTTCAAACACACTTTCTACATGCTAAACTCTTTCGTTTTTTGTATTGGAATCCAAATATAATGATACTTTTAGCCAAACTTTAGTGGGAATTGTGATGCTGACCCCGATATAACACAAATCATGCTTAATTCAAGCTGTATTCCGGCAGCAGGTGCCGAAAAAAAAAATAGTGGAATTGTAAAACAGATTCAGTGCAGAATCAATGAAGGTGCTTTCAAGCATTGCATTAAATGTTTCTGATGAGTTTGGAGACATTTGGGTAACTTTTTGAACACAGGATGTGAAGGCAAGGTTTTTGATTGGTGTACAGTAATACAAGTGCCCGAGCTAGGGTTAGGGTTAGGGTTTGAATGAGAAGTAGACGTTTACTGATGCCTTTGCTGTGCTTTTGGAGGCAGTTGAAATGCAGGAAAAGTCTTGTTTGGATGTTTCCTTGACGACGACTTTTGGCCCACGTTTGCGATTTTTGCTAAGCCGCGCGGCTGTCGCTCAAAAGTGGTTAAAAATGCAAAATTTTTCAAACACACTTTCTACATGATAAACTCTTTCGTTTTTTGTATTGGAATCCAAATAAAATGATACTTTTAGCCTAACTTTAGTGGGAATTGTGATGCTGACCCCGATATAACACAAGTCATGCTTACTTCAAGCTGTGTTCCGGCAGCAGGTGCCGAAAAAAAAATATTGGAATTGAAAAAAAAAATTCAGTGCAGATACAATGAAGGTGCTTTCAAGCATTGCATTAAATGTTTCTGATGAGTTTGGAGACATTTGGGTAACTTTTTGAACACAGGATGTGAAGGCAAGGTTTTTGATTGGTGTACAGTAATACAAGTGCCCGAGCTAGGGTTAAGGTTAGGGCTTGAATGAGAAGTAGATGTTTACTGATGCCTTTGCTGTGCTTTTGGAGGCAGTTGAAATGCAGGAAAAGTCTTGTTTGGAAGTTTCCTTGACGATGACTTTTGGCCCACTTTTACGTTTTTTGCTAAGCCGCGCGGCTGTCGCTCAAAAGTGGTTAAAAATGCAAAATTTTTCAAACACACTTTCTACATGCTAAACTCTTTCGTTTTTTGTATTGGAATCCAAATAAAATGATACTTTTAGCCAAACTTTAGTGGGTATTGTGATGCTGACCCCGATATAACACAAATCATGCTTACTTCAAGCTGTGTTCCGGCAGCAGGTGCCGAAAAAAAATATATTGGAATTGTAAAACAGATTCAGTGCAGATACAATGAAGGTGCTTTCAAGCATTGCATTAAATGTTTCTGATGAGTTTGGAGACATTTGGGTAACTTTTTGAACACAGGATGTGAAGGCAAGGTTTTTGATTGGTGTACAGTAATACAAGTGCCCGAGCTAGGGTTAGGGTTAGGGTTTGAATGAGAAGTAGATGTTTACTGATGCCTTTGCTGTGCTTTTGGAGGCAGTTGAAATGCAGGAAAAGTCTTGTTTGGATGTTTCCTTGACGACGACTTTTGGCCCACATTTGCGATTTTTGCTAAGCCGCGCGGCTGTCGCTCAAAAGTGGTTAAAAATGCAAAATTTTTAAAACACACTTTCTACATGCTAAACTCTGTCGTTTTTTGTATTGGAATCCAAATATAATGATACTTTTAGCCAAACTTTAGTGGGAATTGTGATGCTGACCCCGATATAACACAAATCATGCTTAATTCAAGCTGTATTCCGGCAGCAGGAGCCGAAAAAAAAATACTGCAATTGTAAAACAGATTCAGTGCAGATACAATGAAGGTGCTTTCAAGCATTGCATTAAATGTTTCTGATGAGTTTGGAGACATTTGGGTAACTTTTTGTTTGAACACAGGATGTGAAGGCAAGGTTTTTGATTGGTGTACAGTAATACAAGTGCCCGAGCTAGGGTTAGGGTTAGGGCTTGAATGAGAAGTAGATGTTTACTGATGCCTTTGCTGTGCTTTTGGAGGCAGTTGAAATGCAGGAAAAGTCTTGTTTGGAAGTTTCCTTGACGATGACTTTTGGCCCACGTTTACGTTTTTTGCTAAGCCGCGCGGCTGTCGCTCAAAAGTGGTTAAAAATGCAAACTTTTTCAAACACACTTTCTACATGCTAAACTCTTTCGTTTTTTGTATTGCAATCCAAATATAATGATACTTTTAGCCAAACTTTAGTGGGAATTGTGATGCTGACCCCGATATAACACAAATCATGCTTAATTCAAGCTGTATTCCGGCAGCAGGAGCCGAAAAAAAAATACTGCAATTGTAAAACAGATTCAGTGCAGATACAATGAAGGTGCTTTCAAGCATTGCATTAAATGTTTCTGATGAGTTTGGAGACATTTGGGTAACTTTTTGTTTGAACACAGGATGTGAAGGCAAGGTTTTTGATTGGTGTACAGTAATACAAGTGGCCGAGCTAGGGTTAGGGTTAGGGCTTGAATGAGAAGTAGATGTTTACTGATGCCTTTGCTGTGCTTTTGGAGGCAGTTGAAATGCAGGAAAAGTCTTGTTTGGAAGTTTCCTTGACGATGACTTTTGGCCCACGTTTACGTTTTTTGCTAAGCCGCGCGGCTGTCGCTCAAAAGTGGTTAAAAATGCAAACTTTTTCAAACACACTTTCTACATGCTAAACTCTTTCGTTTTTTGTATTGGAATCCAAATATAATGATACTTTTAGCCAAACTTTAGTGGGAATTGTGATTCTGACCCCGATATAACACAAATCATGCTTACTTCAAGCTGTGTTCCGGCAGCAGGTGCCGAAAAAAAATATATTGGAATTGTAAAACAGATTAAGTGCAGATACAATGAAGGTGCTTTCAAGCATTGCATTAAATGTTTCTGATGAGTTTGGAGACATTTGGGTAACTGTTTGAACACAGGATGTGAAGGCAAGGTTTTTGATTGGTGTACAGTAATACAAGTGCCCGAGCTAGGGTTAGGGTTAGGGTTTGAATGAGAAGTAGATGTTTACTGATGCCTTTGCTGTGCCTTTGGAGGCAGTTGAAATGCAGGAAAAGTCTTGTTTGGATGTTTCCTTGACGACGACTTTTGGCCCACATTTGCGATTTTTGCTAAGCCGCGCGGCTGTCGCTCAAAAGTGGTTAAAAATGCAAAATTTTTCAAACACACTTTCTACATGCTAAACTCTTTCGTTTTTTGTATTGGAATCCAAATAAAATGATACTTTTAGCCAAACTTTAGTGGGAATTGTGATGCTGACCCCGATATAACACAAATCATGCTTAATTCAAGCTGTATTCCGGCAGCAGGAGCCGAAAAAAAATACTGGAATTGTAAAACAGATTCAGTGCAGATACAATGAAGGTGCTTTCAAGCATTGCATTAAATGTTTCTGATGAGTTTGGAGACATTTGGGTAACTTTTTGAACACAGGATGTGAAGGCAAGGTTTTTGATTGGTGTACAGTAATACAAGTGCCCGAGCTAGGGTTAGGGTTAGGGCTTGAATGAGAAGTAGATGTTTACTGATGCCTTTGCTGTGCTTTTGGAGGCAGTTGAAATGCAGGAAAAGTCTTGTTTGGATGTTTCCTTGACGACGACTTTTGGCCCACATTTGCGATTTTTGCTAAGCCGCGCGGCTGTCGCTCAAAAGTGGTTAAAAATGCAAAATTTTTCAAACACACTTTCTACATGCTAAACTCTTTCGTTTTTTGTATTGGAATCCAAATATAATGATACTTTTAGCCAAACTTTAGTGGGAATTGTGATGCTGACCCCGATATAACACAAATCATGCTTAATTCAAGCTGTATTCCGGCAGCAGGTGCCGAAAAAAAAAATAGTGGAATTGTAAAACAGATTCAGTGCAGAATCAATGAAGGTGCTTTCAAGCATTGCATTAAATGTTTCTGATGAGTTTGGAGACATTTGGGTAACTTTTTGAACACAGGATGTGAAGGCAAGGTTTTTGATTGGTGTACAGTAATACAAGTGCCCGAGCTAGGGTTAGGGTTAGGGTTTGAATGAGAAGTAGACGTTTACTGATGCCTTTGCTGTGCTTTTGGAGGCAGTTGAAATGCAGGAAAAGTCTTGTTTGGATGTTTCCTTGACGACGACTTTTGGCCCACATTTGCGATTTTTGCTAAGCCGCGCGGCTGTCGCTCAAAAGTGGTTAAAAATGCAAAATTTTTCAAACACACTTTCTACATGATAAACTCTTTCGTTTTTTGTATTGGAATCCAAATAAAATGATACTTTTAGCCTAACTTTAGTGGGAATTGTGATGCTGACCCCGATATAACACAAGTCATGCTTACTTCAAGCTGTGTTCCGGCAGCAGGTGCCGAAAAAAAAAATATTGGAATTGAAAAAAAAAATTCAGTGCAGATACAATGAAGGTGCTTTCAAGCATTGCATTAAATGTTTCTGATGAGTTTGGAGACATTTGGGTAACTTTTTGAACACAGGATGTGAAGGCAAGGTTTTTGATTGGTGTACAGTAATACAAGTGCCCGAGCTAGGGTTAAGGTTAGGGCTTGAATGAGAAGTAGATGTTTACTGATGCCTTTGCTGTGCTTTTGGAGGCAGTTGAAATGCAGGAAAAGTCTTGTTTGGAAGTTTCCTTGACGATGACTTTTGGCCCACTTTTACGTTTTTTGCTAAGCCGCGCGGCTGTCGCTCAAAAGTGGTTAAAAATGCAAAATTTTTCAAACACACTTTCTACATGCTAAACTCTTTCGTTTTTTGTATTGGAATCCAAATAAAATGATACTTTTAGCCAAACTTTAGTGGGTATTGTGATGCTGACCCCGATATAACACAAATCATGCTTACTTCAAGCTGTGTTCCGGCAGCAGGTGCCGAAAAAAAATATATTGGAATTGTAAAACAGATTCAGTGCAGATACAATGAAGGTGCTTTCAAGCATTGCATTAAATGTTTCTGATGAGTTTGGAGACATTTGGGTAACTTTTTGAACACAGGATGTGAAGGCAAGGTTTTTGATTGGTGTACAGTAATACAAGTGCCCGAGCTAGGGTTAGGGTTAGGGTTTGAATGAGAAGTAGATGTTTACTGATGCCTTTGCTGTGCTTTTGGAGGCAGTTGAAATGCAGGAAAAGTCTTGTTTGGATGTTTCCTTGACGACGACTTTTGGCCCACATTTGCGATTTTTGCTAAGCCGCGCGGCTGTCGCTCAAAAGTGGTTAAAAATGCAAAATTTTTAAAACACACTTTCTACATGCTAAACTCTGTCGTTTTTTGTATTGGAATCCAAATATAATGATACTTTTAGCCAAACTTTAGTGGGAATTGTGATGCTGACCCCGATATAACACAAATCATGCTTAATTCAAGCTGTATTCCGGCAGCAGGAGCCGAAAAAAAATACTGGAATTGTAAAACAGATTCAGTGCAGATACAATGAAGGTGCTTTCAAGCATTGCATTAAATGTTTCTGATGAGTTTGGAGACATTTGGGTAACTTTTTGAACACAGGATGTGAAGGCAAGGTTTTTGATTGGTGTACAGTAATACAAGTGCCCGAGCTAGGGTTAGGGTTAGGGCTTGAATGAGAAGTAGATGTTTACTGATGCCTTTGCTGTGCTTTTGGAGGCAGTTGAAATGCAGGAAAAGTCTTGTTTGGAAGTTTCCTTGACGATGACTTTTGGCCCACGTTTACGTTTTTTGCTAAGCCGCGCGGCTGTCGCTCAAAAGTGGTTAAAAATGCAAACTTTTTCAAACACACTTTCTACATGCTAAACTCTTTCGGTTTTTGTATTGGAATCCAAATAAAATGATACTTTTAGCCAAACTTTAGTGGGAATTGTGATTCTGACCCCGATATAACACAAATCATGCTTACTTCAAGCTGTGTTCCGGCAGCAGGTGCCGAAAAAAAATATATTGGAATTGTAAAACAGATTCAGTGCAGATACAATGAAGGTGCTTTCAAGCATTGCATTAAATGTTTCTGATGAGTTTGGAGACATTTGGGTAACTGTTTGAACACAGGATGTGAAGGCAAGGTTTTTGATTGGTGTACAGTAATACAAGTGCCCGAGCTAGGGTTAGGGTTAGGGTTTGAATGAGAAGTAGATGTTTACTGATGCCTTTGCTGTGCCTTTGGAGGCAGTTGAAATGCAGGAAAAGTCTTGTTTGGATGTTTCCTTGACGACGACTTTTGGCCCACATTTGCGATTTTTGCTAAGCCGCGCGGCTGTCGCTCAAAAGTGGTTAAAAATGCAAAATTTTTAAAACACACTTTCTACATGCTAAACTCTTTCGTTTTTTGTATTGGAATCCAAATAAAATGATACTTTTAGCCAAACTTTAGAGGGAATTGTGATGCTGACCCCGATATAACACAAATCATGCTTAATTCAAGCTGTATTCCGGCAGCAGGTGCCGAAAAAAAAAATACTGGAATTGTAAAACAGATTCAGTGCAGATACAATGAAGGTGCTTTCAAGCATTGCATTAAATGTTTCTGATGAGTTTGGAGACATTTGGGTAACTTTTTGAACACAGGATGTGAAGGCAAGGTTTTTGATTGGTGTACAGTAATACAAGTGCCCGAGCTAGGGTTAGGGTTAGGGCTTGAATGAGAAGTAGATGTTTACTGATGCCTTTGCTGTGCTTTTGGAGGCAGTTGAAATGCAGGAAAAGAGTTGTTTGGATGTTTCCTTGACGACGACTTTTGGCCCACATTTGCGATTTTTGCTAAGCCGCGCGGCTGTCGCTCAAAAGTGGTTAAAAATGCAAAATTTTTCAAAAACACTTTCTACATGCTAAACTCTTTCGTTTTTTGTATTGGAATCCAAATAAAATGATACTTTTAGCCTACCTTTAGTGGGAATTGTGATGCTGACCCCGATATAACACAAGTCATGCTTACTTCAAGCTGTGTTCCGGCAGCAGGTGCCGAAAAAAAAAATATTGGAATTGAAAAAAAAAATTCAGTGCAGATACAATGAAGGTGCTTTCAAGCATTGCATTAAATGTTTCTGATGAGTTTGGAGACATTTGGGTAACTTTTTGAACACAGGATGTGAAGGCAAGGTTTTTGATTGGTGTACAGTAATACAAGTGCCCGAGCTAGGGTTAGGATTAGGGCTTGAATGAGAAGTAGATATTTACTGATGCCTTTGCTGTGCTTTTGGAGGCAGTTGAAATGCAGGAAAAGTCTTGTTTGGATGTTTCCTTGACGACGACTTTTGGCCCACATTTGCGATTTTTGCTAAGCCGCGCGGCTGTCGCTCAAAAGTGGTTAAAAATGCACAATTTTCAAACACACTTTCTACATGCTAAACTCTTTCGTTTATTGTATTGGAATCCAAATAAAATGATACTTTTAGCCAAACTTTAGTGCGAATTGTGATGCTGACCCCGATATAACACAAGTTATGCTTACTTCAAGCTGTATTCCGGCAGCAGGTGCCGAAAAAAAAAATACTGGAATTGTAAAACAGATTCAGTGCAGATACAATGAAGGTGCTTTCAAGCATTGCATTAAATGTTTCTGATGAGTTTGGAGACATTTGGGTAACTTTTTGAACACAGGATGTGAAGGCAAGGTTTTTGATTGGTGTACAGTAATACAAGTGCCCGAGCTAGGGTTAGGGTTAGTGCTTGAATGAGAAGTAGATGTTTACTGATGCCTTTGCTGTGCTTTTGGAGGCAGTTGAAATGCAGGAAAAGAGTTGTTTGGATGTTTCCTTGACGACAACTTTTGGCCCACATTTGCGATTTTTGCTAAGCCGCGCGGCTGTCGCTCAAAAGTGGTTAAAAATGCAAAATTTTTCAAACACACTTTCTACATGCTAAACTCTTTCGTTTTTTGTATTGGAATCCAAATATAATGATACTTTTAGCCAAACTTTAGTGGGAATTGTGATGCTGACCCCGATATAACACAAATCATGCTTAATTCAAGCTGTATTCCGGCAGGAGGAGCCGAAAAAAAAAATACTGGAATTGTAAAACAGATTCAGTGCAGATACAATGAAGGTGCTTTCAAGCATTGCATTAAATGTTTCTGATGAGTTTGGAGACATTTGGGTAACTTTTTGTTTGAACACAGGATGTGAAGGCAAGGTTTTTGATTGGTGTACAGTAATACAAGTGCCCGAGCTAGGGTTAGGGTTAGGGTTTGAATGAGAAGTAGATGTTTACTGATGCCTTTGCTGTGCTTTTGGAGGCAGTTGAAATGCAGGACAAGTCTTGTTTGGAAGTTTCCTTGACGATGACTTTTGGCCCACATTTACGTTTTTTGCTAAGCCGCGCGGCTGTCGCTCAAAAGTGGTTAAAAATGCAAAATTTTTAAAACACACTTTCTACATGCTAAACTCTTTCGTTTTTTGTATTGGAATCCAAATAAAATGATACTTTTAGCCAAACTTTAGTGGGAATTGTGATGCTGACCCCGATATAACACAAGTCATGCTTACTTCAAGCTGTGTTCCGGCAGCAGGTGCCGAAAAAAAAAATACTGGAATTGTAAAACAGATTCAGTGCAGATACAATGAAGGTGCTTTCAAGCATTGCATTAAATGTTTCTGATGAGTTTGGAGACATTTGGGTAACTTTTTGAACACAGGATGTGAAGGCAAGGTTTTTGATTGGTGTACAGTAATACAAGTGCCCGAGCTAGGGTTAGGGTTAGGGTTTGAATGAGAAGTAGATGTTTACTGATGCCTTTGCTGTGCTTTTGGAGGCAGTTGAAATGCAGGAAAAGTATTGTTTGGATGTATCCTTGACGACGACTTTTGGCCCACATTTGCGATTTTTGCTAAGCCGTGCGGCTGTCGCTCAAAAGTGGTTAAAAATGCAAAATTTTTCAAACACACTTTCTACATGCTAAACTCTTTCGTTTTTTGTATTGGAATCCAAATATAATGATACTTTTAGCCAAACTTTAGTGGGAATTGTGATGCTGACCCCGATATAACACAAATCATGCTTAATTCAAGCTGTATTCCGGCAGCAGGAGCCGAAAAAAAAATACTGGAATTGTAAAACAGATTCAGTGCAGATACAATGAAGGTGCTTTCAAGCATTGCATTAAATGTTTCTGATGAGTTTGGAGACATTTGGGTAACTTTTTGAACACAGGATGTGAAGGCAAGGTTTTTGATTGGTGTACAGTAATACAAGTGCCCGAGCTAGGGTTAGGGTTAGGGTTTGAATGAGAAGTAGATGTTTACTGATGCCTTTGCTGTGCTTTTGGAGGCAGTTGAAATGCAGGACAAGTCTTGTTTGGAAGTTTCCTTGACGATGACTTTTGGCCCACATTTACGTCTTTTGCTAAGCCGCGGCTGTCGCTCAAAAGTGGTTAAAAATGCAAAGTTTTTCAAAAACACTTTCTACATGCTAAACTCTTTCGTTTTTTGTATTGGAATCCAAATATAATGATACTTTTAGCCAAACTTTAGTGGGAATTGTGATGCTGACCCCGATATACTACAAATCATGCTTAATTCAAGCTGTATTCCGGCAGCAGGAGCCGAAAAAAAAATACTGGAATTGTAAAACAGATTCAGTGCAGATACAATGAAGGTGCTTTCAAGCATTGCATTAAATGTTTCTGATGAGTTTGGAGACATTTGGGTAACTTTTTGTTTGAACACAGGATGTGAAGGCAAGGTTTTTGATTGGTGTACAGTAATACAAGTGCCCGAGCTAGGGTTAGGGTTAGGGTTTGAATGAGAAGTAGACGTTAACTGATGCCTTTGCTGTGCTTTTGGAGGCAGTTGAAATGCAGGAAAAGTCTTGATTGGATGTTTCCTTGACGACGACTTTTGGCCCACAATTACGTTTTTTGCTAAGCCGCGCGGCTGTCGCTCAAAAGTGGTTAAAAATGCAAATTTTTTCAAACACACTTTCTACATGCTAAACTCTTTCGTTTTTTGTATTGGAATCCAAATAAAATGATACTTTTAGCCAAACTTTAGTGGGAATTTTGATGCTGACCCCGATATAACACAAAGCATGCTTAATTCAAGCTGTATTCCGGTAGCACGTGCCGAAAAAAAAAATACTGGAATTGTAAAACATATTCAGTGCAGATACAATGAAGGTTCTTTCAAGCATTGCATTAAATGTTTCTGATGAGTTTGGAGACATTTGGGTAACTTTTTGAACACAGGATGTGAAGGCAAGATTTTTGATTGGTGTACAGTAATACAAGTTCCCAAGCTAGGGTTAGGGTTAGGGTTTGAATGAGAAGTAGACGTTAACTGATGCCTTTGCTGTGCTTTTGGAGGCAGTTGAAATGCAGGAAAAGTCTTGATTGGATGTTTCCTTGACGACGACTTTTGGCCCACAATTACGTTTTTTGCTAAGCCGCGCGGCTGTCGCTCAAAAGTGGTTAAAACTGCAAAATTTTTAAAACACACTTTCTACATGCTAAACTCTTTCGTTTTTTGTATTGGAATCCAAATATAATGATACTTTTAGCCAAACTTTAGTGGGAATTGTGATGCTGACCCCGATATAACACAAATCATGCTTAATTCAAGCTGTATTCCGGCAGCAGGTGCTGAAAAAAAAAATACTGGAATTGTAAAACAAATTCAGTGCAGATACAATGAAGGTGCTTTCAAGCATTGCATTAAATGTTATTGATGAGTTTGGAGACATTTGGGTAACTTTTTGAACACAGGATGTGAAGGCAAGGTTTTTGATTGGTGTACAGTAATACAAGTGCCCGAGCTAGGGTTAGGGTTAGGGTTTGAATGAGAAGTAGACGTTAACTGATGCCTTTGCTGTGCTTTTGGAGGCAGTTGAAATGCAGGAAAAGTCTTGTTTGGATGTTTCCTTTACGACGACTTTTGGCCCACATTTGCGATTTTTGCTAAGCCGCGCGGCTGTCGCTCAAAAGTGGTTAAAAATGCAAAATTTTTCAAACACACTTTCTACAAGCTAAACTCTTTCGTTTTTTGTATTGGAATCCAAATATAATGATACTTTTAGCCAAACTTTAGTGGGAATTGTGATGCTGACCCCGATATAACACAAATCATGCTTAATTCAAGCTGTATTCCGGCAGCAGGTGCCGAAAAAAAAAATACTGGAATTGTAAAACAGATTCAGTGCAGATACAATGAAGGTGCTTTCAAGCATTGCATTAAATGTTTCTGATGAGTTTGGAGACATTTGGGTAACTTTTTGAACACAGGATGTGAAGGCAAGGTTTTTGATTGGTGTACAGTAATACAAGTGCCCGAGCTAGGGTTAGGGTTAGGGTTTGAATGAGAAGTAGATGTTTACTGATGCCTTTGCTGTGCTTTTGGAGGCAGTTGAAATGCAGGAAAAGAGTTGTTTGGATGTTTCCTTGACGACGACTTTTGGCCCACATTTGCGATTTTTGCTAAGCCGCACGGCTGTCGCTCAAAAGTGGTTAAAAATGCAAAATTTTTCAAAAACACTTTCTACATGCTAAACTCTTTCGTTTTTTGTATTGGAATCCAAATATAATGATACTTTTAGCCAAACTTTAGTGGGAATTGTGATGCTGACCCCGATATAACACAAATCATGCTTAATTCAAGCTGTATTCCGGCAGCAGGTGCCGAAAAAATAAATAGTGGAATTGTAAAACAGATTCAGTGCAGAATCAATGAATGTGCTTTCAAGCATTGCATTAAATGTTTCTGATGAGTTTGGAGACATTTTGGTAACTTTTTGAACATAGGATGTGAAGGCAAGGTTTTTGATTGTTGTACAGTAATACAAGTGCCCGAGCTAGGGTTAGGGTTAGGGTTTGAATGAGAAGTAGACGTTAACTGATGCCTTTGCTGTGCTTTTGGAGGCAGTTGAAATGCAGGAAAAGTCTTGATTGGATGTTTCCTTGACGACGACTTTTGGCCCACATTTGCGATTTTTGCTAAGCCGCACGGCTGTCGCTCAAAAGTGGTTAAAAATGCACAATTTTTCAAACACACTTTCTACATGCTAAACTCTTTCGTTTATTGTATTGGAATCCAAATAAAATGATACTTTTAGCCAAACTTTAGTGCGAATTGTGATGCTGACCCCGATATAACACAAATCATGCTTACTTCAAGCTGTATTCCGGCAGCAGGTGCCGAAAAAAAAATACTGGAATTGTAAAACAGATTCAGTGCAGATACAATGAAGGTGCTTTCAAGCATTGCATTAAATGTTTCTGATGAGTTTGGAGACATTTGGGTAACTTTTTGAACACAGGATGTGAAGGCAAGGTTTTAGATTGGTGTACAGTAATACAAGTGCCCGAGCTAGGGTTAGGGTTAGGGCTTGAATGAGAAGTAGATGTTTACTGATGCCTTTGCTGTGCTTTTGGAGGCAGTTGAAATGCAGGAAAAATCTTGTTTGGAAGTTTCCTTGACAATGACTTTTGGCCCACAATTACGTTTTTTGCTAAGCCGCGCGGCTGTCTTTCAAAAGTGGTTAAAAATGCAAATTTTTTCAAACACACTTTCTACATGCTAAACTCTTTCGTTTTTTGTATTGGAATCCAAATAAAATGATACTTTTAGCCAAACTTTAGTGGGAATTTTGATGCTGACCCCGATATAACACAAAGCATGCTTAATTCAAGCTGTATTCCGGTAGCACGTGCCGAAAAAAAAAATACTGGAATTGTAAAACATATTCAGTGCAGATACAATGAAGGTTCTTTCAAGCATTGCATTAAATGTTTCTGATGAGTTTGGAGACATTTGGGTAACTTTTTGAACACAGGATGTGAAGGCAAGATTTTTGATTGGTGTACAGTAATACAAGTTCCCAAGCTAGGGTTAGGGTTAGGGTTTGAATGAGAAGCAGATGTTTACTGATGCCTTTGCTGTGCTTTTGGAGGCAGTTGAAATGCAGGAAAAGTCTTGTTTGGATGTTTCCTTGACGACGACTTTTGGCCCACATTTGCGATTTTTGCTAAGCCGCGCGCGGCTGTCGCTCAAAAGTGGTTAAAAATGCAAAATTTTTAACACACACTTTCTACATGCTAAACTCTTTCGTTTTTTGTATTGGAATCCAAATATAATGATACTTTTAGCCAAACTTTAGTGGGAATTGTGATGCTGACCCCGATATAACACAAATCATGCTTAATTCAAGCTGTTTTCCGGCAGCAAGTGCCGAAAAAAAAAATACTGGAATAGTAAAACAGATTCAGTGCAGATACAATGAAGGTGCTTTCAACCATTGCATTAAATGTTTCTGATGAGTTTGGAGACATTTGGGTAACTTTTTGAACACAGGATGTGAAGGCAAGGTTTTTGATTGTTGTACAGTAAAACAAGTGCCCGAGCTAGGGTTAGGGTTAGGGTTTGAATGAGAAGTAGACGTTTACTGATGCCTTTGCTGTGCTTTTGGAGGCAGTTGAAATGCAGGAAAAATCTTGTTTGGATGTTTCCTTGACGACGACTTTTGGCCCACATTTGCGATTTTTGCTAAGCCGCGCGGCTGTCGCTCAAAAGTGGTTAAAAATGCAAAATTTTTCAAACACACTTTCTACATGCTAAACTCTTTCGTTTTTTGTATTGGAATCCAAATATAATGATACTTTTAGCCAAACTCTAGTGGGAATTGTGATGCTGACCCCGATATAACACAAATCATGCTTAATTCAAGCTGTATTCCGGCAGCAGGTGCCGAAAAAATAAATAGTGGAATTGTAAAACAGATTCAGTGCAGAATCAATGAATGTGCTTTCAAGCATTGCATTAAATGTTTCTGATGAGTTTGGAGACATTTGGGTAACTTTTTGAACACAGGATGTGAAGGCAAGGTTTTTGATTGGTGTACAGTAATACAAGTGCCCGAGCTAGGGTTAGGGTTAGGGCTTGAATGAGAAGTAGATGTTTACTGATGCCTTTGATGTGCTTTTGGAGGCAGTTGAAATGCAGGAAAAGAGTTGTTTGGATGTTTCCTTGACGACGACTTTTGGCCCACATTTGCGATTTTTGCTAAGCCGCGCGGCTGTCGCTCAAAAGTGGTTAAAAATGCAAAATTTTTCAAACACACTTTCTACATGCTAAACTCTTTCGTTTTTTGTATTGGAATCCAAATAAAACGATACTTTTAGCCTAACTTTAGTGGGAATTGTGATGCTGACCCCGATATAACACAAGTCATGCTTACTTTAAGCTGTGTTCCGGCAGCAGGTGCCGAAAAAAAAAATACTGGAATTGTAAAACAGATTCAGTGCAGATACAATGAAGGTGCTTTCAAGCATTGCATTAAATGTTTCTGATGAGTTTGGAGACATTTGGGTAACTTTTTGAACACAGGATGTGAAGGCAAGGTTTTTGATTGGTGTACAGTAATACAAGTGCCCGAGCTAGGGTTAGGGTTAGGGTTTGAATGAGAAGCAGATGTTTACTGATGCCTTTGCTGTGCTTTTGGAGGCAGTTGAAATGCAGGACAAGTCTTGTTTGGAAGTTTCCTTGACGATGACTTTTGGCCCACATTTACGTTTTTTGCTAAGCCGCGCGGCTGTCGCTCAAAAGTGGTTGAAAATGCAAAATTTTTCAAACACACTTTCTACATGCTAAACTCTTTCGTTTTTTGTATTGGAATCCAAATATAATGATACTTTTAGCCAAACTTTAGTGGGAATTGTGATGCTGACCCCGATATAACACAAATCATGCTTAATTCAAGCTGTGTTCCGGCAGCAGGTGCCGAAAAAAAAAATAGTGGAATTGTAAAACAGATTCAGTGCAGATACAATGAAGGTGCTTTCAAGCATTGCATTAAATGTTTCTGATGAGTTTGGAGACATTTGGGTAACTTTTTGAACACAGGATGTGAAGGCAAGGTTTTTGATTGGTGTACAGTAATACAAGTGCCCGAGCTAGGTTTAGGGTTAGGGTTTGAATGAGAAGTAGACGTTTACTGATGCCTTTGCTGTGCTTTTGGAGGCAGTTGAAATGCAGGAAAAGAGTTGTTTGGATGTTTCCTTGACGACGACTTTTGGCCCACATTTGCGATTTTTGCTAAGCCGCGCGGCTGTCGCTCAAAAGTGGTTAAAAATGCAAAATTTTTCAAACACACTTTCTACATGCTAAACTCTTTCGTTTTTTGTACTGGAATCCAAATAAAATTATACTTTTAGCCAAACTTTAGTGGGAATT
Source organism: Lepisosteus platostomus (assembly GCF_059453375.1). Classification (NCBI taxonomy): domain Eukaryota; kingdom Metazoa; phylum Chordata; class Actinopteri; order Semionotiformes; family Lepisosteidae; genus Lepisosteus; species Lepisosteus platostomus. The sequence goes on along the minus strand of NC_142614.1, from coordinate 62,298,080 downwards.
GTGATGCTGACCCCGATATAACAGAAATCATGCTTAATTCAAGCTGTATTCTGGCAGCAGGTGCCGAAAAAAAATACTGGAGTTGTAAAACAGATTCAGTGCAGATACAATGAAAGTACTTTCAAGCATTGCATTAAATGTTTCTGATGAGTTTGGAGACATTTGGGTACCTTTTTGAACACAGGATGTGAAGGCAAGGTTTTTGATTGGTGTACAGTAATACAAGTGCCCGAGCTAGGGTTAGGGTTAGGGCTTGAATGAGAAGTAGATGTTTACTCATGCCTTTGCTGTGCTTTTGGAGGCAGTTGAAATGCAAGACAAGTCTTGTTTGGAAGTTTCCTTGACGATGACTTTTGGCCCACATTTACGTTTTTTGCTAAGCCGCGCGGCTGTCGCTCAAAAGTGGTTAAAAATGCAAAATTTTTCAAACACACTTTCTACATGCTAAACTCTTTCGTTTTTTGTATTGGAATCCAAATAAAATGATACTTTTAGCCTAACTTTAGTGGGAATTGTGATGCTGACCCCGATATAACACAAGTCATGCTTACTTCAAGCTGTGTTCCGGCAGCAGGTGCCGAAAAAAAAAAATACTGGAATTGTAAAACAGATTCAGTGCAGATACAATGAAGGTGCTTTCAAGCATTGCATTAAATGTTTCTGATGAGTTTGGAGACATTTGGGTAACTTTTTGAACACAGGATGTGAAGGCAAGGTTTTTGATTGGTGTACAGTAATACAAGTGCCCGAGCTAGGGTTAGGGTTAGGGCTTGAATGAGAAGTAGATGTTTACTGATGCCTTTGATGTGCTTTTGGAGGCAGTTGAAATGCAGGAAAAGAGTTGTTTGGATGTTTCCTTGACGACGACTTTTGGCCCACATTTGCGATTTTTGCTAAGCCGCGCGGCTGTCGCTCAAAAGTGGTTAAAAATGCAAAATTTTTCAAACACACTTTCTACATGCTAAACTCTTTCGTTTTTTGTATTGGAATCCAAATAAAATGATACTTTTAGCCAAACTTTAGTGGGAATTGTGATGCTGACCCTGATATAACACAAATCATGCTTACTTCAAGCTGTGTTCCGGCAGCAGGTGCCGAAAAGAAAAATACTGGAATTGTAAAACATATTCAGTGCAGATACAATGAAGGTGCTTTCAAGCATTGCATTAAATGTTTCTGATGAGTTTGGAGACATTTGGGTTACTTTTTGAACACAGGATGTGAAGGCAAGGTTTTTGATTGGTGTACAGTAATACAAGTGCCCGAGCTAGGGTTAGGGTTAGGCTTGAATGAGAAGTAGATGTTTACTCATGCCTTTGCTGTGCTTTTGGAGGCAGTTGAAATGCAAGACAAGTCTTGTTTGGAAGTTTCCTTGACGATGACTTTTGGCCCACATTTACGTTTTTTGCTAAGCCGCGCGGCTGTCGCTCAAAAGTGGTTAAAAATGCAAAATTTTTCAAACACACTTTCTACATGCTAAACTCTTTCGTTTTTTGTATTGGAATCCAAATAAAACGATACTTTTAGCCTAACTTTAGTGGGAATTGTGATGCTGACCCCGATATAACACAAGTCATGCTTACTTCAAGCTGTGATCCGGCAGCAGGTGCCGAAAAAAAAATACTGGAATAGTAAAACAGATTCAGTGCAGATACAATGAAGGTGCTTTCAAGCATTGCATTAAATGTTTCTGATGAGTTTGGAGACATTTGGGTAACTTTTTGAACACAGGATGTGAAGGCAAGGTTTTTGATTGTTGTACAGTAAAACAAGTGCCCGAGCTAGGGTTAGGGTTAGGGTTTGAATGAGAAGTAGACGTTTACTGATGCCTTTGCTGTGCTTTTGGAGGCAGTTGAAATGCAGGAAAATTCTTGTTTGGATGTTTCCTTGACGACGACTTTTGGCCCACATTTGCGATTTTTGCTAAGCCGCGCGGCTGTCGCTCAAAAGTGGTTAAAAATGCAAAATTTTTCAAACACACTTTCTACATGCTAAACTCTTTCGTTTTTTGTATTGGAATCCAAATAAAATGATACTTTTAGCCAAACTTTAGTGGGAATTGTGATGCTGACCCCGATATAACACAAGTCATGCTTAATTCAAGCTGTATTCCGGCAGCAGGTGCCGAAAAAATAAATAGTGGAATTGTAAAACAGATTCAGTGCAGAATCAATGAATGTGCTTTCAAGCATTGCATTAAATGTTTCTGATGAGTTTGGAGACATCTGGGTAACTTTTTGAACACAGGATGTGAAGGCAAGGTTTTTGATTGGTGTACAGTAATACAAGTGCCCGAGCTAGGGTTAGGGTTAGGGCTTGAATGAGAAGTAGATGTTTACTGATGCCTTTGATGTGCTTTTGGAGGCAGTTGAAATGCAGGAAAAGAGTTGTTTGGATGTTTCCTTGACGACGACTTTTGGCCCACATTTGCGATTTTTGCTAAGCCGCGCGGCTGTCGCTCAAAAGTGGTTAAAAAGGCAAAATTTTTCAAACACATTTTCTAAATGCTAAACTCTTTCGTTTTTTGTATTGGAATCCAAATAAAACGATACTTTTAGCCTAACTTTAGTGGGAATTGTGATGCTGACCCCGATATAACACAAGTCATGCTTAATTCAAGCTGTGTTCTGGCAGCACGTGCCGAAAAAAAAAATACTGGAATTGTAAAACAGATTCAGTGCAGATACAATGAAGGTGCTTTCAAGCATTGCATTAAATGTTTCTGATGAGTTTGGAGACATTTGGGTAACTTTTTGAACACAGGATGTGAAGGCAAGGTTTTTGATTGGTGTACAGTAATACAAGTGCCCGAGCTAGGGTTAGGGTTAGGGTTTGAATGAGAAGTAGATGTTTACTGATGCCTTTGCTGTGCTTTTGGAGGCAGTTGAAATGCAGGACAAGTCTTGTTTGGAAGTTTCCTTGACGATGACTTTTGGCCCACATTTACGTTTTTTGCTAAGCCGCGCGGCTGTCGCTCAAAAGTGGTTAAAAATGCAAAATTTTTCAAACACACTTTCTACATGCTAAACTCTTTCGTTTTTTGTATTGGAATCCAAATAAAATGATACTTTTAGCCTAACTTTAGTGGGAATTGTGATGCTGACCCCGATATAACACAAATCATGCTTACTTCAAGCTGTGTTCCGGCAGCAGGTGACGAAAAAAAAAATACTGGAATTGTAAAACATATTCAGTGCAGATACAATGAAGGTTCTTTCAAGCATTGCATTAAATGTTTCTGATGAGTTTGGAGACATTTTGGTAACTTTTTGAACACAGGATGTGAAGGCAAGGTTTTTGATTGGTGTACAGTAATACAAGTTCCCAAGCTAGGGTTAGGGTTAGGGTTTGAATGAGAAGTAGACGTTTACTGATGCCTTTGCTGTGCTTTTGGAGGCAGTTGAAATGCAGGAAAAGTCTTGTTTGGATGTTTCCTTGACGACGACTTTTGGCCCACATTTGCGATTTTTGCTAAGCTGCGCGGCTGTCGCTCAAAAGTGGTTAAAAATGCAAAATTTTTCAAACACACTTTCTACATGATAAACTCTTTCGTTTTTTGTATTGGAATCCAAATAAAATGATACTTTTAGCCTAACTTTAGTGGGAATTGTGATGCTGACCCCGATATAACACAAGTCATGCTTACTTCAAGCTGTGTTCCGGCAGCAGGTGCCAAAAAAAAAAATATTGGAATTGTAAAACAGATTCAGTGCAGATACAATGAAGGTGCTTTCAAGCATTGCATTAAATGTTTCTGATGAGTTTGGAGACATTTGGGTAACTTTTTGAACACAGGATGTGAAGGCAAGGTTTTTGATTGGTGTACAGTAATACAAGTGCCCGAGCTAGGGTTAGGGTTAGGGTTTGAATGAGAAGTAGATGTTTACTGATGCCTTTGCTGTGCTTTTGGAGGCAGTTGAAATGCAGGAAAAGAGTTGTTTGGATGTTTCCTTGACGACGACTTTTGGCCCACATTTGCGATTTTTGCTAAGCCGCGCGGCTGTCGCTCAAAAGTGGTTAAAAATGCAAAATTTTTCAAAAACACTTTCTACATGCTAAACTCTTTCGTTTTTTGTATTGGAATCCAAATATAATGATACTTTTAGCCAAACTTTAGTGGGAATTGTGATGCTGACCCCGATATAACACAAATCATGCTTAATTCAAGCTGTATTCCGGCAGCAGGTGCCGAAAAAATAAATAGTGGAATTGTAAAACAGATTCAGTGCAGAATCAATGAATGTGCTTTCAAGCATTGCATTAAATGTTTCTGATGAGTTTGGAGACATTTGGGTAACTTTTTAAACACAGGATGTGAAGGCAAGGTTTTTGATTGTTGTACAGTAAAACAAGTGCCCGAGCTAGGGTTAGGGTTAGGGCTTGAATGAGAAGTAGATGTTTACTGATGCCTTTGATGTGCTTTTGGAGGCAGTTGAAATGCAGGAAAAGAGTTGTTTGGATGTTTCCTTGACGACGACTTTTGGCCCACATTTGCGATTTTTGCTAAGCCGCGCGGCTGTCGCTCAAAAGTGGTTAAAAATGCAAAATTTTTCAAACACACTTTCTACATGCTAAACTCTTTCGTTTTTTGTATTGGAATCCAAATAAAACGATACTTTTAGCCTAACTTTAGTGGGAATTGTGATGCTGACCCCGATATAACACAAATCATGCTTACTTCAAGCTGTGTTCCGGCAGCAGGTGCCGAAAAAAAAAATATTGGAATTGTAAAACAGATTCAGTGCAGATACAATGAAGGTGCTTTCAAGCATTGCATTAAATGTTTCTGATGAGTTTGGAGACATTTGGGTAACTTTTTGAACACAGGATGTGAAGGCAAGGTTTTTGATTGGTGTACAGTAATACAAGTGCCCGAGCTAGGGTTAGGGTTAGGCTTTGAATGAGAAGTAGACATTTACTGATGCCTTTGCTGTGCTTTTGGAGGCAGTTGAAATGCAGGACAAGTCTTGTTTGGAAGTTTCCTTGACGATGACTTTTGGCCCACATTTACGTTTTTTGCTAAGCCGCGCGGCTGTCGCTCAAAAGTGGTTAAAAATGCAAAATTTTTCAAACACACTTTCTACATGCTAAACTCTTTCGTTTTTTGTATTGGAATCCAAATAAAATGATACTTTTAGCCTAACTTTAGTGGGAATTGTGATGCTGACCCCGATATAACACAAATCATGCTTACTTCAAGCTGTGTTCCGGCAGCAGGTGCCGAAAAAAAAAATATTGGAATTGTAAAACAGATTCAGTGCAGATACAATGAAGGTGCTTTCAAGCATTGCATTAAATGTTTCTGATGAGTTTGGAGACATTTGGGTAACTTTTTGAACACAGGATGTGAAGGCAAGGTTTTTGATTGGTGTACAGTAATACAAGTGCCCGAGCTAGGGTTAGGGTTAGGGCTTGAATGAGAAGTAGACGTTTACTGATGCCTTTGCTGTGCTTTTGGAGGCAGTTGAAATGCAGGAAAAGAGTTGTTTGGATGTTTCCTTGACGACGACTTTTGGCCCACATTTGCGATTTTTGCTAAGCCGCGCGGCTGTCGCTCAAAAGTGGTTGAAAATGCAAAATTTTTCAAAAACACTTTCTACATGCTAAACTCTTTCGTTTTTTGTATTGGAATCCAAATATAATGATACTTTTAGCCAAACTTTAGTGGGAATTGTGATGCTGACCCCGATATAACACAAATCATGCTTAATTCAAGCTGTATTCCGGCAGCAGGTGCCGAAAAAAAAAATATTGGAATTGTAAAACAGATTCAGTGCAGATACAATGAAGGTGCTTTCAAGCATTGCATTAAATGTTTCTGATGAGTTTGGAGACATTTGGGTAACTTTTTGAACACAGGATGTGAAGGCAAGGTTTTTGATTGGTGTACAGTAATACAAGTTCCCAAGCTAGGGTTAGGGTTAGGGTTTGAATGAGAAGTAGACGTTTACTGATGCCTTTGCTGTGCTTTTGGAGGCAGTTGAAATGCAGGAAAAGTCTTGTTTGGATGTTTCCTTGACGACGACTTTTGGCCCACATTTGCGATTTTGCTAAGCCGCGAGGCTGTCGCTCAAAAGTGGTTAAAAATGCAAAATTTTTAAAACACACTTTCTACATGCTAAACTCTTTCGTTTTTTGTATTGGAATCCAAATATAATGATACTTTTAGCCAAACTTTAGTGGGAATTGTGATGCTGACCCCGATATAACACAAATCATGCTTAATTCAAGCTGTATTCCGGCAGCAGGTGCCGAAAAAAAAAATATTGGAATTGTAAAACAGATTCAGTGCAGATACAATGAAGGTGCTTTCAAGCATTGCATTAAATGTTTCTGATGAGTTTGGAGACATTTGGGTAACTTTTTGAACACAGGATGTGAAGGCAAGGTTTTTGATTGGTGTACAGTAATACAAGTTCCCAAGCTAGGGTTAGGGTTAGGGTTTGAATGAGAAGTAGACGTTTACTGATGCCTTTGCTGTGCTTTTGGAGGCAGTTGAAATGCAGAAAAAGTCTTGTTTGGATGTTTCCTTGACGACGACTTTTGGCCCACATTTGCAATTTTTGCTAAGCCGCGCGGCTGTCGCTCAAAAGTGGTTAAAAATGCAAAATTTTTCAAACACACTTTCTACATGCTAAACTCTTTCGTTTTTTGTATTAGAATCCAAATATAATGATACTTTTAGCCAAACTTTAGTGGGAATTGTGATGCTGACCCCGATATAACACAAATCATGCTTAATTCAAGCTGTATTCCAGCAGCAGGTGCCGAAAAAAAAAATACTGGAATTGTAAAACAGATTCAGTGCAGATACAATGAAGGTGCTTTCAAGTATTGCATTAAATGTTTCTGATGAGTTTGGAGACATTTGGGTAACTTTTTGAACACAGGATGTGAAGGCAAGGTTTTTGATTGGTGTACAGTAATACAAGTGCCCGAGCTAGGGTTAGGGTTAGGGCTTGAATGAGAAGTAGATGTTTACTGATGCCTTTGCTGTGCTTTTGGAGGCAGTTGAAATGCAGGAAAAGTCTTGTTTGGATGTTTCCTTGACGACGACTTTTGGCCCACATTTGCAATTTTTGCTAAGCCGCGCGGCTGTCGCTCAAAAGTGGTTAAAATTGCAAAATTTTTCAAACACACTTTCTACATGCTAAACTCTTTCGTTTTTTGTATTGGAATCCAAATAAAATGATACTTTTAGCCTAACTTTAGTGGGAATTGTGATGCTGACCCCGATATAACACAAATCATGCTTACTTCAAGCTGTGTTCCGGCAGCAGGTGCCGAAAAAAAAAAATATTGGAATTGTAAAACAGATTCAGTGCAGATACAATGAAGGTGCTTTCAAGCATTGCATTAAATGTTTCTGATGAGTTTGGAGACATTTGGGTAACTTTTTGAACAAAGGATGTGAAGGCAAGGTTTTTGATTGGTGTACAGTAATACAAGTGCCCGAGCTAGGGTTAGGGTTAGGGCTTGAATGAGAAGTAGACGTTTACTGATGCCTTTGCTGTGCTTTTGGAGGCAGTTGAAATGCAGGAAAAGAGTTGTTTGGATGTTTCCTTGACGACGACTTTTGGCCCACATTTGCGATTTTTGCTAAGCCGCGCGGCTGTCGCTCAAAAGTGGTTAAAAATGCAAAATTTTTCAAACACACTTTCTACATGCTAAACTCTTTCGTTTTTTGTATTGGAATCCAAATAAAATGATACTTTTAGCCTAACTTTAGTGGGAATTGTGATGCTGACCCCGATATAACACAAGTCATGCTTACTTCAAGCTGTGTTCCGGCAGCAGGTGCCGAAAAAAAAAATACTGGAATTGTAAAACAGATTCAGTGCAGATACAATGAAGGTGCTTTCAAGCATTGCATTAAATGTTTCTGATGAGTTTGGAGACATTTGGGTAACTTTTTGAACACAGGATGTGAAGGCAAGGTTTTTGATTGGTGTACAGTAATATAAGTGCCCGAGCTAGGGTTAGGGTTAGGGTTTGAATGAGAAGTAGATGTTTACTGATGCCTTTGCTGTGCTTTTGGAGGCAGTTGAAATGCAGGACAAGTCTTGTTTGGAAGTTTCCTTGACGATGACTTTTGGCCCACATTTACGTTTTTTGCTAAGCCGCGCGGCTGTCGCTCAAAAGTGGTTAAAAATGCAAAATTTTTCAAACACACTTTCTACATGCTAAACTCTTTCGTTTTTTGTATTGGAATCCAAATAAAATGATACTTTTAGCCTAACTTTAGTGGGAATTGTGATGCTGACCCCGATATAACACAAATCATGCTTACTTCAAGCTGTGTTCCGGCAGCAGGTGCCGAAAAAAAAAATATTGGAATTGTAAAACAGATTCAGTGCAGATACAATGAAGGTGCTTTCAAGCATTGCATTAAATGTTTCTGATGAGTTTGGAGACATTTGGGTAACTTTTTGAACACAGGATGTGAAGGCAAGGTTTTTGATTGGTGTACAGTAATACAAGTGCCCGAGCTAGGGTTAGGGTTAGGGCTTGAATGAGAAGTAGACGTTTACTGATGCCTTTGCTGTGCTTTTGGAGGCAGTTGAAATGCAGGAAAAGAGTTGTTTGGATGTTTCCTTGACGACGACTTTTGGCCCACATTTGCGATTTTTGCTAAGCCGCGCGGCTGTCGCTCAAAAGTGGTTGAAAATGCAAAATTTTTCAAAAACACTTTCTACATGCTAAACTCTTTCGTTTTTTGTATTGGAATCCAAATATAATGATACTTTTAGCCAAACTTTAGTGGGAATTGTGATGCTGACCCCGATATAACACAAATCATGCTTAATTCAAGCTGTATTCCGGCAGCAGGTGCCGAAAAAAAAAATATTGGAATTGTAAAACAGATTCAGTGCAGATACAATGAAGGTGCTTTCAAGCATTGCATTAAATGTTTCTGATGAGTTTGGAGACATTTGGGTAACTTTTTGAACACAGGATGTGAAGGCAAGGTTTTTGATTGGTGTACAGTAATACAAGTTCCCAAGCTAGGGTTAGGGTTAGGGTTTGAATGAGAAGTAGACGTTTACTGATGCCTTTGCTGTGCTTTTGGAGGCAGTTGAAATGCAGGAAAAGTCTTGTTTGGATGTTTCCTTGACGACGACTTTTGGCCCACATTTGCAATTTTTGCTAAGCCGCGCGCGCGGCTGTCGCTCAAAAGTGGTTAAAAATGCAAAATTTTTCAAACACACTTTCTACATGCTAAACTCTTTCGATTTTTGTATTGGAATCTAAATATAATGATACTTTTAGCCAAACTTTAGTGGGAATTGTGATGCTGACCCCGATATAACACAAATCATGCTTAATTCAAGCTGTTTTCCGGCAGCAAGTGCCGAAAAAAAAAATACTGGAATAGTAAAACAGATTCAGTGCAGATACAATGAAGGTGCTTTCAAGCATTGCATTAAATGTTTCTGATGAGTTTGGAGACATTTGGGTAACTTTTTGAACACAGGATGTGAAGGCAAGGTTTTTGATTGGTGTACAGTAGTACAAGTGCCCGAGCTAGGGTTAGGGTTAGGCTTTGAATGAGAAGTAGACATTTACTGATGCCTTTGCTGTGCTTTTGGAGGCAGTTGAAATGCAGGAAAAGTCTTGTTTGGATGTTTCCTTGACGACGACTTTTGGCCCACATTTGCAATTTTTGCTAAGCCGCGCGGCTGTCGCTCAAAAGTGGTTAAAAATGCAAAATTTTTCAAACACACTTTCTACATGCTAAACTCTTTCGATTTTTGTATTGGAATCTAAATATAATGATACTTTTAGCCAAACTTTAGTGGGAATTGTGATCCTGACCCCGATATAACACAAATCATGCTTAATTCAAGCTGTATTCCAGCAGCAGGTGCCGAAAAAAAAAATACTGGAATTGTAAAACAGATTCAGTGCAGATACAATGAAGGTGCTTTCAAGTATTGCATTAAATGTTTCTGATGAGTTTGGAGACATTTGGGTAACTTTTTGAACACAGGATGTGAAGGCAAGGTTTTTGATTGGTGTACAGTAATACAAGTGCCCGAGCTAGGGTTAGGGTTAGGGCTTGAATGAGAAGTAGATGTTTTCTGATGCCTTTGCTGTGCTTTTGGAGGCAGTTGAAATGCAGGAAAAGTCTTGTTTGGAAGTTTCCTTGACGATGACTTTTGGCCCACGTTTACGTTTTTTGCTAAGCCGCGCGGCTGTCGCTCAAAAGTGGTTAAAAATGCAAAATTTTTCAAACACACTTTCTACATGCTAAACTCTTTCGTTTTTTGTATTGGAATCCAAATAAAATGATACTTTTAGCCAAACTTTAGTGGGAATTGTGATGCTGACCCCGATATAACACAAATCATGCTTACTTCAAGCTGTGTTCCGGCAGCAGGTGCCGAAAAAAAAAATATTGGAATTGTAAAACAGATTCAGTGCAGATACAATGAAGGTGCTTTCAAGCATTGCATTAAATGTTTCTGATGAGTTTGGAGACATTTGGGTAACTTTTTGAACACAGGATGTGAAGGCAAGGTTTTTGATTGGTGTACAGTAATACAAGTGTCCGAGCTAGGGTTAGGGTTAGGGTTTGAATGAGAAGTAGATGTTTACTGATGCCTTCGCTGTGCTTTTGGAGGCAGTTGAAATGCAGGAAAAGTCTTGTTTGGATGTTTCCTTGACGACGACTTTTGGCCCACATTTGCGATTTTTGCTAAACCGCGCGGCTGTCGCTCAAAAGTGGTTAAAAATGCAAAATTTTTCAAACACACTTTCTACATGCTAAACTCTTTCGTTTTTTGTATTGGAATCCAAATATAATGATACTTTTAGCCAAACTTTAGTGGGAATTGTGATGCTGACCCCGATATAACACAAGTCATGCTTACTTCAAGCTGTGTTCCGGCAGCAGGTGCCGAAAAAAAAAATATTGGAATTGTAAAACAGATTCAGTGCAGATACAATGAAGGTGCTTTCAAGCATTGCATTAAATGTTTCTGATGAGTTTGGAGACATTTGGGTAACTTTTTGAACACAGGATGTGAAGGCAAGGTTTTTGATTGGTGTACAGTAATACAAGTGCCCGAGCTAGGGTTAGGGTTAGGGCTTGAATGAGAAGTAGATGTTTACTGATGCCTTTGCTGTGCTTTTGGAGGCAGTTGAAATGCAGGAAAAGAGTTGTTTGGATGTTTCCTTGACGACGACTTTTGGCCCACATTTGCGATTTTTGCTAAGCCATGCGGCTGTCGCTCAAAAGTGGTTTAAAATGCAAAATTTTTCAAACACACTTTCTACATGCTAAACTCTTTAGTTTTTTGTATTGGAATCCAAATAAAATGATACTTTTAGCCAAACTTTAGTGGGAATTGTGATGCTGACCCCGATATAACAGAAATCATGCTTAATTCAAGCTGTATTCTGGCAGCAGGTGCCGAAAAAAAAAAAAACTGGAATTGTAAAACAGATTCAGTGCAGATACAATGAAGGTGCTTTCAAGCATTGCATTAAATGTTTCTGATGAGTTTGGTGACATTTGGGTAACTTTTTGAACACAGGATGTGAAGGCAAGGTTTTTGATTGGTGTACAGTAATACAAGTGCCCGAGCTAGGGTTAGGGTTAGGGTTTGAATGAGAAGTAGACGTTTACTGATGCCTTTGCTGTGCTTTTGGAGGCAGTTGAAATGCAGGAAAAGTCTTGTTTGGATGTTTCCTTGACGACAACTTTTGGCCCACATTTGCGATTTTTGTTAAGCCGCGCGGCTGTCGCTCAAAAGTGGTTAAAAATGCAAAATTTTTCAAGCACACTTTCTACATGCTAAACTCTTTCGTTTTTTGTATTGGAATCCAAATATAATGATACTTTTAGCTTAACATTAGTAGGAATTGTGATGGTGACCCCGATATAACACAAGTCATGCTTAATTCAAGCTGTATTCCGGCAGCAGGTGCCGAAAAAAAAAATATTGGAATTGTAAAACAGATTCAGTGCAGATACAATGAAGGTGCTTTCAAGCATTGCATTAAATGTTTCTGATGAGTTTGGAGACATTTGGGTAATGTTTTGAACACAGGATGTGAAGGCAAGGTTTTTGATTGGTGTACAGTAATACAAGTGCCCGAGCTAGGGTTAGGGTTAGGGCTTGAATGAGAAGTAGACGTTTACTGATGCCTTTGCTGTGCTTTTGGAGGCAGTTGAAATGCAGGAAAAGTCTTGTTTGGATGTTTCCTTGACGACGACTTTTGGCCCACATTTGCGATTTTTGCTAAGCCGCGCGGCTGTCGCTCAAAAGTGGTTAAAAATGCAAAATGTTTCAAACACACTTTCTACATGCTAAACTCTTTAGTTTTTTGTATTGGAATCCAAATAAAATGATACTTTTAGCCAAACTTTAGTGGGAATTGTGATGCTGACCCCGATATAACACAAATCATGCTTAATTCAAGCTGTATTCCGGCAGCAGGTGCCGAAAAAAAAAATAGTGGAATTGTAAAACAGATTCAGTGCAGAATCAATGAAGGTGCTTTCAAGCATTGCATTAAATGTTTCTGATGAGTTTGGAGACATTTGGGTAACTTTTTGAACACAGGATGTGAAGGCAAGGTTTTTGATTGGTGTACAGTAATACAAGTGCCCGAGCTAGGGTTAGGGTTAGGGTTTGAATGAGAAGTAGACGTTTACTGATGCCTTTGCTGTGCTTTTGGAGGCAGTTGAAATGCAGGAAAAGTCTTGTTTGGATGTTTCCTTGACGACGACTTTTGGCCCACATTTGCGATTTTTGCTAAGCCGCGCGGCTGTCACTCAAAAGTGGTTAAAAATGCAAAATTTTTCAAACACACTATCTACATGCTAAACTCTTTCGTTTTTTGTATTGGAATCCAAATAAAATGATACTTTTAGCCTAACTTTAGTGGGAATTGTGATGCTGACCCCGATATAACACAAGTCATGCTTACTTCAAGCTGTGTTCCGGCAGCAGGTGCCGAAAAAAAAAATATTGGAATTGTAAAACAGATTCAGTGCAGATACAATGAAGGTGCTTTCAAGCATTGCATTAAATGTTTCTGATGAGTTTGGAGACATTTGGGTAACTTTTTGAACACAGGATGTGAAGGCAAGGTTTTTGATTGGTGTACAGTAATACAAGTGCCCGAGCTAGGGTTAGGGTTAGGGCTTGAATGAGAAGTAGATGTTTACTGATGCCTTTGCTGTGCTTTTGGAGGCAGTTGAAATGCAGGAAAAGAGTTTTTTGGATGTTTCCTTGACGACGACTTTTGGCCCACATTTGCGATTTTTGCTAAGCCGCGCGGCTGTCGCTCAAAAGTGGTTAAAAATGCAAAATTTTTCAAAAACACTTTCTACATGCTAAACTCTTTCGTTTTTTGTATTGGAATCCAAATATAATGATACTTTTAGCCAAACTTTAGTGGGAATTGTGATGCTGACCCCGATATAACACAAATCATGTTTAATTCAAGCTGTTTTCCGGCAGCAGGTGCCGAAAAAAAAAAAAGTGGAATTGTAAAACAGATTCAGTGCAGAATCAATGAAGGTGCTTTCAAGCATTGCATTAAATGTTTCTGATGAGTTTGGAGACATTTGGGTAACTTTTTGAACACAGGATGTGAAGGCAAGGTTTTTGATTGGTGTACAGTAATACAAGTGCCCGAGCTAGGGTTAGGGTTAGGGTTTGAATGAGAAGTAGACGTTTACTGATGCCTTTGCTGTGCTTTTGGAGGCAGTTGAAATGCAGGAAAAGTCTTGTTTGGATGTTTCCTTGACGACGACTTTTGGCCCACATTTGCGATTTTTGCTAAGCCGCGCGGCTGTCGCTCAAAAGTGGTTAAAAATGCAAAATTTTTCAAATACACTTTCTACATGCTAAACTCTTTCGTTTTTTGTATTGGAATCCAAATAAAATGATACTTTTAGCCAAACTTTAGTGCGAATTGTGATGCTGACCCCGATATAACACAAATCATGCTTACTTCAAGCTGTGTTCCGGCAGCAGGTGCCGAAAAAAAAATATTGGAATTGTAAAACAGATTCAGTGCAGATACAATGAAGGTGCTTTCAAGCATTGCATTAAATGTTTCTGATGAGTTTGGAGACATTTGGGTAACTTTTTGAACACAGGATGTGAAGGCAAGGTTTTTGATTGGTGTACAGAAATACAAGTTCCCAAGCTAGGGTTAGGGTTAGGGTTTGAATGAGAAGTAGACGTTTACTGATGCCTTTGCTGTGCTTTTGGAGGCAGTTGAAATGCAGGAAAAGTCTTGTTTGGATGTTTCCTTGACGACGACTTTTGGCCCACATTTGCAATTTTTGCTAAGCCGCGCGGCTGTCGCTCAAAAGTGGTTAAAAATGCAAAATTTTTCAAACACACTTTCTACATGCTAAACTCTTTCGATTTTTGTATTGGAATCTAAATATAATGATACTTTTAGCCAAACTTTAGTGGGAATTGTGATGCTGACCCCGATATAACACAAATCATGCTTAATTCAAGCTGTTTTCCGGCAGCAAGTGCCGAAAAAAAAAATACTGGATTAGTAAAACAGATTCAGTGCAGATACAATGAAGGTGCTTTCAAGCATTGCATTAAATGTTTCTGATGAGTTTGGAGACATTTGGGTAACTTTTTGAACACAGGATGTGAAGGCAAGGTTTTTGATTGGTGTACAGCAGTACAAGTGCCCGAGCTAGGGTTAGGGTTAGACTTTGAATGAGAAGTAGACATTTACTGATGCCTTTGCTGTGCTTTTGGAGGCAGTTGAAATGCAGGAAAAGTCTTGTTTGGATGTTTCCTTGACGACGACTTTTGGCCCACATTTGCAATTTTTGCTAAGCCGCGCGGCTGTCGCTCAAAAGTGGTTAAAAATGCAAAATTTTTCAAACACACTTTCTACATGCTAAACTCTTTCGTTTTTTGTATTAGAATCCAAATATAATGATACTTTTAGCCAAACTTTAGTGGGAATTGTGATGCTGACCCCGATATAACACAAATCATGCTTAATTCAAGCTGTATTCCAGCAGCAGGTGCCGAAAAAAAAAAATACTGGAATTGTAAAACAGATTCAGTGCAGATACAATGAAGGTGCTTTCAAGTATTGCATTAAATGTTTCTGATGAGTTTGGAGACATTTGGGTAACTTTTTGAACACAGGATGTGAAGGCAAGGTTTTTGATTGGTGTACAGTAATACAAGTGCCCGAGCTAGGGTTAGGGTTAGGGCTTGAATGAGAAGTAGATGTTTACTGATGCCTTTGCTGTGCTTTTGGAGGCAGTTGAAATGCAGGAAAAGTCTTGTTTGGATGTTTCCTTGACGACGACTTTTGGCCCACATTTGCAATTTTTGCTAAGCCGCGCGGCTGTCGCTCAAAAGTGGTTAAAAATGCAAAATTTTTCAAACACACTTTCTACATGCTAAACTCTTTCGTTTTTTGTATTGGAATCCAAATAAAATGATACTTTTAGCCAAACTTTAGTGGGAATTGTGATGCTGACCCCGATATAACACAAATCATGCTTTATTCAAGCTGTATTCCGGCAGCAGGTGCCGAAAAAAAAAATAGTGGAATTGTAAAACAGATTCAGTGCAGAATCAATGAAGGTGCTTTCAAGCATTGCATTAAATGTTTCTGATGAGTTTGGAGACATTTGGGTAACTTTTTGAACACAGGATGTGAAGGCAAGGTTTTTGATTGGTGTACAGTAATACAAGTGCCCGAGCTAGGGTTAGGGTTAGGGTTTGAATGAGAAGTAGACTTTTACTGATGCCTTTGCTGTGCTTTTGGAGGCAGTTGAAATGTAGGACAAGTCTTGTTTGGAAGTTTCCTTGACGATGACTTTTGGCCCACATTTACGTTTTTTGCTAAGCCGCGCGGCTGTCGCTCAAAAGTGGTTAAAAATGCAAAATTTTTCAAACACACTTTCTACATGCTAAACTCTTTCGTTTTTTGTATTGGAATCCAAATAAAATGATACTTTTAGCCTAACTTTAGTGGGAATTGTGATGCTGACCCCGATATAACACAAATCATGCTTACTTCAAGCTGTGTTCCGGCAGCAGGTGCCGAAAAAAAAAATATTGGAATTGTAAAACAGATTCAGTGCAGATACAATGAAGGTGCTTTCAAGCATTGCATTAAATGTTTCTGATGAGTTTGGAGACATTTGGGTAACTTTTTGAACACAGGATGTGAAGGCAAGGTTTTTGATTGGTGTACAGTAATACAAGTGCCCGAGCTAGGGTTAGGGTTAGGGCTTGAATGAGAAGTAGACGTTTACTGATGCCTTTGCTGTGCTTTTGGAGGCAGTTGAAAAGCAGGAAAAGAGTTGTTTGGATGTTTCCTTGACGACGACTTTTGGCCCACATTTGCGATTTTTGCTAAGCCGCGCGGCTGTCGCTCAAAAGTGGTTAAAAATGCAAAATTTTTCAAACACACTTTCTACATGCTAAACTCTTTCGTTTTTTGTATTGGAATCCAAATAAAATGATACTTTTAGCCTAACTTTAGTGGGAATTGTGATGCTGACCCCGATATAACACAAGTCATGCTTACTTCAAGCTGTGTTCCGGCAGCAGGTGCCGAAAAAAAAAATACTGGAATTGTAAAACAGATTCAGTGCAGATACAATGAAGGTGCTTTCAAGCATTGCATTAAATGTTTCTGATGAGTTTGGAGACATTTGGGTAACTTTTTGAACACAGGATGTGAAGGCAAGGTTTTTGATTGGTGTACAGTAATACAAGTGTCCGAGCTAGGGTTAGGGTTAGGGTTTGAATGAGAAGTAGATGTTTACTGATGCCTTCGCTGTGCTTTTGGAGGCAGTTGAAATGCAGGAAAAGTCTTGTTTGGATGTTTCCTTGACGATGACTTTTGGCCCACATTTACGTTTTTTGCTAAGCCGCGCGGCTGTCGCTCAAAAGTGGTTAAAAATGCAAAATTTTTCAAACACACTTTCTACATGCTAAACTCTTTCGTTTTTTGTATTGGAATCCAAATAAAATGATACTTTTAGCCTAACTTTAGTGGGAATTGTGATGCTGACCCCGATATAACACAAATCATGCTTACTTCAAGCTGTGTTCCGGCAGCAGGTGCCGAAAAAAAAAATATTGGAATTGTAAAACAGATTCAGTGCAGATACAATGAAGGTGCTTTCAAGCATTGCATTAAATGTTTCTGATGAGTTTGGAGACATTTGGGTAACTTTTTGAACACAGGATGTGAAGGCAAGGTTTTTGATTGGTGTACAGTAATACAAGTGCCCGAGCTAGGGTTAGGGTTAGGGTTTGAATGAGAAGTAGACGTTTACTGATGCCTTTGCTGTGCTTTTGGAGGCAGTTGAAATGCAGGAAAAGTCTTGTTTGGATGTTTCCTTGACGACGACTTTTGGCCCACATTTGCGATTTTGCTAAGCCGCGAGGCTGTCGCTCAAAAGTGGTTAAAAAGCAAAATTTTTAAAACACACTTTCTACATGCTAAACTCTTTCGATTTTTGTATTGGAATCTAAATATAATGATACTTTTAGCCAAACTTTAGTGGGAATTGTGATGCTGACCCCGATATAACACAAATCATGCTTAATTCAAGCTGTATTCCGGCAGCAGGTGCCGAAAAAAAAAATACTGGAATTGTAAAACAGATTCAGTGCAGATACAATGAAGGTGCTTTCAAGCATTGCATTAAATGTTTCTGATGAGTTTGGAGACATTTGGGTAACTTTTTGAACACAGGATGTGAAGGCAAGGTTTTTGATTGGTGTACAGTAGTACAAGTGCCCGAGCTAGGGTTAGGGTTAGGGTTTAAATGAGAAGTAGACGTTTACTGATGCCTTTGCTGTGCTTTTGGAGGCAGTTGAAATGCAGGAAAAGTCTTGTTTGGATGTTTCCTTGACGACGACTTTTGGCCCACATTTGCAATTTTTGCTAAGCCGCGCGGCTGTCGCTCAAAAGTGGTTAAAAATGCAAAATTTTTCAAACACACTTTCTACATGCTAAACTCTTTCGTTTTTTGTATTAGAATCCAAATATAATGATACTTTTAGCCAAACTTTAGTGGGAATTGTGATGCTGACCCCGATATAACACAAATCATGCTTAATTCAAGCTGTATTCCAGCAGCAGGTGCCGAAAAAAAAAATACTGGAATTGTAAAACAGATTCAGTGCAGATACAATGAAGGTGCTTTCAAGTATTGCATTAAATGTTTCTGATGAGTTTGGAGACATTTGGGTAACTTTTTGAACACAGGATGTGAAGGCAAGGTTTTTGATTGGTGTACAGTAATACAAGTGCCCGAGCTAGGGTTAGGGTTAGGGCTTGAATGAGAAGTAGATGTTTACTGATGCATTTGCTGTGCTTTTGGAGGCAGTTGAAATGCAGGAAAAGTCTTGTTTGGAAGTTTCCTTGACGATGACTTTTGGCCCACGTTTACGTTTTTTGCTAAGCCGCGCGGCTGTCGCTCAAAAGTGGTTAAAAATGCACAATTTTTCAAACACACTTTCTACATGCTAAACTCTTTCGTTTTTTGTATTGGAATCCAAATAAAATGATACTTTTAGCCAAACTTTAGTGGGAATTGTGATGCTGACCCCGATATAACACAAATCATGCTTACTTCAAGCTGTGTTCCGGCAGCAGGTGCCGAAAAAAAAAATATTGGAATTGTAAAACAGATTCAGTGCAGATACAATGAAGGTGCTTTCAAGCATTGCATTAAATGTTTCTGATGAGTTTGGAGACATTTGGGTAACTTTTTGAACACAGGATGTGAAGGCAAGGTTTTTGATTGGTGTACAGTAATACAAGTGCCCGAGCTAGGGTTAGGGTTAGGGCTTGAATGAGAAGTAGATGTTTACTGATGCCTTTGCTGTGCTTTTGGAGGCAGTTGAAATGCAGGAAAAGAGTTGTTTGGATGTTTCCTTGACGACGACTTTTGGCCCACATTTGCGATTTTTGCTAAGCCATGCAGCTGTCGCTCAAAAGTGGTTAAAAATGCAAAATTTTTCAAACACACTTTCTACATGCTAAACTCTTTCGTTTTTTGTATTGGAATCCAAATAAAATGATACTTTTAGCCAAACTTTAGTGGGAATTGTGATGCTGACCCCGATATAACAGAAATCATGCTTAATTCAAGCTGTATTCCGGCAGCAGGTGCCGAAAAAAAAAATATTGGAATTGTAAAACAGATTCAGTGCAGAATCAATGAAGGTGCTTTCAAGCATTGCATTAAATGTTTCTGATGAGTTTGGAGACATTTGGGTAACTGTTTGAACACAGGATGTGAAGGCAAGGTTTTTGATTGGTGTACAGTAATACAAGTGCCCGAGCTAGGGTTAGGGTTAGGGTTTGAATGAGAAGTAGACGTTTACTGATGCCTTTGCTGTGCTTTTGGAGGCAGTTGAAATGCAGGAAAAGTCTTGTTTGGATGTTTCCTTGACGACGACTTTTGGCACACATTTGCGATTTTTGCTAAACCGCGCGGCTGTCGCTCAAAAGTGGTTAAAAATGCAAAATTTTTCAAACACACTTTCTACATGCTAAACTCTTTCGTTTTTTGTATTGGAATCCAAATATAATGATACTTTTAGCCAAACTTTAGTGGGAATTGTGATGCTGACCCCGATATAACACAAATCATGCTTACTTCAAGCTGTGTTCCGGCAGCAGGTGCCGAAAAAAAAAATACTGGAATTGTAAAACAAATTCAGTGCAGATACAATGAAGGTGCTTTCAAGCATTGCATTAAATGTTTCTGATAAGTTTGGAGACATTTGGGTAACTTTTTGAACACAGGATGTGAAGGCAAGGCTTTTGATTGGTGAACAGTAATACAAGTGCCCGAGCTAGGGTTAGTGTTAGGGTTTGAATGAGAAGTAGACGTTAACTGATGCCTTTGCTGTGCTTTTGGAGGCAGTTGAAATGCAGGAAAAGTCTTGTTTGGATGTTTCCTTGACGACGACTTTTGGCCCACATTTGCGATTTTTGCTAAGCCGCGCGGCTGTCGCTCAAAAGTGGTTAAAAATGCAAAATTTTTCAAACACACTTTCTACATGCTAAACTCTTTCGTTTTTTGTATTGGAATCCAAATATAATGATACTTTTAGCCAAACTTTAGTGGGAATTGTGATGCTGACCCCGATATAACACAAATCATGCTTAATTCAAGCTGTATTCCGGCAGCAGGTGCCGAAAAAAAAAATAGTGGAATTGTAAAACAGATTCAGTGCAGAATCAATGAAGGTGCTTTCAAGCATTGCATTAAATGTTTCTGATGAGTTTGGAGACATTTGGGTAACTTTTTGAACACAGGATGTGAAGGCAAGGTTTTTGATTGGTGTACAGTAATACAAGTGCCCGAGCTAGGGTTAGGGTTAGGGTTTGAATGAGAAGTAGACGTTTACTGATGCCTTTGCTGTGCTTTTGGAGGGAGTTGAAATGCAGGAAAAGTCTTGTTTGGATGTTTCCTTGACGACGACTTTTGGCCCACATTTGCGATTTTTGCTAAGCCGCGCGGCTGTCGCTCAAAAGTGGTTAAAAATGCAAAATTTTTCAAACACACTTTCTACATGCTAAACCCTTTCGTTTTTTGTATTGGAATCCAAATAAAATGATACTTTTAGCCTAACTTTAGTGGGAATTGTGATGCTGACCCCGATATAACACAAGTCATGCTTACTTCAAGCTGTGTTCCGGCAGCAGGTGCCGAAAAAAAAAATATTGGAATTGTAAAACAGATTCAGTGCAGATACAATGAAGGTGCTTTCAAGCATTGCATTAAATGTTTCTGATGAGTTTGGAGACATTTGGGTAACTTTTTGAACACAGGATGTGAAGGCAAGGTTTTTGATTGGTGTACAGTAATACAAGTGCCCGAGCTAGGGTTAGGGTTAGGGCTTGAATGAGAAGTAGATGTTTACTGATGCCTTTGCTGTGCTTTTGGAGGCAGTTGAAATGCAGGAAAAGAGTTGTTTGGATGTTTCCTTGACGACGACTTTTGGCCCACATTTGCGATTTTTGCTAAGCCATGCGGCTGTCGCTCAAAAGTGGTTTAAAATGCAAAATTTTTCAAACACACTTTCTACATGCTAAACTCTTTCGTTTTTTGTATTGGAATCCAAATAAAATGATACTTTTAGCCAAACTTTAGTGGGAATTGTGATGCTGACCCCGATATAACACAAATCATGCTTAATTCAAGCTGTATTCCGGCAGCAGGTGCCGAAAAAAAAAATAGTGGAATTGTAAAACAGATTCAGTGCAGAATCAATGAAGGTGCTTTCAAGCATTGCATTAAATGTTTCTGATGAGTTTGGAGACATTTGGGTAACTTTTTGAACACAGGATGTGAAGGCAAGGTTTTTGATTGGTATACAGTAATACAAGTGCCCGAGCTAGGGTTAGGGTTACGGTTTGAATGAGAAGTAGACGTTTACTGATGCCTTTGCTGTGCTTTTGGAGGCAGTTGAAATGCAGGAAAAGTCTTGTTTGGATGTTTCCTTGACGACGACTTTTGGCCCACATTTGCGATTTTTGCTAAGCTGCGCGGCTGTCGCTCAAAAGTGGTTAAAAATGCAAAATTTTTCAAACACACTTTCTACATGCTAAACTCTTTCGTTTTTTGTACTGGAATCCAAATAAAATGATACTTTTAGCCAAACTTTAGTGGGAATTGTGATGCTGACCCCGATATAACAGAAATCATGCTTAATTCAAGCTGTATTCTGGCAGCAGGTGCCGAAAAAAAAAAAACTGGAATTGTAAAACAGATTCAGTGCAGATACAATGAAGGTGCTTTCAAGCATTGCATTAAATGTTTCTGATGAGTTTGGTGACATTTGGGTAACTTTTTGAACACAGGATGTGAAGGCAAGGTTTTTGATTGGTGTACAGTAATACAAGTGCCCGAGCTAGGGTTAGGGTTAGGGTTTGAATGAGAAGTAGACGTTTACTGATGCCTTTGCTGTGCTTTTGGAGGCAGTTGAAATGCAGGAAAAGTCTTGTTTGGATGTTTCCTTGACGACGACTTTTGGCCCACATTTGCGATTTTTGTTAAGCCGCGCGGCTGTCGCTCAAAAGTGGTTAAAAATGCAAAATTTTTCAAGCACACTTTCTACATGCTAAACTCTTTCGTTTTTTGTATTGGAATCCAAATATAATGATACTTTTAGCCTAACATTAGTAGGAATTGTGATGGTGACCCCGATATAACACAAGTCATGCTTACTTCAAGCTTTGTTCCGGCAGCAGGTGTCGAAAAAAAAATATTGGAATTGTAAAACAGATTCAGTGCAGATACAATGAAGGTGCTTTCAAGCATTGCATTAAATGTTTCTGATGAGTTTGGAGACATTTGGGTAACTTTTTGAACACAGGATATGAAGGCAAGGTTTTTGATTGGTGTACAGTAATACAAGTGCCCGAGCATGGGTTAGGATTAGGGCTTGAATGAGAAGTAGATGTTTACTGATGCCTTTGCTGTGCTTTTGGAGGCAGTTGAAATGCAGGAAAAGAGTTGTTTGGATGTTTCCTTGACGACGACTGTTGGCCCACATTTGCGATTTTTGCTAAGCCGCGCGGCTGTCGCTCAAAAGTGGTTAAAAATGCAAAATTTTTCAAAAACACTTTCTACATGCTAAACTCTTTTGTTTTTTGTATTGGAATCCAAATATAATGATACTTTTAGCCAAACTTTAGTGGGAATTGTGATGCTGACCCCGATATAACACAAATCATGCTTAATTCAAGCTGTATTCCGGCAGCAGGTGCCGAAAAAAAAAATAGTGGAATTGTAAAACAGATTCAGTGCAGAATCAATGAAGGTGCTTTCAAGCATTGCATTAAATGTTTCTGATGAGTTTGGAGACATTTGGGTAACTTTTTGAACACAGGATGTGAAGGCAAGGTTTTTGATTGGTGTACAGTAATACAAGTGCCCGAGCTAGGGTTAGGGTTAGGGTTTGAATGAGAAGTAGACGTTTACTGATGCCTTTGCTGTGCTTTTGGAGGCAGTTGAAATGCAGGAAAAGTCTTGTTTGGATGTTTCCTTGACGACGACTTTTGGCCCACATTTGCGATTTTTGCTAAGCCGCGCGGCTGTCGCTCAAAAGTGGTTAAAAATGCAAAATTTTTCAAACACACTTTCTACATACTAAACTCTTTAGTTTTTTGTATTGGAATCCAAATAAAATGATACTTTTAGCCAAACTTTAGTGGGAATTGTGATGCTGACCCCGATATAACACAAATCATGCTTAATTCAAGCTGTATTCCGGCAGCAGGTGCCGAAAAAAAAAATAGTGGAATTGTAAAACAGATTCAGTGCAGAATCAATGAAGGTGCTTTCAAGCATTGCATTAAATGTTTCTGATGAGTTTGGAGACATTTGGGTAACTTTTTGAACACAGGATGTGAAGGCAAGGTTTTTGATTGGTGTACAGTAATACAAGGGCCCGAGCTAGGGTTAGGGTTAGGGTTTGAATGAGAAGTAGACGTTTACTGATGCCTTTGCTGTGCTTTTGGAGGCAGTTGAAATGCAGGAAAAGTCTTGTTTGGATGTTTCCTTGACGACGACTTTTGGCCCACATTTGCGATTTTTGCTAAGCCGCGCGGCTGTCGCTCAAAAGTGGTTAAAAATGCAAAATTTTTCAAACACACTTTCTACATGCTAAACTCTTTCGTTTTTTGTATTGGAATCCAAATAAAATTATACTTTTAGCCTAACTTTAGTGGGAATTGTGATGCTGACCGCGATATAACACAAGTCATGCTTTCTTCAAGCTGTGTTCCGGCAGCAGGTGCCGAAAAAAAAAATATTGGAATTGTAAAACAGATTCAGTGCAGATACAATGAAGGTGCTTTCAAGCATTGCATTAAATGTTTCTGATGAGTTTGGAGACATTTGGGTAATGTTTTGAACACAGGATGTGAAGGCAAGGTTTTTGATTGGTGTACAGTAATACAAGTGCCCGAGCTAGGGTTAGGGTTACGGTTTGAATGAGAAGTAGACGTTTACTGATGCCTTTGCTGTGCTTTTGGAGGCAGTTGAAATGCAGGAAAAGTCTTGTTTGGATGTTTCCTTGACGACGACTTTTGGCCCACATTTGCGATTTTTGCTAAGCTGCGCGGCTGTCGCTCAAAAGTGGTTAAAAATGCAAAATTTTTCAAACACACTTTCTACATGCTAAACTCTTTCGTTTTTTGTACTGGAATCCAAATAAAATAATACTTTTAGCCAAACTTTAGTGGGAATTGTGATGCTGACCCCGATATAACAGAAATCATGCTTAATTCAAGCTGTATTCTGGCAGCAGGTGCCGAAAAAAAAAAAACTGGAATTGTAAAACAGATTCAGTGCAGATACAATGAAGGTGCTTTCAAGCATTGCATTAAATGTTTCTGATGAGTTTGGTGACATTTGGGTAACTTTTTGAACACAGGATGTGAAGGCAAGGTTTTTGATTGGTGTACAGTAATACAAGTGCCCGAGCTAGGGTTAGGGTTAAGGTTTGAATGAGAAGTAGACGTTTACTGATGCCTTTGCTGTGCTTTTGGAGGCAGTTGAAATGCAGGAAAAGTCTTGTTTGGATGTTTCCTTGACGACGACTTTTGGCCCACATTTGCGATTTTTGTTAAGCCGCGCGGCTGTCGCTCAAAAGTGGTTAAAAATGCAAAATTTTTCAAGCACACTTTCTACATGCTAAACTCTTTCGTTTTTTGTATTGGAATCCAAATATAATGATACTTTTAGCCTAACATTAGTAGGAATTGTGATGGTGACCCCGATATAACACAAGTCATGCTTACTTCAAGCTTTGTTCCGGCAGCAGGTGTCGAAAAAAAAATATTGGAATTGTAAAACAGATTCAGTGCAGATACAATGAAGGTGCTTTCAAGCATTGCATTAAATGTTTCTGATGAGTTTGGAGACATTTGGGTAACTTTTTGAACACAGGATATGAAGGCAAGGTTTTTGATTGGTGTACAGTAATACAAGTGCCCGAGCATGGGTTAGGATTAGGGCTTGAATGAGAAGTAGATGTTTACTGATGCCTTTGCTGTGCTTTTGGAGGCAGTTGAAATGCAGGAAAAGAGTTGTTTGGATGTTTCCTTGACGACGACTGTTGGCCCACATTTGCGATTTTTGCTAAGCCGCGCGGCTGTCGCTCAAAAGTGGTTAAAAATGCAAAATTTTTCAAAAACACTTTCTACATGCTAAACTCTTTCGTTTTTTGTATTGGAATCCAAATAAAATGATACTTTTAGCCAAACTTTAGTGGGAATTGTGATGCTGACCCCGATATAACACAAATCATGCTTACTTCAAGCTGTGTTCCGGCAGCAGGTGCCGAAAAAAAAAATATTGGAATTGTAAAACAGATTCAGTGCAGATACAATGAAGGTGCTTTCAAGCATTGCATTAAATGTTTCTGATGAGTTTGGAGACATTTGGGTAACTTTTTGAACACAGGATGTGAAGGCAAGGTTTTTGATTGGTGTACAGTAATACAAGTTCCCAAGCTAGGGTTAGGGTTAGGGTTTGAATGAGAAGTAGACGTTTACTGATGCCTTTGCTGTGCTTTTGGAGGCAGTTGAAATGCAGGAAAAGTCTTGTTTGGATGTTTCCTTGACGACGACTTTTGGCCCACATTTGCGATTTTGCTAAGCCGCGAGGCTGTCGCTCAAAAGTGGTTAAAAATGCAAAATTTTTAAAACACACTTTCTACATGCTAAACTCTTTCGTTTTTTGTATTGGAATCCAAATATAATGATACTTTTAGCCAAACTTTAGTGGGAATTGTGATGCTGACCCCGATATAACACAAATCATGCTTAATTCAAGCTGTATTCCGGCAGCAGGTGCCGAAAAAAAAAAAAGTGGAATTGTAAAACAGATTCAGTGCAGATACAATGAAGGTGCTTTCAAGCATTGCATTAAATGTTTCTGTTGAGTTTGGAGACATTTGGGTAACTTTTTGAACACAGGATGTGAAGGCAAGGTTTTTGATTGGTGTACAGTAATACAAGTGCCCGAGCTAGGGTTAGGGTTAGGGCTTGAATGAGAAGTAGACGTTTACTGATGCCTTTGCTGTGCTTTTGGAGGCAGTTGAAATGCAGGAAAAGTCTTGTTTGGATGTTTCCTTGACGACGACTTTTGGCCCACATTTGCAATTTTTGCTAAGCCGCGCTCAAAAGTGGTTAAAAATGCAAAATTTTTCAAACACACTTTCTACATGCTAAACTCTTTCGATTTTTGTATTGGAATCTAAATATAATGATACTTTTAGCCAAACTTTAGTGGGAATTGTGATGCTGACCCCGATATAACACAAAAACATGCTTAATTCAAGCTGTTTTCCGGCAGCAAGTGCCGAAAAAAAAAATACTGGAATAGTAAAACAGATTCAGTGCAGATACAATGAAGGTGCTTTCAAGCATTGCATTAAATGTTTCTGATGAGTTTGGAGACATTTGGGTAACTTTTTGAACACAGGATGTGAAGGCAAGGTTTTTGATTGGTGTACAGTAATACAAGTGCCCGAGCTAGGGTTAGGGTTAGGGCTTGAATGAGAAGTAGATGTTTACTGATGCCTTTGCTGTGCTTTTGGAGGCAGTTGAAATGCAGGAAAAGTCTTGTTTGGATGTTTCCTTGACGACGACTTTTGGCCCACATTTGCAATTTTTGCTAAGCCGCGCGGCTGTCGCTCAAAAGTGGTTAAAAATGCAAAATTTTTCAAACACACTTTCTACATGCTAAACTCTTTCGTTTTTTGTATTGGAATCCAAATAAAATGATACTTTTAGCCAAACTTTAGTGGGAATTGTGATGCTGACCCCGATATAACACAAATCATGCTTTATTCAAGCTGTATTCCGGCAGCAGGTGCCGAAAAAAAAAATAGTGGAATTGTAAAACAGATTCAGTGCAGAATCAATGAAGGTGCTTTCAAGCATTGCATTAAATGTTTCTGATGAGTTTGGAGACATTTGGGTAACTTTTTGAACACAGGATGTGAAGGCAAGGTTTTTGATTGGTGTACAGTAATACAAGTGCCCGAGCTAGGGTTAGGGTTAGGGTTTGAATGAGAAGTAGACGTTTACTGATGCCTTTGCTGTGCTTTTGGAGGCAGTTGAAATGTAGGACAAGTCTTGTTTGGAAGTTTCCTTGACGATGACTTTTGGCCCACATTTACGTTTTTTGCTAAGCCGCGCGGCTGTCGCTCAAAAGTGGTTAAAAATGCAAAATTTTTCAAACACACTTTCTACATGCTAAACTCTTTCGTTTTTTGTATTGGAATCCAAATAAAATGATACTTTTAGCCTAACTTTAGTGGGAATTGTGATGCTGACCCCGATATAACACAAATCATGCTTACTTCAAGCTGTGTTCCGGCAGCAGGTGCCGAAAAAAAAAATATTGGAATTGTAAAACAGATTCAGTGCAGATACAATGAAGGTGCTTTCAAGCATTGCATTAAATGTTTCTGATGAGTTTGGAGACATTTGGGTAACTTTTTGAACACAGGATGTGAAGGCAAGGTTTTTGATTGGTGTACAGTAATACAAGTGCCCGAGCTAGGGTTAGGGTTAGGGCTTGAATGAGAAGTAGATGTTTACTGATGCCTTTGCTGTGCTTTTGGAGGCAGTTGAAATGCAGGAAAAGAGTTGTTTGGATGTTTCCTTGACGACGACTTTTGGCCCACATTTGCGATTTTTGCTAAGCCGCGCCGGCTGTCGCTCAAAAGTGGTTGAAAATGCAAAATTTTTCAAAAACACTTTCTACATGCTAAACTCTTTCGTTTTTTGTATTGGAATCCAAATATAATGATACTTTTAGCCAAACTTTAGTGGGAATTGTGATGCTGACCCCGATATAACACAAATCATGCTTAATTCAAGCTGTATTCCGGCAGCAGGTGCCGAAAAAAAAAATAGTGGAATTGTAAAACAGATTCAGTGCAGAATCAATGAAGGTGCTTTCAAGCATTGCATTAAATGTTTCTGATGAGTTTGGAGACATTTGGGTAACTTTTTGAACACAGGATGTGAAGGCAAGGTTTTTGATTGGTGTACAGTAATACAAGTGCCCGAGCTAGGGTTAGGGTTAGGGTTTGAATGAGAAGTAGACGTTTACTGATGCCTTTGCTGTGCTTTTGGAGGCAGTTGAAATGTAGGACAAGTCTTGTTTGGATGTTTCCTTGACGACGACTTTTGGCCCACATTTGCGATTTTTGCTAAGCCGCGCGGCTGTCGCTCAAAAGTGGTTAAAAATGCAAAATTTTTCAAACACACTTTCTACATGCTAAACTCTTTCGTTTTTTGTATTGGAATCCAAATAAAATGATACTTTTAGCCTAACTTTAGTGGGAATTGTGATGCTGACCCCGATATAACACAAGTCATGCTTACTTCAAGCTGTGTTCCGGCAGCAGGTGCCGAAAAAAAAAATACTGGAATTGTAAAACAGATTCAGTGCAGATACAATGAAGGTGCTTTCAAGCATTGCATTAAATGTTTCTGATGAGTTTGGAGACATTTGGGTAACTTTTTGAACACAGGATGTGAAGGCAAGGTTTTTGATTGGTGTACAGTAATACAAGTGTCCGAGCTAGGGTTAGGGTTAGGGTTTGAATGAGAAGTAGATGTTTACTGATGCCTTCGCTGTGCTTTTGGAGGCAGTTGAAATGCAGGAAAAGTCTTGTTTGGATGTTTCCTTGACGATGACTTTTGGCCCACATTTACGTTTTTTGCTAAGCCGCGCGGCTGTCGCTCAAAAGTGGTTAAAAATGCAAAATTTTTCAAACACACTTTCTACATGCTAAACTCTTTCGTTTTTTGTATTGGAATCCAAATAAAATGATACTTTTAGCCTAACTTTAGTGGGAATTGTGATGCTGACCCCGATATAACACAAATCATGCTTACTTCAAGCTGTGTTCCGGCAGCAGGTGCCGAAAAAAAAAATATTGGAATTGTAAAACAGATTCAGTGCAGATACAATGAAGGTGCTTTCAAGCATTGCATTAAATGTTTCTGATGAGTTTGGAGACATTTGGGTAACTTTTTGAACACAGGATGTGAAGGCAAGGTTTTTGATTGGTGTACAGTAATACAAGTGCCCGAGCTAGGGTTAGGGTTAGGGTTTGAATGAGAAGTAGACGTTTACTGATGCCTTTGCTGTGCTTTTGGAGGCAGTTGAAATGCAGGAAAAGTCTTGTTTGGATGTTTCCTTGACGACGACTTTTGGCCCACATTTGCGATTTTGCTAAGCCGCGAGGCTGTCGCTCAAAAGTGGTTAAAATGCAAAATTTTTAAAACACACTTTCTACATGCTAAACTCTTTCGTTTTTTGTATTGGAATCCAAATATAATGATACTTTTAGCCAAACTTTAGTGGGAATTGTGATGCTGACCCCGATATAACACAAATCATGCTTAATTCAAGCTGTATTCCGGCAGCAGGTGCCGAAAAAAAAAATATTGGAATTGTAAAACAGATTCAGTGCAGATACAATGAAGGTGCTTTCAAGCATTGCATTAAATGTTTCTGATGAGTTTGGTGACATTTGGGTAACTTTTTGAACACAGGATGTGAAGGCAAGGTTTTTGATTGGTGTACAGTAATACAAGTGCCCGAGCTAGGGTTAGGGTTAGGGCTTGAATGAGAAGTAGATGTTTACTGATGCCTTTGCTGTGCTTTTGGAGGCAGTTGAAATGCAGGAAAAGAGTTGTTTGGATGTTTCCTTGACGACGACTTTTGGCCCACATTTGCGATTTTTGCTAAGCCGCGCCGGCTGTCGCTCAAAAGTGGTTGAAAATGCAAAATTTTTCAAAAACACTTTCTACATGCTAAACTCTTTCGTTTTTTGTATTGGAATCCAAATATAATGATACTTTTAGCCAAACTTTAGTGGGAATTGTGATGCTGACCCCGATATAACACAAATCATGCTTAATTCAAGCTGTATTCCGGCAGCAGGTGCCGAAAAAAAAAATAGTGGAATTGTAAAACAGATTCAGTGCAGAATCAATGAAGGTGCTTTCAAGCATTGCATTAAATGTTTCTGATGAGTTTGGAGACATTTGGGTAACTTTTTGAACACAGGATGTGAAGGCAAGGTTTTTGATTGGTGTACAGTAATACAAGTGCCCGAGCTAGGGTTAGGGTTAGGGTTTGAATGAGAAGTAGACGTTTACTGATGCCTTTGCTGTGCTTTTGGAGGCAGTTGAAATGTAGGACAAGTCTTGTTTGGATGTTTCCTTGACGACGACTTTTGGCCCACATTTGCGATTTTTGCTAAGCCGCGCGGCTGTCGCAAAAAAGTGGTTAAAAATGCAAAATTTTTCAAACACACTTTCTACATGCTAAACTCTTTCGTTTTTTGTATTGGAATCCAAATAAAATGATACTTTTAGCCTAACTTTAGTGGGAATTGTGATGCTGACCCCGATATAACACAAGTCATGCTTACTTCAAGCTGTGTTCCAGCAGCAGGTGCCGAAAAAAAAAATACTGGAATTGTAAAACAGATTCAGTGCAGATACAATGAAGGTGCTTTCAAGCATTGCATTAAATGTTTCTGATGAGTTTGGAGACATTTGGGTAACTTTTTGAACACAGGATGTGAAGGCAAGGTTTTTGATTGGTGTACAGTAATACAAGTGTCCGAGCTAGGGTTAGGGTTAGGGTTTGAATGAGAAGTAGATGTTTACTGATGCCTTCGCTGTGCTTTTGGAGGCAGTTGAAATGCAGGAAAAGTCTTGTTTGGATGTTTCCTTGACGATGACTTTTGGCCCACATTTACGTTTTTTGCTAAGCCGCGCGGCTGTCGCTCAAAAGTGGTTAAAATGCAAAATTTTTCAAACACACTTTCTACATGCTAAACTCTTTCGTTTTTTGTATTGGAATCCAAATAAAATGATACTTTTAGCCTAACTTTAGTGGGAATTGTGATGCTGACCCCGATATAACACAAATCATGCTTACTTCAAGCTGTGTTCCGGCAGCAGGTGCCGAAAAAAAAAATATTGGAATGTAAAACAGATTCAGTGCAGATACAATGAAGGTGCTTTCAAGCATTGCATTAAATGTTTCTGATGAGTTTGGAGACATTTGGGTAACTTTTTGAACACAGGATGTGAAGGCAAGGTTTTTGATTGGTGTACAGTAATACAAGTTCCCAAGCTAGGGTTAGGGTTAGGGTTTGAATGAGAAGTAGACGTTTACTGATGCCTTTGCTGTGCTTTTGGAGGCAGTTGAAATGCAGGAAAAGTCTTGTTTGGATGTTTCCTTGACGACGACTTTTGGCCCACATTTGCAATTTTTGCTAAGCCGCGCGGCTGTCGCTCAAAAGTGGTTAAAAATGCAAAATTTTTCAAACACACTTTCTACATGCTAAACTCTTTCGATTTTTGTATTGGAATCTAAATATAATGATACTTTTAGCCAAACTTTAGTGGGAATTGTGATGTTGACCCCGATATAACACAAATCATGCTTAATTCAAGCTGTTTTCCGGCAGCAAGTGCCGAAAAAAAAATACTGGAATAGTAAAACAGATTCAGTGCAGATACAATGAAGGTGCTTTCAAGCATTGCATTAAATGTTTCTGATGAGTTTGGAGACATTTGGGTAACTTTTTGAACACAGGATGTGAAGGCAAGGTTTTTGATTGGTGTACAGTAGTACAAGTGCCCGAGCTAGGGTTAGGGTTAGGCTTTGAATGAGAAGTAGACATTTACTGATGCCTTTGCTGTGCTTTTGGAGGCAGTTGAAATGCAGGAAAAGTCTTGTTTGGATGTTTCCTTGACGACGACTTTTGGCCCACATTTGCAATTTTTGCTAAGCCGCGCGGCTGTCGCTCAAAAGTGGTTAAAAATGCAAAATTTTTCAAACACACTTTCTACATGCTAAACTCTTTCGTTTTTTGTATTAGAATCCAAATATAATGATACTTTTAGCCAAACTTTAGTGGGAATTGTGATGCTGACCCCGATATAACACAAATCATGCTTAATTCAAGCTGTATTCCAGCAGCAGGTGCCGAAAAAAAAAATACTGGAATTGTAAAACAGATTCAGTGCAGATACAATGAAGGTGCTTTCAAGTATTGCATTAAATGTTTCTGATGAGTTTGGAGACATTTGGGTAACTTTTTGAACACAGGATGTGAAGGCAAGGTTTTTGATTGGTGTACAGTAATACAAGTGCCCGAGCTAGGGTTAGGGTTAGGGCTTGAATGAGAAGTAGATGTTTACTGATGCCTTTGCTGTGCTTTTGGAGGCAGTTGAAATGCAGGAAAAGTCTTGTTTGGAAGTTTCCTTGACGATGACTTTTGGCCCACGTTTACGTTTTTTGCTAAGCCGCGCGGCTGTCGCTCAAAAGTGGTTAAAAATGCAAAATTTTTCAAACACACTTTCTACATGCTAAACTCTTTCGTTTTTTGTATTGGAATCCAAATAAAATGATACTTTTAGCCTAACTTTAGTGGGAATTGTGATGCTGACCCCGATATAACACAAATCATGCTTACTTCAAGCTGTGTTCCGGCAGCAGGTGCCGAAAAAAAAAATATTGGAATTGTAAAACAGATTCAGTGCAGATACAATGAAGGTGCTTTCAAGCATTGCATTAAATGTTTCTGATGAGTTTGGAGACATTTGGGTAACTTTTTGAACACAGGATGTGAAGGCAAGGTTTTTGATTGGTGTACAGTAATACAAGTGCCCGAGCTAGGGTTAGGGTTAGGGCTTGAATGAGAAGTAGATGTTTACTGATGCCTTTGCTGTGCTTTTGGAGGCAGTTGAAATGCAGGAAAAGAGTTGTTTGGATGTTTCCTTGACGACGACTTTTGGCCCACATTTGCGATTTTTGCTAAGCCATGCAGCTGTCGCTCAAAAGTGGTTAAAAATGCAAAATTTTTCAAACACACTTTCTACATGCTAAACTCTTTCGTTTTTTGTATTGGAATCCAAATAAAATGATACTTTTAGCCAAACTTTAGTGGGAATTGTGATGCTGACCCCGATATAACAGAAATCATGCTTAATTCAAGCTGTATTCCGGCAGCAGGTGCCGAAAAAAAAAAAATTGGAATTGTAAAACAGATTCAGTGCAGAATCAATGAAGGTGCTTTCAAGCATTGCATTAAATGTTTCTGATGAGTTTGGAGACATTTGGGTAACTTTTTGAACACAGGATGTGAAGGCAAGGTTTTTGATTGGTGTACAGTAATACAAGTGCCCGAGCTAGGGTTAGGGTTAGGGTTTGAATGAGAAGTAGACGTTTACTGATGCCTTTGCTGTGCTTTTGGAGGCAGTTGAAATGCAGGAAAAGTCTTGTTTGGATGTTTCCTTGACGACGACTTTTGGCCCACATTTGCGATTTTTGCTAAGCCGCGCGGCTGTCGCTCAAAAGTGGTTAAAAATGCAAAATTTTTCAAACACACTTTCTACATGCTAAACTCTTTCGTTTTTTGTATTGGAATCCAAATAAAATGATACTTTTAGCCTAACTTTAGTGGGAATTGTGATGCTGACCCCGATATAACACAAGTCATGCTTTATTCAAGCTGTGTTCCGGCAGCAGGCGCCGAAAAAAAAAATAGTGGAATTGTAAAACAGATTCAGTGCAGAATCAATGAAGGTGCTTTCAAGCATTGCATTAAATGTTTCTGATGAGTTTGGAGACATTTGGGTAACTTTTTGAACACAGGATGTGAAGGCAAGGTTTTTGATTGGTGTACAGTAATACAAGTGCCCGAGCTAGGGTTAGGGTTAGGGTTTGAATGAGAAGTAGACGTTTACTGATGCCTTTGCTGTGCTTTTGGAGGCAGTTGAAATGTAGGACAAGTCTTGTTTGGAAGTTTCCTTGACGATGACTTTTGGCCCACATTTACGTTTTTTGCTAAGCCGCGCGGCTGTCGCTCAAAAGTGGTTAAAAATGCAAAATTTTTCAAACACACTTTCTACATGCTAAACTCTTTCGTTTTTTGTATTGGAATCCAAATAAAATGATACTTTTAGCCTAACTTTAGTGGGAATTGTGATGCTGACCCCGATATAACACAAATCATGCTTACTTCAAGCTGTGTTCCGGCAGCAGGTGCCGAAAAAAAAAATATTGGAATTGTAAAACAGATTCAGTGCAGATACAATGAAGGTGCTTTCAAGCATTGCATTAAATGTTTCTGATGAGTTTGGAGACATTTGGGTAACTTTTTGAACACAGGATGTGAAGGCAAGGTTTTTGATTGGTGTACAGTAATACAAGTGCCCGAGCTAGGGTTAGGGTGAGGGCTTGAATGAGAAGTAGACGTTTACTGATGCCTTTGCTGTGCTTTTGGAGGCAGTTGAAATGCAGGAAAAGAGTTGTTTGGATGTTTCCTTGACGACGACTTTTGGCCCACATTTGCGATTTTTGCTAAGCCGCGCCGGCTGTCGCTCAAAAGTGGTTGAAAATGCAAAATTTTTCAAAAACACTTTCTACATGCTAAACTCTTTCGTTTTTTGTATTGGAATCCAAATATAATGATACTTTTAGCCAAACTTTAGTGGGAATTGTGATGCTGACCCCGATATAACACAAATCATGCTTAATTCAAGCTGTATTCCGGCAGCAGGTGCCGAAAAAAAAAATAGTGGAATTGTAAAACAGATTCAGTGCAGAATCAATGAAGGTGCTTTCAAGCATTGCATTAAATGTTTCTGATGAGTTTGGAGACATTTGGGTAACTTTTTGAACACAGGATGTGAAGGCAAGGTTTTTGATTGGTGTACAGTAATACAAGTGCCCGAGCTAGGGTTAGGGTTAGGGTTTGAATGAGAAGTAGACGTTTACTGATGCCTTTGCTGTGCTTTTGGAGGCAGTTGAAATGTAGGACAAGTCTTGTTTGGATGTTTCCTTGACGACGACTTTTGGCCCACATTTGCAATTTTTGCTAAGCCATGCAGCTGTCGCTCAAAAGTGGTTAAAAATGCAAAATTTTTCAAACACACTTTCTACATGCTAAACTCTTTCGTTTTTTGTATTGGAATCCAAATAAAATGATACTTTTAGCCAAACTTTAGTGGGAATTGTGATGCTGACCCCGATATAACAGAAATCATGCTTAATTCAAGCTGTATTCCGGCAGCAGGTGCCGAAAAAAAAAATATTGGAATTGTAAAACAGATTCAGTGCAGATTCAATGAAGGTGCTTTCAAGCATTGCATTAAATGTTTCTGATGAGTTTGGAGACATTTGGGTAACTTTTTGAACACAGGATGTGAAGGCAAGGTTTTTGATTGGTGTACAGTTATACAAGTGCCCGAGCTAGGGTTAGGGTTAGGGCTTGAATGAGAAGTAGATGTTTACTGATGCCTTTGCTGTGCTTTTGGAGGCAGTTGAAATGCAGGAAAAGTCTTGTTTGGATGTTTCCTTGACGACAACTTTTGGCCCACATTTGCGATTTTTGCTAAGCCGCGCGGCTGTCGCTCAAAAGTGGTTGAAAATGCAAAATTTTTCAAACACACTTTCTACATGCTAAACTCTTTCGTTTTTTGTATTAGAATCCAAATAAAATGATACTTTTAGCCAAACTTTAGTGGGAATTGTGATGCTGACCCCGATATAACAGAAATCATGCTTAATTCAAGCTGTATTCTGGCAGCAGGTGCCGAAAAAAAAAAAACTGGAATTGTAAAACAGATTCAGTGCAGATACAATGAAGGTGCTTTCAAGCATTGCATTAAATGTTTCTGATGAGTTTGGTGACATTTGGGTAACTTTTTGAACACAGGATGTGAAGGCAAGGTTTTTGATTGGTGTACAGTAATACAAGTGCCCGAGCTAGGGTTAGGGTTAGGGTTTGAATGAGAAGTAGACGTTTACTGATGCCTTTGCTGTGCTTTTGGAGGCAGTTGAAATGCAGGAAAAGTCTTGTTTGGATGTTTCCTTGACGACGACTTTTGGCCCACATTTGCGATTTTTGTTAAGCCGCGCGGCTGTCGCTCAAAAGTGGTTAAAAATGCAAAATTTTTCAAGCACACTTTCTACATGCTAAACTCTTTCGTTTTTTGTATTGGAATCCAAATATAATGATACTTTTAGCCTAACTTTAGTAGGAATTGTGATGGTGACCCCGATATAACACAAGTCATGCTTACTTCAAGCTTTGTTCCGGCAGCAGGTGTCGAAAAAAAAATATTGGAATTGTAAAACAGATTCAGTGCAGATACAATGAAGGTGCTTTCAAGCATTGCATTAAATGTTTCTGATGAGTTTGGAGACATTTGGGTAACTTTTTGAACACAGGATGTGAAGGCAAGGTTTTTGATTGGTGTACAGTAATACAAGTGCCCGAGCATGGGTTAGGATTAGGGCTTGAATGAGAAGTAGATGTTTACTGATGCCTTTGCTGTGCTTTTGGAGGCAGTTGAAATGCAGGAAAAGTCTTGTTTGGATGTTTCCTTGACGACGACTTTTGGCCCACATTTGCGATTTTTGCTAAGCCGCGCGGCTGTCGCTCAAAAGTGGTTAAAAATGCAAAATTTTTCAAATACACTTTCTACATGCTAAACTCTTTCGTTTTTTGTATTGGAATCCAAATAAAATGATACTTTTAGCCAAACTTTAGTGGGAATTGTGATGCTGACCCCTATATAACACAAATCATGCTTAATTCAAGCTGTATTCCGGCAGCAGGTGCCAAAAAAAAAATAGTGGAATTGTAAAACAGATTCAGTGCAGATACAATGAAGGTGCTTTCAAGCATTGCATTAAATGTTTCTGATGAGTTTGGAGACATTTGGATAACTTTTTGAACACAGGATGTGAAGGTAAGGTTTTAGATTGGTGTACAGTAATACAATTGCCCGAGCTAGGGTTAGGGTTAGGGTTTGAATGAGAAGTAGACGTTTACTGATGCCTTTGCTGTGCTTTTGGAGGCAGTTGAAATGCAGGAAAAGTCTTGTTTGGATGTTTCCTTGACGACGACTTTTGGCCCACATTTGCGATTTTTGCTAAGCCGCGCGGCTGTCGCTCAAAAGTGGTTAAAAATGCAAAATTTTTCAAACACACTTTCTACATGCTAAACTCTTTCGTTTATTGTATTGGAATCCAAATAAAATGATACTTTTAGCCAAATTTTAGTGCGAATTGTGATGCTGACCCCGATATAACACAAATCATGCTTACTTCAAGCTGTGTTCCGGCAGCAGGTGCCGAAAAAAAAAATATTGGAATTGTAAAACAGATTCAGTGCAGATACAATGAAGGTGCTTTCAAGCATTGCATTAAATGTTTCTGATGAGTTTGGAGACATTTGGGTAACTTTTTGAACACAGGATGTGAAGGCAAGGTTTTGATTGGTGTACAGTAATACAAGTGCCCGAGCATGGGTTAGGATTAGGGCTTGAATGAGAAGTAGACGTTTACTGATGCCTTTGCTGTGCTTTTGGAGGCAGTTGAAATGCAGGAAAAGTCTTGTTTGGATGTTTCCTTGACGACGACTTTTGGCCCACATTTGCGATTTTTGTTAAGCCGCGCGGCTGTCGCTCAAAAGTGGTTAAAAATGCAAAATTTTTCAAAAACACTTTCTACATGCTAAACTCTTTCGTTTTTTGTATTGGAATCCAAATAAAATGATACTTTTAGCCAAACTTTAGTGGGAATTGTGATGCTGACCCCGATATAACACAAATCATGCTTACTTCAAGCTGTGTTCCGGCAGCAGGTGCCGAAAAAAAAAATATTGGAATTGTAAAACAGATTCAGTGCAGATACAATGAAGGTGCTTTCAAGCATTGCATTAAATGTTTCTGATGAGTTTGGAGACATTTGGGTAACTTTTTGAACACAGGATGTGAAGGCAAGGTTTTTGATTGGTGTACAGTAATACAAGTGCCCGAGCTAGGGTTAGGGTTAGGGCTTGAATGAGAAGTAGACGTTTACTGATGCCTTTGCTGTGCTTTTGGAGGCAGTTGAAATGCAGGAAAAGAGTTGTTTGGATGTTTCCTTGACGACGACTTTTGGCCCACATTTGCGATTTTTGCTAAGCCTCGCGGCTGTCGCTCAAAAGTGGTTGAAAATGCAAAATTTTTCAAAAACACTTTCTACATGCTAAACTCTTTCGTTTTTTGTATTGGAATCCAAATATAATTATACTTTTAGCCAAACTTTAGTGGGAATTGTGATGCTGACCCCGATATAACACAAATCATGCTTAATTCAAGCTGTATTCCGGCAGCAGGTGCCGAAAAAAATAATATTGGAATTGTAAAACAGATTCAGTGCAGATACAATGAAGGTGCTTTCAAGCATTGCATTAAATGTTTCTGATGAGTTTGGAGACATTTGGGTAACTTTTTGAACACAGGATGTGAAGGCAAGGTTTTTGATTGGTGTACAGTAATACAAGTTCCCAAGCTAGGGTTAGGGTTAGGGTTTGAATGAGAAGTAGACGTTTACTGATGCCTTTGCTGTGCTTTTGGAGGCAGTTGAAATGCAGGAAAAGTCTTGTTTGGATGTTTCCTTGACGACGACTTTTGGCCCACATTTGCAATTTTTGCTAAGCCGCGCGGCTGTCGCTCAAAAGTGGTTAAAAATGCAAAATTTTTCAAACACACTTTCTACATGCTAAACTCTTTCGATTTTTGTATTGGAATCTAAATATAATGATACTTTTAGCCAAACTTTAGTGGGAATTGTGATGCTGACCCCGATATAACACAAATCATGCTTAATTCAAGCTGTTTTCCGGCAGCAAGTGCCGAAAAAAAAAATACTGGAATAGTAAAACAGATTCAGTGCAGATACAATGAAGGTGCTTTCAAGCATTGCATTAAATGTTTCTGATGAGTTTGGAGACATTTGGGTAACTTTTTGAACACAGGATGTGAAGGCAAGGTTTTTGATTGGTGTACAGTAGTACAAGTGCCCGAGCTAGGGTTAGGGTTAGGCTTTGAATGAGAAGTAGACATTTACTGATGCCTTTGCTGTGCTTTTGGAGGCAGTTGAAATGCAGGAAAAGTCTTGTTTGGATGTTTCCTTGACGACGACTTTTGGCCCACATTTGCAATTTTTGCTAAGCCGCGCGGCTGTCGCTCAAAAGTGGTTAAAAATGCAAAATTTTTCAAACACACTTTCTACATGCTAAACTCTTTCGTTTTTTGTATTGGAATCCAAATAAAATGATACTTTTAGCCAAACTTTAGTGGGAATTGTGATGCTGACCCCGATATAACACAAATCATGCTTTATTCAAGCTGTATTCCGGCAGCAGGTGCCGAAAAAAAAAATAGTGGAATTGTAAAACAGATTCAGTGCAGAATCAATGAAGGTGCTTTCAAGCATTGCATTAAATGTTTCTGATGAGTTTGGAGACATTTGGGTAACTTTTTGAACACAGGATGTGAAGGCAAGGTTTTTGATTGGTGTACAGTAATACAAGTGCCCGAGCTAGGGTTAGGGTTAGGGTTTGAATGAGAAGTAGACGTTTACTGATGCCTTTGCTGTGCTTTTGGAGGCAGTTGAAATGTAGGACAAGTCTTGTTTGGAAGTTTCCTTGACGATGACTTTTGGCCCACATTTACGTTTTTTGCTAAGCCGCGCGGCTGTCGCTCAAAAGTGGTTAAAAATGCAAAATTTTTCAAACACACTTTCTACATGCTAAACTCTTTCGTTTTTTGTATTGGAATCCAAATAAAATGATACTTTTAGCCTAACTTTAGTGGGAATTGTGATGCTGACCCCGATATAACACAAATCATGCTTACTTCAAGCTGTGTTCCGGCAGCAGGTGCCGAAAAAAAAAATATTGGAATTGTAAAACAGATTCAGTGCAGATACAATGAAGGTGCTTTCAAGCATTGCATTAAATGTTTCTGATGAGTTTGGAGACATTTGGGTAACTTTTTGAACACAGGATGTGAAGGCAAGGTTTTTGATTGGTGTACAGTAATACAAGTGCCCGAGCTAGGGTTAGGGTTAGGGCTTGAATGAGAAGTAGATGTTTACTGATGCCTTTGCTGTGCTTTTGGAGGCAGTTGAAATGCAGGAAAAGAGTTGTTTGGATGTTTCCTTGACGACGACTTTTGGCCCACATTTGCGATTTTTGCTAAGCCGCGCCGGCTGTCGCTCAAAAGTGGTTGAAAATGCAAAATTTTTCAAAAACACTTTCTACATGCTAAACTCTTTCGTTTTTTGTATTGGAATCCAAATATAATGATACTTTTAGCCAAACTTTAGTGGGAATTGTGATGCTGACCCCGATATAACACAAATCATGCTTAATTCAAGCTGTATTCCGGCAGCAGGTGCCGAAAAAAAAAATAGTGGAATTGTAAAACAGATTCAGTGCAGAATCAATGAAGGTGCTTTCAAGCATTGCATTAAATGTTTCTGATGAGTTTGGAGACATTTGGGTAACTTTTTGAACACAGGATGTGAAGGCAAGGTTTTTGATTGGTGTACAGTAATACAAGTGCCCGAGCTAGGGTTAGGGTTAGGGTTTGAATGAGAAGTAGACGTTTACTGATGCCTTTGCTGTGCTTTTGGAGGCAGTTGAAATGTAGGACAAGTCTTGTTTGGATGTTTCCTTGACGACGACTTTTGGCCCACATTTGCGATTTTTGCTAAGCCGCGCGGCTGTCGCTCAAAAGTGGTTAAAAATGCAAAATTTTTCAAACACACTTTCTACATGCTAAACTCTTTCGTTTTTTGTATTGGAATCCAAATAAAATGATACTTTTAGCCTAACTTTAGTGGGAATTGTGATGCTGACCCCGATATAACACAAGTCATGCTTACTTCAAGCTGTGTTCCGGCAGCAGGTGCCGAAAAAAAAAATACTGGAATTGTAAAACAGATTCAGTGCAGATACAATGAAGGTGCTTTCAAGCATTGCATTAAATGTTTCTGATGAGTTTGGAGACATTTGGGTAACTTTTTGAACACAGGATGTGAAGGCAAGGTTTTTGATTGGTGTACAGTAATACAAGTGTCCGAGCTAGGGTTAGGGTTAGGGTTTGAATGAGAAGTAGATGTTTACTGATGCCTTCGCTGTGCTTTTGGAGGCAGTTGAAATGCAGGAAAAGTCTTGTTTGGATGTTTCCTTGACGATGACTTTTGGCCCACATTTACGTTTTTTGCTAAGCCGCGCGGCTGTCGCTCAAAAGTGGTTAAAAATGCAAAATTTTTCAAACACACTTTCTACATGCTAAACTCTTTCGTTTTTTGTATTGGAATCCAAATAAAATGATACTTTTAGCCTAACTTTAGTGGGAATTGTGATGCTGACCCCGATATAACACAAATCATGCTTACTTCAAGCTGTGTTCCGGCAGCAGGTGCCGAAAAAAAAAATATTGGAATTGTAAAACAGATTCAGTGCAGATACAATGAAGGTGCTTTCAAGCATTGCATTAAATGTTTCTGATGAGTTTGGAGACATTTGGGTAACTTTTTGAACACAGGATGTGAAGGCAAGGTTTTTGATTGGTGTACAGTAATACAAGTGCCCGAGCTAGGGTTAGGGTTAGGGTTTGAATGAGAAGTAGACGTTTACTGATGCCTTTGCTGTGCTTTTGGAGGCAGTTGAAATGCAGGAAAAGTCTTGTTTGGATGTTTCCTTGACGACGACTTTTGGCCCACATTTGCGATTTTGCTAAGCCGCGAGGCTGTCGCTCAAAAGTGGTTAAAATGCAAAATTTTTAAAACACACTTTCTACATGCTAAACTCTTTCGTTTTTTGTATTGGAATCCAAATATAATGATACTTTTAGCCAAACTTTAGTGGGAATTGTGATGCTGACCCCGATATAACACAAATCATGCTTAATTCAAGCTGTATTCCGGCAGCAGGTGCCGAAAAAAAAAATATTGGAATTGTAAAACAGATTCAGTGCAGATACAATGAAGGTGCTTTCAAGCATTGCATTAAATGTTTCTGATGAGTTTGGTGACATTTGGGTAACTTTTTGAACACAGGATGTGAAGGCAAGGTTTTTGATTGGTGTACAGTAATACAAGTGCCCGAGCTAGGGTTAGGGTTAGGGCTTGAATGAGAAGTAGATGTTTACTGATGCCTTTGCTGTGCTTTTGGAGGCAGTTGAAATGCAGGAAAAGAGTTGTTTGGATGTTTCCTTGACGACGACTTTTGGCCCACATTTGCGATTTTTGCTAAGCCGCGCCGGCTGTCGCTCAAAAGTGGTTGAAAATGCAAAATTTTTCAAAAACACTTTCTACATGCTAAACTCTTTCGTTTTTTGTATTGGAATCCAAATATAATGATACTTTTAGCCAAACTTT
Organism: Lepisosteus platostomus; assembly: GCF_059453375.1. Classification (NCBI taxonomy): domain Eukaryota; kingdom Metazoa; phylum Chordata; class Actinopteri; order Semionotiformes; family Lepisosteidae; genus Lepisosteus; species Lepisosteus platostomus. The sequence continues at coordinate 62,255,794 of NC_142614.1, read as the reverse complement.
AGTGGGAATTGTGATGCTGACCCCGATATAACACAAATCATGCTTAATTCAAGCTGTATTCCGGCAGCAGGTGCCGAAAAAAAAAATAGTGGAATTGTAAAACAGATTCAGTGCAGAATCAATGAAGGTGCTTTCAAGCATTGCATTAAATGTTTCTGATGAGTTTGGAGACATTTGGGTAACTTTTTGAACACAGGATGTGAAGGCAAGGTTTTTGATTGGTGTACAGTAATACAAGTGCCCGAGCTAGGGTTAGGGTTAGGGTTTGAATGAGAAGTAGACGTTTACTGATGCCTTTGCTGTGCTTTTGGAGGCAGTTGAAATGTAGGACAAGTCTTGTTTGGATGTTTCCTTGACGACGACTTTTGGCCCACATTTGCGATTTTTGCTAAGCCGCGCGGCTGTCGCAAAAAAGTGGTTAAAAATGCAAAATTTTTCAAACACACTTTCTACATGCTAAACTCTTTCGTTTTTTGTATTGGAATCTAAATATAATGATACTTTTAGCCAAACTTTAGTGGGAATTGTGATGTTGACCCCGATATAACACAAATCATGCTTAATTCAAGCTGTTTTCCGGCAGCAAGTGCCGAAAAAAAAATACTGGAATAGTAAAACAGATTCAGTGCAGATACAATGAAGGTGCTTTCAAGCATTGCATTAAATGTTTCTGATGAGTTTGGAGACATTTGGGTAACTTTTTGAACACAGGATGTGAAGGCAAGGTTTTTGATTGGTGTACAGTAGTACAAGTGCCCGAGCTAGGGTTAGGGTTAGGCTTTGAATGAGAAGTAGACATTTACTGATGCCTTTGCTGTGCTTTTGGAGGCAGTTGAAATGCAGGAAAAGTCTTGTTTGGATGTTTCCTTGACGACGACTTTTGGCCCACATTTGCAATTTTTGCTAAGCCGCGCGGCTGTCGCTCAAAAGTGGTTAAAAATGCAAAATTTTTCAAACACACTTTCTACATGCTAAACTCTTTCGTTTTTTGTATTAGAATCCAAATATAATGATACTTTTAGCCAAACTTTAGTGGGAATTGTGATGCTGACCCCGATATAACACAAATCATGCTTAATTCAAGCTGTATTCCAGCAGCAGGTGCCGAAAAAAAAAATACTGGAATTGTAAAACAGATTCAGTGCAGATACAATGAAGGTGCTTTCAAGTATTGCATTAAATGTTTCTGATGAGTTTGGAGACATTTGGGTAACTTTTTGAACACAGGATGTGAAGGCAAGGTTTTTGATTGGTGTACAGTAATACAAGTGCCCGAGCTAGGGTTAGGGTTAGGGCTTGAATGAGAAGTAGATGTTTACTGATGCCTTTGCTGTGCTTTTGGAGGCAGTTGAAATGCAGGAAAAGTCTTGTTTGGAAGTTTCCTTGACGATGACTTTTGGCCCACGTTTACGTTTTTTGCTAAGCCGCGCGGCTGTCGCTCAAAAGTGGTTAAAAATGCAAAATTTTTCAAACACACTTTCTACATGCTAAACTCTTTCGTTTTTTGTATTGGAATCCAAATAAAATGATACTTTTAGCCTAACTTTAGTGGGAATTGTGATGCTGACCCCGATATAACACAAATCATGCTTACTTCAAGCTGTGTTCCGGCAGCAGGTGCCGAAAAAAAAAATATTGGAATTGTAAAACAGATTCAGTGCAGATACAATGAAGGTGCTTTCAAGCATTGCATTAAATGTTTCTGATGAGTTTGGAGACATTTGGGTAACTTTTTGAACACAGGATGTGAAGGCAAGGTTTTTGATTGGTGTACAGTAATACAAGTGCCCGAGCTAGGGTTAGGGTTAGGGCTTGAATGAGAAGTAGATGTTTACTGATGCCTTTGCTGTGCTTTTGGAGGCAGTTGAAATGCAGGAAAAGAGTTGTTTGGATGTTTCCTTGACGACGACTTTTGGCCCACATTTGCGATTTTTGCTAAGCCATGCAGCTGTCGCTCAAAAGTGGTTAAAAATGCAAAATTTTTCAAACACACTTTCTACATGCTAAACTCTTTCGTTTTTTGTATTGGAATCCAAATAAAATGATACTTTTAGCCAAACTTTAGTGGGAATTGTGATGCTGACCCCGATATAACAGAAATCATGCTTAATTCAAGCTGTATTCCGGCAGCAGGTGCCGAAAAAAAAAAAATTGGAATTGTAAAACAGATTCAGTGCAGAATCAATGAAGGTGCTTTCAAGCATTGCATTAAATGTTTCTGATGAGTTTGGAGACATTTGGGTAACTTTTTGAACACAGGATGTGAAGGCAAGGTTTTTGATTGGTGTACAGTAATACAAGTGCCCGAGCTAGGGTTAGGGTTAGGGTTTGAATGAGAAGTAGACGTTTACTGATGCCTTTGCTGTGCTTTTGGAGGCAGTTGAAATGCAGGAAAAGTCTTGTTTGGATGTTTCCTTGACGACGACTTTTGGCCCACATTTGCGATTTTTGCTAAGCCGCGCGGCTGTCGCTCAAAAGTGGTTAAAAATGCAAAATTTTTCAAACACACTTTCTACATGCTAAACTCTTTCGTTTTTTGTATTGGAATCCAAATAAAATGATACTTTTAGCCTAACTTTAGTGGGAATTGTGATGCTGACCCCGATATAACACAAGTCATGCTTTATTCAAGCTGTGTTCCGGCAGCAGGCGCCGAAAAAAAAAATAGTGGAATTGTAAAACAGATTCAGTGCAGAATCAATGAAGGTGCTTTCAAGCATTGCATTAAATGTTTCTGATGAGTTTGGAGACATTTGGGTAACTTTTTGAACACAGGATGTGAAGGCAAGGTTTTTGATTGGTGTACAGTAATACAAGTGCCCGAGCTAGGGTTAGGGTTAGGGTTTGAATGAGAAGTAGACGTTTACTGATGCCTTTGCTGTGCTTTTGGAGGCAGTTGAAATGTAGGACAAGTCTTGTTTGGAAGTTTCCTTGACGATGACTTTTGGCCCACATTTACGTTTTTTGCTAAGCCGCGCGGCTGTCGCTCAAAAGTGGTTAAAAATGCAAAATTTTTCAAACACACTTTCTACATGCTAAACTCTTTCGTTTTTTGTATTGGAATCCAAATAAAATGATACTTTTAGCCTAACTTTAGTGGGAATTGTGATGCTGACCCCGATATAACACAAATCATGCTTACTTCAAGCTGTGTTCCGGCAGCAGGTGCCGAAAAAAAAAATATTGGAATTGTAAAACAGATTCAGTGCAGATACAATGAAGGTGCTTTCAAGCATTGCATTAAATGTTTCTGATGAGTTTGGAGACATTTGGGTAACTTTTTGAACACAGGATGTGAAGGCAAGGTTTTTGATTGGTGTACAGTAATACAAGTGCCCGAGCTAGGGTTAGGGTGAGGGCTTGAATGAGAAGTAGACGTTTACTGATGCCTTTGCTGTGCTTTTGGAGGCAGTTGAAATGTAGGACAAGTCTTGTTTGGATGTTTCCTTGACGACGACTTTTGGCCCACATTTGCGATTTTTGCTAAGCCGCGCCGGCTGTCGCTCAAAAGTGGTTGAAAATGCAAAATTTTTCAAAAACACTTTCTACATGCTAAACTCTTTCGTTTTTTGTATTGGAATCCAAATATAATGATACTTTTAGCCAAACTTTAGTGGGAATTGTGATGCTGACCCCGATATAACACAAATCATGCTTAATTCAAGCTGTATTCCGGCAGCAGGTGCCGAAAAAAAAAATAGTGGAATTGTAAAACAGATTCAGTGCAGAATCAATGAAGGTGCTTTCAAGCATTGCATTAAATGTTTCTGATGAGTTTGGAGACATTTGGGTAACTTTTTGAACACAGGATGTGAAGGCAAGGTTTTTGATTGGTGTACAGTAATACAAGTGCCCGAGCTAGGGTTAGGGTTAGGGTTTGAATGAGAAGTAGACGTTTACTGATGCCTTTGCTGTGCTTTTGGAGGCAGTTGAAATGTAGGACAAGTCTTGTTTGGATGTTTCCTTGACGACGACTTTTGGCCCACATTTGCAATTTTTGCTAAGCCATGCAGCTGTCGCTCAAGAGTGGTTAAAAATGCAAAATTTTTCAAACACACTTTCTACATGCTAAACTCTTTCGTTTTTTGTATTGGAATCCAAATAAAATGATACTTTTAGCCAAACTTTAGTGGGAATTGTGATGCTGACCCCGATATAACAGAAATCATGCTTAATTCAAGCTGTATTCCGGCAGCAGGTGCCGAAAAAAAAAATATTGGAATTGTAAAACAGATTCAGTGCAGAATCAATGAAGGTGCTTTCAAGCATTGCATTAAATGTTTCTGATGAGTTTGGAGACATTTGGGTAACTTTTTGAACACAGGATGTGAAGGCAAGGTTTTTGATTGGTGTACAGTAATACAAGTGCCCGAGCTAGGGTTAGGGTTAGGGTTTGAATGAGAAGTAGACGTTTACTGATGCCTTTGCTGTGCTTTTGGAGGCAGTTGAAATGCAGGAAAAGTCTTGTTTGGATGTTTCCTTGACGACGACTTTTGGCCCACATTTGCGATTTTTGCTAAGCCGCGCGGCTGTCGCTCAAAAGTGGTTAAAAATGCAAAATTTTTCAAACACACTTTCTACATGCTAAACTCTTTCGTTTTTTGTATTGGAATCCAAATAAAATGATACTTTTAGCCTAACTTTAGTGGGAATTGTGATGCTGACCCCGATATAACACAAGTCATGCTTACTTCAAGCTGTGTTCCGGCAGCAGGTGCCGAAAAAAAAAATATTGGAATTGTAAAACAGATTCAGTGCAGATACAATGAAGGTGCTTTCAAGCATTGCATTAAATGTTTCTGATGAGTTTGGAGACATTTGGGTAACTTTTTGAACACAGGATGTGAAGGCAAGGTTTTTGATTGGTGTACAGTTATACAAGTGCCCGAGCTAGGGTTAGGGTTAGGGCTTGAATGAGAAGTAGATGTTTACTGATGCCTTTGCTGTGCTTTTGGAGGCAGTTGAAATGCAGGAAAAGTCTTGTTTGGATGTTTCCTTGACGACAACTTTTGGCCCACATTTGCGATTTTTGCTAAGCCGCGCGGCTGTCGCTCAAAAGTGGTTGAAAATGCAAAATTTTTCAAACACACTTTCTACATGCTAAACTCTTTCGTTTTTTGTATTAGAATCCAAATAAAATGATACTTTTAGCCAAACTTTAGTGGGAATTGTGATGCTGACCCCGATATAACAGAAATCATGCTTAATTCAAGCTGTATTCTGGCAGCAGGTGCCGAAAAAAAAAAAACTGGAATTGTAAAACAGATTCAGTGCAGATACAATGAAGGTGCTTTCAAGCATTGCATTAAATGTTTCTGATGAGTTTGGTGACATTTGGGTAACTTTTTGAACACAGGATGTGAAGGCAAGGTTTTTGATTGGTGTACAGTAATACAAGTGCCCGAGCTAGGGTTAGGGTTAGGGTTTGAATGAGAAGTAGACGTTTACTGATGCCTTTGCTGTGCTTTTGGAGGCAGTTGAAATGCAGGAAAAGTCTTGTTTGGATGTTTCCTTGACGACGACTTTTGGCCCACATTTGCGATTTTTGTTAAGCCGCGCGGCTGTCGCTCAAAAGTGGTTAAAAATGCAAAATTTTTCAAGCACACTTTCTACATGCTAAACTCTTTCGTTTTTTGTATTGGAATCCAAATATAATGATACTTTTAGCCTAACTTTAGTAGGAATTGTGATGGTGACCCCGATATAACACAAGTCATGCTTACTTCAAGCTTTGTTCCGGCAGCAGGTGTCGAAAAAAAAATATTGGAATTGTAAAACAGATTCAGTGCAGATACAATGAAGGTGCTTTCAAGCATTGCATTAAATGTTTCTGATGAGTTTGGAGACATTTGGGTAACTTTTTGAACACAGGATGTGAAGGCAAGGTTTTTGATTGGTGTACAGTAATACAAGTGCCCGAGCATGGGTTAGGATTAGGGCTTGAATGAGAAGTAGATGTTTACTGATGCCTTTGCTGTGCTTTTGGAGGCAGTTGAAATGCAGGAAAAGTCTTGTTTGGATGTTTCCTTGACGACGACTTTTGGCCCACATTTGCGATTTTTGCTAAGCCGCGCGGCTGTCGCTCAAAAGTGGTTAAAAATGCAAAATTTTTCAAATACACTTTCTACATGCTAAACTCTTTCGTTTTTTGTATTGGAATCCAAATAAAATGATACTTTTAGCCAAACTTTAGTGGGAATTGTGATGCTGACCCCTATATAACACAAATCATGCTTAATTCAAGCTGTATTCCGGCAGCAGGTGCCAAAAAAAAAATAGTGGAATTGTAAAACAGATTCAGTGCAGATACAATGAAGGTGCTTTCAAGCATTGCATTAAATGTTTCTGATGAGTTTGGAGACATTTGGATAACTTTTTGAACACAGGATGTGAAGGTAAGGTTTTAGATTGGTGTACAGTAATACAATTGCCCGAGCTAGGGTTAGGGTTAGGGTTTGAATGAGAAGTAGACGTTTACTGATGCCTTTGCTGTGCTTTTGGAGGCAGTTGAAATGCAGGAAAAGTCTTGTTTGGATGTTTCCTTGACGACGACTTTTGGCCCACATTTGCGATTTTTGCTAAGCCGCGCGGCTGTCGCTCAAAAGTGGTTAAAAATGCAAAATTTTTCAAACACACTTTCTACATGCTAAACTCTTTCGTTTATTGTATTGGAATCCAAATAAAATGATACTTTTAGCCAAATTTTAGTGCGAATTGTGATGCTGACCCCGATATAACACAAATCATGCTTACTTCAAGCTGTGTTCCGGCAGCAGGTGCCGAAAAAAAAAATATTGGAATTGTAAAACAGATTCAGTGCAGATACAATGAAGGTGCTTTCAAGCATTGCATTAAATGTTTCTGATGAGTTTGGAGACATTTGGGTAACTTTTTGAACACAGGATGTGAAGGCAAGGTTTTGATTGGTGTACAGTAATACAAGTGCCCGAGCATGGGTTAGGATTAGGGCTTGAATGAGAAGTAGACGTTTACTGATGCCTTTGCTGTGCTTTTGGAGGCAGTTGAAATGCAGGAAAAGTCTTGTTTGGATGTTTCCTTGACGACGACTTTTGGCCCACATTTGCGATTTTTGTTAAGCCGCGCGGCTGTCGCTCAAAAGTGGTTAAAAATGCAAAATTTTTCAAAAACACTTTCTACATGCTAAACTCTTTCGTTTTTTGTATTGGAATCCAAATAAATTGATACTTTTAGCCAAACTTTAGTGGGAATTGTGATGCTGACCCCGATATAACACAAATCATGCTTACTTCAAGCTGTGTTCCGGCAGCAGGTGCCGAAAAAAAAAATATTGGAATTGTAAAACAGATTCAGTGCAGATACAATGAAGGTGCTTTCAAGCATTGCATTAAATGTTTCTGATGAGTTTGGAGACATTTGGGTAACTTTTTGAACACAGGATGTGAAGGCAAGGTTTTTGATTGGTGTACAGTAATACAAGTGCCCGAGCTAGGGTTAGGGTTAGGGCTTGAATGAGAAGTAGACGTTTACTGATGCCTTTGCTGTGCTTTTGGAGGCAGTTGAAATGCAGGAAAAGAGTTGTTTGGATGTTTCCTTGACGACGACTTTTGGCCCACATTTGCGATTTTTGCTAAGCCTCGCGGCTGTCGCTCAAAAGTGGTTGAAAATGCAAAATTTTTCAAAAACACTTTCTACATGCTAAACTCTTTCGTTTTTTGTATTGGAATCCAAATATAATTATACTTTTAGCCAAACTTTAGTGGGAATTGTGATGCTGACCCCGATATAACACAAATCATGCTTAATTCAAGCTGTATTCCGGCAGCAGGTGCCGAAAAAAATAATATTGGAATTGTAAAACAGATTCAGTGCAGATACAATGAAGGTGCTTTCAAGCATTGCATTAAATGTTTCTGATGAGTTTGGAGACATTTGGGTAACTTTTTGAACACAGGATGTGAAGGCAAGGTTTTTGATTGGTGTACAGTAATACAAGTTCCCAAGCTAGGGTTAGGGTTAGGGTTTGAATGAGAAGTAGACGTTTACTGATGCCTTTGCTGTGCTTTTGGAGGCAGTTGAAATGCAGGAAAAGTCTTGTTTGGATGTTTCCTTGACGACGACTTTTGGCCCACATTTGCAATTTTTGCTAAGCCGCGCGGCTGTCGCTCAAAAGTGGTTAAAAATGCAAAATTTTTCAAACACACTTTCTACATGCTAAACTCTTTCGATTTTTGTATTGGAATCTAAATATAATGATACTTTTAGCCAAACTTTAGTGGGAATTGTGATGCTGACCCCGATATAACACAAATCATGCTTAATTCAAGCTGTTTTCCGGCAGCAAGTGCCGAAAAAAAAAATACTGGAATAGTAAAACAGATTCAGTGCAGATACAATGAAGGTGCTTTCAAGCATTGCATTAAATGTTTCTGATGAGTTTGGAGACATTTGGGTAACTTTTTGAACACAGGATGTGAAGGCAAGGTTTTTGATTGGTGTACAGTAGTACAAGTGCCCGAGCTAGGGTTAGGGTTAGGCTTTGAATGAGAAGTAGACATTTACTGATGCCTTTGCTGTGCTTTTAGAGGCAGTTGAAATGCAGGAAAAGTCTTGTTTGGATGTTTCCTTGACGACGACTTTTGGCCCACATTTGCAATTTTTGCTAAGCCGCGCGGCTGTCGCTCAAAAGTGGTTAAAAATGCAAAATTTTTCAAACACACTTTCTACATGCTAAACTCTTTCGTTTTTTGTATTGGAATCCAAATAAAATGATACTTTTAGCCAAACTTTAGTGGGAATTGTGATGCTGACCCCGATATAACACAAATCATGCTTTATTCAAGCTGTATTCCGGCAGCAGGTGCCGAAAAAAAAAATATTGGAATTGTAAAACAGATTCAGTGCAGATACAATGAAGGTGCTTTCAAGCATTGCATTAAATGTTTCTGATGAGTTTGGAGACATTTGGGTAACTTTTTGAACACAGGATGTGAAGGCAAGGTTTTTGATTGGTGTACAGTAATACAAGTGCCCGAGCTAGGGTTAGGGTTAGGGTTTGAATGAGAAGTAGACGTTTACTGATGCCTTTGCTGTGCTTTTGGAGGCAGTTGAAATGTAGGACAAGTCTTGTTTGGATGTTTCCTTGACGACGACTTCTGGCCCACATTTGCGATTTTTGCTAAGCCGCGCGGCTGTCGCTCAAAAGTGGTTAAAAATGCAAAATTTTTCAAACACACTTTCTACATGCTAAACTCTTTAGTTTTTTGTATTGGAATCCAAATAAAATGATACTTTTAGCCAAACTTTAGTGGGAATTGTGATGCTGACCCCGATATAACACAAATCATGCTTAATTCAAGCTGTATTCCGGCAGCAGGTGCCGAAAAAAAAAAAAGTGGAATTGTAAAACAGATTCAGTGCAGAATCAATGAAGGTGCTTTCAAGCATTGCATTAAATGTTTCTGATGAGTTTGGAGACATTTGGGTAACTTTTTGAACACAGGATGTGAAGGCAAGGTTTTTGATTGGTGTACAGTAATACAAGTGCCCGAGCTAGGGTTAGGGTTAGGGTTTGAATGAGAAGTAGACATTTACTGATGCCTTTGCTGTGCTTTTGGAGGCAGTTGAAATGCAGGAAAAGTCTTGTTTGGATGTTTCCTTGACGACGACTTTTGGCCCACATTTGCGATTTTTGCTAAGCCGCGCGGCTGTCGCTCAAAAGTGGTTAAAAATGCAAAATTTTTCAAACACACTTTCTACATGCTAAACTCTTTCGTTTTTTGTATTGGAATCCAAATAAAATGATACTTTTAGCCAAACTTTAGTGGGAATTGTGATGCTGACCCCGATATAACACAAATCATGCTTTATTCAAGCTGTATTCCGGCAGCAGGTGCCGAAAAAAAAAATATTGGAATTGTAAAACAGATTCAGTGCAGATACAATGAAGGTGCTTTCAAGCATTGCATTAAATGTTTCTGATGAGTTTGGAGACATTTGGGTAACTTTTTGAACACAGGATGTGAAGGCAAGGTTTTTGATTGGTGTACAGTAATACAAGTGCCTGAGCTAGGGTTAGGGTTAGGGTTTGAATGAGAAGTAGACGTTTACTGATGCCTTTGCTGTGCTTTTGGAGGCAGTTGAAATGTAGGACAAGTCTTGTTTGGATGTTTCCTTGACGACGACTTCTGGCCCACATTTGCGATTTTTGCTAAGCCGCGCGGCTGTCGCTCAAAAGTGGTTAAAAATGCAAAATTTTTCAGAAAACACTTTCTACATGCTAAACTCTTTCGTTTTTTGTATTGGAATCCAAATAAAATGATACTTTTAGCCTAACTTTAGTGGGAATTGTGATGCTGACCCCGATATAACACAAGTCATGCTTACTTCAAGCTGTGTTCCGGCAGCAGGTGCCGAAAAAAAAAATACTGGAATTGTAAAACAGATTCAGTGCAGAATCAATGAAGGTGCTTTCAAGCATTGCATTAAATGTTTCTGATGAGTTTGGAGACATTTGGGTAACTTTTTGAACACAGGATGTGAAGGCAAGGTTTTTGATTGGTGTACAGTAATACAAGTGCCCGAGCTAGGGTTAGGGTTAGGGTTTGAATGAGAAGTAGACGTTTACTGATGCCTTTGCTGTGCTTTTGGAGGCAGTTGAAATGCAGGAAAAGTCTTGTTTGGATGTTTCCTTGACGACGACTTTTGGCCCACATTTGCGATTTTTGCTAAGCCGCGCGGCTGTCGCTCAAAAGTGGTTAAAAATGCAAAATTTTTCAAACACACTTTCTACATGCTAAACTCTTTAGTTTTTTGTATTGGAATCCAAATAAAATGATACTTTTAGCCAAACTTTAGTGGGAATTGTGATGCTGACCCCGATATAACACAAATCATGCTTAATTCAAGCTGTATTCCGGCAGCAGGTGCCGAAAAAAAAAAAGTGGAATTGTAAAACAGATTCAGTGCAGAATCAATGAAGGTGCTTTCAAGCATTGCATTAAATGTTTCTGATGAGTTTGGAGACATTTGGGTAACTTTTTGAACACAGGATGTGAAGGCAAGGTTTTTGATTGGTGTACAGTAATACAAGTGCCCGAGCTAGGGTTAGGGTTAGGGTTTGAATGAGAAGTAGACGTTTACTGATGCCTTTGCTGTGCTTTTGGAGGCAGTTGAAATGCAGGAAAAGTCTTGTTTGGATGTTTCCTTGACGACGACTTTTGGCCCACATTTGCGATTTTTGCTAAGCCGCGCGGCTGTCGCTCAAAAGTGGTTAAAAATGCAAAATTTTTCAAACACACTTTCTACATGCTAAACTCTTTAGTTTTTTGTATTGGAATCCAAATAAAATGATACTTTTAGCCAAACTTTAGTGGGAATTGTGATGCTGACCCCGATATAACACAAATCATGCTTAATTCAAGCTGTATTCCGGCAGCAGGTGCCGAAAAAAAAAAAAAGTGGAATTGTAAAACAGATTCAGTGCAGAATCAATGAAGGTGCTTTCAAGCATTGCATTAAATGTTTCTGATGAGTTTGGAGACATTTGGGTAACTTTTTGAACACAGGATGTGAAGGCAAGGTTTTTGATTGGTGTACAGTAGTACAAGTGCCCGAGCTAGGGTTAGGGTTAGGGTTTGAATGAGAAGTAGACGTTTACTGATGCCTTTGCTGTGCTTTTGGAGGCAGTTGAAATGCAGGAAAAGTCTTGTTTGGATGTTTCCTTGACGACGACTTTTGGCCCACATTTGCGATTTTTGCTAAGCCGCGCGGCTGTCGCTCAAAAGTGGTTAAAAATGCAAAATTTTTCAAATACACTTTCTACATGCTAAACTCTTTCGTTTTTTGTATTGGAATCCAAATAAAATGATACTTTTAGCCAAACTTTAGTGGGAATTGTGATGCTGACCCCTATATAACACAAATCATGCTTAATTCAAGCTGTATTCCGGCAGCAGGTGCCAAAAAAAAAATAGTGGAATTGTAAAACAGATTCAGTGCAGATACAATGAAGGTGCTTTCAAGCATTGCATTAAATGTTTCTGATGAGTTTGGAGACATTTGGGTAACTTTTTGAACACAGGATGTGAAGGTAAGGTTTTAGATTGGTGTACAGTAATACAATTGCCCGAGCTAGGGTTAGGGTTAGGGTTTGAATGAGAAGTAGACGTTTACTGATGCCTTTGCTGTGCTTTTGGAGGCAGTTGAAATGCAGGAAAAGTCTTGTTTGGATGTTTCCTTGACGACGACTTTTGGCCCACATTTGCGATTTTTGCTAAGCCGCGCGGCTGTCGCTCAAAAGTGGTTAAAAATGCAAAATTTTTCAAACACACTTTCTACATGCTAAACTCTTTCGTTTATTGTATTGGAATCCAAATAAAATGATACTTTTAGCCAAATTTTAGTGCGAATTGTGATGCTGACCCCGATATAACACAAATCATGCTTACTTCAAGCTGTGTTCCGGCAGCAGGTGCCGAAAAAAAAAATATTGGAATTGTAAAACAGATTCAGTGCAGATACAATGAAGGTGCTTTCAAGCATTGCATTAAATGTTTCTGATGAGTTTGGAGACATTTGGGTAACTTTTTGAACACAGGATGTGAAGGCAAGGTTTTGATTGGTGTACAGTAATACAAGTGCCCGAGCATGGGTTAGGATTAGGGCTTGAATGAGAAGTAGACGTTTACTGATGCCTTTGCTGTGCTTTTGGAGGCAGTTGAAATGCAGGAAAAGTCTTGTTTGGATGTTTCCTTGACGACGACTTTTGGCCCACATTTGCGATTTTTGCTAAGCCGCGCGGCTGTCGCTCAAAAGTGGTTAAAAATGCAAAATTTTTCAAAAACACTTTCTACATGCTAAACTCTTTCGTTTTTTGTATTGGAATCCAAATAAAATGATACTTTTAGCCAAACTTTAGTGGGAATTGTGATGCTGACCCCGATATAACACAAATCATGCTTACTTCAAGCTGTGTTCCGGCAGCAGGTGCCGAAAAAAAAAATATTGGAATTGTAAAACAGATTCAGTGCAGATACAATGAAGGTGCTTTCAAGCATTGCATTAAATGTTTCTGATGAGTTTGGAGACATTTGGGTAACTTTTTGAACACAGGATGTGAAGGCAAGGTTTTTGATTGGTGTACAGTAATACAAGTGCCCGAGCTAGGGTTAGGGTTAGGGCTTGAATGAGAAGTAGACGTTTACTGATGCCTTTGCTGTGCTTTTGGAGGCAGTTGAAATGCAGGAAAAGAGTTGTTTGGATGTTTCCTTGACGACGACTTTTGGCCCACATTTGCGATTTTTGCTAAGCCTCGCGGCTGTCGCTCAAAAGTGGTTGAAAATGCAAAATTTTTCAAAAACACTTTCTACATGCTAAACTCTTTCGTTTTTTGTATTGGAATCCAAATATAATGATACTTTTAGCCAAACTTTAGTGGGAATTGTGATGCTGACCCCGATATAACACAAATCATGCTTAATTCAAGCTGTATTCCGGCAGCAGGTGCCGAAAAAAAAAATATTGGAATTGTAAAACAGATTCAGTGCAGATACAATGAAGGTGCTTTCAAGCATTGCATTAAATGTTTCTGATGAGTTTGGAGACATTTGGGTAACTTTTTGAACACAGGATGTGAAGGCAAGGTTTTTGATTGGTGTACAGTAATACAAGTTCCCAAGCTAGGGTTAGGGTTAGGGTTTGAATGAGAAGTAGACGTTTACTGATGCCATTGCTGTGCTTTTGGAGGCAGTTGAAATGCAGGAAAAGTCTTGTTTGGATGTTTCCTTGACGACGACTTTTGGCCCACATTTGCAATTTTTGCAAATCCGCGCGGCTGTCGCTCAAAAGTGGTTAAAAATGCAAAATTTTTCAAACACACTTTCTACATGCTAAACTCTTTCGATTTTTGTATTGGAATCTAAATATAATGATACTTTTAGCCAAACTTTAGTGGGAATTGTGATGCTGACCCCGATATAACACAAATCATGCTTAATTCAAGCTGTTTTCCGGCAGCAAGTGCCGAAAAAAAAAATACTGGAATAGTAAAACAGATTCAGTGCAGATACAATGAAGGTGCTTTCAAGCATTGCATTAAATGTTTCTGATGAGTTTGGAGACATTTGGGTAACTTTTTGAACACAGGATGTGAAGGCAAGGTTTTTGATTGGTGTACAGTAGTACAAGTGCCCGAGCTAGGGTTAGGGTTAGGCTTTGAATGAGAAGTAGACATTTACTGATGCCTTTGCTGTGCTTTTGGAGGCAGTTGAAATGCAGGAAAAGTCTTGTTTGGATGTTTCCTTGACGACGACTTTTGGCCCACATTTGCAATTTTTGCTAAGCCGCGCGGCTGTCGCTCAAAAGTGGTTAAAAATGCAAAATTTTTCAAACACACTTTCTACATGCTAAACTCTTTCGTTTTTTGTATTAGAATCCAAATATAATGATACTTTTAGCCAAACTTTAGTGGGAATTGTGATGCTGACCCCGATATAACACAAATCATGCTTACTTCAAGCTGTATTCCAGCAGCAGGTGCCGAAAAAAAAAATACAGGAATTGTAAAACAAATTCAGTGCAGATACAATGAAGGTGCTTTCAAGTATTGCATTAAATGTTTCTGATGAGTTTGGAGACATTTGGGTAACTTTTTGAACACAGGATGTGAAGGCAAGGTTTTTGATTGGTGTACAGTAATACAAGTGCCCGAGCTAGGGTTAGGGTTAGGGCTTGAATGAGAAGTAGATGTTTACTGATGCCTTTGCTGTGCTTTTGGAGGCAGTTGAAATGCAGGAAAAGTCTTGTTTGGAAGTTTCCTTGACGATGACTTTTGGCCCATGTTTACGTTTTTTGCTAAGCCGCGCGGCTGTCGCTCAAAAGTGGTTAAAAATGCAAAATTTTTCAAACACACTTTCTACATGCTAAACTCTTTCGTTTTTTGTATTGGAATCCAAATATAATGATACTTTTAGCCAAACTTTATTGGGAATTGTGATGCTGACCCCGATATAACACAAATCATGCTTACTTCAAGCTGTGTTCCGGCAGCAGGTGCCGAAAAAAAAAATACTGGAATTGTAAAACAGATTCAGTGCAGATACAATGAAGGTGGTTTCAAGCATTGCATTAAATGTTTCTGATGAGTTTGGAGACATTTGGGTAACTTTTTGAACACAGGATGTGAAGGCAAGGTTTTTGATTGGTGTACAGTAATACAAGTGCCCTAGCTAGGGTTAGGGTTAGGGTTTGAATGAGAAGTAGATGTTTACTGATGCCTTTGCTGTGCTTTTGGAGGCAGTTTAAATGCAGGACAAGTCTTGTTTGGAAGTTTCCTTGACGATGACTTTTGGCCCACATTTACGTTTTTTGCTAAGCCGCGCGGCTGTCGCTCAAAAGTGGTTAAAAATGCAAAATTTTTCAAACACACTTTCTACATGCTAAACTCTTTCGTTTTTTGTATTGGAATCCAAATATAATGATACTTTTAGCCAAACTTTAGTGGGAATTGTGATGCTGACCCCGATATAACACTAATCATGCTTACTTCAAGGTGTGTTCCGGCAGCAGGTGCCGAAAAAAAAATACTGGAATTGTAAAACATATTCAGTGCAGATAAAATGAAGGTGCTTTCAAGCATTGCATTAAATGTTTCTGATGAGTTTGGAGACATTTGGGTAACTTTTTGAACACAGGATGTGAAGGCAAGGTTTTTGATTGGTGTACAGTTATACAAGTGCCCGAGCTAGGGTTAGGGTTAGGGCTTGAATGAGAAGTAGATGTTTACTGATGCCTTTGCTGTGCTTTTGGAGGCAGTTGAAATGCAGGAAAAGTCTTGTTTGGATGTTTCCTTGACGACGACTTTTGGCCCACATTAGCGATTTTTGCTAAGCCGCGCAGCTGTCGCTCAAAAGTGGTTAAAAATGCAAAATTTTTCAAACACACTTTCTACATGCTAAACTCTTTCGTTTTTTGTATTGGAATCCAAATATAATGATACTTTTAGCCAAACTTTAGTGGGAATTGTGATGCTGACCCCGATATAACACAAATCATGCTTACTTCAAGCTGTGTTCCGGCAGCAGGTGCCGAAAAAAAAAATACTGGAATTGTAAAACAGATTCAGTGCAGATACAATGAAGGTGGTTTCAAGCATTGCATTAAATGTTTCTGATGAGTTTGGAGACATTTGGGTAACTTTTTGAACACAGGATGTGAAGGCAAGGTTTTTGATTGGTGTACAGTAATACAAGTGCCCTAGCTAGGGTTAGGGTTAGGGTTTGAATGAGAAGTAGATGTTTACTGATGCCTTTGCTGTGCTTTTGGAGGCAGTTGAAATGCAGGACAAGTCTTGTTTGGAAGTTTCCTTGACGATGACTTTTGGCCCACATTTACGTTTTTTGCTAAGCCGCGCGGCTGTCGCTCAAAAGTGGTTAAAAATGCAAAATTTTTCAAACACACTTTCTACATGCTAAACTCTTTAGTTTTTTGTATTGGAATCCAAATATAATGATACTTTTAGCCAAACTTTAGTGGGAATTGTGATGCTGACCCCGATATAACACAAGTCATGCTTACTTCAAGCTGTGTTCCGGCAGCAGGTGCCGAAAAAAAAAATACTGGAATTGTAAAACAGATTCAGTGCAGATACAATGAAGGTGCTTTCAAGCATTGCATTAAATGTTTCTGATGAGTTTGGAGACATTTGGGTAACTTTTTGAACACAGGATGTGAAGGCAAGGTTTTTGATTGGTGTACAGTAATACAAGTGCCCTAGCTAGGGTTAGGGTTAGGGTTTGAATGAGAAGTAGATGTTTACTGATGCCTTTGCTGTGCTTTTGGAGGCAGTTGAAATGCAGGACAAGTCTTGTTTGGAAGTTTCCTTGACGATGACTTTTGGCCCACATTTACGTTTTTTGCTAAGCCGCGCGGCTGTCGCTCAAAAGTGGTTAAAAATGCAAAATTTTTCAAACACACTTTCTACATGCTAAACTCTTTAGTTTTTTGTATTGGAATCCAAATATAATGATACTTTTAGCCAAACTTTAGTGGGAATTGTGATGCTGACCCCGATATAACACAAATCATGCTTAATTCAAGCTGTATTCCGGCAGCAGGTGCCGAAAAAAAAAATAGTGGAATTGTAAAACAGATTAAGTGCAGAATCAATGAAGGTGCTTTCAAGCATTGCATTAAATGTTTCTGATGAGTTTGGAGACATTTGGGTAACTTTTTGAACACAGGATGTGAAGGCAAGGTTTTTGATTGGTGTACAGTAATACAAGTGCCCGAGCTAGGGTTAGGGTTAGGGTTTGAATGAGAAGTAGACGTTTACTGATGCCTTTGCTGTGCTTTTGGAGGCAGTTGAAATGTAGGACAAGTCTTGTTTGGATGTTTCCTTGACGACGACTTTTGGCCCACATTTGCGATTTTTGCTAAGCCGCGCGGCTATCGCTCAAAAGTGGTTAAAAATGCAAAATTTTTCAAACACACTTTCTACATGCTAAACTCTTTCGTTTTTTGTATTGGAATCCAAATAAAATGATACTTTTAGCCTAACTTTAGTGGGAATTGTGATGCTGACCCCGATATAACACAAGTCATGCTTACTTCAAGCTGTGTTCCGGCAGCAGGTGCCGAAAAAAAAAATACTGGAATTGTAAAACAGATTCAGTGCAGATACAATGAAGGTGCTTTCAAGCATTGCATTAAATGTTTCTGATGAGTTTGGAGACATTTGGGTAACTTTTTGAACACAGGATGTGAAGGCAAGGTTTTTGATTGGTGTACAGTAATACAAGTGCCCGAGCTAGGGTTAGGGTTAGGGCTTGAATGAGAAGTAGACGTTTACTGATGCCTTTGCTGTGCTTTTGGAGGCAGTTGAAATGCAGGAAAAGAGTTGTTTGGATGTTTCCTTGACGACGACTTTTGGCCCACATTTGCGATTTTTGCTAAGCCGCGCGGCTGTCGCTCAAAAGTGGTTGAAAATGCAAAATTTTTCAAAAACACTTTCTACATGCTAAACTCTTTCGTTTTTTGTATTGGAATCCAAATATAATGATACTTTTAGCCAAACTTTAGTGGGAATTGTGATGCTGACCCCGATATAACACAAATCATGCTTAATTCAAGCTGTTTTCCGGCAGCAAGTGCCGAAAAAAAAAATACTGGAATAGTAAAACAGATTCAGTGCAGATACAATGAAGGTGCTTTCAAGCATTGCATTAAATGTTTCTGATGAGTTTGGAGACATTTGGGTAACTTTTTGAACACAGGATGTGAAGGCAAGGTTTTTGATTGGTGTACAGTAGTACAAGTGCCCGAGCTAGGGTTAGGGTTAGGCTTTGAATGAGAAGTAGACATTTACTGATGCCTTTGCTGTGCTTTTGGAGGCAGTTGAAATGCAGGAAAAGTCTTGTTTGGATGTTTCCTTGACGACGACTTTTGGCCCACATTTGCAATTTTTGCTAAGCCGCGCGGCTGTCACTCAAAAGTGGTTAAAAATGCAAAATTTTTCAAACACACTTTCTACATGCTAAACTCTTTCGTTTTTTGTATTAGAATCCAAATATAATGATACTTTTAGCCAAACTTTAGTGGGAATTGTGATGCTGACCCCGATATAACACAAATCATGCTTAATTCAAGCTGTATTCCAGCAGCAGGTGCCGAAAAAAAAAATACTGGAATTGTAAAACAGATTCAGTGCAGATACAATAAAGGTGCTTTCAAGTATTGCATTAAATGTTTCTGATGAGTTTGGAGACATTTGGGTAACTTTTTGAACACAGGATGTGAAGGCAAGGTTTTTGATTGGTGTACAGTAATACAAGTGCCCGAGCTAGGGTTAGGGTTAGGGCTTGAATGAGAAGTAGATGTTTACTGATGCCTTTGCTGTGCTTTTGGAGGCAGTTGAAATGCAGGAAAAGTCTTGTTTGGAAGTTTCCTTGACGATGACTTTTGGCCCACGTTTACGTTTTTTGCTAAACCGCGCGGCTGTCGCTCAAAAGTGGTTAAAAATGCAAAATTTTTCAAACACACTTTCTACATGCTAAACTCTTTCGTTTTTTGTATTGGAATCCAAATAAAATGATACTTTTAGCCAAACTTTAGTGGGAATTGTGATGCTGACCCCGATATAACACAAATCATGCTTACTTCAAGCTGTGTTCCGGCAGCAGGTGCCGAAAAAAAAAATATTGGAATTGTAAAACAGATTCAGTGCAGATACAATGAAGGTGCTTTCAAGCATTGCATTAAATGTTTCTGATGAGTTTGGAGACATTTGGGTAACTTTTTGAACACAGGATGTGAAGGCAAGGTTTTTGATTGGTGTACAGTAATACAAGTGTCCGAGCTAGGGTTAGGGTTAGGGTTTGAATGAGAAGTAGATGTTTACTGATGCCTTCGCTGTGCTTTTGGAGGCAGTTGAAATGCAGGAAAAGTCTTGTTTGGATGTTTCCTTGACGACGACTTTTGGCCCACATTTGCGATTTTTGCTAAGCCGCGCGGCTGTCGCTCAAAAGTGGTTAAAAATGCAAAATTTTTCAAACACACTTTCTACATGCTAAACTCTTTCGATTTTTTTGTATTGGAATCCAAATATAATGATACTTTTAGCCAAACTTTAGTGGGAATTGTGATGCTGACCCCGATATAACACTAATCATGCTTACTTCAAGGTGTGTTCCGGCAGCAGGTGCCGAAAAAAAAATACTGGAATTGTAAAACATATTCAGTGCAGATAAAATGAAGGTGCTTTCAAGCATTGCATTAAATGTTTCTGATGAGTTTGGAGACATTTGGGTAACTTTTTGAACACAGGATGTGAAGGCAAGGTTTTTGATTGGTGTACAGTTATACAAGTGCCCGAGCTAGGGTTAGGGTTAGGGCTTGAATGAGAAGTAGATGTTTACTAATGCCTTTGCTGTGCTTTTGGAGGCAGTTGAAATGCAGGAAAAGTCTTGTTTGGAAGTTTCCTTGACGATGACTTTTGGCCCACGTTTACGTTTTTTGCTAAGCCGCGCGGCTGTCGCTCAAAAGTGGTTAATAATGCAAAATTTTTCAAACACACTTTCTACATGCTAAACTCTTTCGTTTTTTGTATTGGAATCCAAATAAAATGATACTTTTAGCCAAACTTTAGTGGGAATTGTGATGCTGACCCCGATATAAAACAAATCATGCTTACTTCAAGCTGTGTTCCGGCAGCAGGTGCCGAAAAAAAAATATTGGAATTGTAAAACAGATTCAGTGCAGATACAATGAAGGTGCTTTCAAGCATTGCATTAAATGTTTCTGATGAGTTTGGAGACATTTGGGTAACTTTTTGAACACAGGATGTGAAGGCAAGGTTTTTGATTGGTGTACAGTAATACAAGTGCCCGAGCTAGGGTTAGGGTTAGGGTTTGAATGAGAAGTAGATGTTTACTGATGCCTTCGCTGTGCTTTTGGAGGCAGTTGAAATGCAGGAAAAGTCTGGTTTGGATGTTTCCTTGACGACGACTTTTGGCCCACATTAGCGATTTTTGCTTAGCCGCGCGGCTGTCGCTCAAAAGTGGTTAAAAATGCAAAATTTTTCAAACACACTTTCTACATGCTAAACTCTTTCGTTTTTTGTATTGGAATCCAAATATAATGATACTTTTAGCCAAACTTTAGTGGGAATTGTGATGCTGACCCCGATATAACACAAATCATGCTTACTTCAAGCTGTGTTCCGGCAGCAGGTGCCGAAAAAAAAAATACTGGAATTGTAAAACAGATTCAGTGCAGATACAATGAAGGTGGTTTCAAGCATTGCATTAAATGTTTCTGATGAGTTTGGAGACATTTGGGTAACGTTTTGAACACAGGATGTGAAGGCAAGGTTTTTGATTGGTGTACAGTAATACAAGTGCCCTAGCTAGGGTTAGGGTTAGGGTTTGAATGAGAAGTAGATGTTTACTGATGCCTTTGCTGTGCTTTTGGAGGCAGTTGAAATGCAGGACAAGTCTTGTTTGGAAGTTTCCTTGACGATGACTTTTGGCCCACATTTACGTTTTTTGCTAAGCCGCGCGGCTGTCGCTCAAAAGTGGTTAAAAATGCAAAATTTTTCAAACACACTTTCTACATGCTAAACTCTTTCGTTTTTTGTATTGGAATCCAAATAAAATGATACTTTTAGCCTAACTTTAGTGGGAATTGTGATGCTGACCCCGATATAACACAAATCATGCTTACTTCAAGCTGTGTTCCGGCAGCAGGTGCCGAAAAAAAAAATATTGGAATTGTAAAACAGATTCAGTGCAGATACAATGAAGGTGCTTTCAAGCATTGCATTAAATGTTTCTGATGAGTTTGGAGACATCTGGGTAACTTTTTGAACACAGGATGTGAAGGCAAGGTTTTTGATTGGTGTACAGTAATACAAGTGCCCGAGCTAGGGTTAGGGTTAGGGCTTGAATGAGAAGTAGACGTTTACTGATGCCTTTGCTGTGCTTTTGGAGGCAGTTGAAATGCAGGAAAAGAGTTGTTTGGATGTTTCCTTGACGACGACTTTTGGCCCACATTTGCGATTTTTGCTAAGCCGCGCGGCTGTCGCTCAAAAGTGGTTGAAAATGCAAAATTTTTCAAAAACACTTTCTACATGCTAAACTCTTTCGTTTTTTGTATTGGAATCCAAATATAATGATACTTTTAGCCAAACTTTAGTGGGAATTGTGATGCTGACCCCGATATAACACAAATCATGCTTAATTCAAGCTGTATTCCGGCAGCAGGTACCGAAAAAAAAAATATTGGAATTGTAAAACAGATTCAGTGCAGATACAATGAAGGTGCTTTCAAGCATTGCATTAAATGTTTCTGATGAGTTTGGAGACATTTGGGTAACTTTTTGAACACAGGATGTGAAGGCAAGGTTTTTGATTGGTGTACAGTAATACAAGTTCCCAAGCTAGGGTTAGGGTTAGGGTTTGAATGAGAAGTAGACGTTTACTGATGCCTTTGCTGTGCTTTTGGAGGCAGTTGAAATGCAGGAAAAGTCTTGTTTGGATGTTTCCTTGACGACGACTTTTGGCCCACATTTGCGATTTTGCTAAGCCGCGAGGCTGTCGCTCAAAAGTGGTTAAAATGCAAAATTTTTCAAACACACTTTCTACATGCTAAACTCTTTCGTTTTTTGTATTGGAATCCAAATATAATGATACTTTTAGCCAAACTTTAGTGGGAATTGTGATGCTGACCCCGATATAACACAAATCATGCTTAATTCAAGCTGTATTCCGGCAGCAGGTGCCGAAAAAAAAAATATTGGAATTGTAAAACAGATTCAGTGCAGATACAATGAAGGTGCTTTCAAGCATTGCATTAAATGTTTCTGATGAGTTTGGAGACATTTGGGTAACTTTTTGAACACAGGATGTGAAGGCAAGGTTTTTGATTGGTGTACAGTAATACAAGTTCCCAAGCTAGGGTTAGGGTTAGGGTTTGAATGAGAAGTAGACGTTTACTGATGCCTTTGCTGTGCTTTTGGAGGCAGTTGAAATGCAGGAAAAGTCTTGTTTGGAAGTTTCCTTGACGATGACTTTTGGCCCACGTTTACGTTTTTTGCTAAACCGCGCGGCTGTCGCTCAAAAGTGGTTAAAAATGCAAAATTTTTCAAACACACTTTCTACATGCTAAACTCTTTCGTTTTTTGTATTGGAATCCAAATAAAATGATACTTTTAGCCAAACTTTAGTGGGAATTGTGATGCTGACCCCGATATAACACAAATCATGCTTACTTCAAGCTGTGTTCCGGCAGCAGGTGCCGAAAAAAAAAATATTGGAATTGTAAAACAGATTCAGTGCAGATACAATGAAGGTGCTTTCAAGCATTGCATTAAATGTTTCTGATGAGTTTGGAGACATTTGGGTAACTTTTTGAACACAGGATGTGAAGGCAAGGTTTTTGATTGGTGTACAGTAATACAAGTGTCCGAGCTAGGGTTAGGGTTAGGGTTTGAATGAGAAGTAGATGTTTACTGATGCCTTCGCTGTGCTTTTGGAGGCAGTTGAAATGCAGGAAAAGTCTTGTTTGGATGTTTCCTTGACGACGACTTTTGGCCCACTTTTGCGATTTTTGCTAAGCCGCGCGGCTGTCGCTCAAAAGTGGTTAAAAATGCAAAATTTTTCAAACACACTTTCTACATGCTAAACTCTTTCGTTTTTTGTATTGGAATCCAAATATAATGATACTTTTAGCCAAACTTTAGTGGGAATTGTGATGCTGACCCCGATATAACACAAATCATGCTTACTTCAAGCTGTGTTCCGGCAGCAGGTGCCGAAAAAAAAAATACTGGAATTGTAAAACAGATTCAGTGCAGATACAATGAAGGTGGTTTCAAGCATTGCATTAAATGTTTCTGATGAGTTTGGAGACATTTGGGTAACTTTTTGAACACAGGATGTGAAGGCAAGGTTTTTGATTGGTGTACAGTAATACAAGTGCCCTAGCTAGGGTTAGGGTTAGGGTTTGAATGAGAAGTAGATGTTTACTGATGCCTTTGCTGTGCTTTTGGAGGCAGTTGAAATGCAGGACAAGTCTTGTTTGGAAGTTTCCTTGACGATGACTTTTGGCCCACGTTTACGTTTTTTGCTAAGCCGCGCGGCTGTCGCTCAAAAGTGGTTAAAAATGCAAAATTTTTCAAACACACTTTCTACATGCTAAACTCTTTAGTTTTTTGTATTGGAATCCAAATATAATGATACTTTTAGCCAAACTTTAGTGGGAATTGTGATGCTGACCCCGATATAACACAAATCATGCTTAATTCAAGCTGTATTCCGGCAGCAGGTGCCGAAAAAAAAAATACTGGAATTGTAAAACAAATTCAGTGCAGATACAATGAAGGTGCTTTCAAGCATTGCATTAAATGTTTCTGATAAGTTTGGAGACATTTGGGTAACTTTTTGAACACAGGATGTGAAGGCAAGGCTTTTGATTGGTGAACAGTAATACAAGTGCCCGAGCTAGGGTTAGGGTTAGGGTTTGAATGAGAAGTAGACGTTAACTGATGCCTTTGCTGTGCTTTTGGAGGCAGTTGAAATGCAGGAAAAGTCTTGTTTGGATGTTTCCTTGACGACGACTTTTGGCCCACATTTGCGATTTTTGCTAAGCCGCGCGGCTGTCGCTCAAAAGTGGTTAAAAATGCAAAATTTTTCAAACACACTTTCTACATGCTAAACTCTTTCGTTTTTTGTATTGGAATCCAAATATAATGATACTTTTAGCCAAACTTTAGTGGGAATTGTGATGCTGACCCCGATATAACACTAATCATGCTTACTTCAAGGTGTGTTCCGGCAGCAGGTGCCGAAAAAAAAATACTGGAATTGTAAAACATATTCAGTGCAGATAAAATGAAGGTGCTTTCAAGCATTGCATTAAATGTTTCTGATGAGTTTGGAGACATTTGGGTAACTTCTTGAACACAGGATGTGAAGGCAAGGTTTTTGATTGGTGTACAGTAATACAAGTGCCCGAGCTAGGGTTAGGGTTAGGGCTTGAATGAGAAGTAGATGTTTACTGATGCCTTTGCTGTGCTTTTGGAGGCAGTTGAAATGCAGGAAAAGAGTTGTTTGGATGTTTCCTTGACGACGACTTTTGGCCCACATTTGCGATTTTTGCTAAGCCATGCAGCTGTCGCTCAAAAGTGGTTAAAAATGCAAAATTTTTCAAACACACTTTCTACATGCTAAACTCTTTAGTTTTTTGTATTGGAATCCAAATAAAATGATACTTTTAGCCAAACTTTAGTGGGAATTGTGATGCTGACCCCGATATAACACAAATCATGCTTAATTCAAGCTGTATTCCGGCAGCAGGTGCCGAAAAAAAAAATATTGGAATTGTAAAACAGATTCAGTGCAGAATCAATGAAGGTGCTTTCAAGCATTGCATTAAATGTTTCTGATGAGTTTGGAGACATTTGGGTAACTTTTTGAACACAGGATGTTAAGGCAAGGTTTTTGATTGGTGTACAGTAGTACAAGTGCCCGAGCTAGGGTTAGGGTTAGGCTTTGAATGAGAAGTAGACATTTACTGATGCCTTTGCTGTGCTTTTGGAGGCAGTTGAAATGCAGGAAAAGTCTTGTTTGGATGTTTCCTTGACGACGACTTTTGGCCCACATTTGCAATTTTTGCTAAGCCGCGCGGCTGTCGCTCAAAAGTGGTTAAAAATGCAAAATTTTTCAAACACACTTTCTACATGCTAAACTCTTTCGTTTTTTGTATTAGAATCCAAATATAATGATACTTTTAGCCAAACTTTAGTGGGAATTGTGATGCTGACCCCGATATAACACAAATCATGCTTAATTCAAGCTGTATTCCAGCAGCAGGTGCCGAAAAAAAAAATACTGGAATTGTAAAACAGATTCAGTGCAGATACAATGAAGGTGCTTTCAAGTATTGCATTAAATGTTTCTGATGAGTTTGGAGACATTTGGGTAACTTTTTGAACACAGGATGTGAAGGCAAGGTTTTTGATTGGTGTACAGTAATACAAGTGCCCGAGCTAGGGTTAGGGTTAGGGCTTGAATGAGAAGTAGATGTTTACTGATGCCTTTGCTGTGCTTTTGGAGGCAGTTGAAATGCAGGAAAAGTCTTGTTTGGAAGTTTCCTTGACGATGACTTTTGGCCCACGTTTACGTTTTTTGCTAAGCCGCGCGGCTGTCGCTCAAAAGTGGTTAAAAATGCAAAATTTTTCAAACACACTTTCTACATGCTAAACTCTTTCGTTTTTTGTATTGGAATCCAAATAAAATGATACTTTTAGCCAAACTTTAGTGGGAATTGTGATGCTGACCCCGATATAACACAAATCATGCTTACTTCAAGCTGTGTTCCGGCAGCAGGTGCCGAAAAAAAAAATATTGGAATTGTAAAACAGATTCAGTGCAGATACAATGAAGGTGCTTTCAAGCATTGCATTAAATGTTTCTGATGAGTTTGGAGACATTTGGGTAACTTTTTGAACACAGGATGTGAAGGCAAGGTTTTTGATTGGTGTACAGTAATACAAGTGTCCGAGCTAGGGTTAGGGTTACGGTTTGAATGAGAAGTAGACGTTTACTGATGCCTTTGCTGTGCTTTTGGAGGCAGTTGAAATGCAGGAAAAGTCTTGTTTGGATGTTTCCTTGACGACGACTTTTGGCCCACATTTGCGATTTTTGCTAAGCCGCGCGGCTGTCGCTCAAAAGTGGTTAAAAATGCAAAATTTTTCAAACACACTTTCTACATGCTAAACTCTTTCGTTTTTTGTACTGGAATCCAAATAAAATGATACTTTTAGCCAAACTTTAGTGGGAATTGTGATGCTGACCCCGATATAACAGAAATCATGCTTAATTCAAGCTGTATTCTGGCAGCAGGTGCCGAAAAAAAAAAAACTGGAATTGTAAAACAGATTCAGTGCAGATACAATGAAGGTGCTTTCAAGCATTGCATTAAATGTTTCTGATGAGTTTTTTGACATTTGGGTAACTTTTTGAACACAGGATGTGAAGGCAAGGTTTTTGATTGGTGTACAGTAATACAAGTGCCCGAGCTAGGGTTAGGGTTAGGGTTTGAATGAGAAGTAGACGTTTACTGATGCCTTTGCTGTGCTTTTGGAGGCAGTTGAAATGCAGGAAAAGTCTTGTTTGGATGTTTCCTTGACGACGACTTTTGGCCCACATTTGCGATTTTTGTTAAGCCGCGCGGCTGTCGCTCAAAAGTGGTTAAAAATGCAAAATTTTTCAAGCACACTTTCTACATGCTAAACTCTTTCGTTTTTTGTATTGGAATCCAAATATAATGATACTTTTAGCCTAACTTTAGTAGGAATTGTGATGGTGACCCCGATATAACACAAGTCATGCTTACTTCAAGCTTTGTTCCGGCAGCAGGTGTCGAAAAAAAAATATTGGAATTGTAAAACAGATTCAGTGCAGATACAATGAAGGTGCTTTCAAGCATTGCATTAAATGTTTCTGATGAGTTTGGAGACATTTGGGTAACTTTTTGAACACAGGATGTGAAGGCAAGGTTTTTGATTGGTGTACAGTAATACAAGTGCCCGAGCATGGGTTAGGATTAGGGCTTGAATGAGAAGTAGATGTTTACTGATGCCTTTGCTGTGCTTTTGGAGGCAGTTGAAATGCAGGAAAAGAGTTGTTTGGATGTTTCCTTGACGACGACTGTTGGCCCACATTTGCGATTTTTGCTAAGCCGCGCGGCTGTCGCTCAAAAGTGGTTAAAAATGCAAAATTTTTCAAAAACACTTTCTACATGCTAAACTCTTTCGTTTTTTGTATTGGAATCCAAATATAATGATACTTTTAGCCAAACTTTAGTGGGAATTGTGATGCTGACCCCGATATAACACAAATCATGCTTAATTCAAGCTGTATTCCGGCAGCAGGTGCCGAAAAAAAAAATAGTGGAATTGTAAAACAGATTCAGTGCAGAATCAATGAAGGTGCTTTCAAGCATTGCATTAAATGTTTCTGATGAGTTTGGAGACATTTGGGTAACTTTTTGAACACAGGATGTGAAGGCAAGGTTTTTGATTGGTGTACAGTAATACAAGTGCCCGAGCTAGGGTTAGGCTTAGGGCTTGAATGAGAAGTAGATGTTTACTGATGCCTTTGCTGTGCTTTTGGAGGCAGTTGAAATGCAGGAAAAGAGTTGTTTGGATGTTTCCTTGACGACGACTTTTGGCCCACATTTGCGATTTTTGCTAAGCCATGCAGCTGTCGCTCAAAAGTGGTTAAAAATGCAAAATTTTTCAAACACACTTTCTACATGCTAAACTCTTTAGTTTTTTGTATTGGAATCCAAATAAAATGATACTTTTAGCCAAACTTTAGTGGGAATTGTGATGCTGACCCCGATATAACACAAATCATGCTTAATTCAAGCTGTATTCCGGCAGCAGGTGCCGAAAAAAAAAATATTGGAATTGTAAAACAGATTCAGTGCAGAATCAATGAAGGTGCTTTCAAGCATTGCATTAAATGTTTCTGATGAGTTTGGAGACATTTGGGTAACTTTTTGAACACAGGATGTGAAGGCAAGGTTTTTGATTGGTGTACAGTAATACAAGTGCCCGAGCTAGGGTTAGGGTTAGGGTTTGAATGAGAAGTAGACGTTTACTGATGCCTTTGCTGTGCTTTTGG
This sequence comes from Lepisosteus platostomus, assembly GCF_059453375.1. Taxonomy (NCBI): domain Eukaryota; kingdom Metazoa; phylum Chordata; class Actinopteri; order Semionotiformes; family Lepisosteidae; genus Lepisosteus; species Lepisosteus platostomus. The sequence continues at coordinate 62,227,628 of NC_142614.1, read as the reverse complement.
AGGCAGTTGAAATGCAGGAAAAGTCTTGTTTGGATGTTTCCTTGACGACGACTTTTGGCCCACATTTGCAATTTTTGCTAAGCCGCGCGGCTGTCGCTCAAAAGTGGTTAAAAATGCAAAATTTTTCAAACACACTTTCTACATGCTAAACTCTTTCGATTTTTGTATTGGAATCTAAATATAATGATACTTTTAGCCAAACTTTAGTGGGAATTGTGATGCTGACCCCGATATAACACAAATCATGCTTAATTCAAGCTGTTTTCCGGCAGCAAGTGCCGAAAAAAAAAATACTGGAATAGTAAAACAGATTCAGTGCAGATACAATGAAGGTGCTTTCAAGCATTGCATTAAATGTTTCTGATGAGTTTGGAGACATTTGGGTAACTTTTTGAACACAGGATGTGAAGGCAAGGTTTTTGATTGGTGTACAGTAGTACAAGTGCCCGAGCTAGGGTTAGGGTTAGGCTTTGAATGAGAAGTAGACATTTACTGATGCCTTTGCTGTGCTTTTGGAGGCAGTTGAAATGCAGGAAAAGTCTTGTTTGGATGTTTCCTTGACGACGACTTTTGGCCCACATTTGCGATTTTTGCTAAGCCGCGCGGCTGTCGCTCAAAAGTGGTTAAAAATGCAAAATTTTTCAAACACACTTTCTACAGGCTAAACTCTTTAGTTTTTTGTATTGGAATCCAAATAAAATGATACTTTTAGCCAAACTTTAGTGGGAATTGTGATGCTGACCCCGATATAACACAAATCATGCTTAATTCAAGCTGTATTCCGGCAGCAGGTGCCGAAAAAAAAAATAGTGGAATTGTAAAACAGATTCAGTGCAGAATCAATGAAGGTGCTTTCAAGCATTGCATTAAATGTTTCTGATGAGTTTGGAGACATTTGGGTAACTTTTTGAACACAGGATGTGAAGGCAAGGTTTTTGATTGGTGTACAGTAATACAAGTGCCCGAGCTAGGGTTAGGGTTAGGGTTTGAATGAGAAGTAGACGTTTACTGATGCCTTTGCTGTGCTTTTGGAGGGAGTTGAAATGCAGGAAAAGTCTTGTTTGGATGTTTCCTTGACGACGACTTTTGGCCCACATTTGCGATTTTTGCTAAGCCGCGCGGCTGTCGCTCAAAAGTGGTTAAAAATGCAAAATTTTTCAAACACACTTTCTACATGCTAAACCCTTTCGTTTTTTGTATTGGAATCCAAATAAAATGATACTTTTAGCCTAACTTTAGTGGGAATTGTGATGCTGACCCCGATATAACACAAGTCATGCTTACTTCAAGCTGTGTTCCGGCAGCAGGTGCCGAAAAAAAAAATATTGGAATTGTAAAACAGATTCAGTGCAGATACAATGAAGGTGCTTTCAAGCATTGCATTAAATGTTTCTGATGAGTTTGGAGACATTTGGGTAACTTTTTGAACACAGGATGTGAAGGCAAGGTTTTTGATTGGTGTACAGTAATACAAGTGCCCGAGCTAGGGTTAGGGTTAGGGCTTGAATGAGAAGTAGATGTTTACTGATGCCTTTGCTGTGCTTTTGGAGGCAGTTGAAATGCAGGAAAAGAGTTGTTTGGATGTTTCCTTGACGACGACTTTTGGCCCACATTTGCGATTTTTGCTAAGCCATGCGGCTGTCGCTCAAAAGTGGTTAAAAATGCAAAATTTTTCAAACACACTTTCTACATGCTAAACTCTTTAGTTTTTTGTATTGGAATCCAAATAAAATGATACTTTTAGCCAAACTTTAGTGGGAATTGTGATGCTGACCCCGATATAACACAAATCATGCTTAATTCAAGCTGTATTCCGGCAGCAGGTGCCGAAAAAAAAAATAGTGGAATTGTAAAACAGATTCAGTGCAGAATCAATGAAGGTGCTTTCAAGCATTGCATTAAATGTTTCTGATGAGTTTGGAGACATTTGGGTAACTTTTTGAACACAGGATGTGAAGGCAAGGTTTTTGATTGGTGTACAGTAATACAAGTGCCCGAGCTAGGGTTAGGGTTAGGGTTTGAATGAGAAGTAGACGTTTACTGATGCCTTTGCTGTGCTTTTGGAGGGAGTTGAAATGCAGGAAAAGTCTTGTTTGGATGTTTCCTTGACGACGACTTTTGGCCCACATTTGCGATTTTTGCTAAGCCGCGCGGCTGTCGCTCAAAAGTGGTTAAAAATGCAAAATTTTTCAAACACACTTTCTACATGCTAAACTCTTTCGTTTTTTGTATTGGAATCCAAATAAAATGATACTTTTAGCCTAACTTTAGTGGGAATTGTGATGCTGACCCCGATATAACACGTCATGCTTACTTCAAGCTGTGTTCCGGCAGCAGGTGCCGAAAAAAAAAATATTGGAATTGTAAAACAGATTCAGTGCAGATACAATGAAGGTGCTTTCAAGCATTGCATTAAATGTTTCTGATGAGTTTGGAGACATTTGGGTAACTTTTTGAACACAGGATGTGAAGGCAAGGTTTTTGATTGGTGTACAGTAATACAAGTGCCCGAGCTAGGGTTAGGGTTAGGGTTTGAATGAGAAGTAGACGTTAACTGATGCCTTTGCTGTGCTTTTGGAGGCAGTTGAAATGCAGGAAAAGTCTTGTTTGGATGTTTCCTTGACGACGACTTTTGGCCCACATTTGCGATTTTTGCTAAGCCGCGCGGCTGTCGCTCAAAAGTGGTTAAAAATGCAAAATTTTTCAAACACACTTTCTACATGCTAAACTCTTTCGTTTTTTGTATTGGAATCCAAATATAATGATACTTTTAGCCAAACTTTAGTGGGAATTGTGATGCTGACCCCGATATAACACTAATCATGCTTACTTCAAGGTGTGTTCCGGCAGCAGGTGCCGAAAAAAAAATACTGGAATTGTAAAACATATTCAGTGCAGATAAAATGAAGGTGCTTTCAAGCATTGCATTAAATGTTTCTGATGAGTTTGGAGACATTTGGGTAACTTCTTGAACACAGGATGTGAAGGCAAGGTTTTTGATTGGTGTACAGTAATACAAGTGCCCGAGCTAGGGTTAGGGTTAGGGCTTGAATGAGAAGTAGATGTTTACTGATGCCTTTGCTGTGCTTTTGGAGGCAGTTGAAATGCAGGAAAAGAGTTGTTTGGATGTTTCCTTGACGACGACTTTTGGCCCACATTTGCGATTTTTGCTAAGCCATGCAGCTGTCGCTCAAAAGTGGTTAAAAATGCAAAATTTTTCAAACACACTTTCTACATGCTAAACTCTTTAGTTTTTTGTATTGGAATCCAAATAAAATGATACTTTTAGCCAAACTTTAGTGGGAATTGTGATGCTGACCCCGATATAACACAAATCATGCTTAATTCAAGCTGTATTCCGGCAGCAGGTGCCGAAAAAAAAAATATTGGAATTGTAAAACAGATTCAGTGCAGAATCAATGAAGGTGCTTTCAAGCATTGCATTAAATGTTTCTGATGAGTTTGGAGACATTTGGGTAACTTTTTGAACACAGGATGTGAAGGGAAGGTTTTTGATTGGTGTACAGTAATACAAGTTCCCAAGCTAGGGTTAGGGTTAGGGTTTGAATGAGAAGTAGACGTTTACTGATGCCTTTGCTGTGCTTTTGGAGGCAGTTGAAATGCAGGAAAAGTCTTGTTTGGATGTTTCCTTGACGACGACTTTTGGCCCACATTTGCAATTTTTGCTAAGCCGCGCGGCTGTCGCTCAAAAGTGGTTAAAAATGCAAAATTTTTCAAACACACTTTCTACATGCTAAACTCTTTCGATTTTTGTATTGGAATCTAAATATAATGATACTTTTAGCCAAACTTTAGTGGGAATTGTGATGCTGACCCCGATATAACACAAATCATGCTTAATTCAAGCTGTTTTCCGGCAGCAAGTGCCGAAAAAAAAAATACTGGAATAGTAAAACAGATTCAGTGCAGATACAATGAAGGTGCTTTCAAGCATTGCATTAAATGTTTCTGATGAGTTTGGAGACATTTGGGTAACTTTTTGAACACAGGATGTTAAGGCAAGGTTTTTGATTGGTGTACAGTAGTACAAGTGCCCGAGCTAGGGTTAGGGTTAGGCTTTGAATGAGAAGTAGACATTTACTGATGCCTTTGCTGTGCTTTTGGAGGCAGTTGAAATGCAGGAAAAGTCTTGTTTGGATGTTTCCTTGACGACGACTTTTGGCCCACATTTGCAATTTTTGCTAAGCCGCGCGGCTGTCGCTCAAAAGTGGTTAAAAATGCAAAATTTTTCAAACACACTTTCTACATGCTAAACTCTTTCGTTTTTTGTATTAGAATCCAAATATAATGATACTTTTAGCCAAACTTTAGTGGGAATTGTGATGCTGACCCCGATATAACACAAATCATGCTTAATTCAAGCTGTATTCCAGCAGCAGGTGCCGAAAAAAAAAATACTGGAATTGTAAAACAGATTCAGTGCAGATACAATGAAGGTGCTTTCAAGTATTGCATTAAATGTTTCTGATGAGTTTGGAGACATTTGGGTAACTTTTTGAACACAGGATGTGAAGGCAAGGTTTTTGATTGGTGTACAGTAATACAAGTGCCCGAGCTAGGGTTAGGGTTAGGGCTTGAATGAGAAGTAGATGTTTACTGATGCCTTTGCTGTGCTTTTGGAGGCAGTTGAAATGCAGGAAAAGTCTTGTTTGGAAGTTTCCTTGACGATGACTTTTGGCCCACGTTTACGTTTTTTGCTAAGCCGCGCGGCTGTCGCTCAAAAGTGGTTAAAAATGCAAAATTTTTCAAACACACTTTCTACATGCTAAACTCTTTCGTTTTTTGTATTGGAATCCAAATAAAATGATACTTTTAGCCAAACTTTAGTGGGAATTGTGATGCTGACCCCGATATAACACAAATCATGCTTACTTCAAGCTGTGTTCCGGCAGCAGGTGCCGAAAAAAAAAATATTGGAATTGTAAAACAGATTCAGTGCAGATACAATGAAGGTGCTTTCAAGCATTGCATTAAATGTTTCTGATGAGTTTGGAGACATTTGGGTAACTTTTTGAACACAGGATGTGAAGGCAAGGTTTTTGATTGGTGTACAGTAATACAAGTGTCCGAGCTAGGGTTAGGGTTACGGTTTGAATGAGAAGTAGACGTTTACTGATGCCTTTGCTGTGCTTTTGGAGGCAGTTGAAATGCAGGAAAAGTCTTGTTTGGATGTTTCCTTGACGACGACTTTTGGCCCACATTTGCGATTTTTGCTAAGCCGCGCGGCTGTCGCTCAAAAGTGGTTAAAAATGCAAAATTTTTCAAACACACTTTCTACATGCTAAACTCTTTCGTTTTTTGTACTGGAATCCAAATAAAATGATACTTTTAGCCAAACTTTAGTGGGAATTGTGATGCTGACCCCGATATAACAGAAATCATGCTTAATTCAAGCTGTATTCTGGCAGCAGGTGCCGAAAAAAAAAAAACTGGAATTGTAAAACAGATTCAGTGCAGATACAATGAAGGTGCTTTCAAGCATTGCATTAAATGTTTCTGATGAGTTTTTTGACATTTGGGTAACTTTTTGAACACAGGATGTGAAGGCAAGGTTTTTGATTGGTGTACAGTAATACAAGTGCCCGAGCTAGGGTTAGGGTTAGGGTTTGAATGAGAAGTAGACGTTTACTGATGCCTTTGCTGTGCTTTTGGAGGCAGTTGAAATGCAGGAAAAGTCTTGTTTGGATGTTTCCTTGACGACGACTTTTGGCCCACATTTGCGATTTTTGTTAAGCCGCGCGGCTGTCGCTCAAAAGTGGTTAAAAATGCAAAATTTTTCAAGCACACTTTCTACATGCTAAACTCTTTCGTTTTTTGTATTGGAATCCAAATATAATGATACTTTTAGCCTAACTTTAGTAGGAATTGTGATGGTGACCCCGATATAACACAAGTCATGCTTACTTCAAGCTTTGTTCCGGCAGCAGGTGTCGAAAAAAAAATATTGGAATTGTAAAACAGATTCAGTGCAGATACAATGAAGGTGCTTTCAAGCATTGCATTAAATGTTTCTGATGAGTTTGGAGACATTTGGGTAACTTTTTGAACACAGGATGTGAAGGCAAGGTTTTTGATTGGTGTACAGTAATACAAGTGCCCGAGCATGGGTTAGGATTAGGGCTTGAATGAGAAGTAGATGTTTACTGATGCCTTTGCTGTGCTTTTGGAGGCAGTTGAAATGCAGGAAAAGAGTTGTTTGGATGTTTCCTTGACGACGACTGTTGGCCCACATTTGCGATTTTTGCTAAGCCGCGCGGCTGTCGCTCAAAAGTGGTTAAAAATGCAAAATTTTTCAAAAACACTTTCTACATGCTAAACTCTTTCGTTTTTTGTATTGGAATCCAAATATAATGATACTTTTAGCCAAACTTTAGTGGGAATTGTGATGCTGACCCCGATATAACACAAATCATGCTTAATTCAAGCTGTATTCCGGCAGCAGGTGCCGAAAAAAAAAATAGTGGAATTGTAAAACAGATTCAGTGCAGAATCAATGAAGGTGCTTTCAAGCATTGCATTAAATGTTTCTGATGAGTTTGGAGACATTTGGGTAACTTTTTGAACACAGGATGTGAAGGCAAGGTTTTTGATTGGTGTACAGTAATACAAGTGCCCGAGCTAGGGTTAGGCTTAGGGCTTGAATGAGAAGTAGATGTTTACTGATGCCTTTGCTGTGCTTTTGGAGGCAGTTGAAATGCAGGAAAAGAGTTGTTTGGATGTTTCCTTGACGACGACTTTTGGCCCACATTTGCGATTTTTGCTAAGCCATGCAGCTGTCGCTCAAAAGTGGTTAAAAATGCAAAATTTTTCAAACACACTTTCTACATGCTAAACTCTTTAGTTTTTTGTATTGGAATCCAAATAAAATGATACTTTTAGCCAAACTTTAGTGGGAATTGTGATGCTGACCCCGATATAACACAAATCATGCTTAATTCAAGCTGTATTCCGGCAGCAGGTGCCGAAAAAAAAAATATTGGAATTGTAAAACAGATTCAGTGCAGAATCAATGAAGGTGCTTTCAAGCATTGCATTAAATGTTTCTGATGAGTTTGGAGACATTTGGGTAACTTTTTGAACACAGGATGTGAAGGCAAGGTTTTTGATTGGTGTACAGTAATACAAGTGCCCGAGCTAGGGTTAGGGTTAGGGTTTGAATGAGAAGTAGACGTTTACTGATGCCTTTGCTGTGCTTTTGGAGGCAGTTGAAATGCAGGAAAAGTCTTGTTTGGATGTTTCCTTGACGACGACTTTTGGCCCACATTTGCAATTTTTGCTAAGCCGCGCGGCTGTCGCTCAAAAGTGGTTAAAAATGCAAAATTTTTCAAACACACTTTCTACATGCTAAACTCTTTCGATTTTTGTATTGGAATCTAAATATAATGATACTTTTAGCCAAACTTTAGTGGGAATTGTGATGCTGACCCCGATATAACACAAATCATGCTTAATTCAAGCTGTTTTCCGGCAGCAAGTGCCGAAAAAAAAAATACTGGAATAGTAAAACAGATTCAGTGCAGATACAATGAAGGTGCTTTCAAGCATTGCATTAAATGTTTCTGATGAGTTTGGAGACATTTGGGTAACTTTTTGAACACAGGATGTGAAGGCAAGGTTTTTGATTGGTGTACAGTAGTACAAGTGCCCGAGCTAGGGTTAGGGTTAGGCTTTGAATGAGAAGTAGACATTTACTGATGCCTTTGCTGTGCTTTTGGAGGCAGTTGAAATGCAGGAAAAGTCTTGTTTGGATGTTTCCTTGACGACGACTTTTGGCCCACATTTGCGATTTTTGCTAAGCCGCGCGGCTGTCGCTCAAAAGTGGTTAAAAATGCAAAATTTTTCAAACACACTTTCTACATGCTAAACTCTTTCGTTTTTTGTATTGGAATCCAAATATAATGATACTTTTAGCCAAACTTTAGTGGGAATTGTGATGCTGACCCCGATATAACACTAATCATGCTTACTTCAAGGTGTGTTCCGGCAGCAGGTGCCGAAAAAAAAATACTGGAATTGTAAAACATATTCAGTGCAGATAAAATGAAGGTGCTTTCAAGCATTGCATTAAATGTTTCTGATGAGTTTGGAGACATTTGGGTAACTTTTTGAACACAGGATGTGAAGGCAAGGTTTTTGATTGGTGTACAGTTATACAAGTGCCCGAGCTAGGGTTAGGGTTAGGGCTTGAATGAGAAGTAGATGTTTACTGATGCCTTTGCTGTGCTTTTGGAGGCAGTTGAAATGCAGGAAAAGAGTTGTTTGGATGTTTCCTTGACGACGACTTTTGGCCCACATTTTCGATTTTTGCTAAGCCGCGCGGCTGTCGCTCAAAAGTGGTTAAAAATGCAAAATTTTTCAAACACACTTTCTACATGCTAAACTCTTTCGTTTTTTGTATTGGAATCCAAATAAAATGATACTTTTAGCCAAACTTTAGTGGGAATTGTGATGCTGACCCCGATATAACACAAATCATGCTTACTTCAAGCTGTGTTCCGGCAGCAGGTGCCGAAAAAAAAAATACTGGAATTGTAAAACAGATTCAGTGCAGATACAATGAAAGTGGTTTCAAGCATTGCATTAAATGTTTCTGATGAGTTTGGAGACATTTGGGTAACTTTTTGAACACAGGATGTGAAGGCAAGGTTTTTGATTGGTGTACAGTAATACAAGTGCCCGAGCTAGGGTTAGGGTTAGGGTTTGAATGAGAAGTAGACGTTTACTGATGCCTTTGCTGTGCTTTTGGAGGCAGTTGAAATGCAGGAAATCTCTTGTTTGGATGTTTCCTTGACGACGACTTTTGGCCCACATTTGCGATTTTTGCTAAGCCGCGCGGCTGTCGCTCAAAAGTGGTTAAAAATGCAAAATTTTTCAAACACACTTTCTACAGGCTAAACTCTTTAGTTTTTTGTATTGGAATCCAAATAAAATGATACTTTTAGCCAAACTTTAGTGGGAATTGTGATGCTGACCCCGATATAACACAAATCATGCTTAATTCAAGCTGTATTCCGGCAGCAGGTGCCGAAAAAAAAAATAGTGGAATTGTAAAACAGATTCAGTGCAGAATCAATGAAGGTGCTTTCAAGCATTGCATTAAATGTTTCTGATGAGTTTGGAGACATTTGGGTAACTTTTTGAACACAGGATGTGAAGGCAAGGTTTTTGATTGGTGTACAGTAATACAAGTGCCCGAGCTAGGGTTAGGGTTAGGGTTTGAATGAGAAGTAGACGTTTACTGATGCCTTTGCTGTGCTTTTGGAGGGAGTTGAAATGCAGGAAAAGTCTTGTTTGGATGTTTCCTTGACGACGACTTTTGGCCCACATTTGCGATTTTTGCTAAGCCGCGCG